>NW_022631039.1:12134362-12734362 GCF_010015895.1 Lontra canadensis | reverse complement strand
GGAGCTAAAACACTGGAGTCCACACCTGGGTTTATGTTTTGGAGAGGTTGTTCCTGTCCAGTTCATAGCACCTATTTCTGCGTCATTCATGGAGCAGCTATTAAGTGCAAGACCCTCTACTTGGGGGTCTCTTGAGATACAGAAATGAATAACATACTAGTCTCTGGCCGCTGAAAAGGAGAATAAAACAAGTATTGAATAAAAGGCAGAGAGTCCAGCATGCTCTCTGAGAGGCAGGCATGCAGAGGAAGGAAGGCTTGGGGGAAGACCGCCCGAAGAGCCAGTGTGGAGACAGGCGGCGTCTCTGACAGCGGGTTGATTCAGCGGTAGTTGGGGGGTGGGAGGCATTTGCGGTGGAGGGAACATTACCAGCAGAGGAAAGCCTGGTGGCCTGGGGGCCAGTCTTGGAATGAAGGTTACATGCCCACAGCTTATGGCTAGATGTGGTGTGGGGTCAGATACCCTGCCCCTCACCATCCCGGGAGGCACCAATGCTAACCTGAGATGGTTGATAATGGAGAAGTTTCTAAAGTTTGTACAGCCAGGAAAGTAAGTTGATTTGAATAATTTTTCTAAATCACATTTTTACTGACCTCATTTGGGATATTGTGAGTGAAAAGGGTTCTGTGCTTAATTAAGTTTGGGAAATAAACAAGTCTTTAATGTAAGATTTCTTAGAGCCTTTGAGACGCTTTGTGACTTTTTGGACGGGGGTACATTATGTGCCATTTCAAATGTGTTTGACCACAGAACCTGAGTGGGACACAAACCAGGCACACCTTCTTGGAGTTCTTTGGCCTCCTCTTTCTTTCTGAGATGCTGTCTGCCCAGCACTCCCTGCCCAGTTTAACATAGCCCCAGCCCTGCCTGGCTCCTCAGTCTGGGCACAGTTCTGATTTAGTGGCCTCTCTATATCTGGACTTGGATAAAATGTCACACCCACAGTGTTGCCAGATCGGCACCCAAGGGCCTGGGGTCTAGGGGGTCTTAGCTCTTCAAGAGATGAATTTCCATTGGTGGGAATCAGGAGGGAGCCAGGCTGGTAGATTTCCCATCTTTTCTTCTTTTGTGGATTCCTCCAAGGTGTGCTTGTTTCTGAGAACCTTCCAGAGATGTCTTGTGTGCCTGGACATGTCTGGCAAGTGAGCTGATGAACCTTTGAGTCTGTGCCATGGCAGCACCTGGGATGACCCATTACTTCACATCTCTCCTTATCTTGAGTCTATGTTCTTACACATCTTCCTGCCTAGCTTACACTTCCCAAGTTAAGTGTTGGCATGTAGTCCTTGACTCAGGCTCTGCCTTCTGGAGGACCTGGACAAAGTTAAAATCCCTTTTTCATTGATGAGTGTCTCCCAGGGCTCACTCTGGGCAGGAGTGGTCTGATGGATACATGGCCTAGACAGGGAGGGGCACTGAGTACTAAGGATGACTGGCTTCCTCATAGTCCAGACAAACAACAGGGAGAACGAGAAGGAGAGGAAATGCCCAGTAGGTAGCTGATGAGGTACATCAGAACTGGGAATAGAGGAGCCAGAGGTGAAGATTTGAGGGGAGGTCTCCTGTAGGTGGCTGAAAGGATGACAGTGTAGACTGCAGAGATTGCGGGGTAAGGAGACAAAGGTGAGCACTGGGAACATGTTGGCACAGGAAGAGAGGAGGAACAGCTTGGGCTAGAACGAGGACCAATGACAGAAGCAGAAGTGGTGCCCTGAGCACAGGAGCAGGTGGCAGAGGGAAGGGGTGGTATTAAGCACGTGGTCACTGGTGAGTTCCAGGTGAGACAGTGGGTGCTGCACTGGTGGCACTAAGATTTGAATGTTGGTGGTGGAGGGAGGGAGGGTGGGAGCTAGAAGTTACATCAGGGGTGAGAAAAGGGTTGGGGGGATGAGAAAAGAAAAACCCAACAGTACAACAGGTTTAGCCCCTTTCACCTCTAAAGACGGGCTCTAAGTTTTGTCAGTGGGGAAATAACTTGTTTCTTCCACCTTCCAACACTGGTGGCAGAGGGATTACAAGGAAGACTCACATTTCAGGGCCTCTGCCATTCCCGTGTTGCCAAAGGAGACAGACGTTATGGTTCTTTGTTGAGTACACACATGTGGCTCCAGAGTGGATGGGGGTCGGGGGGCCAGTTAGAGAATTGAATTGCTCTGCTTTACAGAGTGAGGCATTTGACTTCCAGGGAGGGACTGGCCTGGGAGGGCAGAGAGGCAGAGAGGGAGGAGCCACTGCTCATTTGTCCTAACTTTCAGTGTGGCCACGCACAGATGAGTGTCTTTGGCAGGAGGAAGTGAAGAGGAAGAATTTAAATCAAGCCAAGAAAAGGGGGCCGGGGGCTAATTTCTACTAGGTCAGCATGGACTGGCAGAAGAACTGAGCCATGGGGTCCACAGCTGTGAGCTGAGCAAGTACGGCCAGCTGATGTGGCCCTGAGAATGCATCTCTGGCGATTAGCAGCATAATTGAGGAGGGCTCTGGACTTCCCACAGTATACAGGAAAGGACAACAGCTGCAATTTTATTCCTCTGTCCAAGGACAGAGTAACCTTAACTGTCATCTGGATGTCATGGGGGATTTCTTAATGTTACTGCAGACAAGGGGGAAAGCACTCCATGGAGACAGAGATTTCTGCCACTTCTGCAGAGGTGACATGCTGGAGGAGTATGAGAGAGCCAATGTGATAAGGACTCCATAAGAGATTTCTTTTTAAAGCAAGGAGGGTCCATGTAGGGTTAGCGAGCACCATGTCAAAGCAGTCAGCATAATTGCTGGCCTGAGGAGGAGGGGGAGGAAGAGAGGGCAGTGGGCACAGTGCAGAGGTTTGGGGATTGGCATAGTGGGCATGGACCAAGGGTAGGTCAGGGAGGAATGCTTGGGCATATGTGAAATCTTGTTGAAATGACTGGTTATGGGTCCAGACACAATAGCCAAGTCTTAACACAGTGGGAAGAATTGAAAATGTGGCAGTCAGACTGTTGCCAAAGACAGGAGCACAGGACTGGAGGAAGAAGGTGGCAGGGATCAGCGGTCAGAGGGTTGGAGGGTTTGAGACTTTGAGCATTTGCTGCTGACATTAGTCAGGGTTCTCCAGAGAGATAGAACCAAAAGCACTTATCTGAGACAGAGGGAGATTGATTAAAAGTATTGGCTCACATGATTGTGGAGGCTGAGAAGTCCCAGGAAGCAAGCTGGAGACCCAGGAAGGGTGGTGTAGTTAGTTTGAAGGCCTGAGAGCCCAAGGGCTGATGATGTAGATTCTAGCCCGAATCTGTGGGCCGCGCTAGAGAACCAGGACCACTGAGGACAGGAGAAGATCAGTGCCCCAGCTCCTCAGTCACACAGAGGAAAGGCAATCCAACTTTCCTCTGCCTTTCTGTTCAATCAGGCCTTCAGTGGATTGCATGATCTCCACCCATGTTGAGAAGGGCCATCTGCTTTATTCAATCTGTCAATTCAAATGCCAATCTCTTCCTAAAACACTCTCACAGGCATATCCAGAAATAATGTTTAACCAGCTATCTGGACATTCTTTGGCCCAATCTCGTTACACATAAAATGAACCATCACAGTGTTCCATGACCTGTGTTGGGTTGTTACCTACCTTCCCATGTTTCATCCAATCTCCTTATCTGTGTTGTAAGCTCCTCCAGGGCAGGGATCCTGTCTTATCCTTTGTGTTCTCGGTAACTGACACAATACTTTCCATGTACTAAATGTTCAGTAAAAGTGTGTTGGATGGTTCATTGATCCAATAAACTTATGTCTGTGCCAATACAGAATTGCTCTTGAAGAACTATGGGTAAATCAATTCTTTGTAAATTGAATCTTACTTCACATGTACCAGGGACATTCAGCACTTTTTAAAGGGACCCTAAGTGAATCTTTTGGGAACCCAAGAGTCCTTTACTCTGTTTTTCACATTTTACAGAAAAGGAAGCTGTTACAGAGGAATTAAGTGACTTGTCACCATCTGATTTGTTGGTCAAATATAAGGTTTCTTAAAGAGAAGTATTCCTGTTATTTTAGGTAGAGAGTGACTTGGTGAAGAGCCCGGCTATAGGGTTTATAATGTCAGATCAATAACATCATACTTTTAACGGTATGTATTTTAGTCTGCAGATACTTATAGATTTGTGTAAATCAGAGCATTATTTCAGCAATATATTAATGACTACAGTCTATACTGAATACTTTTGCAGGCTGTATAGCAGGTTGGGAAATGAAAACCAAAAACCAAAGAACTACAAACAGAAAAGCTTCTGGCTAAGAAAATTACTTCTAAAAGATCCTGGCTGGAAGCATTTAGTTTTTCTTGTGTGACTTGTGTGAGGGTGATGAATGTGCTGGATGGGTGCTGGGTATCGGGGTCCTGAGGGTGTGTTCCCAGCTTCATTGTGGAGGTGAGGGAAATCTCTTCAGTTAGTGGCTTCATGTTAAGTTGAAGAAAGATGTTGAAAAGATTTAGTGAAACCTTTTGGACACCTTACTGATTGAATTATTCATTTTAAATTGATCGGGTTTTATCAACATCTGTATGGGCTGATTTAGTTTCTTCTTGCTGCATTCTAGAATAAAGTAATTTGTTAGATGTGAGAAACTTGAGAAAAAAAGCAGAGCTACTTTGGATTACTATCTTTGGATGATCCAAATAAGAGAGTCAAAATGTGTATTTGATTTGCTCTCCTTTTTCTCCATAGTTGTTTTCACATGGTTTCTGCTTGTCAAAAATGATTTTGAAGTTGTCATTTACTATGAGAGACATTTCCTTTGGGTTTGGGATTTTAGTTTCTTGACATGAGACATTGAATCAGATGTGAGGGGCAGGAGTTAATTTGTACTGGTATTAGCTCAGAGCTCTTGTGCAGTTCTTGCCACTCTGGGGTGGGGGACATTATTACCCCCCTTTTTTAGATGTGCGGACTGAGACCCACAGGGGCAACAAAACTCGATCGCACGGGTGTGTGTGTGTCCTTTGCCATAAGTGCTCAGACACATCCTGCTCATACTCATACTGTCATATGAGTACTCATATCATACTCATACTGTCTCCGTAGCCTGAATGTCTTCCTTCCATTTTTACACTTATTATTAGTGTTGGCTGCTGTGACCACTACTTTTTGAAGATACTGTGATATATGGGGCACCTGGGTGGTTCAGTTGGTTCAGGGTCTGACTCTTGATTTCTGCTCAGCTCATAATCTTGAAGTCCTAAAATTGAGTCCCGTATAGGGCTCCATGCTCAGCGGGGAATCTGCTTCTCCCTTTCCCTCTGCCCCTCCCCCTGCTCTTGCTCTCTCGCAAATAAAGAAATAAATATTTGAAGGCACCGTGATTATTACTTACATAATAATGCCTGGAGCTCCTGGGTGGCTCAGATGGTTAAGTGGCTGCCTTCATCTCAGGTCCTGGGATCCAGCTCCATGTTGGGCTCCCAGCTCAGTGGGGAGTCTGCTTCTCCCTCTCCCTCAGCTTGTGCTCTGCCTCTCTCTCTCTCTCTCTCTCTCTCTCAAATAAATAAATAAAATCTTTAAAAAATAATCTCTTATAGTAATAATACTAAATAATCCTAAAATAATACTTTTTGAACACTGTGAAAAGTATGGATAAATGGAATCTTTAGGTTATCCAAACTCTCAGTATTTGTGCTCATCCCAGTCCCCACTTAACCAGAATTGTGTGCTGCTTAAACTTGTTCTGTGGCTCTGTGCTAAGATATACAGAAAAGTGGTAACGAGTGGAATGTTGGCTTTCATGTCCATGTAAATACAACTGTGTCAGGGCCAGAGGGTGAACGTGGGAGGGTTTGTAAAGCTGAAAGCTGAAATTGAAATGGGTCACTTAGAGCAGGTGGCTTCCGGCTGTGCCCCAGACCTTTGGGGGTGCCTGTCCAGTTTCTGTACCTGTTATGGGCACATGTAGCTAGAAGTTGAACTTCAGTGGTTTTGAAATAGTAGCATACGTAGTCTTTCATGAATTCTAGTTGGTGTGAAGGAAAGAAAGAGAATTTTTGCCGCCTTTCCTGGTTCCATGTCCTTTGCCTTCCTCTTGATTAAAGTGTGAACGGATAATGCTGCAGTTGAAGTACAGGGGGGGCAGGTGATGGACAAACTGGAAAATCAAACTCTGTGGAACAAAGGCTCATTATTTTAAAATCACATAACAAATTTAATTAGGTAAACTCTACCAAAGAATGAATTGGCAATGTAGAATATGCTGTGTGGCTCCTAAAAAATGAGTGCTTAATAAGTTTGAAATCACTAAATCATAGTAATTTCTTGCTTTATGCAGCAGAGTTCTATTAATTACAATCAGAAGTCAACATATTTTAGGGAAGATTGCTAGTTTCAGCTAACTGTATGTGATCTGTTTCTGCTCTTTGCAGGAGTCCCCAACCTTAGCTGCACACTAAAATCACAAGGGAGACTTGGGCAGTACTGACGCTGGGGCCTCGCTCCCAGACATGCAGATGTAACTGGCCTGGGGGAGAGCCTCGCTAGCAGCGTTTTTTTTTTTTCAAGCTCCCCTGGGGGTTCTCAATGTGCATCCGAGTTAAGAACCACTGTTTATATTATAATCATTCTTTGATTATATTTGGTTATGTCTTTATAGATGGAGCTCTGCAGTTTATCATTTTGACTTTAGAGCTGTACTCTTCTGAGGCGGGCAGCTCAGATCAACTTACAGGCAATTTAAAGTGCTGACCTTTATCTCTCAAGTTTTTATGTGTAGACGGCAGTTGCTGTAAGGATTACCCTTTTCCTTTGGCAGCATCATAATACTGAGTGCCAGGACCCAAGTTTTTGAAACCTCCCAGTAGACCCTTTTTAAACTGTTCTGAGCCTGCAGGGTATGGCAGGACCTAGCTGTTAATTCAGTACTTTCATCTGATTGACGTGGGGCGGATCACTGGCCACCTAAGGGAGGCCTTCCCATTATTAATTCCTTTCTGCATGTCCTTTTTGTGTCTGCCCAGAGGCCTTGGCATTGGGTACGTTGTGAAAGTCATTAAATTAAAGAAATATCTTATACTGGCTGCTCACACTGACACTCAGAAAAACAATCACAGTAATGGCGGGGGCTTTCTCCTTTGAAAGAATACGCACCGAGGGCTTTTGGTGTATTTCTTGATAGAATTTGCAGTGGGCCTGCTGTGCACTGATGGGTGGAAAAGCGCTGATGGTCATGTTGGGGTCACCTCTGCTGGAATTGTCCCAAATCTTGTAACTCATTTGAGTGTGTGTGTGCATGTGCGTGTACACATGGACGTACTAGGGTGTGTGTATGCCTATGTGTGCGCACATGGACATGCTAGGATGCACATATGCCAGTTTTTATTGGATTTCAAACATGAGGCTTATTTTTAAAATGCTTGCAAAATTTGTCCAAAGAGAGGAAAACATTTAAATTGGTGACTCTCAAATTTTTGTAGGTATATCAGGATCAGATATAGTCAGCCTCAGATAGGGTCTAACGTTTGAGAGGCAAAGATTTAAATAAATTTCCCCGAAAAGCTACTTTTGTTAGATACCCTGATACAGATTACAAACAAGGCTATTGATGGTTCCATATAAAAACAAATGAATATATTTTTAACATTTGTGGAAATCATCGTTTTGAAGCTCGGAAGGCCTGTGTATCACTATCTGCTCTATTTTTGGAAGTAATGGAGGAAGTATTTCAACCTGATTACTGCCTGTGGAGTGAGGAATTTCTTAGTATTTGACTGACCGCCTGCTGGCACTTTATTTCCTTAGAGCTCCTCAAGTCATTATAAGAATCACCCAACAGTTTGAAATGAAAATGATGTCTTACTATAAAATGTCAGCTATCTATGGTAAAAAGATTACACACCATTTAAAAATATAATTGCCATTCCCCTCTCCCCCTTACATCTAAACATTTCAGAAGAACAGAATCCTTGCAGAATGAGAAGGAGCACTCAGGGTTCAAGCCTTGCAGATTTGAGAAACTGCATCTATTTTAAGTCTTTTAATAGTCCAGATAATTATAACTCCACCTACTGCCCTTTTCTTTCATCTACCTCCTGGTCATTTTAATGATACAGTTTGTGTATTGCTACTGATGAATTCGGCCTGCTGAAGGTTACTTATTTATTTTTCCCTGAGCTGGGCTTTATCCTCTGTTTACTTATCTTGGTGTTCTGTTTCCTTCCTGAACTGCCACCAGACGTTCCTTTACATGGCCATTGTGTAATGCACAGTGGGCAGAAGGAGCTTGGGGACTCCTGCTGTGGGAGTCCTGTTTGGGTAAATGTCACCTCTTTAGACAAAGAGGAACTTGGCCGAATCATGCATCCAGAAAAAGCTTAGATTGCCACATCTTACACATTTTATCTGACAATTTGAAAGTCTCTGTTTGCTGTATGGTTTTGAAGAGCTAAACTGGTTTGGTGTAGGGTTTTTAATGCATTTCTTGTTAATATTTTTGGGGTTGAAGGTGGAAAGGAGCCAGTTGGGAATGAGTAATCTGGAGTCCATGCCCTCCTGCCCCACTTTGTCCACAGGCTTATTAAGAGCTGGGACATGAACCTAGGAGAAGAGAGCTCCTCTGTAAAAATGTTGTTGACTCCCGTGCAAATTAGTGTTGCCGCTGGAGCTTAATGGGGGTGCAGAAGAGAGCCTGCCTTCACCACTTGTGGAGGAAGGTATTGGAGTTAGTATCTGTGACAACAAGCTGGGATTTAGGTACTGTTTTAAGAAGTCTTACTCATCTTTAGGCTTATTTGTTGACCGTAAGGACATTCTTAGGCAGTAATACTGCTTTTCTCAGCACTCAGGGTTTCCATCAGGGGCCCTGGCCTTCGCTGATTTGTACGCACGCCTGCTGACCCTGACCTCCCTTTCTAGTTATAGGAATTGGGGTCAGTGTAGACCATGTCCCCGTGGGCTATCTCTTCCCACCTCTCCTCAAATTTTGTTTTAGTTGGAGACCTTGGTGGCTCTAAAAGTACTTTAGCTTCTCTTTGTATAATTCTGCTTATTTGGAACATGATTACTATGAAGAAAACTTGGGGAACACCTTTTCATGATGTTTTCCATCCCATTCCCAAATTGCATCGGTTAGCCTTGTCTAAGGACCTGATCCAAAAGAGGGTACCCCTTGCTACTGGGGAGAACCTTTTAGCTTTCAAGAATGTATGTGTAAACTTAAGGCAACTGTTCTTCCCTACTTCTCTTGTCATCTCTCCTGTGCCCCTTCCAGTCTCCCTGCTCTTCCTCCTGTTCACTGGCCACAGCTGACACCCACACACAGAAGGCTGGCTCTTTTCAAGAACACGCATGGCACAGTGGGCAAGAGAATAAACTTTGCAGATAGGTTCCCTGGGCCCAAGTCTGGCTCTGCCACTTCCCAGCTGTGTAACCCAGGACAAATTCCTTGACCCTCCTGTGCCTCACTTTCCTCATCTGTAAGAGAGTAAAAATAATAGTACTCACCGTGTGTAGCACAAATAGCTATTATTATTTCCTGAATATACTATTTTAACAGCTTTATTGAGATAGAATTTATAGCCATAAAATCCATCTGTTTTAAAGTGTCAACTCTAGATTCTTAATATGTTTAGAGTTGTGCTAACATCTCCATACTCTAATTTTAGAACATCCCCAAATCATCCTCATACTTACTAGTGGCCCATCCCCACCGAGACTTCCCTTTCTGCCAGGTAACCGCCCATCTACTTTGTGTGCAGTTGCCTTTTCTGGACATTCCTATCGATGCAGTCACACAATGCATGGTCGTGACTGGCTGCCTCCATTCCACATGTTGCAGCGTGTATGGGTCATGTATTTATTACTTCCTTTTGATTGTTGGATCATATTTCATCACTTAGATATATATGCCACGTGTTGTTTATCCAGCTGTCACTTGACAGACCTCTGGGCTGCTTCCGGATTTTGGCTCTTAGCCATGGACATTCACGTACAAATTTTTGTGTGGACATAACCCACACATTTTATTTCTCTTGGACATATACCCAGGAGTGGAAATAATGGGTCTATGGTAACTCTGTTTTAACATTTTGAAGAACTAGCAGACTGTTTGCACCTCATATTCCCACCAGCAACACACGAGGTTTTCAATTCCTCCATATCTTTGCCGGCACCTGTTAGTGTCTTTTTGATGATAGCCTTTCACGTGGGTGGTTTGAGATGGGTTATCTCATAGTAATATTGATTTTTCTAATGACAGATGATGTTGAACATTTTTTATGTACTTATTAGCCTAAATATACTATTGATTATATGAAAACTGGCTTGCTGGTTTAGAGATAATAGAGATATAAGAAATATCAGTCTCTGCTTTTATGAAGTTTACAACCGTGACAAGAGTGAAGTTAGTTTGAGTCAAGCATACTTAAAGAGTCCTATCTGCATCTCATTAACAGTAAGAAAATGTTAGCTCTAGATAAAGCTAAGTCGTCATTAGTATCTAGAGCATAATCATTTTCTAATAGGTTTATGTGTAGAGAGATAATTTTGTTTGGTTTCATCTCTACTTGCTTTTGTGTTTTAATTTTTATAAATTAAATTGGTAATGTGGAAAATGGTTTTGTTGCCACACTGTAAGTTCCAGTTTGTTCTCAGCAACTCTCAGATGATTGAAATAAAATGTGGCCATTTTTCTCACTTTTTTAAAGTTTTGTGGTTTTTTTTTTTTTCCCCCCTGTCTTACCTGAATTATGTAAGCTATTCAGCTGGTCACTTAACAGTGGTTTTTCTATAATATTCGTGGGTTTATGTAATTTTTGCTTGTAGGAAATTATATATATTCATTTTTATACCTCAATTTACCTTGTTGAATGTTACCTGCATGAAATCTGTGACTGTGGCACTGATTATCTCTGAGGGCTTTTCTAATAGTGCTTATCTGTGCGTTAGTCTCAGGTAAGAGGCGTATTTGGTGCACATTTTCTGGTTTTTGAAAGAGAAACATGAATCACTCCCTCCGATATAAAATTCACCAACACTAATATTAGTATTTTGTCATGCAATTATGTTTCTATTCATTTTTAGTTTACATTCTGAACCAGAGGGCCAGTGGGCAGAATGCATGGTCATGGAATTAATTAGGCAAAGAGGTTTGACCACTTACTGTCTCTGTGGTCTTAAGCAAGGTACCTAATCTCTTTCTCAGTTTTTTCATTTGTATAATGGGCATAAAAACATGACCTCTATCTGATGGAGTTGTTGCGGAGATACCTGATATTTTGTTTATTAAAACATTTCTTCCCAGGTATGCAGTAAATGCTCAGTAATTGTTAGATAGTAGCACTAGTAGTCCAAATAGGAATGTTGCCTTCTCCATCTAATTGGGAGATAACATACACCTGAAGAGTTAAATGGTACCTGGAGGATTGAAAGCTCAAGAACAGATAGCAAACTAGTTAGCATGATCGTATAGGAGCTTGGGTTTTAAAATGCCAGTGACCGCCAGAGTGGACAAAAGGTACTGCCTTAAAGTGGTGTGAGGAAGGTGTGTCTCCATTATGAAGGGTGGATAGATGGATGCCTTAAGGCCTTTTAACTGAGGTAAAGTTTCTACACCGTGAAACTCACAGATGTTAAGTGTACTACTCAATGAGTTTTGACAAATGTATACATTCACACAGCTACCACCTCAGTCTGGATAGAGAACGTTTCTGTCACTCCAGCAGATCCCCTCACGCATGCCTGTTCCAATCAGTCTCCGTCCCTGTAGGCAACCGTTTCTCTGATTTCTTTCTACATAGATTAATTTTGCCTGCGCTTGAATTTTGTATAAAGGGAGTCGTGTAACATGGGTGGTTTTGTCTGGCATCTTTGACCCAGCGTGATGCCTGAAATTCCTCCATGGTGTTGAGTTTACCGGTTTCTTCATTTTTATTGATGTACCTCTCTGTTGTTTTCAGTTTAGGGTATTATAAATAATGCTACTGTGATTCTTCATGTAAATTTATTTGAGTGGATGTGTACTTTCTTCAGGAAATATCTCTTGAAGAAATATCTGGGCCTGGAACTTCTGGGTCATTGGGTAGATGTTTGTTTAATTTTGTAAGAAATTGCCAAACCTTTCCCCCAAGTGGTTGTGCCATTTGTACAGTCTTACCAGAAATGGAGGAGAGCTGCTGTGGCAACACACATTTACCTACATTTAGTGTTGTCTGTTTTTTCCCACTGAGCCGTGTAGTCAGTAGTGGCAAATGATGTTAAGCACGTCCGATGTGCTTATTAGCTGTTGGTGTATTTTCCTCTGTGAAGTCCACGTTCAGGCCTTTTGGCTCCTTTTACTTATGTGTTTCCTTCCATGTTAATCTTTGAGTTGTGGGCATTTTTATATAATTTGGATACAAGTTTTTTCAAGATGTATGTAACCAGAATATTTTCTTCCACTTTGTGGCTTTCATATTCATTCCTTAACAATACACTTCACAGTGCAATTGTTTTAATTAAACATTTTTTAAGATACTCTTACATCCAGAGGAGTTACTAGAATACAGAGAGATCCCGTGTACCTCTGTGCCCTTTACTCAGTTTTCCCCAATGGAAATATCTGGAATAGCGATTGCAACCAGGTAACTGACATCCATGCATGCAGTGAGCACAGAGAATCCCTTATGTTGTTGCCCTTCCCATGTTCCCCACCCCTTTACCCCCCACCCCCATTTCTGGCCCTTGCAATCACTAGTCTTTTCTCTGTTTCTGTGATTTTGTCATTTCAGCAATGCTATATAAAAGGAATCCTATTGTATGTGACCTTTGGGATTAGATCTTTTTTTTCACTCAGCAGAATTCTGTGGAGATTCATCTGGGTTGTGTGTATCAGTAGTTTGCTCTTTTGTATTACCTAGCAGTGTACTATGGTTTGGATGTGCTGTAGTGTGTACAGGGACATCTGGGTTCTATGTGGTTTCTGCCTGTTATGACTAAAGCTGCTATTAACATCTTGTACAAGTTTTTATGTAAACGCAAGTCTTCATTTCTTTGGGATAAATGTCTAAGAGTGCAATTGCTGGGTTTGTACAGTAGATACATGTTTAGTTTTATCAGAAACTGCCAAACTGTTTGCTAGAATGATTGTACTACTTCATGCATCACCAGCAGTGTATAAGTAATCCAGTTTTGTTTTTGTTTTCACATGATCAACCTTTGGTGTTGTCACTATTATTTTAATTTAGCCATTCTGATAGATATGTACTGATAACTTTATTAGGGCTTTAATTTGCATTACTATAATGATTGATGATGTTGAACATTTTTTCATGTATATATTTGTCATCCATAGATCTTCTTCAGTGAAATGTCTGTTTATATCTTTTAGCCATTTTCTATTTAGATTATTTGTTTTGTGTGGTTGACTTTTGAGGGTTCGTTATGTATTTTAGATACTAGTCCTTTTTTAGATATGTGGTTTGGACATATTTTCTCCTAAATCAGTGCTCGTCTTTTTATCCTCTTCTCAGAGGCTTTTAGAGAACAGAAGTTTTAAATTTTGGTAAGATCCAATTTGTTGTTGTTGTTGTTGTTATTTTTTATAAATATATAATGTATTTTTATCCCCAGGGGTACAGGTCTGTGAATAGCCAGGTTTACACACTTCACAGCACTCACCATAGCACATACCCTCCCCAATGTCCATAACCCCACCCCCCCTCTCCCGACCCCCCTCCGCCCAGCAACCCTCAGTTTGTTTTGTGAGATTAAGAGTCACTTTTGGTTTGTCTCCCTCCCAATCCCATCTTGTTTCATTTATTCTTCTCCTTCCCCCTTATCCCCCCATGTTGCATCTCTACGTCCTCATATCAGGGAGATCATATGATAGTTGTCTTTCTCCGATTGACTTATTTCGCTAAGCATGATACCCTCTAGTTCCATCCACGTCATCGCAAATGTCAAGATTTCATTTCTTTTGATGGCTGCATAGTATTCCATTGTGTATATATACCACATCTTCTTTATCCATTCATCTGTTGATGGACATCTAGGTTCTTTCCATAGTTTGGCTATCATGAACATTGCTGCTATAAACATTCGGGTGCACGTGCCCCTTCGGACCACTACGTTTGTATCTTTAGGGTAAATATCCAGTAGTACAATTGCTGGGTCATAGGGTAGTTCTATTTTCAACATTTTGAGGAACCTCCATGCTGTTTTCCAGAGGGGTTGCACCAGCTTGCATTCCCACCAACAGTGTAGGAGGGTTCCCCTTTCTCCGAATCCTCGCCAGCATCTGTCATTTCCTGACTTGTTAATTTTAGCCATTCTGACTGGTGTGAGGTGATATCTCATTGATTTGTATTTCCCTGATGCCGAGTGATGTGGAGCACTTTTTCATGTGTCTGTTGGCCATCTGGATGTCTTCTTTGCAGAAATGTCTGTTCATGTCTTCTGCCGATTTCTTGATTGAATTATTTGTTCTTTGGGTGTTGAGTTTGCTAAGCTCTTTATAGATTTTGGACACTAGCCCTTTATCTGATATGTCGTTTGCAAATATCTTCTCCCATTCTGTCAGTTGTCTTTTGGTTTTGTTAACTATTTCCTTTGCTGTGCAAAAGCTTTTGATCTTGATGAAATCCCAATAGTTCATTTTTGTCCTTGCTTCCCTTGCCTTCGGTGATGTTCCTAGGAAGATGTTGCTGTGGCCGAGGTCAAAGAGGTTGTTGCCTGTGTTCTTCTCAAGGATTTTGATGGATTCCTTTCTCACATTGAGGTCCTTCATCCCTTTTGAGTCTATTTTCATGTGTGGTGTAAGGAAATGATCCAATTTCATTTTTCTGCATGTGGCTGTCCAATTTTCCCAACACCATTTATTGAAGAGGCTGTCTTTTTTCCATTGGACATTCTTTCCTGCTTTGTCGAAGATTAGTTGACCATAGAGTTGAGGGTCTATTTCTGGGCTCTCTATTCTGTTCCATTGATCTATGTGTCTGTTTTTGTGCCAGTACCATGCTGTCTTGATGATGACAGCTTTGTAATAGAGCTTAAAGTCCGGAATTGTGATGCCACTGACTTTGGCTTTTTTTTTTTTTTCAATATTCCTTTGGCTATTCGAGGTCTTTTCTGGTTCCATATAAATTTTAGGATTGTTTGTTCCATTTCTTTGAAAAAAATGGATGGTATTTTGATAGGAATTGTATTAAATGTGTAGATTGCTTTAGGTAGCATAGACATTTTCACAATATTTGTTCTTCCAATCCAGGAGCATGGAACATTTTTCCATTTCTTTGTGTCTTCCTCAATTTTTTTCATGAGTACTTTATAGTTTTCTGTGTATAGATTCTTAGCCTCTTTGGTTAGGTTTATTCCTAGATATCTTATAGTTTTGGGTGCAGTTGTAAATGGGATTGACTCCTTAATTTCTCTTTCTTCTGTCTTGTTGCTGGTGTAGAGAAATGCAACTGATTTCTGTGCATTGATTTTATATCCTGACACTTTACTGAATTCCTGTACAAGTTCTAGCAGTTTTGGAGTGGAGTCTTTTGGGTTTTTCACATATAGTATCATATCATCTGCGAAGAGTGATAGTTTGACTTCTTCTTTGCCGATTTGGATGCCTTTAATTTCCTTTTGTTGTCTGATTGCTGAGGCTAGGACTTCTAGTACTATGTTGAGTAGCAGTGGTGATAACGGACATCCCTGCCGTGTTCCTGACCTTAGCGGAAAAGCTTTCAGTTTTTCTCCATTGAGAATGATATTTGCGGTGGGTTTTTCATAGATGGCTTTGATAATATTGAGGTATGTGCCCTCTATCCCTACACTTTGAAGAGTTTTGATCAGGAAGGGATGCTGTACTTTGTCAAATGCTTTTTCAGCATCTATGGAGAGTATCATATGGTTCTTGTTCTTTCTTTTATTAATGTGTCATATCACATTGATTGATTTGCAGATGTTGAACCAACCTTGCAGCCCTGGAATAAATCCCACTTGGTCATGGTGAATAATCCTTTTAATGTACTGTTGAATCCTATTGGCTAGTATTTTAGTGAGGATTTTTGCATCTGTGTTCATCAAGGATATTGGTCTGTAGTTCTCTCTTTTGATGGGATCCTTGTCCGGTTTTGGGATCAAGGTGATGCTGGCCTCATAAAATGAGTTTGGAAGTTTTCCTTCCATTTCTATCTTTTGGAACAGTTTCAGGAGAATAGGAATTTGTTCTTCTTTAAATGTTTGGTAGAATTCCCCTGGGAAGCCATCTGGCCCTGGGCTTTTGTTTGTTTGGAGATTTTTGATGACTGTTTCAATCTCCTTACTGGTTATGGGTCTGTTCAGGTTTTCTATTTCTTCCTGGTTCAGTTGTGGTAGTTTGTATGTCTCTAGGAATGCATCCATTTCTTCCAGATTGTCAAATTTGTTAGCGTAGAGTTGCTCATAGTATGTTCTTATAATTGTTTGTATTTCTTCGGTGTTAGTTGTGATCTCTCCTCTTTTATTCATGATTTTATTTATTTGGGTCCTTTCTCTTTTCTTTTGATAAGTCTGGCCAGGGTTTTATCAATCTTATTAATTCTTTCAAAGAACCAGCTCCTAGTTTCGTTGATTTGTTCTGTTTTTTTGGTTTCTATTTCATTGATTTCTGCTCTGATCTTTATGATTTCTCTTCTCCTGCTGGGTTTAGGGTTTCTTTGTTGTTCTTTCTCCAGCTCCTTTAGGTGTAGGGTTAGGTTGTGTACTTGAGACCTTTCTTGTTTCTTGAGAAAGGCTTGTACCGCTATGTATTTTCCTCTCAGGGCTGCCTTTGCTGTGTCCCACAGATTTTGAACCATTGTATTTTCATTATCATTTGTTTCCATGAATTTTTTCAATTCTTCTTTAATTTCCTGGTTGACCCATTCATTCTTTAGAAGGATGCTGTTTAGTCTCCATGTATTTGGGTTCTTTCCAGATTTCCTCTTGTGATTGAGTTCTAGCTTCAGAGCATTTCTTTAATATTTTTTTCTAACAGTTTTCTGATTTTATACCTAAACCCATGATCGATTTGAGTTAATTTTTATATGAAATAAGAAGGTTAGTTAGAGGTTCTCTATTTTTTTTTTAAATCTTCTGGATATACGATTGCTCTGTCTTTGCTTTTTTTTAAAAAAAAATATTTACTTATTTATTTGGGAGAGAGAGAGTGCATGATTGGGTGAGGCAGAGGGAGAGGGAGAAAGAATCTCAAGCAGACTCTGTGCTATGTGCAGAGCTGGACACAGGGCTTGATCTTATGACCCTGAGATCACAACCAGAACTGAAACCAGGAGTCAGACACTTAACCAACTGTGCCTCCCAGGCACCCCTATCTTTCCTCTGTTGAATTTGTCCTTCACCTTTGTAAAAGATCAGTTGGCTGTACTTGTGTTGGGCTTTTTCTAGGTTCTCTATTCATTTCTTTGATTTAAAATTCTGTCTCTGCCAATACCATACTCTCTCTCTCTTTCTTTTCTTTCTCTTCCCTCTCTTTTCTTGTCCTCCCTTCCTCCCTTCTTTCCTTCTTCCCTTCCTTTGTCATTCTAACTGGATTGTAGCATGCTACAATCTCTTTAGTTGAAAACATCACACATAACCTCTGGCTGAGGTCAGGCTATATGTGAAAATTGATTTCATTTTTAAAGTCACGTTAAATTTTTGCCAAAATCAAACAGAATTGGAAGGCTGATAAAGGAAAATTAAAAAACAAAACAAACTCAGAAGTCTCCTGCTCCACTCCTCCCTAAATTATTCTTTGTTGAATGCTAGTTCTTCATTTATCACATTTTATCCTTTTCCCCCCTTTTTTGGCCTTTTGTTATGAAGATGAGGACTTTATATCCTTATATGGTCCAACATTCATGCTTTCCCTTCTGTTTTCCAAATATAATTATATCAAAATTTTGAGTTAAAGCAATGTAAAATGTTTGACTAATTTTGTTTAATATTTTGTAATTATATTTTTCTTGTTCAAAATATTTTGCTTTCTGAAGTTAATAATTACTTAATTTCCCCTCACTTATTTGTTTATGTTCCTATTACTAATTATTTTCAGACTTCCAACTCCTGAGATTATGATTTTCCCACCCAGCCCAATGTATCCTCTTTTCTTTATTCTTAAAGACTCCTGACCCAGTTGTGCTCTAGGTATTCCATATAGATGTGCTCCTGGCCCTTATCATTGCTCCTGTCTCATTTCCTAAATTCCATCTCTTTCTCATCCTTAATATATACTATAATTTTAGTAGAGTACATCTTTTAGTAGTTTCATAAGAAAGCATGCATGAGAAATATTTTTGAGACCCTGAAAGTGTTAATAGGTATTAATATGAAAATATATAATATGTATCTTTTTGTGCTTAATTGATAATTTGAATGTAGAATGCAAATATTCAAAATTTGAGGCTGTG
Source organism: Lontra canadensis (assembly GCF_010015895.1). Classification (NCBI taxonomy): domain Eukaryota; kingdom Metazoa; phylum Chordata; class Mammalia; order Carnivora; family Mustelidae; genus Lontra; species Lontra canadensis. The sequence continues at coordinate 12,716,007 of NW_022631039.1, read as the reverse complement.
CTCCATTGACTTCTTGCTTTGACCGTGTTGTTGAGAAGGCAGATGACATTCATATTCACCATCTTTTAATGTGAACTAGTTATTTGTGACTTGGAGATTATAGTATCTTTTCTTTATCCTCAATGCTCTGAAATTTCATAGCAGTATGACCTGATATGGGGATTTTTAAAATTCATTATGCTATACATTCAGTAGGCTTTTTAATTTGAATACTTATATCTCTCAGTTAAGAGGATATTTTGTGTATCAATATTTTAATAATTTCCTCTTTATTTTACTCTGTTTTCTTTCTCTGGAATTCTGTCACACAGTGGTTAGAATTTCTGGACTGATTGATACTCAAATATCTTATCTCCTATTAATACCATATTGTCTTGATTACTATAGCTGTATAATCTTGAAATCAGGAAGATTGATACCTTTCATTTTCTTCTTTACTGTCTTTTTTAAGATTTATTAAAATTCATTGAAAGAGACAGAGCACAAGCAGGGGGAGAGGCAGAGGCAGAGAGAGGGCAGAAGCAGACTTTCCATTGAGCTGGGAGCCAGATGGGAGGCCCAAGCCCAGGACCTGGAGATCATGATCTGAGCCGAAGGCAGATGCTTAACCATCTCAGACACACAGGCACTCCTCTGTTCATTTTCAAAATTGTTTTAGATATTCTAGTTGCTTTGCCTTTGTATTAATTTTAGAATAATCTTGTGTATATCTACGAAGAATGTTGCTGGTGTATTTACAAAAATTCCATTAACCCTGTATATCTGTTTGCATAGAATTGACATCTTCACTGTGTTGAGTCTTCAAATCTATGAACATAGTCTATCTTTAAATTTTTTTTTTAGGTCTTCTTTGATTTCTGTGATCAGAATTTTATAATGTTCAGAATAAAGATCATGATAAGTTTTTTAAAGTTTATACCTAAGCATTTCATTTTATTTGGAGTAATTGTAAATGGTATTGTTTAATTTTGGTTTCTACTTATTCACTGGTAGTTTATAAAAATGTTATTGATTTGTGTGTTGATCTTGTATCCTGCAGTTCTTGTTGAATTCACTTATTAATTCTAGAAGGGATATGTGTATCTGTGTGTGTGTATGCGTGTGTGTACGCGCACGCACGCATGCCTATAGCTTCTTTGGGATTTTCTACAGACATAATCATGTCATCTACAAATAGGGACAATTTCATTTTTCCCTTCCAATATGTATATCTTTTATTTATTTTCTTCCTTATTTCAGTGGCTAGACCTTGACTAGGATTGATGAGAGCAGACATTCTTGATTGGTTATCAAGTTTAGGGGAAATGTATTCAGTCTTTTAACTGTTCAGTAAGATGTTATTAGATGTAGGTTTTTGGTAGATTTTCTTTATAAAGAAAGTGCTCTCTATTCCCAATTTGATGAGAGTGGTTTTTTTTTTTTCTTAACTTTATGAATGGGTGTTGGATTTTGTTGAATGCTTTTTCTGCTGCAGTTTATAGATCACAGATTTTTTTTAACTCATTGATATGGTAAATTATGCTGATTGATTTTTCAAATTTTGAACCAGCCTTGCATACCTGGAATACATTCCACTCAATCTTGGCATACAATTCTTTTAATACATTACTGTATTTGACTTGCTAATATTTTGTTGAAGATTTTTGTGTCTAAGATCAGTAGAGATATTGGTATATAATTGACTTTTTTGTATTATCTTTGCCAAGATTTGATATCAGGGAAAAACTAGGCTCAAAAATGAGTTGGGGAACATTTCTTTCTCTTCTGGTTTTTGGGCAAGAAATATGTAAAGTCAATGTTAATTCTTTAAATATTTAATAGAATTCTTTAGTGAAACCATCTGTGTCTGGAGATTTTTCTCAGAAGCTTTTTAATTACAAATTCACTTTCCTTAATTGGTTACAGTACTCTTTGGGCTGTAGATTTCATTTTGACCGAATTTTTGTAGTTTATAGTTTCTCAGGAATTAGTTCACATCTTCTAAGTCTCAAATTAATGAGTTTAAAGCTACTCATTGTATTCTTAGTGACCGCAAAATCTGTAGTGATATCCCCTATTTCATTGCTCTTATTGATGGTTTATTTATTCACTATTTCTTTCAATCTTGTTAGAGCTTTACACTTTTTTCCTTGAAAAACCAGGCTTTTGATCCATTAATTTTGTTTTACTTCTCTCTTTCTTTCTCTTTCTCTCTCTCTCTTTTTTTTTTTTTTTTTAAGAGAAACCGTGAGTGGGGGTGGTGAGTGGGAGAAAGAGAATCTTAAGTAGGCTCCATGCTGAGCATGAAGCCTGATGCCGGGCTCAATTGCAGCACCCTGAGCTCATGACCTGAGTTGAAGTCAAGAGTGGGATGCTTAACTGATTGAGCCACCCAGGCACCCCTAAAAACTGAGCTCTTAAGTAAAAATTAGGATTTTGGAAATTCTATATATGCCACCCTGAGCTGGACAATTCCCATTATTTAGGGATTTTTTGATGAGATATGGAGCTATATTAACATGGTATTTTCTATATTGCATGAGAAAGTATGTCAACATTTTGAAGAGCTGCATAAGTTAGCAAACCAACAAAGTCATGCAGGCATAAGAAATCCACTCAAAGTGTGAGATAGGCTAAAAGTTTTTAATGTAGGAAGGCACCAGAATTTCACTGATAGAGTTACAGATCCCAAATGGCAACTAATCTTTATGAGACTTGCTACTCCTTCAGTTTTGGTGCAGTATCAAGAATATTCAGTTATCTGAAAAGGCTATTAAAATACTTCTCCCTTTTCCAGCTCCATGTTTGTGAGAGGTGAGACTTTTTTCATGTCCTTCAGCAGACACAACATACTTGCAAGAGATTAAATGCAAAAGCACATATGAGAATCTAGTCATCTTTTATTAAGCCAAACATTAAATAAATTTGGGGAAAAAAGTGCCATTCTTTTCAATAATTTTTTTTAATTTGGGAAAATTATTTTTTCAAAGCTTGTTATAGTATGATAACTTTGTTACTATTTTAATGAATTAATAAATATTTCCATAGTTCTCGGTTTTACATTCTTATATATAATAGAAAGATATGACTCATATAAATAAGAATTTGGGGTGTAAAGGGGTCCTGAGACCAGAAAGTCTGCTCACTGTTGCTGTAAAGGAGGTTGGTTTTATGATTTTGTTGATTGGGAAACCCAAGCATAGGAAGCAGGGTTACCAAGTTCAGGAGCTAGAAATGGTTAGCGCTGAGATCCGTACATGGGCGGTCTGGTTTCAGGGTCCTTGCAGTAGTTGCCACCATACACCAGTACTTCTCAGTGGGGAGACTTTACGGTTTGTAACTTGGCCAAGATCAATGGGCCTTATCTGTTGGAACGTTGATATCTATAAGAAGTTCCTTCCCCATATAATTTTCTTGGTCTAAAGTTAAATCTTTACCATTGGGGTACCCTTTGAGTCCCACTTTTGATGTCAGTACATACGTGGCATAAATTCACAGTAAGCGCCTAAGCAGGGCAAGTTAAATCACCTGTGAATTTCTTTCCATGGACTTTTCTGCCTTTTATTTAATCAGAGTTGGACTTCCAGGATTATTTGAAAGAAATACTGTACCCTGTTCAAGAAGAATGTTTGTTATCTCTGATAACTCTTCTTATATTGGTTGGTCCTACTTTTTCGCTACAAACCATAGAATGACAATTTAGTGCATTTCTACTTTGAAATAAAATATTGGAGAGTTGGAAGCTTATTTCAGTTTGGAGAAGTAGAGGAATTGCTTTTATCCCACTGCCTCTTCTTATTATTAATTTATATGTTGAAATATATTAGCACGGTGCAGAATCAAACCAGTACATAAATACAACCATTTATGTTTCTACCATAAGCTTCACTGTAGATTAATCTTACTGAAAGCTTGAATGGTTTCTTAGGGGGAAATATAGGAAGGGTAGGTTTACCCCATGAGCTCTCTTAAATATGCTGTTAATTCGCATTGATTTCAGAGAAAACAGAGATAATCAGTTTGACTTCCCCCTGACTGAATGTATCATCCAGCTGTTTGCAGCACTGCTTAATGGAAACCTGAGGGCCCCTCCTGCTTTCTGGGTTTTCGTGTGCACAGATCCAGATGCCAAGAGAAGACTGAAGACACTACTCAGAGAAAATCCCACACTTCTAGTCAAACTTTTGAGTCCAAAATGATGACTTTATGGTGCGATCTAGGAATATGTACTGGGAGCTTTGTTCTGCTTTCTTCCCTCTGATTATAGTGCCCTCCAAAAGACAAAGGGACAAGAGCCTCGGGAGGGGGTGAGGTGTACTTACGTGATGTGCTCAGGCTCCCCCAAGTCAGCCCCTGACCAAGCTTAGCAGTCACTGCCACTCCACACCAGGCCATCCCTCTCCCTCAGAGTCTGCCCCCGGGTGGCCAGGATGCTCCTAAGCTCTGCTCACCTTTCACGGGCCAGACATACACATGCGCGCACACACACGTACACACACACACACACACAGGCTTGCACAAGCCCACTTCTTAATTGGGGTGGAGATGTGCCGTAATCTAAAAAAATTCTCATTTGTCATCAAGGATGGAATGGTTCTTTAACAAGTCTTCAGATGCCTTTGAAAGCCATGGTGCAGCATAGGCAGCGCTAAGAGATGGACCCAGGCCCTCACATTTCTGTGAGATCTCAGCACCTTGACCCCTGGGAAGCCTGAGTCTAGCTGCTCCGGGCTCTTTGGGCACTGATGCCTTACCTCCTTCCCTGGCTGACTTGTAGACACTTTAGCCACGGGGGTTTTTGGCCATGCCATTGAGGGTCCCACAGGCAGCAGCTTCCTGCTTCTGTCCTCTTACTTCTTGGTATTGCTCTCGGCTGGGTAACCAGCATCACACTCCCTGGACTGTGGCTCCTCGGGGCAGGGACCAGCTGTCTGAGACTCTCAGGGAACGCTTGAGCCAGGGACCACAGGACATTAGCAACCATGAGCTCCAGGCCATGCCTCTCCAGGGCTGGACCCTGTGGGTATGAGGAGGACATGAAGGGTCTTCTGGCTCTCAGAGGGCAGAGTGGCAACTGGCCTTGCCGTGAAACTTGCAGTCCCCCACTAAGACATGCTCGAGAGTATACATGTGGGAAACCCACTATGTTTTGTAGTCCTCATTTCAGTTTTTTAAAAATTATGTTTAAAATGTATGTATTTGTTTAATTGCAGCTACCTTCTGCGCTGAGATTTCTGATACTCATTTATTTTATAAAGCAGTGGTGGAAATATATAAAGTGACATATAGAGAGGTTGGCTGATTTTTTTTTAAGACACACAGAATATGATGGGTCTATCACTGGAAAATATTTATAAATATTTCTGATAAGCTAGGAGAATGAAGCCTGAGAACTCACTCTGGTGATAGAGCTGCCTCCTCCTTCATTTCACCTGTAAACAGCAAGGGCTTCTGTAGGTGGTCCCAGAAAGCACAGTTTGCATCAGCTTGTCCTAAAGCATATGGAGGACTCGCTCCAGAGAGAATTATCTTCTAGGATCATCTCACGTCATTGAAGGGTCACCTTTCCATACTTGTGTATTTAACTGTAGTAGAACATACCTGATCATATTTACATTTTTACCTCAGAAATACACTTGAAATGCACAGCTCTTGCCTTTAAAAAGACAAATATTACTCTTATGAGAAAGCACAACACACTGTGAGATTGAAGCCCCGGCTTCAGTAGGTGTGCCTAATGACCTGCCAGCAGCAGGGATTTGAAGGACTATATTTACCAGAAAAGGATCTTCTACCTGTATTTTTCAGAATAGGTGTTCACAAATGATGCATTATGCCCTGTGCTTTTGTTTCTCACTGGGATTTGAAAAATAAAACTTTCCGTTAGCTGTGAATTCATAAGCTTGGGGCATGAAAATGTTTGAATTTGATATAAAAGAAGTTTTGAAAGGAAGATTAGTGGTTTAAACCAAAAGATTAGTCACCTTGGGAAATTCAGCTGTCGAAAAAGCCGAGTTCAGTAATAAAAGGTCCTGCTCCAGCTGATTGCTCCATTCATGCTACGATTCCTAATCCTTCCCGCCAGACCCTTGCCTGATCGACAGCACTGATTACCAAGGCCTAATAGCACTCATCGTCACTTTACCAGAACGTGTGGGGTTCATCTGCGTTAGACACCCCTCATCTGTGGTGCACTTGGCTCCTTTGCTGTGTGGGAGAAATAATAATTACTCGTATTCATTATCACTTTAAGTGGAGGAGAAAGGTGAGGTCCTAGAACCGATCATGATTACGTGGGCCTACCTCTCTCATTGGCAGAGTCACGGATGAGCTTGATGTTGGACTCTTTTGGCAACCAGCGGTTGATTCCTATCCATTCTGCCATGAGAGAGTTTCTGGTAGCAGACCCATGGTTTTCCATGATGGAGCAGATAATTAAAACCCATGGCGAGCTCAGCCTTCTTCAGGGTAGGAAAACCTGGGGCCACAGGACGGGGTTCTGCTTTACAGCTGCCTATTCCCCGCTTTCCCCCAGAAGTAAATGATCTTTGCTGTGGCAGATGGTTGTGGTCCCCTTGTAGATGAGCAGAAGATTATCTCCATATCAGACAGGTAAAGTTAAATCCATTTACATTATATCAAAACCTTGAAAGTCCATTTGGGAAAGTGACCTCTACATCATAAAATGGTGATGTTATCTCAAGAGAGCATTATGTGCATTCCCCTCCTTTGGCTGGCCCTGAAGTCTCTGTTATCCAGACAGACGAGACTCTCTTGTTCATAACTGATTTCTATTCTATTTAATAGTATTTGGAAATGGAAATTTCAGAGTTTTTCATAGTAATTCATCCCAGGGTCTTACAGTGTTCATTTTGTTAAGGACAAAGAAGCTGGCTTAATAATGTCTACTCATTTTTCCCAAGAAGAGGGAGAACTGTTAGTCATTATTTGGAAAAACACACATGTGCACACATACACACACACACACACACACATATACACACACACATACGTAAGTACACATGTACACAAACCCCTCAACAAGCATGAGGTAGACCACTGACTTTCCCCCAGCTCCAAGTTTGATGATTTATTTTAGAGGTAACTTAATCATTTTTGTCTTTATGGATCTTTTCAGACTTTTCTCTGTTCTGTTGAAGGTATATAAGGATCACATGCTTTTGTCAGGGTCTCTGCAGACCTGAATAACCAACCCTTCTGTCTCTTATTGGTCACCAAAGCTTTTGAGCTCTGTTGCCTTGATGCCCTCTGAATTTCATGATCTGCATGTTTCAGTGGTAAATAGTTCTGGGCTCAGAGCAATAACCCTGTTATTCTGCACACTGATCTGTGTCGTGTAATGACTGGCGCCTACACACGTAAGATCCCAGAGCACGGACGCATTTGCCTCCCTTTCTCCTACCATAAATATTAGTGTCTGCACTAATCACACTTCTGTGATCATTTGGATCACAAGATATTTGCTTGCCAGCTGTATGAAACTATTCTTTAAGAAGATTTCTTTTCCTGCTTGTTCTGAATATGCAGCGTAATTTGTACAGAGTATAGACGTGTTTACTAAACTATGAATTCTAGGAAAAAATGAATTATGGTATCATTTACATTTAAAATAGTCATATATTGATACTCTGTCGATTGTAAAACCAAATTCACATCCTTGAGTGTCTATTTTGAAGCCTTTTTTCTTTCAAAAGATGTATTTTCTATTAGTCATTTTTGTAGGACACGGGAGCCATATGAAGTGGTTAAATATGGTGCACATGGCAGGGCACTAATGAAGCCCTGAGCTTAGTCAGTCTCAAGGTTTCAAAGCTGTAGTCATCACACTTCAGCCTTATGAGGCCATGAAAGCAGCCACTTTGAGCTGAAGTATGTAGCAAAGAGGGACCCTGGACAGGCTGTCACTGCTGGTGGGCAGCCTGGGGATGCCCTTGCAGTGTAACTCGGAGAGGGTGGTGTGCCGCAGCACCTTGGGACAGGACGAGGATTGACTGCTTTCCTGTCTCTCAGTCACAAATTTCAGTCACATTGCCGGACACTTTGCCACCTCTTGTCCTGCATCACACCTAGCCTGTATCCTCTTATGGGACAGCAACTGTGCCTTATTCTCATTGTATTCCCAGCACTAATAACAAAATGTGTGTGTGTGTGTATGTGTGTGTGTGTGTGTTGAACAGAAAATCATGCAAGTCAGAGACCTAAGAATCTTTCTTGATACCTCCCTCCCTCAGTCCCATATTTAGTCCGTCACTAATTTTCTATTTTGCTATGTAAATACTGTTTTAAAGCTACTCATTTCTCTCCATCTCCACCCTACAACCACTACTGTTACCTTGGCCCAACCCCCCATCACCTTTGAGAGCATTTGCTGGGTCACCACAGTGGCCCTAAGTGGTCTATTCCCACCACTCTGGCCCCTCTTAATTCCTTCTCTGTAGTGTGGCCAGATGAGCTTTTAACAGCACAGCCCCTTCAAAGGCTGTCTGCTGTCCTTCTGTAATAAAGGCTAATCATCATTATCATCATAATACTGGTAGTACTTTGACCAAGGCCATTGAATAGTGGTCATACAATTTATCATTCACATAAGGACACTTTTGAATGTGAAGTGGTGCCATTGAAAATTCTACAGGGATGACATGGAAATAAGGATCTTTGCTTGCCTTGCCTGCAACAACCTATAAGAAGGGCCTAGACCTTGTTCACCCTGCTTCCATTTGCTCTGTCTTCCATGCGCCTATAGATCTGCTTGTTTTTCAGTGTTTGGTACTTCCCAGGGTTACTCACTATGTTTGCTACCATCACAGGGCCTTTGCACATGATATTACTTGAGTTTTTGAATCCTACTGCTCTTTAGCTTCTGCATAACATCCCATTGACTAGGCTAAATCTTTTTTTATAGGCTCTTACCACATTCATGAGTGCAATTTAACATTAGTTACCTGAATGAATAGTAGTAAGAGATTGGCAATATTCTACTATCCATGTACCAGTAATAGAATGTAGTGACCAGCACAATGGCAAAATAAACTCTGTACAGTTGGCCCTTGAACAACATGGGTTTGAACTGTGTAGACTCACTTATACATGGGTTGTTTTTTTTTACAGTACAATACTATAAATGTATTTTCCATATTATTTTCTTAACATCTCTTTTCTCTAGTTTACTATATTATACAGTATATAATACATACAATATACACAATATGTGTTAATCAACTGTTTCTTTTATTGATAAGGCTTCTGGTCAACAGTATGCTATTAGTAGTTAAGTTTTTGGGGAGTCAAAGTTGTATGTGGATTTTTGACTGTGGGGATTGGTGCCCCTAACCCCTGTGTTGTTCAAGGGTCGACTGTGTTTAAGTAATATGTATTGGGGTGCCTAGGTTCAGTTCGTTGAGCATCTGCTTCTTGATTTCGGCTTTGTTCATGATGTCAGGATCCTGCGATCGAGCTCCGCGTTAGGCTCCACATTCAGTTTGGAATCTGCTTGATTTTCTTTCCCTCTACCCCTTCCCCCACTTGTGCATGCACATTTTCTCTCTCTCTCTCTTCTCTCAGATAAGCAAATCTTAAAAAATTAAATTGTATATATTAAGGACAAAAAAACCCAGTTATATGTACTACAGTTTAATGTAAAAATACCATCTTAGTTTTAACACTGTTAATATGCTATTGATGCTTAAATTGTTAAAAATACAGTAATTTAAAAGCCCAGTTTAATAATTCCACAAATTTATCCAAACTTGAAGTTAAAATGCGGGTTCTTGAGATTTCCTTAAGGAGACACCCATGGCATTTAGAGTCATTATGTATACTATTTAGGGATTCCGTATCAGATTATCTGAATTTAAATGGTGATTTCACAACTTACTGTCTGGGTGGCATTGAGCAAGTTAGTTTCCTTGGGTCTCCCTTTACCCATCTGTAAAAGGTATAAAATGGTGACATCTTTCTCATGGGACTTTGTGAAAATTGGATAAGGTAGTGCATACAAAGCGCTTAGCACAGTTTCCAGCACATAATAAATGCTCAGTGACTACCAACTATAACTGTTATCTGTGTTGTTGTTATTCTTTTTATTTGTTCAGCAAATATTTTATTCAGTATCTACTTTGCCTCTGGCATTGTTCTAGGTGCTGGGATTCAGAAGTAGTCAAGAAGAGGGCATGGAGTGTGTTGGGATAACCCATAAGCATTCTTAATTTCGAGATCTTGTAGGTGTTGTGACTGAAACAAATGTCATGGTTTGTTGGGGCATGGTGGTGGGGAGAGGTTTTGTCAGCTGGAAGGATGAGAACGAGTCATCTCATACAGAGCAAGGGGTATGTGGGGATGGGAAGGAACACACAAGAAGGCCCCACATAGGAAGAGGCTCAACCTGATTTCAGAGTTAAAGAGTGTTCATGTGTAAGTAGAAAGGGTCTGGGGCGAGGGAGGCAGGTGTGTCAGGGGATTGTATTCGTAAAGTAAGAAACTAGAATTCTGTTTATTTTAGTGTTGAAGAAAGAGAAACCCCGTGTCCTAATCAGGGTCATGTAGAAAATTAGTGATGGGCCCAGAACTAGAAGCTAAGTGTCCTGTGTTCATATTTATGGTTTTTTTTAATGGGTTTTTCTTACTAATTTTTTTTTAATTTTATTTTTTATAAACATATAATATATTTTTATCCCCAGGGGTACAGGTCTGTGAATCGCCAGGTTTACACACTTCACAGCACTCACCATAGCACATACCCTCCCCAATATCCATAATCCCACACCCCCCAACCCCCCTCTCCCCATCAACCCTCAGTTTGTGAGATTGAGAGTCACTTATATTTATGTATTTTTAATTATTGAAGTGTACATAGAGAAATTGCACAAATCTTACACAGAATAATATTCTATGAATTTTCATAAAGTTAAGTGCCCTGTGTAATCACATTGAGAAATAGGTCCTGGCCTGCTTGCTGTAAGCCATGCTGTCACACCCCTACACCATCCCTATCCCCCAGAGGTGACATTTATCCTGACCTCTAAGAGCACAGTTTAGTTTTGCCTGGTTTTGAGCTTTCCTGGACTTCGGGAGGGAACCATATGCTGTAACTTCTTTCTGTCCGGCTTCTTTCATTCCACATGTGTCTGAGATTCAGTGGTGGGTGGGGGGGTGTGTGTGGCAATAGTTGTTGCATTCCCATTGCTGTGTAGGATTTTAGTATATCAATACACACAGGTTTTCAGTTTTACAGCCTGGTGGAATGCTCTGAAGAGACAAGGGGTATGTGTGAGCTAGAGAAAGAGATGGAAGCTGGATGGCGAGTCCTGTCATTTATGTATGCATGTTAATCTTGCTTATCCTAGTTACTTTTTTTTAACCAACTGAAGGTTATATGAAGAAATTTCTTTTAGAGCCTCCATGTAGACCCTTGGTTGTTACTTTGAAAATATAATGCCTAGTTAAAACCAAGACTTGCATGACCAGAGACTGCCCTTTATGCCCCTTTGTTAAACAGATATTAATCATAAATGGAAATAACTTGGATGAACTTGTCCGATGTTTTCCAATGATGCTGATCATTGAGCTTTCAGCCTTCTGAAATATCATCTAAGGTATTACATGTTTCTAAGGGGTCAAGGATTATTGGCTACTTAATTGGGCCAAATAGCCATCATTTATACTTCTTTAAAAGTAGGTCTGTTTAAATAAGTGATTGATTAATTGGACGATTGCCATTTTCATGTGTACTTCATTCATTCTCTCTCTTTCTCTCTTTTTAATATTTCAGAAGATGTTGTGCCGTATTTTAAAACAGAGCCAGGCCTACCACAGATTCACCTGGAAGGCAACCGCCTTGTTCTCACCTGCCTTGCTGAAGGGAGCTGGCCTTTAGAGTTCAAGTGGATGCACAATGACCGTGAGCTCACCACCTACACCAGCGAATATAAGTAATTGACTGCTTGAAAATAAGATTCCATTTCAAGTTGATGTGTTTAGAATATTTGCCTTGTTGGCCATAATAGCACAAAGAATGAAAATATTTTAATGATTTTCTAATGCATTAAGATTAAAGGAATAGAATTAATTAGAATGTGATTTAATATTCTGATCTACATTGTATTTACACCTAGGAAGTCTATCATTATATTTGTAAAAGGAAGCCCGTTAGTGAAATTACCAGACTAAAAAAAGCTATAGTTACAGAGGAATGCAAATAACAGCTTTAGCATGATAAATTTGCTGTCTTGTGGCAACAGCCCCACCCACCAATATTGTTCCTATTTAAGGAGCATGAATTTTTAAACAGAGATCTTTAAATCTGTAGCTTCTGGAGCTCTGAGCAGTCAACAGAAAATTTACCTGGCTAACTTTTAGAGTCAGGATGGGAGAAGATGAAGCTGTGGGGGAGGGACATGAGCAGATCCTCTCATTCCAGCAGCAAAAAGGAGGTTGCGCCAGGTGTGGGGTGCAGGAGTGAGCATGATGCTGGGGGCAGAGAACAAGCACTGGGGTTGGGGGAGGCCGAGATGAGGTCACATGCAAGCTGTGGCTTCTCCCAGGGCCAACAGTACCAGCTTCTAACCCTCCTGGTCTCCTGGCAGGGCTCGGGTCTTTCAGGTTTAAACCTATTTAGCTTCCATTTCTATGGGAAGGTTATGGTAACAGTCGCTATAGTTCTGAGTAGGACAGAGAGTTAGTGACTGCCTAAAAAGTCCCAGAGGTCCCCATATCAGCAATATCATGCTCTTATTTAATGGAAATAAGAGAATTGGTTGTCCAGAGGTATTTTAAATAGAGTAATGGGCTTCTCAACATGGCTCGGGGGTGGGGGTCATAGCCCATCACTCACTCCCTTTGAAAGTCAGAAGTTAGGGGCATCCGGATGGCTCAGTCAGAAGATCACGTGACTCTTGATCTCAAGGTTGATCTCTACACTCACGTTGGGTGTAGAGATAATTTCATAAATAAGCCTTAAAAATTTTTAAAAAACAGTCAGAGGTTGTAATATGATGGCCCGTGAACCACATCCAGCCTGCCCATACTATGTGGTATGTCTGTATTTTAAAAATCAGTTGAAAATATATATGGATATACACATGGATATCTCTCTTAATTGCTTGCCAGCATTTAACACTTATAAGATTTCATATAAAAATCCACTTTCTGGTCCCTCTTAAACAGTCAGAAGGCCTGGCCACCTGGCTCTGCTGACCTACACAGAAGAACTGTGCTTTGCTCAGTTCCCTTATCTACCTGCTCTTTGTAGACATAGAAGTTTGTGACCTCCTCTTTCACTATTAGGCCTATACTGTCAGAGTATCTGCTGTTGTAGGAACAACTAATCATAATAGTTCAGAGTATGTTGACATCAACAGACCCAGGTTTGAATCCCAGCTCACCACCAGTTAGCATCAGCTAACTCAGGCAAGCCAGGAATACCTTCAAAATGGGGATGATCATACCTCATTTGTGGTGTTATGAACACTGAAGGGCTCTAATGCAGGTAAAATGGTATATTTTCTGGCCCACAAGCAATCTGCTAATAAATACGAGTTGACATTGTATATTAGTATAATGAGGTGTTAGGGATTTAGTTTTGTAGGAGGGGCGTAAGAAAGGAGAAGACAAGCAAGCTTACAAAGGAGAACGATGTGTGAGTAATGGGCTTTAGCAGCAGGTGTCTTGAATTCAGATATTTCTATTCAACTCCTGTGTGTCATTTTGGACAAGTGCCCTAACCAGTTTGATCTTGATTTTCTCATCTGTAAAATGGGTGTAATAGAAGCCGCCGAAGAGAGTTCTCATAAAAATGAAATGACATAATGCTTTGTATGCCCCAGGAAGAAAGGAATGAAGTTGCAGAAGACTCCAGATTGTTCTTCCTATAAAAAGTAGTAATATGGATGATCTATAATGATGGTCTTCAAATTGGGGAACATGGCCTTGGATAGTGGCAAAGGAATTGCTTTCTAGATATTCAGTTTCCATATGTGTCTTTGCTGATGTTGAGCTGGCTGAGAACATGCCTCTGTGTGGGCACTATGGTTCTCTTTTCCTGCCCTCTTTGTGCTTTCTCCCAGTTCACAAAAGGAAGGCTCAATTTCCCTGAATCTTCCTGTGGAATTGCTTCTCCAGGGTGCAAGACAAGTGCGTAGTTCAGAATTTTCGGCTTGAACAAAATGTTGGCCTCTTTTAAACAACCCCAGAAGAACTTCTTTCCTTTTACATATTCTCTTTAGGGGAAAGTAGGATACTAGAAATGGGATATTTTGATCAGTTTTGGGTTTTTAAAAATTTAGATATGTTGTGTAGATGAGCAGCAGGAGCTATACCAGTTTTAACAACCTCCCCCCTCCTTTCCATTCTCCAGCTACTGTCAGAGATCATATTGTGCTTCAAGGAACAGGTAATGAGAGCAAAGCAAAGAGTGTGTGCAAGGTAGACCCACGGCAGGCAGGGGCATCTTGTTTTATCTAGGTAGCAAACCTACAGCTGTGCCCTGGGGCTTGTCCCCTTACACAGAGTAGGACAAGAGTATTCGGGATTTGTTAGAAAGAAGAATGAAGTTGAGAAATATTCTTTTATGAAGCACAGTCTGGCTGCATTTTCCCTTCCTCTGAGATAAGAGCGTGGTGAGGCCTCAATTGGAGATCTGAGGAAGAATGAGGTAAAAAGTGCTGTTTACTTTGATCAGATCCGTGTTCTATCTTGATATAGAAGGAACATGCACAAGAGGAAAGTTAGGGCTTTGTATCTTCTCAAACATTTATTCAGAGGACACCTTCATTAACTTTGGCAAAGAAGATTATTTAATATTCTCAATCCATACCCATTTTTTTATTACTTTCCTGTGTTTTGCTTGCCGCTGTGCTCCAGCCTCTTCTCTACTTGTTTATTTGTTTTTCCTGTGTACTCATTGGATTTAAATGAACACCGAAATGACCACAAATACGTGGTCAATACCTTCTCTTTGTTGTTAATTTCTATCCAATTCTGTGTATTCTAGTGTTAAATAACTTCCCAGTCAATGAAATTTAAAATAATTGAAAAAACAAAAACAAAACCTCAGCCACTTTCCTTTTATTAAGAGACATTGTCTTTCTAAATTTTTAATGCCTAATAATTGTATTTCAAAATTAACACATTTATGTTGTTTTGATTAACTGTAATAATTGCAATGAACGTGTAATACAGAAGACTTTTTATAAGCACTTAGGATCTTTTGATCAAAGGACATCCTGTTTAAGTTGCCATTTATATGTGTATTTTTATTTCAGATAAGTATGTTGGATAATCAATAAGTATCTTTCAGGCATGAAAATAGGTTAGAGCTTTACACAGTGGCAGTATCGTAGCCAATGAGGTTTACCCGAGGCGTGATTATTGCTAATTGAAAATAGGTCAGAATAAAATTCTATGGGGTAAATAGATTAACAATTCAAGTTCAAAGAGTAAAAAATAAAAAAGAACAATATGAAGGTTCTATCTGTTAAAGAGTTCATTATTAAAAATGGATAATGTGGATTTCAAAATCATTGTTTAGATTCCACTGGATACATGTAAAACAGCAGGGTAACAGTTTTGTTTAAAATGCTACATCAGGGTCTCCTGGGTGGCTCAGTCAGTTAAGCATCTGCCTTCGGCTCTGGTCATGATCCCAGGATCCTATAAGTGAGTTTGGCATGGGCTCCTTGCTCAGCGGGGTTGCTGCTTCTCCCTCTGCCTGCCACTCCCGTGGCTTGGGGACGCTCTCTCTTTCTCTCAGACAAATCAATAAAATCTTAAAAAAAAAAAAAAATGCTAGATCAGGGGTGCCTGCATGACTCAACTCAGTTAAGTCTCTGATTCTTGGTTTCAGCTCAGGCTCTAATCTCAGGGTCCTGGAATCAGGGAATCCTCTTGTGTATACTCTCTGGTTCTCTCTCTCTCTCTCTCTCTCTCACACACACACACACACACACATAAATAAATCTTTAAAAAATTGCTGAATCATACACCATGCCATTATTATACATGCAACTATTCAGATTTATGATGAAATAGTTTTGGTGTTCACTTTAAAATACACAAAGAGGTGGGTTTGGTTTTTTTTTTTTTTTTTTTTTTTTTTTGCATTGCTCTTTGCATTAGCAGATTTACCTGTTAATTTGGCACCCTCTGGATAACCCACAGGAAGGCAAAGCATTGTGGGTCTTTGAAGCAAGATTGCATGGGCCGTTCATTATACATGGATCATTACAATGAGACACATGCTTCATTCCCATTTCACTAGAAACTTAGTAAGAAGAAATGGGTTATTCTAAAGC
Organism: Lontra canadensis; assembly: GCF_010015895.1. NCBI lineage: Eukaryota > Metazoa > Chordata > Mammalia > Carnivora > Mustelidae > Lontra > Lontra canadensis. The sequence continues at coordinate 12,699,721 of NW_022631039.1, read as the reverse complement.
AAGAATGGTTTGGGGTAGATGTGATAAATTATATTCTGTTCACTGAGGGCTTCAGACACTCAGATGGGTTATCAAGGATCCATTGTATTTTGTCATCATTTTTTTTAGACATAAAACCTGTCCCAAAAATCTCATGCTATTTTTTTAAATTACTCTTTCATCTACTTCCTTCCAATAAGCACCTTCAGTTGTCATATGTTAACCTTCAGGAGACCATTCCCAGTCTCAAATTGAAAAACATGGCTACTTTATGAAAATGGTAGCTGTTTTCTCACTGAAATTGAGTCCTTCTCCCCCTACCCCCACTTTGTGTCAATAGAAAATAATAATCCTATAAAGGGCACATTGTATAAACTCAGCTTTTCTAGCTTTGACCAAAAATAACATTTTCTTTGCTGCTTGTGTTGCAAATTGCACAACGAATTTCAGTGAGTTTCAGATGATTTTCATATTAATGCTTGTATCCACATTTAGGCAGAGGTATCTGTATTGGCAAAATTGTAGTAGTTCAGCAATTAAACCAAGTTTACATAGCTGATATAGGCAGATTTTTTTTTTTAGAAAATATTTATTTTAAATTATTTTCTACTTTGAGATAAAAAATTATATTCAATATGAATAGATAGATATCTAAGCCAGTAATTTCTTAGTGGTAGGCATGATATTCATTGTTATAAACAGGAGGGATAATTGGATACTGTAAACTGTGAAAAATCTTATCATCTCCTTAGGAGACCTATCTCTGTGGTTCACTTTCTGTGACAGTATCAATAATAGAAGTTTGATAGATGATGATGATTTTTTTTATTCCAGTAAGAAAATAGGAATGGTTAAGGAAGAAAGTAACTTTTTTGTATGTCTTATAAAAAGATGAAAAGATTCACAATATCAATAAAAATTATTAAATACCTGGGAATAACCTTTATAAGAACCTACATGAAGTGGAAAACTTCATTAAGAGATATGAAAGAGAGTCCCAGATAGGAAATCTAAAGAGCCATGAAACCAGACAAAATATATGAAGCAGTTGTGTTTAAGACATTGGACATCAAGCAGCCAAAGGTGGTGATGCCTGAGAAACAGAAAATCAGTGGGCCCTCTGATTGCCCCAGCTTTAATGCTGTGCGAGAATTTCCAGGCTATGGCCCACACACGGGGGTGCACATGTGTCTGGAGGACTCCTGAGTTGGAGAGATTGGAGAATCCAGGGAGATCGAGGCAGAGTACCAGAGAAAGAGGATTAGGTATCTGTAGAGGTGTATTGTTGAGTATTAGACACAATTTTCATCAACACATTCATGTGAGGAGATTCCCCAAGGCCCAGGAAAAGACTGCCCAGAAGTGATGGTAGTTCTTCCCATGCTCACCACGTAGGGCTGGGTGGGGGGGCCTATTCTCACCAGCCATACCAAAAAACCTCATAATTTATGGGGTTATTGAGTAGAGGATACAGAATGATCTTAGGTCTGTAATGAGAATTATTAACCCTTGACCAAATGCAGCTCTAATCCTGCCTGAGATTTTATAAACAAGACCGGAAAGGGGTCAGGTGACTTTCAAGTATTTTTCAAGCATCAGAGAGTAAAATTTGAGAATATTTATAGAAATACAACAATATCCAGCACCAAACAGGGTAAAATTCACAATGTCTAAAATTGAATCAGAAGTTATCAGGCACATAAAGAGAAAGGAAAGCATGATCCATAAGGAGGAGAAAATTCAGTCTATTAATCTCTTAAGCCAAAGCTGACACAGGTATTAGAAGTAGCAGGGAAAGATATTGAAACATTATAAATGTATTTCCTGTGATCAAAGCTAAATACATACATGAAAGATATTAAAAGGCAGACATCAAACTTCTGAGGACAAAACCTGTAATGTCTGAGATGAAAAACACATTGGATGGGTATTAGCAGATTAGACATGGCAGAAGAAAATGTTAGTAAACTTAAAGGTACAGCAACAGAACTACCCACAATGAAAGGCAGTTAGAAAAAATAAAAGGGAATCAAACACAGTGAAATGAGGACTAACAAGTTACAGGACAACTTAAGCTAGACAACTCCAATGTATGTGTGATTGGAATCCCAAGGGAGGCAGGATCAGAAACATTTGAAGGAATAATATTGAAAATGTTTCACAGTTGATGAAAACTGTAAACCCACCAAGGCTGGAAGCTCAGCAGATGCCAGGACTGGACTTGCTGGCCAGAGCAGTAAGGAAAACCAACACAGAAGAAATAAAAAGGCATCCTAAGTGAAAGACAGAAAAATGTCTTTTTTTGAGGGTGACACGATCACCTATGTAGAAAATGCGGCATTTTCTATTAAAAAAGCTGCTAAAACTAGTAAGTGGACTCAGCAATGTTACAGAATATAAGAACAATTTTTAAAAAATCTTAAGACGCTGAGCCGAAGCATCTCATTATGCTTTATTGCTAAGCTACGGGAAAGACTCCTCTACTTATTTTTGTTTTGTTTTGGTTTTAACCTGCTCTGCTCCCTACTCACCAAAAGGAAAGGTCTACTGAATTGAGAACTCTTTTGTTAGGTGACATGTAAACAGTTGCTTTCTTCATCACCCCCATGAACTGAGTGTGACCCTGCCCGCATCTTCCCACAAAGGGCTTAGTTCCCCCAAGTTGTATGGCTTCAGTTTTCTTGACTTGGTTTATCGTCTTTCTTCTGTTGGCTAACTTTCCATTGGCCCTGTGCTCTAGGAACTGTGCAGCTCACCACAATAACAGTTATATTTTTGGCTCACGTGAATTAGTCTTGAACATTTTGGCTAAAATAAGTAGAATCCCTCATAGTCCCACACTGCTTAAGGCTCTGGGTCCTTTTATCTTTTTCTTAACATGTTTCAGCCTGGATTTTTCATTTCAGTATTTTGTTTGTAAAGAAAGCTGTGGACTGATCCCACTTTTGATTATGCTTTTTTAATTTCATGTAGGAAATTTATAAAAATAAAATTGAAAGTCTATTTATCATCACGTCTCCAAAAGAAGAATCAAAGTAGTTCCACGAAGGATATAAATGACTTACAGGGTTTTTTTTTCCCCCCATAACCATTTTTTTTTTTCCCTTTGAATGTAAGATTGGGCTCTGGGCCAAGATATGGAAGTTTATTATAGGACTTGGTTGTTTATTTTCATGCAAAATAGATGTTTTTATACCAGCATAAAAAGTTGGAGTTGTAGGGGATAGTCTCACCTGGAGTGGCATGAAATGGATGTAAGACCCCCATTCAAAGAAAAAAAAAAGCTTTACATCTAATTTTAAGGGGCATGAAAATTCTCTCTTGGATTGAATTATGTTGCCTGACCTGAGAGGGAGAAATGCAGATGTGCCTTCATTATTCAGAACCAGCATAGGTCTGTCGACCTGTGTCCTTAGTCATAGTATCTCACTGTTGCTAGAAGATCTGCTCCACAGTAACCTCTCTGCACCCAGGCAGTATTTTGTCAGACATTTTCTCAAATTTTAGTGTTTCGTGTTCAAGAAAACTCCAAACAGGTTCATTTATCCCAGTTTTGAGGGACTGTTGATTGCCTAATGATTCTTAGTGCTTTACCAGGAAACCACGACTTTTAAAAGAGAGATGACTTAAAGAGGCATTATTTGGGTTTTTCTGTGACCATGGTGAGTGCCTGATAGCTTCAGAAGCTTTTCCAGCTGAAATTATTTTGGCTTTGTCCTGTAGTGTAGACATTTGGGGAATTCTAGGACCAGCCACAAAAACAAACTTTCGTAGTGAAATGGAACAGGAAGCTGTTGCATGGACATTGGGTTGCTCTTAGAATCAGTCACCAGGCAAGCTGGAGACGGGGCAGGAGCAGAGTGAGGTGAGCTGCTAGAGCCAAATCAGCCTGAGAGCCAGTCCTGTGAGAGTCCTGCTGCTAGTTCAACTGGAGCCAGGGTGCTGTTGTTGGAGCCGCTATCCTGACTGGCAGTGGACGCTGCACTGCTCCCCTGGGGCCCGGGCTCCGCTGCGCACTGGCACCGCTGCTGTTAGATGAGTCCTTTAGCCCCGTTCCTGTGCATCACCAGCCTCAGACCCCAAAATCCAGAGTACGTGTGGCCAGTGGTCACGCATCATCTCCTACCTGTGTCCAGGGATCTTCCTCCACCGAGACTCCGAGTGGAAATTCTCCAAACACAGGAAAATGGCATAGATCCCAGGCAGACAAAAAATGTCAAATGTTCACTCCAGGCAGGGCTAGTCAAGTAGTTGTTTGTGGCCTGGAATAGAGCTCGAGCCCTGGGGTGGTTCTCATGGCCCATCTTGAGAGGCATTTCAGAACTGAGGTATTCTCCTACTTAGCATGAATGGACATTTAAACCCTTGGTTTTGCTGTGATTTTGTGTTTGGTTTTCTTTAATTTGCTGTTCCTGATAATGAACTAGCCCTGGTAAATGTTCTCTTGGTCTAGTAGAATTCTGCCTTTCTACAGTGAGTACAAACATTCCCTGCTGTGTTTATTTGAAAAAGGAGCAGGCATTTTCTATACTTTAGTGGCATATGGTGCTAAGATTTTATCATACTTTCTTATAAAGAGCCAGGAAACTTTCTCTGCTTAAAAATGTGTGTTTATAAACAATAGGCTTGCAGTGAATATTCCCATCTGTTAGGTGAACATAATTTGTGTAGGAATTCCTGTAATAGGTGGAGTACTTTGCAACTTTTTAGTATATTTTTTCCCTGGCGAGACATTAGACTAAAGAGATGGTACAAAACAGCATATGCCTAATATTCATTTTTGTATCTGCTCCTCCCTGTGGTTTGAAAACACTACTATTTTTGTGCATTAGTACATGAGATTACTATAGAAATTCATAAGAATTTAAAATCTATTTAGGATACTGCAAAAAAGCAAGAGAATGGAATGGATAACAATTATTTAAATATGGAAATGTTGCAAATGATGAAACTGTTCATGTCATTTTTCAAGTATGTACTCCTATAACTTGTGTTATTTCATTTCCAAAAACTTTTGTGGACTTCATTGTAACTTAATCTCAAAACTCCTCCTTATTTATAATCATGGTATCTGACAGTTAAAGCTGCTCATCTTTCTAGCCTTGATTTGCAATTTAAATAAATGGCATTGACTCTCTGTGTTCAGTTTGATACTATTCTTATTATCCACACTAATTAATTTTTTGAAATGAGCCATTGCCCAGAATGAAATAAAATTTTGAAGATTAAAACTCAGTAATTTTTTTCATAAAAGATTTTATTAATCTTGTGGGAATATCAAGATCATTATCAGAGGGAAAACATACTTTGATTAATATTTGCTTAGTGCTGAATGACCTAGATTGTCCAAATGTTTTATTCACTTAAAAATTATGCCTTTAAGTTCCTTTTTCAGGTTGACTAATTGGACATACTTGAGTAAAAAGATGAGCAATCAGTTGAATGTAAGCAATTTCAAGCTATGCTTAGGAACTGAGCCAAGAAAGCGTACCGTTCTTGGTGCTTTTTACCTCATTTTTAAAAGTTTCTCTGATTATCCTTTGTGAGAAGTATTCTTAAATTGAAGATAACTATTAACAGAACATCTTTGTAATAAAGGATAGCATCGCTGAGTTTTCTCTTTTTGGGGAAATAGGCTACCATTTGATTGGTTGTTAGCTCTCTTTTTCTTTCTTGTGGTAGGCAACTTCCTTTTTGTAAAAAGTGTCCAGGACTCAGCCTTATTCTTGATTTGTTTTTGAACATGGCCTAGAAACCAATTAAAGAACTCTCTTAGGTCTTATGAAAGGTTTGGGCTCTGGAGCTGTAACACTCACTTGAAGTGGTCCTTAGGTATAAATTGTACTTGCTTATGGATTTAAAAATATCCTAAGTTATAAAACTAACAGTAAACTGAAAGCGGGGCTTTTATGGAATCTGTATCTTCTAACTACTTTTTTTCCTTCTATAAAATGTTACTGAAGTTTTTAGAAAGGCATTGATTTGAAGGACATGATTACTTACAGTCACATAGCATTGAAAAATACCAATGAAGTCACCTTTCAGTTAACCACAACATTTTTAAAGTTAATGTCAGTCCACATGCAGAGAAGGAAGCGAGGGAAGTGTGTGAATTGTTTTGGCAGGAGAGGGGGTCTATAACTGTGAGCACAGAGGGGAATTGTGTCACCATGTCGCTGCTCTCTTTGCCTTGATGACCCCTATATCTCATCCTGAAAATGTTATTTGAATTTTTAGGTAGAGTAACATGACACATTATGTAAAGTTTATTGCCAGGTCTAGAAATGACTTCTAGAGATTCTGAGAGAATTATAAACACCTTTTACTGAAAGGTCTAGTTTATGCATAATGACCCATAGCTATTTTACATTTGTCATTTCGTCAACGACTTGTGAGTGTTGTCTACTACGTGCATGGCAGGGTGCTAGGTGCCAAGAGCAAGTGATGGACAAGGCAGATCTAGAACCTAGCTTGGGGTACTACTTACTGACAGCCTTGCTGGGGAGACAGACATCGATGATGTAATCTCACAAATGGCAGTTGGTGAGTGTGTCGACCAGAGAAGGATTGCACAGACAATAATTTACCAAAAATAAAATATTTGTTGAGTACTTGCGAAATGAGATGCCAGAGCTACTCTAGATATAGAAGCATTAACACTTCTTTTTGGTATTTGGCAGGTATATTATCCCGTCTTTACAGAGGCTTGATGCTGGGTTTTACCGCTGTGTGGTGCGAAACAGGATGGGAGCTCTCTTGCAGAGAAGATCAGAAGTTCAAGTCGCATGTATGTGTGCATTGGAAAAGTCTCTGAATGATAAATAACAGAAACAAAATGTCTGTGGGGAATGCTGATCAAAATCACTTTTAACCATTGTAGGAATCGAGATTCTGTCTTGGATTCTCTTTGGAACAGAATAATTGCTAAAGGTTTTGGGAGATAAGTAAACAGGCAGTGAGGCTGGTCCAATGGTGGTGATGGGGCTAATGAGGTCAATGCCCGCCCTGGCCATCCAGCAGTCAGGGGCTCTGTCAGGCCCTGTGGAGGACAGAAAACAAAGTATTAACAAGATGCCTTCTGCTTTATGATTAGCTGCTCTTAGCATTTCTGATACTCAGATTCAAATGTTTTTCAAATAACAAATTAAACCCAGTTAGGTAAAATTTTGTCAGTTCAAAATTAGTTCTTTCCAGTGATTTGTTTAAAAATCCTTCAGCTACACAATAAAAAGTAGGTGGATAGTAATGCCCTAGATGGCATTACTGTTAGTGACTTGATGAGGTCTCTGTGGGGCAGACCCATTTGGAGTAAAAGTAACTGAGGGAGATACCAGACTGCAGGGAGTTTGTGTTTGATGTTGTATTTGGAAGGAATTGGAGACAGGCTGGCCAACACAAAGCACTTAATACTTTTGCAGTCCAAAATCTGTGAAGGGTCAGGTCTGTCTAAAATGGCCTTTCTGCTTTATTATGTTTTGAATTTACTACCAAAATGTCTTGTCATTGAAAAGAAAGCAGTATTTATGAAGCTTTAAGTTACATGTTACTATGTTATGACAGATTTCAGAGAACTCTAAGGAGTTCCTAAACTGAGCTGTCAACCAATAACTAGAATGTTTTCTTATTTGTTTTTTTTGACCACAGGTAAGGCCTATAGTTTTCAGCATTACTATATCAAATAAAATAATTGCTCACTACTCTACTATTCTGTAATTACTAGTGACTGAGTGAGGTACTGGTCCTGTATACATTTAGTTATGTTTTTAATTAGGAAGGCTCAACTTTTCTGAATTGTTGTAAAGTTACTCAGCTAAATTTTTCCACAGAATAACTGAGAACTTCTATTCAATTGAATAATTGAAAACATAATTAATACATACAAAGTTTAGATCAGTACCCCAAACATATTTGAATAAGTTAACAGCTTGGAATTTATTATCATGTATTAAATGCTATATGTAATATTATTTGGGGCTTTTTTTTTTTTGGTCAATTATTTGTACCCTTGTTTCTATCATTTATCTCTGGCTCTTTGATGTTCTCTTCTTTCTCTTTTCTCCTCCTTTTTGATAACAAGTTTCACTCTGAAAATAACTGTGACTATTTTCCTAATCTGTTTCATTAGTTTCATTTCTTTCCTAGAATATTAAATGCTGCTTATTACATAGGAACTAATTTCCTTTGAATAAAAACATGCATAGATAATAGAGATTTTCTATGGATTATTCCAAATTTATATACATTGAAAGGAATACACATATGCCACATGTGTGTATATGCATATATCTGTATCTAAGCATAATGTAGACATTTTTCAGAAGTTTCAAATGTTACTAATTTAAAAATTGGCCTCTTACACCTACATTCTAATGACTGGGGTTTTTTCTGTGACACCCATTTTTAAAAAATGCTGTTTACTGGTAGCACAGGGACTGGAACAAAGCCTGCTTGCCCCAGATTAAAGGAAACTGAACCGGGCAGCGGTGGCTGACTGGGTGGAACCAGCCTGAGAGACAGGGGAGATGGGGGGAGCTGCGGGGCGAGCTGCCGGCACTTCTTTCCCATCTCTGTGGTGGTGGGATGCTTTCCCACAGTTTATTCCAATATTAAAATCAGTTGCAAACGTTTCATTGTAGTGTTGCCGCGACACAAAGACCATGAAGTTCTGCTGATTAATGCATTTTGTGGGCACTTTGGAGGCACATGGCTCTGCCTCATGCTTCGCTTCACCCCCAGATCTGCACTCATCAGCATTACTGCTCAATCTCTCTTGTCTTATTGCTTAATTATAGCAACGTCGGTGACTTTGCTGTAATGTGTAGTTATTTCCATCTTTGACCCTTCCCCCTCCCAAAAAAAAAGAGTTTTCTGGAACTTAAAGGGTCTGATTTTTCTCTGCAGATATGGGAAATTTCATGGATACAGACCAGAGGAAAATGGTGTCTCAAGGACATGCAGTAGTTCTCAACTTACCACCCATCACCAGCTGCCCAAGACCGCAAGTGACCTGGTTCAGAGAAGGGCACAAGATCATTCCCAGCAACAGAATGTAAGTTGCTCCAAACTTTAAAACACAACTCATTCCACTTGTTGGCACCACTGACCTATTATTTAATGAATTTCACTATATCAGTTAAGCCTTGAAAAGAATAATGACCTCGTCTGGTAGTCTTCCCCCAGTCCTTCTAAGCAGCTTTTTGGAAAACTTGGCTTGGAAATGTTTAAGCAGTTTAAAGCAATCGTCGTGTCATGTTACTCTTCGGGATGCTGCGTGCCCAGAATAAAGCGTCCTTACTTAGTCGTTACGGTCTGTTTTTCCCTTTCTTGAATGCACTTTTTGAGGTGTCATTGTCATCCCTGAGTTGTGTTTAGCTCCAAGTACTAATTTAATGAGTGCTGGTATTTACTTACAGAGCTGTGGGGTTTTCCCCCCTCTTTTTACTGAGCCATGTTTGATACTACTTTCTCTGACAATAAAACAGTAATTACCGCTTATTTCTCTTTATCCTTTTATCCTACCGTGACAGTTTTATTTCCCTTCATCTAATTAGTGGTTCGCCCATCTATTGCAGAAGAGTTGCTTTGTGATTAGTTAAGCATTATTTCAAGGTGTTCCTGCCTATCCCACATTCAAGGTATTTATCTAATGCCAAACAGATTTTCTTCATTTAGAGCTTTAAGTGATTAAAAAGAACATTTGGTATATATTTCATAACTGGGCATTCTGCAATATAATTTAAAGATAATGTACCAAATATAAACATTTCAGGGATGAACATTTCTGAAAGAATCATGAAATGCTTATAAGCTTGGGCTAAAAGTCAAATACTTACACTGTCAGATGGTTGCACTCATACAAAAATTCATGAGAAGAAAATGGTTTTGTTTTGTTCTGTTTTTCAAAACAGATATGTATATAAAATAGTTTGCTGGAAAGGTTTTAAATGTAACTCTGAAAGTCACTGTGAGATGTCAACTTGCTTTCTCCCCTACCTGCCCATCCATCGGGTCCCTTCTCTAAGCCAGGCTCCATGGCTCTTCTGCCGGGGCCTCTGAACCTGCTTGACGCCAGACCATTCTTAGCCTTATTGAATACATGTTTCTAGTGTTATTATCGGAACAGGAAAAATATTGAAGTGTATAAAGGCCATATTTAAAAATTTAGTAAAAGTACTAATTACAGTAGAAAGTGAGATAACTGCTTTCCTTTTTATTAAGAGTTGCTTGGATGTCCACGTTTATATTGATTCCAATGATAATAAATGCCTCTCAAGGTAGGTGAAACAAAGAACAGGGATCAATTTTTCATTCTTTTAGAAGGCTGTTAGGCTGAACAAAAGGCAGCTGAGGTAGACTCTTGCAAAATATTCTGGAAGTTTCTGCCATTGAGCGCACTATGGGCTGGGCCAATTTGGGATGAATGCTAGGGAAGGGTGGGTGCTAGGGAGGGTGGGTAGATTGAAATAAGCTTCCTCTCCAAAGTTGTTGCTTCTAAGTAATGTCAGTGGGAACACAGTCCGTGGTAGAAGGATTAGTCTAACTCAGCAGCAAGCAGCTGTACAGGCTGTCACTTGTTGACTTGCCGTCTAGCCAGATTCACAAGGCAGCATTTATTCAAGAAGTATGGAAGGAGATAGAATGAAATGACAGCTCTTAATTTTATAAACTTTTCTTTTTCTACTTGCAGATTCTTGTTAAAACCGTTCAATTCCTGGCTAGCCGCTAATGTAAAGATGCTAAGTAGGCTTTAACTTAGTGTCCCATCAAACAAATGATCTGCGAAGCTATTGATAAATCTCCAATCTCAGTAGAATAATGCACCGGTGATCTTTTTTTTTTTTTTTCCTTAGGAGATGAGATGAGATGAGGCTGGTTATGGATATTTCCACATTTTCAGGGCCTTTTGTTTCATACTTTCCACCTCATCATCACCCCCATATTTATTAAGTCCCTGCTGTGCAAGATGTCATAAATCAGTGCCTGTGTGGTTTTCTTCCTAAGTTTATACATCATTCGAAGATATATTGCGTTACACTTCTAAGAAAGTTTGGCTTTGGATAGCAGTTGGGAGGGAGGGCATTTCTGCATGGCCCCTGCCCAGACGGTTGGCAGACAGGAGTCAGATGGCGTTAGATCTGTTGTGCACCACCAGAGGTGTCCTTTAAAAACTGAAACTTTGGCTGAAAGTGTTTCACTCTAGGGAAACAGGTCAAGCTTCTATACCTGTCAGTTCCCTAACATGGCTGTGGAGATGATCCATTGCCACGAGGAGGAGGAACCTCGTCTTGCCAGCCCCACCTCTTTACTTTTTTTTTTTTTTTTAAGATTTTATTTATTTACATGAGAGAGAGAGAGCATGAGGGGGAGGAGCAGAGTAAGAGGGACAAACAGGCTCCTCCCCGAGCCCCAGGCCCTATGCGGGGCTTGATCTCAGGACCCTGAGATCATGACCTGAGCCGAAACCAAGAGTCTGGACACTTAATGACTAAACCACCCAGGTGCCTCACCACTGTGACCTTCAGAATGTGAGCTTTTGGCTTACAATTAAATGATTTTTTTTTTCATTTTCAAGGAAAATAATAATTCTAATGTTTCCTAACTTGAAAAGTTAGTTGAATTGCCTATTAATAATTTTAACAGCAGCTGTTATTGAGTACCTACTTTAAACACATCCTCCCTGATCCTCACAGCTGTCTTCCGAAGAAGTATAATTAGTTGTGCTTCTAGAGATCAGACCGAGGATTGGGAGAGGTTAACCAGCCCACTCAAGGACACACCGCTGACCAATGGCAGAGCTGGGTTCTACCCCAGGCCTGTCTGGCTCTGAGTCTCATGCTGTCTTCTGCATCACACTAATTCTTCTTTTCACTTTATTTTGCCAAACCTTCTTGGTGCTTTTGATATCTCTTTCCCTATACTTCTTCTTTTCCTATTTCTCCCTTTTTAGAACACCAGTCTTCAATTTGAAATACTACAGGTTGCCGTGAGCCACAGCCACACACAGACACATTGTCCACCTAGCCCTGAGCCTGCCTGCAAGTGTATTATGTATTCGATGTATCGGGTCTGTAAGTCCTTAACTTCAGAAGTTTTTAACAAAAGAGAAGGCAAACATGGTTATCCAGTTAAGGCGTGGGCTTTATGAAATTCAGAGGCCTCGTGGGAGGTAAGGTGGAAATGATGTGTGTGTAGCACAGGGTGGGGGGCAGCAGGCCAGAGAGGGCAGTTGCTGTGTGCAAAACCCAGCACCCAATCCCTGACAGCCTCTTTGTTCTTGAGCTACACACTTGTGGAAGGAAGTGGTTTAAATTGTGCAGCAAAAGGAGCAGCAAAAATCTATCACCATCCCAGAAAATTAGCTGAAGTGAATGTCCCCATGGTGGGTGTGAGCTGCTGCACATTCACGTCAGAATGAGGGTAAAGGAAAAACTCACTAAGTTCTGATTGCACTTTGGGCTTTTCCCCCCATTCTTTTGCCGAGTAGGGCATACCACATCCCAGGTGCTGTGCCAGGCACCGAATATGCAGCAGGAAACAAAAGAAAGTCCTTGTCCTCAGGAACCCTGTCTCCAAGTAGAAGGAAACAGATGACATGCCAGCTGGTGATAATAGTAAGGAGAAAATGAAGCAGGGGCGGAGTGGGGAACGCAAGGGTCAGCTGGGTTGCTGTAGATGTAAAGTCAGAGAAGTTCTCTCCCCTAACCACCTCTTTGAGCAGAGACTAGAACAAGTCTGGGGAGGAGGCCTGGGGTAAACCAGTGAGAAGAGCACCTGAGGTAAGGGAACGGCACATGTGTTGGAGGAACAGCCAGGCCGGAGTGAGGGAGAGGGCTGGAGAGGAGGTTTCTGAGCTGGTTGGGCCCGATTCCTAGATGCCAGTGACTTAGCCAGAGTGAGGACTTTGGCATTTGTTCTGAGGATCCGAGCAGAGCAGCAGTGTGATCTCCCTTGTGATCCTTCTGTTAGGAATTCTGTGAGGAATGGACTATAGGGCAGCAGAATCCGAAATGAGGAGGCCTAGTAGGGGTTTGCTGCAGTAGCTCAGGTGACTCAGGTTTGGGGAGGGCTGGTGAGAAGGGGCTGATACTGATATATTCTGAACGTAGACTGCGTAGGATTTCCTGCTGGATTAGCTGTGGGGTATGAGAGAAGGAGAGGAGCCATGGACAACGCTAAGAATTTTGGCCTTCACAGCTGATAGGATGGACTTACCATTTCCTGAACGGGAGAGACGATTTGCTGGCAAAGCAAGTTCTGTCTCTGTTTGGGGGTGGGTGTCTAAAATTGGTTTTGTACATGTTTGAGATGCATAGTAGGTGGTCACGAGGATCCATTTGTGAGAGAGTTGTTTATATCAGACTCAAGGTCAGCAAAGAGGTCTAGCTAAACTTGGGCATTGTTAGTATGCTCGTGATTTTTAGACCTCTTTAATGCTCCGTATGAAACACCTAAGTCAGTAAGCGAAGCCCAAATAGTTCATCGTATCAGCTGAGATGCTCTTGGTCACAGGTCACAGAGGATGAGTCTGACCGAACTAAACAACCATGAACTGGAGTACTTGAAGAATTTCAGAACCAAGCCAGGAGAAGGACGGGGAGAGGGGGGGACCAGGGTGGGGAGATGCATACCGGGACTGTGCTCGAGGCCAAGGCGCAGGGAGCCAGTCAGCACTTTAATGGCTTCCCAGGAATGTGAGGTCCAATCTCCTGGAACTTGTAACTGTGTCACGTAACAGGGCTTATGGGGAAGAAGGCTGTAGAAGCAGGAGGAGACTCGTAAGGTGGGAAGGTGGGACAGAGGAGGAAAAGTGAAGTCTTAAGATGAGCGGAGGTGTGTTCAGTGCCGTGGGCCCACCGTGCCCGCTGCTCGCAGTGCTTACTCTTCTCACCTTCAGACATGAGCTGGTGAGAGTCACAACCCCGAGTGGCATGTTAGGTCGTTTCCTCCAGGAGTTTCAGTGCCCCCTGGGTACTGGCCATCGAAAACAATCTTGTTCTGAGAACTCCATCTTGTGCAGCAGATACACACTCCTGGAATGGCTGAGTGTGTGAAAAGATGTGAAGTAAAGTCAGTAATATTTGTAAACTTCCTCACCAAAAGTGGGGGGAGCATAACCTTGAGGAAAAATGCTATTGATGAAGGAGAAATCTATCTTAGAAAAGGCAAACTATACTTCAAAAGAAATGAGACTAAGTTATACTCAGAATTTTGAATAGGTAATTATAGGTTTTATTAATCTAAGAAGATGAAAAAAATGCGTATTTGTTTTTCTGATTTACTGAATCCAAATAGTTTGCTATCTTTGCATGTCAAAGGTGAGAATAGCCTTGTCTTATAAACATCGTCTAATTTGATAATAAAATTGTTCTGTTATTTTGGTTTTGATATATGTTCTTTGTTTCCTTTTATTTCTCAGAATGTGAAATGTGAACATTGATGTCGTGCAATATTTCTCCCACCTCCAGGAGGTAATTTATGTCGGCAGTTATCAGATTAGGACGCGAAAACTTGTTTTGTACTGTGCTACTCTCTGGCTTAATTGCAGGTTCTTGTGCTCAGACTGCGTGCGGCAGCCTACCTGACGGGAATGCAGAAGCACGGCGTACTTGTCTGTGTTTGCCGGGGAATGCGAAGTTTATAGGTTAAATATTTCAACCTCCAGTCAGCTTTTTGCAGGATGACTTGCCAGGGAAGATGTGAATTGTGAAGTATGGGCAGTAAACAGCATCCCAGGCGACGTGGAAACAGCCTGACTTGTAATTGTCCATGCTTAAATACTCGAATGTCCATTAACTTATTACCATTTCATTTCAATCGCTTCAAGAAAGATTTGTTTAAATTAGCGCTTGTAGTGGAAGTCACAACTTAATGCTTGAATGAAGTAGATCTGGTTGTAATAATATTTTTATAGTTAACTGGGCTTTCAAAATAATATGCTTTTAAAAATTTTATATTTTATAGGCATTTTGTGAATGTTTATAGAGTATGTCTATACATGTGAATTGAGCCCTATTTGCTATAAGTGAAAAAGACTAGGAGATGTGGGCTCCAGACCTGCTTCCATCATTAAGTCCGACCTTGGGCAAATTACTTTCTCTGCTTTGCTTCCATTTTCTCATGTCAAAGTGGGGAAGGTGTGCTAAATGACCACTGAAGTCCTTTCTGGTGTTCACACTCAGCCACGCTCGTGGAAGGGTAGGCCCGTTCTGCCTCTCCCTCTCCTCATGCATTCAGTAGATATTTACTGAGTGCTAATTTTTTGCCAGGCACTGTTCTAGCTGCCAGGGGCAGAAAGGTGAATGAGGCATTGAAGGTCCCGCTATCAGTGAGCAATGGCCTCACGTGGGAACAGGTTAATAAACAGGATACTCTCAGGGGAGGACAGGCACCATGAGGGATTGAACGGGGACTGGGATGGGAGAGCTGAGCGGGAGAGGGAGGGATCTGGTCGCTGCTCTACACTGGGTGGCCCAGGACAGCCTCTCTGGGCAGGCGACATTTAAACAACCACATTACTGAGGTATAATTTACGTACAACATGAACAGATTTTCAGCACACAAACTGATGAATTCTAGCAAATATCAGCCCCTTCCCAGTCAAGTTCCCTGGTGCACTTAGCACTCATATGCTCTCTCCAGCCCTGCCCACTAATCTAATTTTTATTACCATAGGGTAGTTTGTGTATTCCAGAATTTCTTATAAATGGGATCATAGAATATGAAATCTTTTGTGTCTGGCTTATTTCATTCAAGATAATTTCTGTGATACTCTCAGGACGGTGTTTAGTAAGAGTAATTATTAATATTTCTGGGTGCCGGCATTGTTTTAAGTGTTTTCCATGGAATGATTCGTGAGCTCCTCCCACCAGCCCAATGAGTCGTCCTGTTATTGTCCCCACTTGACTGATGGCTGCTAAGGTAGGGAGAGCGCAGCAGCTGGCCAGTGTCCTAGCACCCACTTGCCCTGCTGTGCTGACTGCTTTCTCAGCTTCTGTCTGTAGGGCGAGGAGCCTGCCCTGCATGGAGCTGGAGGACAAGTGTTCTTGGCAGAGAGGGCAAATACTTGCAAACCCAGGAAATAGCTGCTTGGGTTTGCTCAGCTGGAGGGACTGTTGTGCGGTTGGGGTGTGGAAAAGAGGCAGAAGGGAGTACGGGGGACACGGGACCTCGAAGCAACAGAGTCTGTGAAGGAACCTGGATTTATTCCATATACCGTAAGAAGTCTTTGTGGAGTTTGTATTTTTTTTTGGAAAATTTTTGAGATTGTGGTAAAATACATGTCACAAAAACTTTACCATCCTAACCCTGGTTCAGTGTACAGTTCAGTGGCATTAAGTACATTCGCATTGCTGTGTAGCTGTCCCCACCATCCATGTCCAGAACCTTTTCTTGTTCCCACACTGAGGCTCTGCCACCACTAAGTAACAACTCCCCACTCGGCCCTCCCCACCCCAGCATCTACTCTTCTGCTTTCTATCCCTGATTTTGATGTCTCCAGGGTTCCTCATGCGAGTGGAACCATGCAGTATTTGTCCTTTTCCCTCTTCTTTAATTAAACTTTGTATTTTGAGTTGATTGTGTATTCAAATAGAGTTGTAAGAAATAATACAGGCAGAGCCTGTACACCCTTTAACCACTTTCCCCAGGTGGTGAGATCCTTGCTACACTGTCGCACCAGATCACATTTAGGATATTGACATTGATAGGGTCAAAACAGGACACATTCCCATCACCAGAGGGTCCCTCCAGTCTTATTTATGGCCATGCCCCTTTCCTCCAGCCCTCCCACCCACCCTCTCCATTTCTATAATTTCATCACTTAGACCATGTTATGTAAGTAGAATCACGCAGTCTGTTGTAGGGTTGGCTTTCTTCACTCATCGTAATCCTCTGATTTATTCAGGTTATTGCCTGCGTTGGTGGTTGGCTCCTTCTCACTGTGTAGTGTTCCATGGTGCGGACATACCACAGCCTGTATAGCTGGTGGTGAAGGACATTTGGGTTATATCCGGTTTTCCACCATTTCAAATAAAACTGCTCTAAACAGTTGTGCACAGGTTTTTGTGGAAACAGAAGTTTTTTTTTTTGTTTTTTTGTTTTTTTTTTCTGGGATAAACACCGGGCAATGCAAGTGCTGGGCCAAATGGTAGCTGCATGTTTAGTTTCTGTAAGGAAACGCCCAGCTGTTTTCAAGAGCAGACGTACTATGCTATACTGCCCCCAGCAGTGTCTGGGCGATCCCGTTTCTCAGCCCCTTCTCTCGCACTTCGTGCTCACACTGTTTTTTGTTTTAGCCATCCTGATAGGTGTGTGATTATAACTCAGGGTGTTTTTAATGTGCATTTTTCTAATGGCTGATGATGTTGAATATCATTTAATGTGTTAATTTTAGAAGGAACCAAATAGGAAAAACTAAACCTCTTGAAGTGAAAAACACAATCATTTATCTAAAAAGTCAATTGAATCTGTGAGAGAGCAGACACTATGCAGCTAAAGTGGGAAATATTGTCCAGGTGGGTGTGAGGAAGAAAACTTAGAATAAAGCACAGAGATAAAAATGATGGAAAATATGGAAGACAGGCTAAGAGATAAAGAGGGTAGAATAATCACTCGAGCTCTAAGAAGAGGAGGGAAAGGTTGAGAAGAATGGGAGGAGATAATGTTCAGAGATAATTGTCCTAGCATTTCCTAAAATGATGGATCCTCAGAGTCAAAAGGCAGATTAAGCTCCAAGTAGGACAAATGAAAATATATCCAAATCTAGATGTATTATAATGTCGCCGTTGAACTTCAAAGACAAAGAAGAAATCTTAACAGCAACCATACGTGTAATTCCCGTTGCCTCAAAGGCACAGCCATTAGATCTCTGTGGGCAGCGATAGTAGAGAAGATAACGGACTAACAGCTTCAAAATTCCAAGGAATGTAACTGTAATTGTGGAAACCCATATCCTGCTAATCTAGTGTCCAAACGGAGGGAGGCGTGAGGATATTTTCAGACAAGACTGGGAACGTATTTTTCTGAGAGCTCCCCTGAGAGATCCACCAACAGCGGGCTTGAGGAGAAAGGAAGTAGAATGTTAGAAATGTTGGTCTTCATTTGATTTTTTTTTCCTGTTAGTAAATGTTTAGTAATTGTGGTTTTACTATGTTTAAATAAAAGATAAGGAAGGTGGAGGGAGCAGATGGAGATAGTTCTTTGGGCATATTTTTACTGGGAATGGCTGCAGAGAAAGGGCTAGTGTCCACATGGGCTACCTGAGATCAAGGGGGTGGTTTTTCTGTTGAGGTGGGAAATACCGGAGAATATTCGTATGCTGGCAGAAGCAGTTCTCCAGGAGGAAAGGACAATGTGAAGGGTCTAGGGAGCGTGAGCGCAGCTAGAGGAGCAAAATCCAGGGACGGCGAGAGGCCAGGTGGCCTGGGCACACACACAAACAGCATGAGAGGGAGGGCCTGGCATGGTGGGGTCCATGGGCTTACACCTGTACACAGGGGGCCTTCAGCAGGGAGCTTTAGAGAGAGTCAAGGACAGCTTCCACTGTCACAACAGAAGCCTAATGGGGGTGTGGATGCATGTTGTGTGGCAGATGTTCTTAGGGGAAATTGAGGGCTTTTAGGGTTTTCTTTCCTCTGTGAGTACTGAGAGGAGGTATGAGTTCAGAGTGGAGTGTGGCACACGATGAGAGGGAAGGTGCTGAATCATCCCGGCACTCAAAGCAAATGGAGAAACATGCTAGGCTCATGGGACCACCTGAGTGCACATGCATGGTTGCGGCTTGTGCTACTGGAGCTCTTCAGGAAGCTTTACAGGTTCTGTTGCAGTTGTAGGGAAGGCAACTAATTGGGTTCAGAGAAGGTGAAGTTTGCCTGTCGCATGGGAGTGAAAAACAAGGACATCGAGGGTGTTTGCAAGGGGGCGGTGGCTCTCAGTGGACTCGGAGTCATCTGAGGGAGCAATTGTGGGGTGGTCATACATGGCGGCGTGGAGTCAGAAGACCGCGGGAGCCCATGAAGGAAGAGGAACGACTGAGTGGGGAAGTGAGGGGAAGTGCTGCGCTGGGCCCCATGGATCCACTCATCCTCACCTTGGCCACTCCTTCCAGTCCCGGACAGCAGGTGTCTCTTCCCATTGGAATGGAGAGAGTGAGTATTGCAATGCAGAATTCTGGCCCAAGTTAAATTTTTGTAGGGTGAAACTTGACCCTTATGGAAGCCTAGAATGGGTCTATGTTGGGGAGAGGGAGCAGACCAGCAGAGAAGTTGCCACACCACCCCAGCTGGACTGTCCAGTGACAGGTGGCCTCAGGCCTCCTCTCTGAAGTCATCCTTCAAGTCAAGCACAGCTGCAAAGCTGAGGCCAGTGGGCTCCCGCCCTCCTTTGTGCTCTCTCCTCTCTCCCTTCTCCCTGTTTACATCGACCTCACGCACCTGGAGTGGGCCCACAGAGATGCTGCCCAAGTGACTCTTTTCCCCAGGAGACCCAGGGTGTGAGGTCGGGGATCTGGGATGGGACTTCAGAATGAACTCTCGTAGGGGTTGGCAAGGCTGAGAGGGTGACCCTGCATGTGGGGCTGGGATGGCATGGGAGAAAGTATCAGCAGAGGTGAGAGGGTTAGTCACCAAGGTCCCAGCAGGGGTACTCAGCCACGTGGGATGACAGCAGCAGGAGGAGTCCTGGTGATGTAGTTTTGATTAGTAGTGTTTTGTTGGGGTCTGGATCCAAACACCAAGAAAGAATTCTTGAGACGTCTTTGGTGCAAAAAGGTGATTTTATTAAAGGTCAGGACAGGAGAAAGAGCTGCTTCCCTGGAGTTGTGAGGAATGGCCGATTATATACTTGGGGGTTGGGGGAGGTAGGGAAAAAGGGAGGTGTCCAAAGGACTTTGATATGCTAAAAACGTCGTCTTTTTTAAAGATTTTATTGATTTATCAGAGACAGCAAGAAGGGAGCGCACATGCCGTGGAAAGGGGCAGAGGCAGGGAGAGAAGCAGCACCCTTAAAGAAGACTCTGGGGATACTGGAAGCGTTACTGTTATCAAGCTAAGGCTGTTTTCCCCTCTAGCAAAGTATCAATATTAAGACGGTTGGGGTTTGCTAGAAGAATGTTGTGCTCTGCCTGGCTCAATTATTCGTCAATGGGCTGCAGGTTATAAGGATATTTAATTTTGTCTTCATTTCTTTTCTGCCTCTGTTTCCTACATCACTAGGGAGATGCAGAGCCAGGAGATTCCTTCTGCAGCAGGTGGTGGGAGTGAGTTGAAGCCCGGCAGGGGGTTCCGGAGAGTAGAGGGAGCTCTGATTCTGCCACGGCAGCTTCAGAGGAGCTGGGGTTGGAAGGAGAGGCGACGGTTTTGGGGATGCCACTGATGGCCCTTGCTTTGGTAGATGAGGCTCTGGGAAGCCCTTTTGGAACTGCTCTTCTGGGTGGGTCCTCCAGCGTTTGGCACTTTGGAATCCCTCTGCTATAGACAGAAAATTTGTGTCTCCCTCTGTTCTCCCAGTTCATTTGTTGAAATCTTAACCCCCATGTGATGGGGTTAGGAGGTGTGGCCTTTGGAAGGTGCATAGGTCATGAGGGTGGACCCCTCGTGAGTGGGATTACTGCTCTCATGGAGGAGACCTTCGAGAGCTCCCTCCCCACTTCTGCTACATAAGACTCAGCCAAAAGGTGGTCACAGACAAGAAAGAGGCTCAGTCCAGACACCCAGTCTGTCAGTGCCTTGAGCTTGGATCTCCAGCCTCTAGAACTGTGAGAGAAATGTTTCTTGTGTACCGGCCACCCCGTCTGTGGAATTTATAGCAGCCAGATGGATGAAGATGGAGAGAAGAAGAGAAGGCAGAGTCTACCCTGTGATGGATCGCATCACCTCCCAGTGCCTCTCCTGTACTTGGGAGCGGGCAGATGGTCTCTGTCCTGAGATTTAACAAGAAGTAATGAATGAGAAGTAATTTATTAACTAATGTTTGAGGAGGGGAAAGAGGATACATGCTGTATTTCCTCCCACCCCATGGTGTCCTCATGCTTCCTTAATGATGTCCTGTGTACATGTGGCTCTGTGCATGGCTATGTGTGTCGATGTCTGGGGACCTAGTGCTACCTGGCATGAAGGAACCCACGGGTAGAGAATGTGCTGGGGCTGTGGGTACCACTGTGCCCCAGTCTGCCTTCACTCCCATATGTGTCCTATGGGCTTTTCCAAGTGCTGGTTTCTGACACCTAGCAAGTTCCTGTTGTTGTTCTGACCGCATCCAGGAGGAGTCCCATTGTCTGAGCTGATATGAGGGCATGCAGATCAGTGTCCATGGACATAGGGAAGAGAGAGAGATGGGAAGCACGGCATTGCTTCAGCGAATGGCCTCCAGAATGCTGACTACATTTCTGCCTTTCAGTGCTTAAGGGCAGACCTCACTCTGCACGGTTGGAGGAGACCCAAGATTGCCCGAGAAGTTCATGTTTCCTTTCAGATTGTTAGGCATTTTGACACTCTTACATGGAAGGTCACCCTTAAACATTCAATCAGGTTCTGGGCTGTGGCTGGTGGTCACCGACGCTGACAATGGGACGGGCACTATCAGTGACACGGATGGACTTGGTGAAGGTTGTTAAAGCATCTTCTGTGTACTAGGGTTTGTTGAGCATGTGTGGGCAGCTTCCAGCATCCTCCTGCTTTGGGATCAGGCTACCTCACAGCCAGGGAGCCACTCCTGAGCACAGTGAGTAGCCGAAGGGCAGGGGTGGGGAACTTAGAATTACTTGGTTCCATTTGAGTTGGCAGTGTAGTATTTAATGACAAGACTTTAATATTCTGTGTACCAATTTTTCATTTGAAAATAAAATACCACTTCATTTTACATGAGCAGATCTAGTGACAATAATGCATTTCTTTACAAATATTAGCCTATTATACATCTCAAGTCAGTTGCACATAATTGCATTTCACCAACTCTACATAATACTTTAATTAAAACTAGGATAATTAAAATACAGTTTTAATGAACAATAAATTCTGAAGTTGTCAAGCCTAGAATGTGTTATGTGAATCATACCTTGCTCTCTTTTTAGCTGCTAAATCGGTATCCACATTACATTTTGCAATGGCAATGATCTGAGTGGGAGGCATTCTTTAAATGCTTCTAATAAATGATAGATTTCTTTGTGGCTGTCATATATCTCTCTGTCCCCCTTGCATACAGTCGATTGTTTGCTACTAGTTATAAACCCTAGAAGCAAGGAAAAGTTTTTCTTTGTGTTTCCCCCCAGTTTTATTGAGATATAATTAACATATAGCATTCTATTAGTTTTAGGTGAACAGTGTAATGATTTAATATATGTATTGCAAATGATCACCACAGTAAAGCTAGTTAACATTCATCACCACACAGAGTTACAACATTTTTCTTCTATTGAGAACTTCTAAGATTTACTCTGTTCGCAACTTTCAAATATATGGTATTCTTTTTTTTTCCCCCAGAGAGAGAAAGAGAGAGAGAGAGTGCGCAGCACGCACAAGCGGGGATGGGGGGGAAAGGAAAGGGAAAAATCTCAAGCAGACTCCGTGCTTATAATGGAGCCTGATGTGGGGCTTTACCTCACGACCCTGAGATCTTGACCTGAGCCAAAATCAAGAGTAAAACTCTGAACCAACTGCACCACCCAGGTGCCCCTACAATATTGTATTCTCAACTACAATCACCATGTACGTTATATGCCCAGAACCTACTTATCTTACAACTGGAAGTTTATACCTTTTGGACCCCTTCACCCCTTTTTCCCCCTACCTCCACCTCTGGTAATCACCAAATTGTTTCCTTTACGAATTCAGGTGGTTTTTGTTTTTGTTTTTTTTAGATCCCATGTGTAAGTGAGCTCATACTGTATTTGTCTTTTTGTGTCTCACTTACTTCAAGCAGCATGATGTCCCCTGGGTTCATCCATGTTACCACAAGGGACAGGATTTCTTTCTTCATTAAGGTTGAATGCTACTCCATCACATATGTGTGTGTGTGTGTGTGTGTGTGTGTGTGTGTGTGTGTGAAAGTATACACTACATCTGCTTCACCCATTCATGGGTCGATGGACACTTAGTTTGTTTCCATGCCTTGGCTGTGGTGAACGTTGCCGCAGTGAACACGGGCTACACACATCTCTTTGAGACAGTGATTTCATTTCCTTCAGATCTATACCCTGCAGTGGAATCACTGGATTGTGCACTAGTTTTGCTTTTCATTTTTGGAAAACCTCCAAACTGCCTTCCACAGAGGCTACACCAGTTTACATTTCCACCAGCGGTGCGCCAATGTTCCCTTTCTCCACATCCTCGCCAACACCTGTTACCTCCTGATAATACCAACCCTAAGAGGCATGAGGTGAGATCTCGCCGTGGTTTTGATTTGCATTTCCCTGATGATCAGTGATGTTGAGCACCTTTTCATGTAACTGTTGGCTGTTTGAATATCTTCTTTGGAAAAGTGCGTACTCGGCTCCTTTGCCCGATTTTAATTGGATTGTTTCTTTGTTTTTGAAGGCTCGGCAACTTAGCAAAACACTTGGCCATCCCAAATAGTGAGTGTTTATTAGATGAATGGATAAGTATTTCCTGAATGAATACGTAGTAGTAGTTGACCCATTCTGGGGAGATAGTGCGGGACAGTGTACATTAAATTAAGACTCAGAAAACTATGGTCCTGGTCTCAGCTCCGTCAGTTAGGAGCTACATGACCTTGACCAAGTCCTTTAACTATTCCCAGCCAAGGTATTATAGTGGGACATCTCAAACGGAGAGAGTAGTAGCTACCCTACCAAGCTCTTGGAATTACTACAGGGAACATGCATTTGCTGGGTAAAATTATAGATGTGAAAATGCTTTCTAACCTGTAAATGTAATGTACCGCTCTTAGTCTCTATCATTAAGTCCTACCCCCTTGGCTTCCCCCAGTTATAATGTCCTTGGAGATTCAAGCAGGTCTCGGTATTGGCTGGGTAATTAGGGAAGCATTGCTTCCTGTGCATCTAATGTGTAGATCATTACACAGTCAAATGTAAGTGACTTTTATTAGCTTCTCTTTTGGATTATCAGGGCCACTGGTTATCTCTCCCAAATACAGGTCACTGATTCATTCACTTGTCTCTTCATTTAACAAGTACCCAATTGCACTGGCATCATCCATGAAAGTTACTCTTGAAGCACCAGATTCTCTAGAAAGGAAATATGCTTTGGACTCTGGCCAAGGGGATACTGCTATAGTTAATAAGTCAAGAAGACTTTGTAACACTGTTTCCTTTGTAATCACACATAGGGCCTGGCCCCTGAGGGCAGCTTCTAGTGATGCTCCAGGATGCATGTCATCTTGTATATCCAAGGAGAGCCAGTGCTCAGAGTGCAGTTCAGTTCATACGGGCACCTTGGGGGCTCTGTGTCATGGCAAGACAGGTCTCATCTGGGCTTGCCCCAGAGTCCTTGGGCAGAAATCTTGGCTACCAAAGTGAAGTTATCTCACACAACAGAGGAAGGGAATGAGCATCAGGAAGGAAGGGATGTGGTCAGAGCTCAGGGAAAGTCACCTTATGTGTGACTCATAGTGTGTGTGCACTTCAGGGCTAGGACCATGAGGAGGCTGTGATGTGCAGAGGCTGAGGCACTGGGGGAATGGGGCGGGTCAAGAAAGACAAACAGATGAGTGGTGGGCCAGCTCGATGGCAGGAGGTGCTGTTAGAGTTGGCAGCCTGTGTCCGCAGGTGGGAAGAGAAGCATTTCCAGGGATGGGCCAGGGAGCGGGGTGGGGGTGTACAGTAGAGCCTGCAGAGTCCTTGAGATCATATTTTCAAAGGGGATCAAGGAGCACAAACTGCCAGTTGAAGACCCCACACAGATGGAGATTGGGCGGGGGACAGGGTAGGCTTTAGAAAGCACATGACATTTAAGTAAGAAGGGCTGACTGGGAGAACCGGCTGGATTCTTTAATCATTTTCTGACTCTGGGCAGAACTAACTTAATAACTGAGCAACTCAGCTCCATCACCTGTGACGCGGGGTGAAAGCAGTGTCGTGACTGTCTGATGTGACACACACTGCTACTATGTCGGCTGGGGCTCTGCTGTGCCGTGGGCCAAGCGGGCTGGCCTCTGGGTGTGGGTGCTGTGCAGCCTGTGTGGACCCTGTGGAGAATCGCGTGCTTCCTCCACAAGGCTGCTCTCAGTCTCCACGGCGCCCGAGGAAAGGAAGCAGGGGAAGTCTTACCACACGGTTTTGTGGATGACTGCGTGGGGGAAGAAAGTGGCTCTGTGATTTAAGGTCACATACAATGTAAGTGATAGAGCGAGGGATGGAGTTCAGTGCCTCAGTGATGCCTTTCTGGTCATTTTGGGGAACGTTTATGACACTCAGCTTGCCCACACGGGATTTGGGAAGGGGAAAAGTGTCCTTGCTGGGCATTTGGTACCCCATCTCTGGCTCCACGATGCTGCATGTGGTGTGGTGCCCAGCGGCAGGCCTGAAGCTTCTTCCAAAGGCGCCTTTTCTGCCTCAATAAGATGCAGGTGATAATAGAACTGACCTCTCAGCACTTTCATTTTTGTTTTTGATAATCAAATATGGTAACGGATAGAAGAGCCTATTGTGAGTCGCAGAATGTCCTGTCTGTGTTACCTGGACTCCTTTTCTCACACAGGCTCATTCCTCGCTGTAATCAGATCTGACCAAAGCCAAGTTAGATCGAATTGCTCAAGCATTTGCATCCAGAGGACAGTCCCGAATGTCAAAGCTGTCACTCATTCACTTGGTCTGCCCACCAGTCAGCAGGTGCGAGGCTCTGGGGATAGAGAGATCAATAACACAAGCCTGACTCTGAAGGGCTCACAAGCTAGTGAGGGGATTGTAGCTACTTCTTCATAGTTCATCCGGCCTAGCCTCTTTGTTTTCTTAAATAATAGCTTTATTGAGCTGTAATTCACCTATCATAAATTCTTTTTAAAGAATACACCATTTTAAAGT
This sequence comes from Lontra canadensis, assembly GCF_010015895.1. Lineage (NCBI taxonomy): Eukaryota > Metazoa > Chordata > Mammalia > Carnivora > Mustelidae > Lontra > Lontra canadensis. The sequence goes on along the minus strand of NW_022631039.1, from coordinate 12,673,749 downwards.
GTATAATTCAGTGATCTTTAGTATATTCTGAGTGAGACAATCATTTCCACTCTCTAACAGAGCATTTCCACTGTCGCAGAAGAGACCCCCAGACCCCCTAGTAGTCCTACCCCCAGCCCCCTGGCCTTGGCCGTGATCAGTCTGCTTTCTATCTTTGTGTATTTGTCTGTTCTGGGCATTTTATATAAAAGGAATCATACACTATGTGACCTTCTGACACTTCGTGGTCTTTATTCAGTGATTTTTTTAAAATTCTTTTTTTTCCCCCTTATTGATCATCATTAAATATTTCAATGGGTCTTTTTTGGGTACCTTTCGTGAGCTAAATTCTACCTGGGTAAAGAAAAGATGTCCTTCATTTCTTTAACAAACATTTGTCTGGTGTCTCCTTTGTGTCGGGCACTCTGGCAAGGCATGCATATGATACCACACAGCTCCCTGTTCTCACAGGATTTACAGTAGTAAGAGGAAGCAGACCAAAAAATAGGCAAATGAACAAACACATAAAGAAAATTGGGTGATGAGGGAAGCCTATCCCAGGATATAATATTTAGAACAGAATTAAAGGAAAGAAGCCAGCAATGTGAAGAAATGGGGCTGGACATTCTGGGTATGGCATTGCCGAGAAACTGAAGTCAGGAAGCGCCCAGTGGAGGTGTGAGACCTGGAGGGAAGCTGGCCTGGTCATTGTGCTGTGGGAGGGGAAAGTAGTCCTAGATGAGGTCAGCAAGGCCTGGTTATGCACGCATGGCAGAGGGTTGGGGTTTTATATTTTAAATTATTTTTAAAAATTTTTTATTTTATTTGAGAGAGAGAGTGAGAGCATGGGGGGGGGGGCAGATGGAGAAGCAGACTCCCTGCTGAGCAAGGAGCCCAATTCTGGGCTAGATCCCAGAACTCCGGATCGTGACCTGAGCTGAAGGCAGATGCTTAACTGACTGAGCCACCTAGGCACCCCAGAGGGTTGGGGTTTTATTCCAAGTGTGGTCGAAAGACATGGAGGATGCCTTGATCTGATTTGCTTTCAGAAAATCTAGCTGCTTTGTGAAGAATGGATAGTAAGGGGCAAGAGTAGAACCAGAATACTTAGGAAGCTCTTGCAGACAGCCTGAAAGAAGATGGGAAAGAGGAAGTGGGGAAAAAGGAACAAATTAACCAGTTAAAGCAGAATCAATAGTTATGATATGAATAAATAATAACAAATTAAGGACGACTAAATAGAATCGATAGGACTTACAGGTGGAGCAGGTGTATAGGGGAGCTAGACCTCTTGCTTCTGATTCGACTCCTTCAGTACATGTCTACTGAAATAATGGTAATGGGGTAAAGATGGGCTTGGGGTATGTTTAGTTTGAGAGGTTTGTGAGAAATCTTGGTGGAAAGATCAACAAAGCATGTGGGTGTGCACAAGTCTGGTGGGTGATCTGGGCTGGGGATAGGAAATCGGGAGCCATCCATATGTGGGTAGCAGACTTGTGAGATTCAACCAGAGGGGTGGGTGAGCCTTTCTAGGGAGAGAGATTTTTGACAGAAAGGAAGAGAAGCGAGCTGAGGAACTCCAACATTTAGCAAAGGATCAAGAAATAAGATGCCCTTGAGAAGAAATAGACAGCAGGAAAGGGAGGGGCCGCCGGGAGCGCTGCATGCCGTGGAGTCACCAGGACAGTGTTTCACTTGAGTCCAGCCCACACGTGGTCTTGAAGTCAAGTAGAAATGAAGAGGAAGAAGAGGTCAGCAAAGCCCAGGAGGGAGAGGTCGTGACGAAGGGCCAAGGGAAAGCCCTGTGCTCTGTAGCTCTCGCCACCTTTTTGGTAAAACCTGCACATAATGGGCTCAGCTGTGCCGCCTGGCTGGGAAGAGGTCCAGTTTCACTCTTTGCCACAGCCACAGGTCAGGAGGCCCTCTGGAAAAAGGGTGTTGTGGACAGATTAGAAAGTTTGGGATCAAACAGCCATAACAGCACTAGTTCATGCTTCACCTCGGATAATTTTTCTTCGTGTTTTTGTGCTTTGTCTTTATCACCACTGACGGAATTGCACTGTTTTACCTTGGAAGGTTCTACATGGGGAGGAATCCTTAGCACTCATTCATCTTTAAGAGTGTGACCCTTTCCTTCTTCAGTCTAGATGTGCCCATTCAGTATTGTACAAGGTAAATCACTCTATCCACGAGATCAATTTTGTCCTTCAGTCATATGCGCAATGTGCATACTGTACTTCTATAATCAGCGTCTGTGGTTTATGCGTGGAGCGGTTCTGTGAATGACCCATGTTGAGCTGTTTCAGGCATTTAGAAATTACCTACGTGAAGTCTACCTGTGCTCAGTTATTTTCACACATACCTGTCGTCCCGTGAAAGCACTGCTCAACCATGAGTACTGACTCCGAAGATCCAGATTGCCATTTACTTACCTGCTTTGTTGAGCTTAGTATTCTGTCAGAAACCTGTGTTGTGCCAAGTTCTTTGAAAAACTCATTTACTGTCAATAATTTTATCAATCTTTTCTTATTCTCAAACTTGATATGGACAAAGAAATCATAATATGGCTGGAAGCTGCTATCTGTGGGTTTATATTCTTGAACTACATTTAGATAAAATGAAGAATTTTGTCTATGGAATGAATGTCCAGCAATACTTGTGTTAATTCAAGTCTGAGAGAGGGAAGGGGCTGGCAGTCCGCCACTGGCTTATCTCCGGTCCTTAGTTGTGACTAAGGATGTCTGGCTCTTGGCTAACAGACTCTGACCGAATTTAAATACATTGTAAATGCCCTGGGTAAAATTTAGTCATTTCTTGGATCTAATGAAGTAAGGAATTGTGGCAATCATGGAATTTTTGAAAAGCATCTAATGATTAAGATAGAAAAATACTGTTTCTAAATATTTACTGGAAAATGCCCTGGTCTTAGCATTTTCTATGATCTTACTGTTCTTAGTATCTTTAAAGAGGATAATACATACAGCTTGCAAAGAAGCAATACAAAGTCATGGCTGAGAGTGAACTCTGAAACCAGACTGCCTGAGTTTAAACCCTGATTCTGCCATTTCATAGTTGTGTGACTTTGGGCAAGTTACTCAACCTCTCTGTTACCCTAGTTTCCTCTTCTGTGATGCTGGTATTCCTAATAATGTTTATCTCATCAGAGGGCAAGGATCACCTGCATAGCGCCTGTGAAATTAGAGGGCTCGGACCAGCACCTGGATCACAGAAGGACATCATAACGGTAGTAAGTTGCGTCACTCATTATTATTTTTAGGAATCTGAATGTTTCAAATTGAGGAAGAGGCAATGGTTGTATCATCCTCTTGGTGTTTGTTCTCTTCAAGTAAATGGGTCTTACAGGATGGGTTCTAGTTAAGCTGTGCAGAATTTGAAATATGATCAGAACATGTCCCATTGTTCTTTGGGGCTACATCCTCTTTGGTAACCAGAAGCAGAGGAATGTTTCTCAGTAGGAGGCCTGGAGCAGGGTCCTTTCTTCCTACTCCTTTCTGTGCCTTGTGCTTTAGTCCCAAAATGAGTAAGCCATTTGTCTATTTCAAGACCCTATTTAACAAGCTGGAGAAGGTACTAGGAGTCAGTGCCACCAAGGGCTGCCGTGGGACGTCAGAAACTCACAGATCTCAGGGTCAGGGGAGTGGCTCATTTATTGAGAGCACAAGTGTTTAGTGTCCTCGAAACATGTCTCCCGAGTGTAGAGTAATATTTGCATACACACACATGTGGATCTGTACCTACTTGCATACATGCGTACACACACACCTATACGTGCATGCGCATGTAAATCTATAAATGTGTAATGTGAGTGCACGTATACACACATGTCTACACACAGATACCTTGGTACACATATGCGTATATAAACACAATGTGCACATATTCACACACACATGCCTGTGCACATACACACCAATAGGTGTGCACACACAAACATAAATAACAATATATGCATATACACATGCATATGCATACATGCTTAGATATGTGTGTATGTGTATATGCACACATGTATCAGACAGCTAGTTCACTTGATTTCATTTTGGACTTTGAAAGAATGCATAGATTATTTTGTCTTAAATTAGTCAATGTACTCAGACTAAATAGAGTCAAATGTTTCCATATTTTAAAATCTGTTGTAGTGGTAAGAGGTTTTGACTCTTATCCATATTTAAAGTGAGTAGAATCATGGTACAGATTTTGGAGTAAGATTTGCAATGATAATAAAACATGCTTGGGCACCTGGGGGGCTCAGTTGGTTAAGCAGTTGCCTTCAGCTCATGTCATGATCTTAGAGTCCTGGGATCGAGTCCCACATTGGGCTCTCTGCTCAGCAGGGAGTTTACTTCTCGCACTGACCTCACTCTCTCTCTCTCTCATATTCTCTCTCAATCTCTTTCTCTCTCTCTCTCTCTCTCTCAAATAAATAAATAAAATCTTTTAAAACATCCTGGATCCAAGAAAGGAACATCCATGTTTCTGTCTTCAAATGGCGTAATTTTGGGGGGATATCAGAAAAACCAAAGCTTATTTCATGCATATTGTTTCTTCTTTAAGTTTTCAACTAGATAAAATATTTAGGGAACTTGAATATTTATGCTTGAGACATGTCTTGATTTGGGTCTCCTCATGGTTTTGTTTACTTTTTATGAAGTTGTCCTCTGAGAGCTTTGTGGTGTAATTGAGAGATTTGTACAAGAAAATATTCAATCAGGTGAGGAAACAGAGATACTTTTTATACCATGTGGCTAGCAAGGGAGCATGTGTGACATGTAGGTGACCTGCTCATCCCTGTCTGCCCAGGACTGCCCCAGCTTAGGGCTCAGATTTGCTAACGTTTACCTTGGCAGACCAGGTGGCTGGCCACTCTGCTTGTTTATGGCTCCCGTGGGGGTAAACGTTGCCATATTCCAGTAACACGTTTTCCCTACTGCTGTCAAAGGCTCCGTATCTCTGAGGAAGCATGGAAACATTAGCTAACTATCCTGTAAATGCCAAGCAAGGCAGAAATGTGTTGTGGACAGAATTTATTTGCAAAGCATTTTGCTACCTAATATATCAGCGACACTCTAGGAAGAGCTTGATAGACTCCCATAGAATGCAAGGCATTGTAGATTTGGGAAAATCAGCTGTAGGATCTTCCCTGACCCCAGGATCTCATCTTGGCTTCTCAGAATGGCTGGTGACTAGTCACACCTTTTACAGGCTTTCTAGCAAATTTTCCTTGTGAACAACACTCATGCTTGTTGAAACACACCTGTTGAAATGAGCTCTGCGAGCATTTCCCGCATGCTCACAGGGAGGCATTTTTCTTTCTTGGTAGAATGCCTGACAAAAACACACATGACTTGAAGGAGATGTAAAATACAAGGCAAGTCAGAAGGGTGCCACCAAGCTGTGTCACTGGGATACTCTTAGTCACAGCATTGTTATAATGAGAAACGCCAGGCCGTTAATTGCCCCCACAGCTCAGGGCAGCTCCAGCTAAAATGCAGCTGTGCTGTGAGAAAGTGTAGTGAGAAAATCGAGTATGTGTACTCTGTTCTCCCTGCACACTTTACTGTGGTCATTGCTGTTGTGCTTATAAATTTGGAAACCAGAAGTGGTATGATTCAGCTTTTGGTGTGCTTATATTTCTTTCTAGGGAAACTTTTTGTCCCTCTGGTTGTGGAAATAGATGAAATCCGCATGAGCTCTAACAACTTGGCATCTCACTGTGGCTCTCAGACAAAAGAGCACTGCCTCCAGGAAATCCAAATTGTACTTTTCTATCTTCATACTTGAAAAATAACAGTGACTTTAAAGAACAGTCTACCATTTTCAGGAAGAGTATATATGAACCAAATTAACAGCAGAATGATTAAGACCTTTGTAAGTTTGAGTGGGTTCTTTATTTTTTTTTAAGATTTTTTATTTATTTATTTGACAGACAGATCACAAGTAGGCAGAGAGGCAGGCAGAGAGAGAGAGGAGGAAACAGGCTCCCCACTGAGCAGAGAGCCCAACGTGGGGCTCGATCCCAGGACCTTAGGATCATGACCTGAGCCGAAGGCAGAGGCTTTAACCCACTAAGCCACCCAGGTGCCCCTTGAGTGGGTTCTTTTGACTGACTCAGAAATCTTTGAGTTTACATGAAAGTAGAGAAATAAATTAATGATATTAAGTCTCTGCAAAAGTAGACTTTCTCTCTGTTGTTTTCTCCAAACCTATTAAAAACTTGTGGACAGGCCCTTCATCTGTGAAGTAGGTTTCAGGCATGAATTCCCTGTGCCTTCTTGGCTCTTGCCCCTGTGCAGGAAGACCCACCATGCACCCCAAACAGCATGCAGTCTCATCCCCGCCTTATAGTGATGCCTTGGCCCCTTTTTCATCACACTTGATAACTAATAGCCTGACCTATGGAAAGCTTCGAGCAGGTTCTGCAAGCTCTCTTTGACATAAGGGATAATTCCTGTGAACGTATACATCAATTAAAATAATGAATACCACGCTTTTATTCCTCTTCCTACTACTACTTCCTTAAATCAAGCTAGGTTGGAATTCTTTGAGGGCAGGGATGTATTTTTTTTCACCTTTGCATTTCCTGCATGCAACACAGTGCACCACACATACTGGCACACGAGAAGTAGTGATCGGTTTGATGAACTTATGAGTGAGAAGGAGTGAAGGAATGAGCTTTGTCTTGTGCCTGATGTCATGGGAGTTCATCTCTTACTTTTTTCCTCCCTCTCCCTTTCCTTTGGGAGAGACATAATGCTACAACAAAAGGCAGCGAGGAGTGGTATTTTGAGGTTACCCTGGGATGTGGCGTGGGACCCTGGTCTCTGACACTGCGGCCTGCTGAGAGCTCCCCTTGCCCAGAATTGGAGAGAAAAGGGATCAACGGTTAATTCATGTTGGAAACATTGAGTGCCATTTGCCTTGTTTTTTCTCTCTCTGTTAACAGATTTACATTGATTTTTAGTGATAAAGGCAGTCTCTTAGTTGGCTTCATTAACGAAAAGGCCGAGAAACTTAGAACATTCTACGCCACGTTCCTTGGAGTCCTCCAGTGCCTCACTTTCGTGTCCCAGTCGAGAATTCTCTTCCTCCACTGCCACCACCTTTGTTCAGGTGGTCAGCTTTTCTACTCCGACTCCTGCAGAAACTCTCAGCTGATCTCTAGGTCCCCAGCTTTGTCCTTTGTCCCCAACTCCCACCAGTCCAGCCTCTACCCTGGAGGCTAAACAGATCTTCCTGCAAGTCACACACGGCCCCCTCCTCTAAAGACCATCAGCGGTTTCCCATGGCTTCAGGATGAAGTCTGAGCTGTGGTCCTCCTCATCTGGCCCCAGCCTCCCTCTGGCCTCCTCACATCTCCCCAGCCACACCACACACTCCATGCCTACCCCACCGTGGGCTCTCCTTTGTCTCGGGACCATTCTGCATGCTCTTCCTGCCTCCAGTGCCATTCCTCTGACTGGTTTTACTTTGGATTCGGCTTTCATCTTCCCTATCACTTTCTCTAAGAATATTTCTCAGGCTGCTTTCCTCAGCCTAGCTGCTCTTGGAGCCCAGGTTCAGAGTGACTTGTGTGGTCCCCTGTCACCTGTACCTCCATTGTGGCACCCGTCAGCGACGTGAGGGAACAGTCCGCTTGTTGGTTTCTCTCTGCATTAGGACCTTCTTGAAGATGAACACCATGTTTTAGTAGCCCGTGTGTTCTCAAACCTTAAATTAGTTCCTGGGGCATAGCAAGTAATTGGTATTTATTTGAAAGAATTGTTTGATTTATGCCTACTATGAATTTTCTTTTCCTACTGTGTGTCTGTTAAAGTACATTTGTGGAAATTAAGAAATCAAAGAACGAGAACTCACATTAACGGTGTCATGTAGGGGTATGCTGACTTTCGCCCTTCCTGTCTCAGGTCTTGAAGGAGGGAAATGAGGGATAGATGCTCGCATTTCCTCTTATGTATGTCTGCTGAGTCACTAGGGGGGTTTGCAGGTACAGTTATTTCACACTCTTTACACTCTTTTTGAACTTGGAGTTGGAGTGGGTTTTTGACTTACTCTTCTCTTTCAGGACTCGTGCTTTGTTAGTTTGCGTGCACTTATAGTCTGGCAATAGAGTCCGCACTTATTGTGTGGTAGGGATTTGTTTTTCCATTAAGTGCTCCCCGAAGAAAAATAAATGATAAAAGAAATAAAAATCCCAATGAATTATGACATATGCAATTCCTTGTGCCTATCTCTGCACCCTGCCAGGTTATTCTGACCTAATGTAGGTAAATTCTCATTTGAGAAATACATACCCATGAAGGTTATAGAGTTGTTCAAATGTAGTTTTGTTTTATTATTATCAAAAACGCATCTTTGGGACTCTGCAGCTTCTATTTATTCCATTATTAAAATGATAACACATTTATTTTTTTATATGAGTAATTTATAGAGCATTTTGGCCTAGAATGATTTTTTTAAAGCTATTTTTGAAAAATTAGGGCTAAATGAAAAACCGTAAGTAGCTGACTCATGAGGACTGGTAGTTCTGGTTACCACTGATAGTGTAACGGGAACATGCCCTACATTAACTCTGGGGGTTTCACATCAGTAAGAGGACTCGCAGGTTTAATGCTTCAGCAAGCCATAATCCATTATGCTCATCCTCGCTCTGTTCAGTTAAAAGGGAGAGGCACATTGCATCGAGACTTTACCAGCCAACACATGCAAATGTCACTTACTTTATTTTATATAAACTAGTTTATTTTAGAAAAGCACTTCTGTGGAATTAAGATTATAATATGACAATATTAAGAGAAAAAAATAAATATGTATTTTTACTACTGTAACTCATATCTGTCTTTGTTTCTCCTTCAACATTTCTGTATTTCTATGAGTATTAAACCACTGTCACCTTAAACTCGTTACTTAGTAATCTGTCATCTTCTGCAACCCAGCTATACTGTCGATGTCCCTGTTTCACCTAATGCCACCAGTGGTTTCCCAGTCATATCGGTTCTGTGATGGACTCTTCCTTTTTCACTTTCCTACCCGCAGTATCTTAACTGTCAATCCTACAGATTTTACTACTGGGTGGGGGTGGGGAGGGACTTTAATTATGAAATATGTATGGATGCAGAAAAATGCATAAAACCTATGTGTAGAGAATGATACATGATTATCGGGCAAACACCCATGTGACCACTTCTGATTCCAACACTGAACATGACCTGTCGTGGGGCTCCTTTCCAAGCACCCTCCAGTCCTCCTCCAGAAGACTTGACCTCTATGCTGCCCTTTAGAGTTTTACCACTTACATCTTTTTTTAACAAATGGAATCACATAGAATGTATTCTTTCGTATCTTGCTTCTTTTTTTCTTATTAAAGATTTTTATTTATTTGACAGAGAGAGGGAGCACAAGCAGGCAGAGCAGCAGAGAGAGGGAGAGGCAGACTCCCCACTGAGCAGGGAGCCTGATGTGGGACTCATTCCCAGGACCCTGGAATCATGACCTGAGCCCAAGGCAGACACTTAACCAACTGAGCCATGCAGGCACCCCTGGTATCTTTCATCTTAATTCAACATTATGTATCTGAGATTTGTCCACGTTGTCCTTTGTAACTGTGTTTTATGTTCATTGATGTATGGTTTTCCGTCGTATGAATGTCATTATTTACCTTCTGTTGTGAATGATCGTTAGTCTTGTTTGTTTTTATGATTAGAATGAACAGCCCTGCTGTGAGTACTCAGGCGCATACTTCCTGATGCACGGACCCCTAATATTCCTGTCTTCAACCGCACTAGATCTCGCAAACAGTTTTCAAAGTGGTTGAACCAGTTTACATTCCCACCATCATCACAGGAGTTTAGAGCTCCAACTCTTTGTCAACATGTGGAATTGTTACATCTTTAAATATTCGCCATTCCGGTGGGTGTATAGTCACCCTTCACAGTGGTTCTGATTGTGGTTTTCCTGATTACTTAATAAGGTTAAGTATGTTTTCATATGTTCATTTGTCAGTTGCATTTCCTCAGGTGAAGTGCTTGTTTAAGTCTTCAGATCTTTTGCCCTTATACTATAGTTGTATTCATCAACCTTGTCCTTCATGGTTAATGCCTTTTTAGTTCTGTTTAAGATATCATTCCCTGTCCTATGGCATGACGATATTCTCTTAAGTTATTTTCTGAAAGCCTTATGCTTTTGCCTTGCACAGTTGAGTCCCTAATCTACATGCTGTTGATTTTTGTGGTGAGGGAAAAACCTGTCTCTTCTTCCTTTTCCTTCTTCTAGGTCCCTTTTTTCCCCCACACCCACCATCATTTTATGTTCTTATTATCTTCTGACTGGTTGTTGCCTTATTATCTTCCTGCCCTCATCTTCCAGGTCATGGTCCATGTTACTTTACTTGGTAAATTTTCCTAAATGTCACTCTGATAATTGTATATGAATTTAAAAACCACCATAGTGTCACTTACTTCACTCATGATTAAATTTTGTCTATTTTTCTGATATTCAGAGCTACTAAAAAATCTGCTGCTTTTTGTAGTTTCACCAAGAAGAGATAACATCTCATCAGGGAAGATGAGGTGGCCTGTGCAGCGATTCATCACCATGTCTAGAATCAGTCCTCAGCTCTGCACATCCCAAAGTGTTGTGTTTATTTTTTTTTTTAATTTTTACTTTTTTTCGGAACACTTGGAATTGATCCTACTCAGAGGAGAGAGAGTAATGTAAGAGCCAAACACCCATTTACAGTGAGGAGTAGCACATTCCAACAACCATTATATTCATATCTGTTCTCCAGGCCACCCTCTCTCCAGTCTCACAGTATCTAGGAAGCCACGTTGGTATTACACAGTTGCTTTCTGTGCAGACAAAAGGAGCTAGGACATTTTAACAAATATTTATTCTGAGCCACAGTGAGGCCAGACACTTTGTTCCATCTTTACAGCAGTCTACCTGGGTTTTTTATATGCATCCAAATCAATCTCTTCTTCTCTCTTGGATTGGGCCAGAGAAACACAGCCAAATCTTTGTTCTTTCAAACTCGTTTTTTCAGGCTGCCTGATGACCGGCCCTCCTCCCCAACCCTCACTAATTATACTCCTCCATCAGGAAGAGCAGAGTACAGCTGAATGAACTTCTACCACCGCAATTCTGAAAGTAGCCTTTTCTTCTGAGATATTGTATGTCTCATTGTTTCTTCAGCTCCTGACCCCAGCCCTCAGGCACTCTCTCCACCCAGGGACATCTGTTTCATTCAAGCATGTGAGCATGTCCCGGCTTATGTCTTTTTAATCCTACTACAGAAAATATTGTGCTTTACGCAGAATAGGCGACTTGTTATTTTTTTGAAACACATCTCGTTTCTCACTTCTTTACCTTTGGTTAATTATGTCATTGCTTTGTCTCGGTTACACTGTCCCTGGGTCCATTAAATCTGTAACTTCTAAAAAATCCTATTTGATGACATATAATAAACCTTTCCAGTTTATTCCTCCTTCTCTAGAAAATGCCTTACAATCACGTATCCTACTGAGGGGCAGAACCTGGTGGGCCATGTTTGAACCACATGACTCTTCCTCTGAAGTAGCAATCAATGCATTGGCTGGTCATTGACTAATTATAATCTTCAAAGAAAGCTGTGCTTAGAAATCCAGACACCATAAAGCCCATAGAATTGTTTCTTGGAAAAACCAAAGCCATGAATCATTTGGAGTCACAGAGTTACAGAGGGGGCACAATTCGTTGAGGAAGCCATTCTGCAAAGGGGGATATGGCATAGGGGCTACCAGGAGAAGGGAAATGAGAGGTATAAGGCCCAAAGAGAGATGGAGACAGAATGCCACCTCCGTCCCCTATGGCTCAGCACCTCCCGTTCCAGTGCCCGTCCTCTTGAATATGACTGTGCCTCATTCTCATGGGATCTGTGTCCTCATGCTATGTACAGGGCACGAAGAACAAGTATCTCTCCCAACTTCTTCCTCCCTGAGTCTTTTCTACCCAGAAGTAACATCTTGTTTTCCTTAACTTTAAAAAGGTATAAAACTTACCCTCTTTGGGGTACAGTTCAGTGAAGTTTGACAAACACATGCCGTTCTTAATCCACACTCCAATTAAGGTATAAAATACTTCCCTCACCCCAAAAATTCTCTTCGCTTTGAACTCTCCCCAGTCTTTGGTCCTCAACTTCTTTACCTTCCCACCTTATTTTCTTTCCTTAGGCAATCTCACATAAGTCCATAGTTCACCTACCAAGTATAGTATTTCCAGATGACTCACAAATTTATTTCTCTAGCCCAAGCCACTTCTTTGGCCTTCAGACCTCTGTATTCAATGCCCTCTTCATGGCATTTTCCTAGATCTTCCAAGACACATTGATCCTGTTTTCCCTCTGTCCTGCTTCACTTCACAAAGATCCTGACTCCCTTCCAGTACTCCTTTCTTCATATGGATGACACCACCATCCAGCAGTTGTCCAAGCCAGAACAGGGAATTGTCCTTGATGCTCCTTTTTCTCCACCACTACATTGGGTCAATCACCAGGTTCTTTTTATTGTGCCACCTAATATCCCACAAACCCACTCCCATCTCTATGTCCACCTCTGTCACCATCTCTACCCCAACTTCTGAGCTGAATGTTGTCAGGGGTGTTATAAATTTCTGCCGGGGTATTATAACTTCTTTCCCTATGTCTGCTTTGGTTTTCTCAATCCATTCTTCCTGTTGTGGACAGAATGATTTGCTAATTGTGAACACAGTGCCAGTCCCTTGCTTAAAATCCATTAGTATCTTGGTCTGAGTAACCAAAACCCTAATGTAACCTGTGAGGTCTATTTAATATGGTTCCTTACTTCCTCATGTCTAATTTATTGGCTTCATCTCTGTGTCTGAAACTCAGCCATGCCACTTTGTATAATGGTCAGACTCGCAGTATCTAGGGTCAGACTGCATGAATTTGAATCTTAGTGGGTTTTTTTTGTTTTGTTTTTTTTTTTTTTTTGCTTACTCTAGCTATGATTTAGACAAATTCTTGAGCTTACATATTTGGGTTCTCTTTTTTGAAGTTGGATTATTAGTGTCTACCTTATAGGGGTGTGTGTGAATTAAATGTGATGAAACGTGTAAAGTGATAACATAGTGCCTGACATTAAGTAAGCCTCCAGTAGATGTTAGCTTATTTCCTTGAATGAACCGTGTTCTTCATGACCCAGGGAATTCTTACTGGTTCGTCCCTCTGCCCAGGATACTTCCATCATTTCACCTGGTTAATATGGACTTATCCTTCTGCTCCAGGAATACCTTCCATCCTCGTTGGGCCACGCAGAGCCAGTTCATGTCTTTTGTAGATAAGTTAATGCCTATTAATTATTTTTAGGGTGTCCCCTCTAGTGCTGGCTTATGTGGTAAATTATATGCTCACCCTCCCATGCTCAGTTCGAAAGTGACTTTTTCTAGGGAACTTCGCCAGTTCCACCAAGTCAGGTGTCTTGCTATTTGTTCTCATAACACATCCTGCATCTTTCTCTGCTGTAGTTATTACCAGGTCCTTGTGTAACTCTTTACTTGAGGTTTGTTTCTTCCCTTAAGTTGTAAGGTCTCTGAGGATGAGAACTGGCTGGTCTGGCATTGTCACAGATTCCACAGCATTGTTCTTGTTTGCTGTCAGTGCTCCCTAAATATCATTAGAGGAAAGAAGCACTAAGCTAGGAATCTGATCTGGCCTTTTGTCCTATTTCTCCCATTAAATGTCAAGTCACGTCCTCTTTCTGGGCCTCAGTTTCTACCTGAAAAATGACAAAATTGTACTTGATGTTCTCTAAAGCTCCTTTGACTCTACATTACATGAGTGTGGACACATCAAAGAAATCTCTTACCTATTTTCTAATATTTAGAATCATGAATTCTAAAGAAATACATGGAATCAGTTTAATCCCCCCCACAAAAAAGAATAATATCCCTGTATTACCCAGTGAATGTAGCCCTGATTGTTATTTCTTCTCTTGTTATGGACTCCTAAAGTATAAACTGATGTTATCCTTTTTTTCCTCAATATATATGAGAAGAATATAGAGTCTGTATGATTATCTGATCATTGCTGTACCTGTTAACAAGTTGAAAACTGAGCTAATAGGAGAAGGAAAAAAAAACCTAGTTAAGATTATTTAAAATAAGTTTGTCTTTCTCTAGGTAGGTAGCCAATTAAAGACATTTTTGGTTGTTGCTGTTGTCATTCAAAAAAATAATCCTTGAGGAGAGAGTGTCCTGAAAAATCCAAAGCATTTTTATTGAGCTTTGTAATGAAATTAAGTAGAAAATAAGAGCATGAAATGAAATCTGTAACACTAGTGGGAAATCTTGAAACCATTTTATAAGTTTTTTTTCCCCCTAATTTAATTGGGTCACACAGCATGTCTGTGAGGTTGGGAAGGTTTTTGTTTGTTTGTTTGCTTGCTTGTTGTTTGTATTTAATAATGTGAGGAAATCTGCTAAACTTGATTGTTCCCTTTCCAACTGTTAAATGCATACATAGCAGTTGCTTACACCTAAATGGAGAAAGATCCTAGAAATTGAGAAATAGCTACTCTGAAGTCATTTTGGCTTCTGGGAGGGCTTAACAATGCTTTGTGATATAAAATTTCCTGAGGTCTTTGAGAAATTTTCTTAGTGACTCTGAGGAATGGTGGGTCATGGTGCTGTGACTATCTGCGTAAATTGAAGGATTGTAAGATTGAGGGGCAGAGAATTTTGAAGAGGAGGTCCGTGACTTCCAGTGAGAATGGAAACGTCCCCCCAAATGGCTTCCACACTGGTCCCGTTTCCATAGTACTGGGTATCTTGAATGCCTACCATGCATTAGTCTTATATGACAAGTCATTCTTGTATTCCACACCACCCTCAACACCTTGAAGTGCCTTTCGTTTCTTGGCCTTATTGGATGTAAGCCAGTATGAAAAACTTAATTTATCTAAATTCATCCTTCTGCTGAGAACTCTTGAGAAAAAAACTGAGGCATCATTGAAAGAGAGAGGATACACAGATGAAGAAGATGATGAACTGGAAACCAGTGCCTGGAAAGGTCCAGAAGTAACCTCATCCATAGACTCAAGGACTGGCTCCATGAAGGAGATGATATGGAGGAGAGTGAGAGGACTTGAGAGAGCTCTGAGCATTCAGGGACACACTTGTGCCCCAACAGACCCCAGCCCAAGGACCTGCTTTGGACTACCTGCATTGGGTTGGGCTTAAAAGCTCAAACTAACTTCCAAAACTGTTTAATTTTTTTTTCTAAGTGCATCTTTCAATATATTTTTGTAGTATTCTAAGTGATTTCCTTTTCATTTTCTTTTTTCTGTCATTTTTAGAGGATAAACTTTTTTTTTTTTAATTCTTAACTTCTTTTGGCTGTGGGGCAGTCAGGTTGGTAGCAAATAAATTCTTACAATACTAAGATACCTTTTTGTAGCATTTGACCAATTTGAAAGGCAGTGGTTCCTAAATTTCAATGATATACCAAGCTTTACAGAAAATGAGTTCCAAAGGGAATTGATTTTTATCTGCAATACTTTCATCCTACAGACAGGATATTGACTACATTTGATAGAATGGAAGTGTGAAACTAGAAAGAAGCATTGCAATAATAAATCCTCTGGGAGATGTTCATGATCAACAGGATCATTCACTAGATGGAAATATCTGAGGGCTGGACAGTGTCAATAGAAAAGATGACACGATAGCATTAGCCTTCTGGAAGAGTCTTCTCCCTCGAGTCATATGGTTTTTGTTAACAAGTTCTTCTTTTCAGAATCCCGTCCTTTCTTCTTATTCATTAGCTCATATGAGAATCTTAAAAATCCTAGTAACTTATAATCAGAAATTTTAAAATGTCAAAATATTGGCAGAACTCAGCCCTGCTGGCGTGTTGCTATATGAATTTATCCACAGCCATTGTGAAATGCCCTGGTATAGTCTTAAATTATTTTGAATTCTATGCTTTCCTAATGCATTCAGTAGTTTTGTCCTACTGTGGGAAGGTAAAAGGTCTGTCGTCAACATAAGCTTCTTTTCATGAGCTTCTCTTCCCTGCTGTGTTGTGTAGTTGGTTGCTGGCATGGTCACTTCCTTATGTGGCTAACCATAGTTTTCACCTATGTGTAGGAAAACATGTCTCAAATGTTGATTTCATTTGAGAATTATACAATAAAACTCAGTTCTAAGTATCTCTTCTTCAATATTGATATTGATAAAATGATTATAAATTATTCTTGGAAATAAGAACATAGCTTTTAGCTCGTTAAAACTCATAATTTTATAGAGAATAAGGGATTATTTAAAAGAGTTGTAATAGGTGATAACAGGGAGATTTCTTTGATCACAGAGTTTCTAAGAACCTTTGTCTGTTCAAGCAAAAAGAGAATGAGGAAATATCTCTGGATAGCACAGACTGATCCTATGTGGATTGAAGGACTATCAATGTGCATGTGGAAATAGTGAGCCAAGAGATAGATCATAAAAAATAAGGGAGAGACAGCATCAGAAGTTGACTAGAAGTTGAGGGGATAGTGGAAATGAGGCTTAAAGATGGAGGCAGGTAAGAAGAAGGTAGAGTGGACGGGACAGAGCTGTGAAGCTAGGATGACAGCTGCCTCAGCTCTAAGTCCAGTGGTATGAGGCTGTGGGAAGTCCAGAGAGGTTTGCAAGCACAGGAGGGTCAACGGGGGAGAACCAGGTTCCAAGTGGAGCAAGACGAGGAAGGAAACATTCAGAGAAGAGGTGGACCAGCCAAGCGGGCGTTTTGCGGGGGTTCAACTGTGAGTCTCTTAGGCACACTGAGAGTGGTTAAAGACTGTGGAACCAAAGAGGGATGCAGTGAAGGAGATGCGCAGAGATATCTAGGGATTTGAGTGTAAAAAATTAGAGAAAAATTGAGATTCTGGGGCTTTACCCATCAACAGGGATAAAAGCAGTGTTGTGCTGTTAAATGTTTAGTAACTGGATTTTGGCAAGGAAAAATCCTAATTGATAGCATTTGCCAATTTCCATGGTGTTAGTACTCCCACCAAAACAGATTTCAACTACCAACATGGTATCATCTCATATGGATTTGGGTAGAAAAGCACAAAATTGGCACATGTGAGCCAATAGAAGCTGGCTTTAGCAACACTGGATAAAGGGCACACTTGGATTAATGTTTTTGGGCAAAGGCAGATAATTGGCCAAAAATGTTAGTGATAGAGTGTAGGCACTGTTTGGTATTTCTTTTGACTTCTGTGGATAGAGATACAGTGACCTCAGGCCTCTTAGCTTGGGCCATATAAAAAACAGACCTGGGATGGATTTGACCCATAGGCCATACTTCGCCAGTTAAACTTTATCATGCCTATGAAACATCTCCACTTGGAAATCTAATAGATCCCTCAAATTCAAGCCTGTTAATGTATTAATATCCAAAATACACATGTTTTTAAAAACTACAACTCAACCATTAAAAAAAAACCCAATTAAGAAATGGATAAAGTATTTGAATAGATACATCCCCAAAGAAGATTTTAAAAATGGCCAAAAGCATATTAAAAGATGCTCAGCATCATTAGTCATCTGGGAAATGCAAATCAGAACCACAAAGAGATACCCACTTCACACCCACCAGGATGGCTATTATAAAAACAAAATCAGGAAATAACAAATCTTGTTGAAGATACGGAGAAATTGGAGCCCTCATGTATTGCTGATGAGAATGTGAAATAGTGCAGCTGGTGTGGAAAAGTTTGGTGATTCCTCAATTTATTAAACAAAATTAGCACATGGCCCAGCAGTTTTACTCCTAGTTATATACCCCAATGAACTGACAGCAGAGACTTAAACAGATAGATATTTGCACGCTCATTCGTGGTGGTGTCATTCATAATAGCCAAAAGGCGGAAACAACTCAGGTGCCCACCAGCAGATGAATAATGAAGATAATGCAATCTATACATACAGTGGAGAATTAGTCAACTATAAAAAGGAACATTTGAAAAATGCTATGACTTGAGTGAACCTTGAAAGTATGCTAAGTGGAAAAAAAGCCAAACACAAAAGGGCAAATACCGTCTGCTTCTAATTATAGAAGGTACAGGCTACTAGGTACAGGCCAATTTGTGGAGACAGAAAGGAGAGTGGAAGTTAAGAGGGCTGGGAGAGGAAGGGATTGTGGAGCATAACAAATAACATGGAGGACATAGGGAAATGGAGAGGAGAAGGAAGTTGAGGGAAATTGGAAGGGGAGGTGAACCATGAGAGACTATGGACTCTGAAAAACAATCTGAGGGTTTTGAAGGGTCGGGGGGGGGAGGTTGGGGGAGCCAGGTGGTGGGTATTAAGGAGGGCACGTATTGCATGGAGCACTGGGTGTGGTGCAAAAACAATGAATTCTGTTACGCTGAAAAGAAATTAAAAAAAAAAAAGGAAGGGATTGGAGAGTTCGTTTAATAGGTGCAGAATTTCCATTTGGGATATTGAAAAAGATGTTGAAATAGCGATGGTTGCACAGTGTTGTGAATATACTCAGTGCTATTAAATTTTAGGTTTAAGTGTTAAAATGATAAATTTTATGTTACATATTTTTTACTACAGTTTTAAAGAAAGCAGTTCAGTGGGGGAAAAATAAACCTTTCAGCATATGGTGCTGGAGAAACTGGACATCAGAAGGCAAAAACCATGAACCTTAACCTAAAACTCACACCTTATGCAAAAAAATAAATAAACTAAGAGGGCAGTTTAGATCTGGGTATAACATGTAAGCCTGTGGAAGTCTAGAAAAAGCATAGTAGAAAATCTTCAGGACCTAGGAATTAGTGAAGATTTTTTAGACATGGCACCAAAAACATGATTCATAAATGAGAAAAGTAGATAAATTGGGTTTCATCAAAACTGGAAACTTTTGCTGTGTAACAGATGTTGTGAAGGCAGTGGAATAAGAAACTATAGACTGGAAGGATGTATAGGCAAGCCACACATCTTTTGAAAGATTTATAGTCATTTTATCAATAATATCAAGACACTTATTGTATGACCCAGTGATCACACTTCTTGGCAGTTATTCCAGAGAAGTGAAGAACTAGGATCATACAAAAACATTCACGCAAACATTAACAACAGCTTTATTTGTAATAGCCAAATTTAGAAACTCATTTGTAATTAGCCAAAAATTAGAAACAACCCAGATGTTCTTCAGTGAATCAATGATTAAACCAACTGTGGTCTAACCTTACTGTGGAACACTACTCAGCAACAAAGAGGAATGAACTTATTATTACAACCTGAGCAGATCTCAGGGTCATTGTGTTATGTGAGAAATACTCAGTCGCAAAAGTTTATATGCTGTATGATTTCATGCAGATAACATTCTCAAAAGGACACAGTTATGGAGGTAGTGAAGTGGTTGCCAGGAGTTGGGAGATAGAGGAGGGTTCAGGAGGGCAGCACGGGAAGAGGGAGGGATGTGAATAGAGAGGGGTAGCACGAGGGATCTCTGGTGACAGAATGATTCTGTTTCTTGCTTGTGGTGGTTTTGCACAATTTATGTACATGCTACACTGGCATAAAACTATATGCATGTGTGGATGAGTCCCTCTGGAACTGGGGAGACCTAAATAAGGTCTGGGGGAGTGTACCAGCACCTGTACAGATTTTGATCATTATACTGTGGCTTGGCATTTTATCTTCAGGGGAATTTGGGTGGAGGGTACATTAAACCTCTCTGTACATATTTGCATTTTTCTGTGAATCTGCTACTATGTGATATCTAGGGTTTTAAAATATAGTTGTACAGTTTTAATGATCATAAAGTATGTATTTGCAGAAGCAATGTCCAGAAAAGGATCACTGTGTCATCTGAAAAGCCCTAGGTTTGCCCTTTTCCCCCCTTAAAACAGCAGCTCTCTTGACTTCTGTGTATAGTAACTACACTGTGATTCCTTGTCATTTTTGCCATGTAAGTTCTATCATTCAGTTTTTGGACTTTTTATAAATGAAATCTTACTGTATGTATTCTTCTGCATCTGAACTCTTTCACTCAATGTTAATTTTTATGAAATTCATACTCGTTCTAGAAAGCAAACATTCATTTTTATTGCTGTTTAATATTCCATGGTATGCATGCACGACAGTGTGTTTATCCATTCTAGCATTAATGGACTTTGGAATTGTTTCCTCATCAGACTACGACAAACAGTGCTTCTACGGCTGTACTTACACATGTCCCCTGGTCACCTGAGCACATGTTTTTGTTGGGTTTTGCCAAAGAATGGAATTGCTGGGTCTTTAAGGCAAGCATGTCTCAAATTTATGAGAAAATGCCTATTTGCATTTTCTCCATTACACTTAATTGCCTTTTATACTTATTTACAGTATTTATTTTATGTCTTCCATTATTAGAATATAAGCTCCTAACGTATTGCTTCGTTTTGTTTTGTTTTTTTTCCATTCTGTGTCTCTGGTATTTATAAGGGAGGGACATAGTAGACACTTAAAGATTGTTTGTTGAAGCCATGGGTGTTATGTCCAAAGGATAGCTTTTCTTCACTGATTAACCCTCCCTTCATTTGGATCAGGTTGAAATGGATAGAGTCCAGAATGTTTTTTTTTCTGGACCCCTTGAGACCAGACATGTTTTGGAATTCAGAGTTTTCTGTTTTTCATCGTTTGGAAGGGTAATACAGTCCATACACTGTGTGTTACTTAATACCGTGGGTGTGGGTTCTAGGAGCATCCCGTGATCAAACATATCAGTGTCTCTATGGTGGAATGGTGAATCACTGAATGAAATAAGGAACATTCAAAATAACCTAATATCAGTTAAAGCAGCTTTTGTTTAATGGAATTGTAAAGGACCTACATGTCAGATCACTGGGTGAAGATTTTGATGCTAAAAATATACTAGAGCAAAATTTACAAAAGTGTCTTACCTTTCCTTACAACTCTGGGAGATGATGGGTAGCATGAATATGATTATGCTCACTTCACAGATGAGATAATTGAGTCACCAGGAAGTAAGGATCTTACCCCAAGTTTTACTAAACAGCAGAGCTAAAAAGCAAACCATGTCTTATAATTCTAATACTTTTTCAACAATGCTACAGCTGCTTCTCATTGATGAAAGTGGCATTTTTTTCTGATTCGTAAATTAACATTTCCAGAGGAGAGAAAGCTGCTTCATAATGAAGCTGTCATAAATCATGCACAGTTGTCCTGAGATTTGGAACAGAGCTAATGCCAGTGCTCCCACTGAGCCACATGTATGTGCTGAACTGTCCAGGTCAGCATCCGTTTGTCTGTTGCGGTGAAGACTGACCTTCCACGTACGGGGATGTCTGCCTTCAGCTGGCGCCAACCTCCCCTTCCTGCGTTCTCTCTTTTCTTTGTTGAGAATTCTTTTCCCACATCAGCTCTGTAGTGCCACCCATTACACAGCCTCTCTCCTCTCTTGAAACAGAGGAGAATCTGAAATAAGGCATCTGGATTTATAAATTAAATAGCAGTTTTTACCAGGAGTGATTTTCAGGCAGGGTATTACCTGGTAAGGTATTGGCATTGATTGAATTGATTGACTGTAGATTATAGACTTCTTATGAATTACATTTATTGTATTTGCCCGTCTCCTCCAGTAGAAGTAAGCTGTATCTGTGTAAGTTTTTTTATTATTTTGTTCTCTACTGCTTTCCCAATACCTGTAACAGGACCGAGCACATACTCTGTGGTTGTTTAATAAATTACTGATTTTATATGCCTTTTACCTTTAAGAGATATATGCCTTTAAGATCTGTTTAAAAACAATTTCAGACTGGAAGAAGTAGATATATTTCTGTGGGGAATTAAGTAGGTTTTGGCATGCCCTAAAAGAGCACTCAATTACTACCCTTATTTTTTATGTAATCGTTTATTAAAATTTAGTTAGCTTCATGAGAATAAGAAGCTCATCTGTGCCTGGTACATAATAGGCATTCAGGAAGTATTTATTAACTTCAGGTTCTGCCAAGGTGGAGTTGCCCCATTGCTCCCCAGTTCTTCCCTTAGAACTAAAACTTCCTGGGTACAACACAGCAAACAAGCATAGGACATCTGGGAAAAGCAGAAATAAAAGCCCTGCCTGGGGACTTTGGCATTTAAGGATAAAGGTGTTGGCAAGATCCCCCAATTTTCTTGTTATTGCCCATGTGTCCTAGACAAAGACCTGTAGATAACACTCATGTGAAGCAGCAAAACACACACACATACAATCACACACACACACAAACTCCAAAAAAAGCCTCTTCCTGCTAGCCAAAGTTCTCAGAGAAAGGTGACCTATTTTCTCTTGGTAGCATCTATGCTACTCTAGCCAACGAATAGGGAAAAAATGCCTCTCCCTCCCCCACTAGTGCATCGTGTGAAAGTCAGTGTTCTATCCCTATTCCACTCTGTCAATATAGGCAAGTACTCTGAGCTGCCCGTTGGGTGGTGTTGGCAGGACTTAGCATGGAACTGATCCTCCATCTTTTGCCCAGTGAAAATAGTTGGTGTTCTGATTCCTGCAGCAGGGTACTGTCATTGGGCTTTCCAACAGCTGAGCATCACCCCAACTCAATAGCCACAAGACCTAAGGAGCTGGTGAGAAATGGCCTAGTTACCATTGGGCCTCACACCCCACATTTGTTTCAGCTGGACCCAGTGGAACAGGAACTTCAGCTCTACTGTGCAGCAACAAAGCAGTCAGCCTTTCCCCACCTCTTCCTGGGTGGTTGTGGGGCCCACAGCAGAGCTGATCTTTGCTCTCACTCTGAGGCAATGAGGTAGTGGGAGTCAGTGCCCTTGCTTTTGCTAGGGTCTGTTAGAGGAGCCTGGTACAAAGCTGTACATACATCTGGCCCTTATGCTACACATCAACCAAGGGGATCCCTGCAAGAAATAGAAGATTACATAGGATCAAGACTTATTATATACCTCCAAAATGTCTAGGATATAACCAAAGATGACTTATCATACTAAGAACCAGGAAAATTACAACATTTCTAAGAAAAGCCATTAAACTAATACAGAAAGAAATCAGATGTTGGCATTATGTGGAAAGATTTTATTTCTATTTTATTTTTTAGAGAGGGGGAGGAGCAGGGGGACATGGAAAGAGAGAATCTTAAGCAGGCTCCATGCCCAGCATGGAGCCCGACATAGGGCTTAGTCTCACAACCTTGAGATTATCTGAGCTGAAATTAAGAGTCAGACACTAAACCAAATGGGCCACACAGGCACTTCTATCTGGAAAAGATTTTAAAGCAGCTAGTCATAAAAGTACTTCAAAAAGTAATTATTAATTCTCTTCATAGAAATGAAAAAATAGAAAAGCTCAGCAAAGAAGTGTAACAACAACAACAAAAAAAGAAATTAAAGAACTGAAAAATACAGTAACCAAAATAAAAACTCATTGGATTGGCTCAGTGACAGAGAAAAGATAGACTTGGGGGGAAAAAGAGAGAGACCCATAAGGATCTTTGGGACAGTAACATTCACATCATCAGGACCCACCCAAAGGAGAAGAGAAGGAAGGTTGAGCCAAAAGTATTTGAAGACATAATGTCTGAAAACATCCCAAACGAGGCAAAAAAAAAAAAAAAAAACAAAAAAAAAACCATAAACCAACAAATTCAAGAAGTTGAACAACCCCAAATCAGATAAATGCAGAGAAATTCACACCAAGACAATTAAACTTCTGAACAACAAAGAAAAGGGAAAGGTCTTGAAGTCAGAGTGAAATGACACATTACTTGTAGGGGAACATGAATTTTAATGACAGCCATCATCTGAATACATGGAGGCGAGAAGGAAGTGGAAGAACATTTTACATTTACAAATACTGAAAGAAAAGAACTGTCAATGGCAAATTTTATATCTTGTGAAAACTTCTTTCAGGAATGAAAGGGAAATCAAGACATACTCAGGTGATGGAAAACTAAGAGAATTTGTTGTAGCAAACTTATCCTTAAGGAATAGCTAAAGGAAATTTTCTAAACAGAAAAAATAATGTAACAGAAGAAAACTTGAAACCTCAGAAGAACATTGGAATGCATAAAAATAGGGGTAAACATATTAGATTTTCCTGTTTTCCTTGAATTTCTTAAATTGTATCTGATAACCATCAGGCAAAAATTATAACAGCATCTGCTATGGTGCTTAGTACATGTAGACGAAATACTAAAATTATTTCACTTAAAAAGTGGAGAAAGTAAAGAGACCTTAGCAAAAAGTAAGGTCTTCAAACTTCATTCGGAGTGGTAATTTACATATGTATACTGTAATACCAGCATCAACCACTAAGAAAACTATACTAAACAAGATACTGGAAGACACTAGAAAGAAATAGCTATGTATTCCAGAAAATGTTTACATAACCCACAGGGATATAAGAAAAGAGAAATAGAGTAACAAGAATCACATTAAACAGAAAACAAACAATAAAATGGCAAATTCAAGCCCTAACATATGAATAATTTTAGTAAATGTAAATGATAGAAACATGCCAAATCAACAATGATAGAACAACAAAATCAACCAAGAGAACTTATTATATATAGAACAACCCATCCAACAGAAACAAAGTAAATGTTTTCAAGTATGCATGGAACATTCACAAGGATGGACATTATCCCGGGCCATAAAACAAACCTCAACAAATGAAAAGAATTGACATCATATAGAAATATTCTTTGAAATATGGAATCAAAAGTCAGTAACAAAAAGACAACAGGAAAATCCCCGAACATGGGGAAATTAATCAACACACTTCTAAATTGTCTTTGGGTCAAAAAGAAAACAAAGGAACTTTTTTAAAAATGGAGAGTAGTGAATGATAATAAAATTCAAAATGTCAAAATTTTTGTGATGCTGGTAAAGCAGGGCTGAGAGGAAAATTGATAGCCTAAAATGCTTACATTAGAAAAAGGAAGAGTCTCAATAAACTATAAACTCCTACCTCAGGGAACTGGGGTTCCTGAGGTGGGAGAAGAAGAACAAAATACACCCAAAGGAAATGGAGGGGAATTACAAAGGTCACAGTAGAAACCAGTGAAATTGAAAACAAAAATAGGAAAAAAATTGATATTAAAGAATGCTGGTTCTAATTGCACTATGAAGTATTTACCCAAAGGATGCAAAAATACAAATTCAAAATACATGCATCCTGATATTTATAGCAGCATTATTCAACGATTGCCAAACTATGGAAAGAACACAGGTGGCAATCAACTGATGAATGGATAAAGAAGAAGTGTTATATATAAAAAATGGAATATTACTTGGCCATCAAAAAGAATGAAATCTTGCCATTTGCAACAACATGGATGGAGCTAGAGTGTATTATATTAAGTGAAATATGTCAGAGAAAGACACATACCATGTTTTCACTCACATGTGGAATTTAAGAAACAAAACATGAACATAAGGTAGGGGGGAAAAAGAGAGAGAATAGAAAGCAAACCATAAGTGACTCTTAAGGATAGAGAACAAAGTGAGGGTTGATGGAGGGAGATGGGTGGGGGGTAGGCTAGATGGGTGGTGGGTATTAAGGAGGGCACTTGTGATGAGCACTGGGTGTTGTGTGTAAGTGATGAATCACTGAATTCTACTCCTAAAACCGTTATTACACTATATGTTAATAACTAAATTTTAAATAAAAATTTGAAAAAGACAAAAAAAAAGGAAGCTTATTCTTTGAAAAGAACAGTACAGTAGACAAAAGTATAACAAGACTTAAAAAGAAGGAAGTAAAGATACAAATCACCAATATGAGAAATGAAAAGGGAATCACTATAGTTGCAAAAAACCGAGAGGAATAATATGAATAACTCTGTACATATACATTTGGTCACCCAGGTGACTTGAACTATTCCTCAAAAAGGAAAAAACACCAAAACTCAACCAAGATGAAGTAGAGAACCTGAATAGTCTCATAACCAATAAGGAAACTGAATTTGCTATGAAAAATTGCCCGCAGTTTCCAGTGTCATCGCATTTGAAGTGAGCTTCCAGAGAAGTTTACCCAATTTTACCAGCCCTTTAAAGAATGCCAGTTTTGGGGCATCTGGGTGGCTCAGTGGGTTAAGCCTCTACCTCCGGTTCAGGTCATGGTCTCAGGGACCTGGGATCGAGCCCTGCATCGGGCTCTCTGCTAAGCGGAGAGCCTGCTTCCTCCTTTCTCTCTGCCTGCCTCTCTGCCTACTTGTGAACTCTCTCTCTCTCTCTCTCTGTTAAATAAATAAATAAAATATTAAAAAAAATAAAGAATGCCAGTTTCACACACTCTCTTCCAAAGAAATGGAGAGGAGAAAACTTTCTAATTTATGAAAATAATATTACCTTGATACCCAAACCAGATAAAGGCAGTTAAAAAAAATAAAATCTATAGACCAATATCTCTCACACCTTTAGTCATAAAAATCAAGAAAATATTAGCAAATCCATTTCAACAATGTGGAAAACAAGTTACATATCATGATTAAGTAGGATTTACTTCAGTTATCTATCAAAGGTTGATTCAACATTGAAAGTTCATGTAACCCATTATAACAGCAGTCTAAAAGAGGGAAGAAAACATGATCAAATCAGTTTATGCAGAAAAAACTTTTGACAAAATTCAGCGTTTATTTTGGTAAGGACTCCCAGCAAACTAGGAATGAAGGGGGAACTTCCTCAAATTGATAAAAAGCATCAGGGAAAAAAAAAAAGAAAAAAACCCTACTATTATAACTCACATACCTTGCTGGCAGAAAGGTAAGATGTTACAAGAACTATGGGAGTAGATTGTTTTTTTTTTTAATATAAAATTTAAAATGCCATTACATACAACACATCAAATGCAGTCTTGGACTATTTTATAAGATTTGAAGATTTGATTCATGGCTAGACACCGCATGCTGACCCTGGGGTAGGTAAGAAGATAGAACTCGTTGTTACTTAGAGCTCCACAGGAGAAGGCCAGGCCCCAGTAGAGCCATGCAGGGAGTTGCAAGCTGGAACTGTGCGGGGCAGATACCGTGTCAGGCAGGATGACACTATCTAGGTTTCTTGGGCTTCTTGGGGATTGGCTAATTTGAATAATTTCAGTAGCCTGCAGGGTATGGAGGCTGTCCCCGGTTGCTGGTGCCTGGCCCCAGAGTAATGAGGGCTTGTGCACAGTGGTCCTGGAACATGAGAGCCATGTCAGGGAAGTGGTTGAGTCTGGACTTACCCGATGCTCAAGAGGAACTGACTGGTCCTAGTTAGGGCGTCCAAACTTGATCAAGATAGCATTTAGAACAAACAATTTCATGTGGATATTTTTTCCATAGAAATGAAAACTCATGTTCACATAAAAATCAGTACATGAATATTCATAGCATTTTCTCCTCATAATCACTGAAAACTGAAACAAACAAACAAACCCAGTGTCCCCTGACTGGATAATGTTAATTAAGCTTCGGGATAAACCACAGCAGTATAAAGGAATGAACATTTGGGAGAATCTTCAAGGAATTAAGGTGATGTAAAGATTCAACTCGAGAAGTCACATCCTGTATAAATCTGTTTATGTGCCATTATTGAAATGATGAAGTTCAAGGGATGGAGGACAGATTAGAGGTCACCAGGGGTCGGTGAGGTGGGTGCCAGTGACTGTGAAGGGTGCCACAGGAGGTCCTTGGGGGCGGGGGTGCTCTGTATCTGCACCAGCGGGTTGTTCTTACTGCTGCAGTGGAATCTGCATTGAGCTCAAAAATCTGATGTTTTAAAGTGCTTATTGAGTGGATAAAGGAAGGAATGCTCGTGGGATGGAGCCTCAAGCTAAGCATTGAACTTAATTTGTATGAAGTCTCTTGGGAAGAGGCATTGGAAAGTACAGGAAGGACTTTGCCTCTTCTAGATGCCTTCCCCTCCCCCCACAAAAAAAAAGGCGGGGGGGGGGAATGGGGTCTTATTTCCTATGGCTTCTCAGGATGTGTGGGAAAAAAAATCATAATTAAAGTTTCTAGATTCAGGTTGCTTTGAATACGCTATGGGAAGCACTTCGTTTTTTCTGTGAGGTCAGCACAGTGATAAATGGAGTATAGAGCCACTAATAGGCCAGAGTAAGGGAACGAGAGTGGAGCCATGACACGTTCCAAGATTGTTAGAAAGGTTTTACTCCAAAGGTTAGAATATTTCCAAAAGGAAAACTACTCTGGAAACTGTTTTTAACTACATTCAAGGCAGCGCGAGCATTAAGTGCTTTAGGACAATCAGTGCTGAGTGTGGTAATGTTGCGGCTGCTTCCAAACTCCTTTCTCAGTGCTGTGTCCACTAAATTAATTGCGTTATTGCAGTTTATAGCAACTGAGGCTTTCTGCATGTTTCTTCCAAGCGTTCCAACCCTTTCTAAAATCCCAGAGAGCAATGGAGTGTGCAGGAGGTGCTTGGTACAGGCTGGTGGGTTGCGGATCCGACCCAGGTTCTCATTCAGGCTCTGTCACTTCCTGGCTCTGTGACCTGGGACACAGTGAGACCCCAGGAGGAATAACTACATCTGTATTGAAGGATGTCACAGAGAAGAAATGACTCCGGTGCTAGGTGGCCAGCACTTCCTGATGGCTCCACAGACGCCAGCACTGCTGCTGCTCTCCTCCGATGAGAAGCAGGAGCGGGACCCGTAGCGCAAGGGCATCAGGAGACACAGTTCTCTGCTTCTCTGCTTCTGACCGTCCTGTGACTTCCACAAAGTCACATACTCTGCAGTTTCATCTAGAATCTTCCTCTGTGGGAGTAAACCATGTGCAGAGTATCTTCCAGCTTTCATGTGTGTGGATTCTGAGTTGAACTTGTTCCAGGCAAAATGATAGAGTCGCATAGCAGTTGGGAGTGTGGGCTCCGAGTCTTCGAGGTCTAGGTGTGAGCCCTGCCTCTGTGCATGCTGTGTGTCAGGCCCAGCAGCCGGTCGGCTTTCTCATCAGGACTGTGGTTCTGTCCTTGCCAGCCTGGTGCACCTGCCCATGCCCCGGCCGAGTCCCGGCTGCCCTTCGTCAGGTCAGCACAGCTGGCCAAGGCCAGTCAGCACGCTCCACCAGACTTGTGTTGCTGTGAACACACCACCTATTCATTCACGCATCGTCTGTGGCCAATTTCCAGTGACACAGGCGGGGGTGGGTAGTTGGGACAGAGACCATGTGCCTGCAAACCTGAAACTTTTTACTGTCTGGTTCTTTACAGAGAACTTTTGTTGGCCAAGCCCTTCTCTATGAAAATTATGTTAATCCTTTCCTTTGGTTTCCTAGCTTCCCTTCCATCTGTAGAAAGGTGGAAGGGGCAAGATTGTTGACTGACATCACTGAGCCACTAGTCCCTGGCTCCCATCCTCTAAGTATTTATTATCTGAGAAAATGGACTATTTTCAAAAGTCTCTTAAACATCTTTGTTGCTGTTACTGCTTACAACCCAGTGCAGTCCCATTCTTTTACAGTCTGTGAAACTTTGCACATATTACTTCTTCAGTTCTCAGCTTCCTTCTCTGTTTCTCACTTTTAATAAAAACCAGGATTAAATTAGTGATAGATAAAAGCTTTGCTCAGTTCTTTTCAGAGAGTAAGCAAATAATTGGAAGTTATTATTTTTACTTTTGATGAGTCCATACATAATTTTAAAATACTTTGTGTCTGTGTCTACATAAGCCCATATTTGCCAAATTAAATACCTTTTGCAAGAATCATGTTTTATTTAGAAATGTTTTGACAGCCAGAACATATGTTTCTACTGCAAACAAAAATATTTCCAGTTTCGAAATGCTTGTTCTGATCATCTGTGTGGAAATGAATGTTTTGTATCTGAACTGTTAAGCTACAAAATATATTTGCTAAATGCTCTTGTAAATATATTTGTCCATTTCTTAGAATATTGCCTTGGAGAAGTACCCAGTGACAATTATGCTCTTAGGAGAGGTTTACAGTTTATAACCCAGAGCAGATCTAACCTTTTGAACAAATAGGGGGTGGCAGCTGGGACAGACAGCTTGGTGGCCGTCAGTGCGGCAATCCACACTGCTCCTCCTGGCTCTCACATTATGCCCAGTACTAGCTGGATGGGCCTCCACGTGGTGATTACCATACATCCAGTATGAACTGACATGCTGTACTTCTGTCTCAAGCACCAGCACTGGCCTTTTTTTACCATAGCAATTTTTTTTTCCTCTGAGGGCCATGAGTAAATAGAATTTTTAGTTTGCCAAAATTGTAATACTTCACTTGTGGCTTATTGTTAATTTTCAATGACGGTGGCAAGAGTTCACCTTCTTGTAATCCTCATTTTGCTTCTTGTTCACATTTTACATGTAGTCAATGAAAAAGTAAGCCCGCTGGATAGCCTGTGTCTTTTGCTGGCATTTAGGATAAAGAGAAACCTAATAAATCATGCACTGAGTGGCCCTACCAATACTGAATTATGAGATCACGGTATAACTTTTACAGATAAATCACCAAGCCAGTGTCACACAGTCAATCTTGTTTGAAAAGTAGGGAAGCATTTCTTCTTTTTAAGATTCCATGTTTGTTTTAGCCCCTATAACATTATACCAATACTTTTTCAACTTGATTATACTCTCTGCTGCAAGGTCAAGATAAACTTTACATTAATAAAAGCCATATGACTTGTCTTTTGAGTTCCAAGAAAATTTAATTTAAAAGCGGTACTTTGCATTTATATAACACCTTTCATAATGTGTGGTCTCAAAACACTTTGGAAATAAAATACGTTAATATGTTAGCCTGGATTTACAAGCAATTCACTGGGCTAATGTTCCCTTACAAGACCATGACCCACCCGAAATACTCAAATATTTTGTGTTTGTCCTTGTCAGGTGATTTTCTTCTTCAAGGAAAATTATTTGGAAGAAATTTTCTTCAAGTTACGATAAAAAAAGATACTTGTCTCTCATTTTTTATTGTTTAGCAAGAAGCCCACTGATTTGTTTCAGACAATTACACCAATGTTTCATACCTAGAATTACCTTTCAACACAAATAAAATCAAATGCATATGAAAACCAATTAGAAATTTCTGAATGTCAGACTTTTGAGAGAAAGAAATGGCTCAGATTTTCCTTCACTTGTACGGTTGTCACAAACCAGAGTAAACATGCCATAGAAGAAGAATGTCTACTGATATGGAGAGATCCGGCTGTTCCCCGAAGCACGAGGTGGATCACAGACCGAATTTCGGACTAGGATGGACAACTTTCCCACCTCAGCTGTGGAAATTTACAAACACCAGTTCCATGGAGCGGCCACATGTTAGAAATGGTTCAGAAAACAGGATACCCTCTCCTCTCCTCAAGGACCTATATAAGGAGGCAGTGGTATTCACAATAAAAAGTAGAAGACAAATGTTCTCTGGTTGTATGATATTTTAAAAAGAACTAAAAAGATTATTATCTGACATGATCCATGGGAACCAATCTTATTGATTCTCCTGTCCTGACCTTGGTTGCACAGCACCAACACAAGTGCACGTCCGTCACTCCTCGGTCTGGTTTCAGTTGTGCTTAGCATGCCTGCAAGTCAGAGGAGAGAACAATAGGGGCTCGTAGCACTTGTTCTTACCTTAATGAAGAAGTACATCTTAAACTAATAGGGTATCGTATGGCAACTACATTTCAGTAAAGAATGAAGCAGCTTTGGATACACTTACGTAGGATATGTTCTAAGATACTTCAAGTGAAAAAGGCAAAGAGTAAAAAATACACACAAATGCCTCCATTTGAATAAAAAATGACTAAGATGTGTGTGCATATGTGCTCTGGAAAAATATAGAAGATGCTGCTAGCGGGGTTGCCTGTGAGGGGAGTGTGGGGCTTGGGGACACCAGTGGCAGGAAGGCACTTTACCGCCACTTTTGGGAATGTTTTGGCTTCTGTATTGTGAGCACATACTAACTTTTGGGGGAAAAATGAATGAAAAAAAAATGAGTGCTGGGTGGGGAGGAAGTGAATGCCACAGAGACAGCTTTTCAAGAACTTTGGCATTGAAGGGAAGCAGAAAGTAAGGAGGGATCAGGGAGTTCCTAACTCTTGCAGGCTGGAAGGATGCACAAAGGTGACAGGGAGACGGGCAGATGTGACAGGAGGGAGAAAGGGAAAAGGGAAACTGGAAAGGAGGAATGTAGCTTTAGCAAGCAAGATTAACCTTGAGAAGGAGAGAGGGTCTGGAGGAGTAAGCAGTGGTGTGGATGCTTTGGGGACCCG
The DNA here is from genome assembly GCF_010015895.1 of Lontra canadensis. NCBI lineage: Eukaryota > Metazoa > Chordata > Mammalia > Carnivora > Mustelidae > Lontra > Lontra canadensis. The sequence continues at coordinate 12,641,523 of NW_022631039.1, read as the reverse complement.
TGAGCTCTGAGGAGAGGGACCAGGAAAGAGAGGGTGGAGAGTAGGGGGCATGCAGGGTGCGGTCTCATTCCTACAACAGTGGCTCATGGCAGATGTTCTGCAGGCGGAATGCAGGACCTGGGGCTCGAGGGACAGGGGGAGGTGTGGGTAAGGAGACCAGTGGCATCCTCAGCACATTCTCCTGAAGGGGAGTATCTTCAACAATTTTAGGGTAATGTGTTCACTTAATGATGGTTGAGTTTCATGGAAAGAGAAGCAGCAGCAGGGCAGGAGGCCTGGGAAGGGATCACAGGGGTGCCCATTTCATAGCGTGCCTCCCTTTCTCCCTCTCCTGCTAGACCTCATCCATAGGCTCATTCCCTCGAGATCAGAACATAGCTCTGTCCTTGTGCCAATACTGTGCCAGGTCTGGGGACACAGCAATGAGCAAATGAGACATGGTCCCTGCTCTTAAGTTGCTTATAGCAGAGTAGAAAAGATAGTCATTAAGCAAGGAACCAAAAATAACGGTGCCATTGCATGTGTGATAAACACAGAGAGAAGAGTACAGGGGACCCTAAGATAATATAGCATCTAATCTATGACCTTTTGTAGGTTATGCAGAATCAGGTGGGAATGTTGTACTTAATAGTGTCGGTAAAGAAACAGGGCCCTCTGCTGAGACAGAGAAGGTGGGGGCAGAGCGAGGCTTGGGAAGTCTGGGAGAAGTCGATAGCCATTGTGCGAGAGAAACAATATGGAGTTGACCAAAGCAATGCCCATTTGGAGCTGGAGAACATGAAGATGCCAAGACACTCTCAGCACTGAGCAGACTCGGCACGATAGAGGGCGCTGTGTGTTCTTAAGGGTGTATTAGTTGGGTTCTCCAGAGAAACTGCCAATAGGATACATAGAGCTGGTTTGGAGATTCATTAAGAGGGATTGGTCCACACCACGATGTCCTGTGTGCATCCTGGAGGCCCAGGAAAGCCGGTAGTGTAATTTCCCATTGCAGTCCTGAAGGTCAGAGAGCAGGAGAAGACAGGTGTCCCAGCCCAAGCGGAAAGAGTGTATTCACCCTGATTCCACCTTTTTGTCCTTTTGGAGCCCCAGGAGATTGGATGGTCTCCCCCACACTGGGGAGGGCAGATCTTCTTCACTCAGTCTACCTGTTCACATGCTGACCTCTTCCAGAAACACCCTCACAGACACCCAGAAACGTTTGACCATCCATGTGGGCGTCTCTTAGCCCAGTCGAGCTGACAGGTAAAAGGAATCTTCACGAGTTAAGTGGATGAGGGTCCTCTCACGAGGTACACATATATTAAATCACTGTGACAAACACTTTAAGTATCTTAAGTATCTTAAAGTGTCAATGATACCTCAATAAAGCTGAAAAAAGTTTCAAAGAAGTAAATAACAGTTTATTGACTTATTCATACACAACATGTTCAGTGTTTATTATATGCCCCACAGCAGCTAGGCCGCAGGGACACTCTTAAGAAGTTGACGGACGGGGCACCTGGGTGCTCAGATGCTTACGTGTCTGCCTTAAGCTCAGGTCATGATCCCAGGGGCCTGGGATCAATCCCTATGTCAGGCTCCTCTCAATGGGGAGTCTGCTTCTCCCTCTCCCTCTGCCTCTCTCCCTGCTTGTGCTCTCTCTGTCTGTCTCTCAAATGAATAAATAAAATATTTAAAAAAAAAAAAAAGTTGACGGACAAGCTCCTTGTCTGCCACATTCACCCGGACCTTGCTTTTCCATTCCCCTCCTCCCACCTTCCCTTCCTGTTTTTCTTCCTTTCTTTCATTTATTCATAATCAATATTTATTAAATTCCTAGAATGTGCCAGGCACTCAGAGTATAGTTGTGAGCAAGATGCATATGATTTTGACTCTAATTTTATTTATAATTGGGGAGACAAACATTAAAGAACAGTAATGTATAAATATCACTGTAATTATAACTCCTATTCCAAGATCCCAAGTAACTTCTGACTTTTTTTTCTTAAAGAATTCTTTCTGGGGGTACCTATGTAGCTCATTCAATTAAGCCACTGACTCTTGATCTCAGCTCAGGGTTGAGCATTCAAGCCCCAGGTTGGGCACCAGTCTGGGCATGGAGTCTACATTTAAAAATATATTTTAAAAAAATATATATATTTAAAAATATATATATTTAAAAATATATATAATATATATTTAAAAATATATATAATATATATATTTAAAAATATTTATACACACACATACACATGCATATATGTATGTGTGTGTATATATATGTATATGTGTATGTGTATATATATATACATACATATATATATATGACTATTTAGAAAATATTGGAGTATACCAAGAAAATGTAATCTAAGATCACCCACCCACCCAAAATAACTGCTGTTAACATTTTGATATATTCTTTGTTTTTCTGTGTGCCCGTGTGCATGCGTGGGCACCCACATGTGTGTGCATCTGGGGCCATCCTGTATGTTGTCTTGTTGTTTCCTTTAAGTGACCATTAAATAGTGAGAATTTCTCATATTATTAAATACTCTTTAAAAACATCTTGTAGGTTTGCTGAATACTTTTTTAATTATGTATCATAAATTATTTGTTCTCTATTTGGGCTCATTCCAGTATGTCCTGTTGATTTTTGTTTATGTGTTGGTGTTTGTTTTGCTTTGTCTTACCTGATGTGGTGATGAAAGTATAAATTTTTGTCACATTTCTGATTATTAGTCTGACTTATAATCTAGAAATGGGACTAGTGTCTGAAATGATGTTGGTATTTTGGACCCACTCAGTAGGATGGAACCAGTAGTTGGCCACTCCTGGCAAGGGGGACAACACCTGACTTCTTCCAGACTTTCTGGGATGCATGGAGGGAAGGCTGACAAGTAGTGAAATTTGAAATGATAACTACAGACCAGGGGATCTCCGAGGATTACCGGCACTTCTTCACGCTGGTCTGGAAAGGGTGTGCACAATTTCCTGGGAACAGTTGCAGAGAGGGAAAATTAGGAAATTGGGAAAGTGAGCGGTTCAGTTGATGCTCTGAAATACTCTCAGGAAAATAATCCTCAGATCTTGGTGCAATTAGTGTCCTGGGAAACTTAAAAAATACAGGTTTCTAGGCCATATCTCTTGAGATTCTGATCCTAGAGATTGGGCCCAGGAATCTACATTTTTACAAGCGGCCTTGATAATTCATATCACCGGGCACGTTTGTGAAACAGTCACTAGAACAACCGGACTCTTCTTAGTAACCTGCAAGTCTTGCCGCGAATCATTTCTTTTATGAAATGAAAAGTTGACACGTGTACAAGCGCACCCCCCACAGTGATAGGCATTTCCGTGCTCTGGTATTTCTCTGTGCATCGTCTTATTGATCAAGCTGCCTCTGAAACTGTTTTGGTACATAAATACTTTGCCCAAGAAAGCAGGCACAGAGGTGGCTCTGTGGGGACTGCACGTGACCGGCAGAGTCACTCTAATATGCAGCTTTTCCATAGTGCTGTGGAGCTCACGCTTTCCCGATCACTACAGATATTTTTGGCACATAATCTTCAAGTTGTTGTGAGACCATTCTCTTCCAAAGCCGTGTGATCTTTTCTGGCTGCTTCACACAGCAAATTCAGGAGGTATTTCCCTCGAAGAACTTGCATCATAAACATACTTGTGGGAAGAAAGGAAATTGATTCTGGCTTTATAATAGGGTTTAATTATTCCTCTTCAAGGCTAGTAAAGTTATATAAAACACATGCTTATTGTGATATGTTACATAAATACTGAAGAGTATGAGTAAGCAGAAAAAAATCCCCCATAACACTATTTTCCGTAAGCAATTACATTTTGTCATGTGTCCGCTTTCTTTTATGTATGTTTTTATTTATTGAGATCCTATTTGATAAACTGTTTTGTAAACATTTTCAAACTGAGATTATATCCTAGATATTTTCATTTGTCAAGAACTTTGTAAAAAATCATTTTAATGGCTGAGTTTGAGTTTGCTGTACTTAGATGGGAGGTGCCATACTTTGACGTGAGTATCCTTACAAAATCAGAAATATAAAACACGCGGAAACACATTGCCAATGCATTAAATATTTCAACTAAATGTATTTAATTGAGATTCATATCATATAAAAATTTTCCTATTTCCTTTGTAAAATTTGTTTATTAATTTGAGTAATATAAATGCCTGGACATAGAGAAGAAAATACGAGCCAGTAGGCAGTATATGTAGTGGGGGACCCTGAAGGTGATTGACCCTAACACCCAGTAGACACAACTGCCATTGCCTTCTTGTGGTTCTTCAGTGACAGCCCAGTTATCAAAGCTAATGGACATTTTCCACTTTTTACATTATTTTGCCTTTTGCAGCATTAGAACTGTTATGACTTTTCAGCTTTCTGACACATCTCTTTTGCCTTTTCAACATTACTCTTTTATTTGTCTTCCTTGAACTGTTCCTCTTAATTACTTTTTTACCTTGTCACTAAGATGTTGGTGTCCTGGTGCATTCTGTATCTGACCTCCTTTTTTTCCATTCTGAGCAGTCTCCCTGGGTTCCTTCTTCTTACTCTCAGGTCTTTAATGGCCTCCTAGAGACGATGGTCTCAGCTTACATGCTCCTCTCTTCTCTCTGCCTCAGAACTCGCAGATAACATGTGCCATTGTGGTGGTCCTGGTTCAAATCCATGCTCCTCTCTCTGACCCCTAACAAGCCTTCTTGCCCCAGACTCCTTGTCACACACTCTCTCCCTCTGCAGAACATAGGACTCCTGGGTTGCTGGGCCTGTCTCCTTTAGGGGATAGAGCACACTGACAGTGAGTGATCAGTGGTTGATTGAAGGACTGACCAGTGGTGATGAAAATTCCTCCCTCATCAGTTCCTACATAATTTTTATTTTCTGTCCCCAGGACTGGGCGATGGTGCTCTGAAATACGTAGTCCAACTTTCTAGAGTATGCTTTTCTCTCTTCCTTTGCATCACCATCTGTATTTAAGGTTATTCAGAATTCTTTCTAGTACTTCCTAGGTGCTAACTTATAAAATAAGATTAAGAAAATTAAAGAAAGGAATAACATATTTAATTATTTTATAACATTCTCTAATGTATTAGTTTATTGAATTTAGATACTAAAATGTAATTATAAACAGTGATCCAATATAAAGGAGGAGCATCTTGCTCTTTCTAACACCCTAGGGTGTCAATCTCAGCAGCCAGGAGACTTCTAGTACTTACTGTTGTGATCCCTAAAAAAAAAATATAAGCAACGTGGCATGTATATATAGAACAGCGGTGCTGAGCAAAGCTGTAGTATAGGAAAAGTTTGAAGACTTGGGAGGGATAAACCCATTGCAATGTTAAAGATATCCTTTATTTTCTGGATTTTCTTTCTCTAGCTATCTCTGACCAACTCTTAGAGTAAAGCTAGGTGGGATGAATGAAGGGAATGTCAACCATTCTTTATTAGGTTTTTTTCTGTTACCTTTAGAAAATAACAATAATGATTTTGTACAAGGCAGTTTTAAAATTATGTGACTTCTAATTATAAGAAAAGCCACAATAATGAAATTTGTGTAGTGCTAATTATTCATCCCTTTCTCTCCTGCTGTAATTCACATGTGTCTCTAGGATGTCAGTGGCTGATTTGGAACTTATGCCTCTGCTTTTTCTCAGCAATTAGGTTTTGTCTTCAACTAATGGAATTGATCAGTACTAGGCTAATGATATGGAGAACTTCTCTTCCATTTTGCTGCATTAAACATTGACATGAAACCTTAAAAAATGTCTCCTGGGGCACCTGCGTGGCTCAGCTGATTAAGCATCCAACTCTTGATTTTGGCTCAGGTCATGATCTCAGGGTTGTGAGATTGAGCTCTACGTTGTGCTCCATGCTGGGTGTGGAGCCTGCTTGGAATTCTCTCTCTTCCTTTGCCCAACACTGCTTGCATGCATGCTGTCTCTCTCCAAAAAAAAAAAAAAAAAAAAAAAAGTCTCCTGCTTTTTTCTTCCTAAGACCATATGATATTAAGACACTTTGATTCCTCCCTTTTTCTTTAATTATTATTGGCTTCTTATTCTTTGCCCTGGATAGTTCTTTTACCATCTCCGCCTCTCCGTCATTATCTTCTGCCCTAAGCTAAGCAGATGAGGCACATCCCTCCCAACACCCCGAACTTGGTGTAGAGTTAATAATTTATTCATTTCTTCTTCCTCCTTCGCTCCTATGTAGGTTTTTCTGTTGTTATTGTTCCTCTGGCATTTCTGTGTGCTAATGATCCTTGAATGTTATTTTGCTGATCATTAATCTGTAGAAGAGAAGGAAAAACTGTTAAGAGTATCTTCCCAATTCATGTCTCTGGAGAGATGGAGTGGACCTACTTTTCTCTACCCCTCCCTACAAAGGACAGCTAAAGTCCCTGAACATTTTGTATGAAAAACATGAGGAGACTGAATCGTGGAGAGGAGGAGGTAGACTGCCTAGGGACCTTGAGACTCAATGAATGACACAGTGGCGGATTCCTTGATATTATTATTTTCCTCATATTTATTAGACTGGGTGCCAGAGAAGCCAAAAACCAAGATGCCAGTGGGCACACAGGAAAAATAAAAAAGCCTCCAAGAAACCTGCCCTTTCTAGCTAAGGGAACATAAAAAGGGAACAGCCTATCAAGACAATAACCACCTTACTGCAGTAAACAGTACAGAAAACACCATGGGCACACTCACAAACCCTACCAGCAAAGACCATATGGACCCTAGACTTCCAGTCTTGCCAGGCTATTATGAGGTTCTTATCCCCCACACCTGTCCAGAGTAGTAAAAAAGAAGTTGCATGTGTAGCCAAGGTTTACAACCCTCTGGATAGTAATGAGTCCCCTTCCTGGCCTCAGAGGAGACCACACAGTGAGCCTGGCCTTCTGCTCAGTCCTGGTGCTATCAAGGTGCCCTTCTCCTCTTACTAGGAGGCCAGTAGACTTTCATTTCCCCCAGTGGTAAAAAGGGTCCCCTCCCTGACAATGTCAGTAGAAGGAAAATCAGGAACAGTGATAGACTGCCCTCCACCTCTCCAGAGAGATATCAACAGAAACCTAGTTTGGAGTGTGAACCCCCACCCCAACCCAGCACTAACGAGGAGCCCTCCACCACCACTCCTGGATGTCAGTACAGGCCAAGTAGGAATCTTAGATTTCCACCCACACCTGGTAGTAGTGGGGGGGGGGGGCAATACTTCCTCCACCAAAGTGGTGTCAAAAGAGGCTGGCTAAGATAGAAGATTTAGGTATCATCTGGAATCTCATAGCATGCTATTCAAAATACCCAAGTTTTAATTGAAAAATCATTCACATAACAAGAACCAGGAATATCTCAATGTGGATGACAAAAGATAATCAACAGACACCAACATGACACAGATTTCAGAAATATCTGACCACATTTTAAAGCAACAATCATAAAAGTGTTTTAATAAGCAACTTCAAGGGGCGCCTGGGTGGCTCAGTGGGTTAAAGCCTCTGCCTTCGGCTCGGGTCATGATCCCAGGGTCCTGGGATCGAGCCCCACATCGGGCTCTCTGCTCGGCGGGGAGCCTGCTTCCTCCTCTCTCTCTCTGCCTGCCTCTCTGCCTACTTGTGATCTCTATCTGTCAAATAAAAAAAAAATAAGCAACTTCAAGCATGCTGGAAATAAAGAGGGAGGGGGAATTATGTCCTGTGAAATAAATCAAAAGTCTCAGCAAAGAAATAGATAAAGCAATACAAAACAAACATTTTAGAACTTAAAAATATGGTAACTTAAAAATGTCTTTCAATGGATAGGCTCAACAGCAGAAAGAAGAGGGCAAAGAAAAGAATCTCTGAATTTTAAGATAAAATTAGAAAATTAGATAAAAATAGAAACTACTTAATTTAAAAAACATAGAAAATAGACTAAAACAAAAACAAATATAAAATGAGCATCTGAGACTTATGGGACTATGACAAAAAAATAAAATAATAACATTGTGTCATCCGAGTCACAGAAGGAGAGAAGGAAGAGAGTGGGGTTAAAAAAGTATTTAAATAAATAATGGCTGAAAGATGTCAAATTTGGCACAACATGAAAACCTACAGTTTAATAATATGAGTGAATTCCAAATAGCATAAATCCAAAGAAATGTACACCAAGAAACATAGTAGTTAAACTTCTGAAACTAAAGACAAAGTCTTGAAAGCAGCCAAAAAGAATAGCACCTTACCTATAAGGAAACAAAAAAATTCTGAGGTCATCAGATTTCTCATTAGAAACTACAGAGAGGGTACTTGGGTGGCTCGGTATTTAAGCATCTGCCTTCAGCTCAGGTCATGATTCCAGGGTCCTGGAATTGAATCCTGCATTGGACTCCCTGCTCAGCTGGGAGCCTGCTTCCCCCTCTCCCATTCCCCCTGCTTGTGTTCCCTCTCTTGCTGTGTCTCTCTCTGTCAAATAAATAAATAAAATCTTAAAAAAAAAAAAAAAAACTACGGAGAGCATAAGAAGGTGGCAGAACATTTTTCAAGGACTGAAAAGAAAAGAACTGTCAACTACTAATTCCATAACTAGTAAAACTATCTTTCAGGCATGAAGGGAAAATTAAGCCATTTTCAGATGAATGAAAAGAGTATGTATTGTTATAATAATTACCCTTATATAATAGCTAAAGTAAGCACTCTAAAAAACAGAAATAATGAAGGAAATAAAAAGGTGGGGGGAATCTTAGAATATCAGGAAGGGGAAAAAAAAAAGAACAAAATGCATAAATAAGATACTTACCTTTTCCATATAAATGTTCTTTTCTTTTTCCTTTTAAGTATAGTTGACACACAATGTTACATTAGTTTCAGGTATACAATATAATAATTCAGCAGGTTTATACATCACGCTATGTTCACCACAAGTGTAGCTACCATCTATCTTCATACATAGCTATTACAATATCATTGGCCATATTCCCCATGCTGTGCCTTATTCATTCCATAACTGAAGCCTTTATCTCCCACTGCCCTCCCACCCCCATCACTTTGTTCTGTGTATTAACAAGGTTGATTCTGCCTTTTGTTTGTTTATTCATTTTTTTTAGATTCCACATATGACTGAAATCATATGGTATTTTTTTTTCTTTCTCAGTCTGTCTTATCTCACTTAGCATATACCCTCTAGGTCCAGCCATGTTGTCTCAAATGACAATATTTCATCAGTTTTTATGCCTGTGTAATCCAGTGTGTGCATGCTCATGCATGTGCGTGTCTGTCTAACACCTTCCTCATCTACTTGTTTATCAGTGGACACTTATATCTTGCTTATATCTTATATCTTGCTCTTGTATCTTGGCTATTATAAATAATGCTGCAATAAACGTAGGGGTGCATGTCTTTTTTTCAAATTAGTATTTCTAGTTTTCTTGGTTAAATACTGGAGTGGAATTATTGGATCATATGGTATTTCTGTTTTTAATTTTTCGAGGACTCTCCATACTTATTTTCAGAGTGACTGTATCAATTTGCATTCCCAGTGTATGAGAGTTCCTTTTTTTTCACATCCTGGCCAACACCTACTATTTCTTGTCTTTTTTATGTTTGCCATCTAACAGGTATAAAATGATATCTCAGTGTGGTTTTTAATTTGCATTTTCCTGATGGTTAGTGATATTGAGCATCTCTTCCTGTGCCTGTTGGCCATCTATATGTCTTCCTTGGAAAAATGTCTATTCAGGTCCACTGCCCATTTTTTAAAAGTATTTTTTCCTTTTGGTGTTGAGTTGTGCAAGTCCTTAATATAGTTTGAATTTGAGCCCCTTACTGGATATGTCTTACCCAATTTAGTAGGTTGCCTTTTGCTTTAGATTTCCTTTGCTGTACAAAAGCTTTCTATTTTTTTTTTAAAGATTTTATTTATTTATTTGTCAGAGTGAGCACAGGCAGAGTGGCAGGCAGAGGCAGATGGAGAAGCAGGCTCCCGCTGAGCAAGGAGCCCGACGTGGGACTCGATCCCAGGATGCTGGGATCATGACCTGAGCCGAAGGCAGCAGCTTAACCAACTGAGCCACCCAAGCGTCCCCAAAAGCTTTCTATTTTGATGTAGTGCCAGTAGTTTATTTTTGCTTTTGTTTTCCTTGCTTTAGGATGACATATTTGGAAAAATGTTGCAATGGCTCATATTAGAGAAATTACAGCCTGTATTCTCTTCTAGGATTTTTTACAGTTTCAGGTCTTATGTTTAGGTCTTTAACCCACTTTGAGTTTATTTTTGTGTAAAGTGTTAAAAAGTGGCCCAGTTTCATGTTTTTACATGTAGCTGTCCAGTTTTTCCAGCACCATTTATTGAAGAGACTATCTTTTGCCCATTGTATATTGTTGCACCCTTTGTCATAGATTGATTGTATAATCATGGGTTTATTTCTGGGTGCTCCATTCTTTTCCATTGATCTATGCATCCATTTTTGTGCCAGTACCATACTGTTTGGGTTTTTATAGCTTATTAGTATATCTTGAAATCTGGGATTGTGATACCTCCAGCTTTGTTGTTCTTTCTCAGTATTGCTTTGGCTATTTAGGGTCTTTCGTGGTTCCATACAAACTTTAGTATTATTTGTTCTGGTTTTGTGAAAAATGCTGTTGGTATTTTGATAGGGCTTGCACTGAATCATAGATCACTTTGGGCAATATGAACATTTTAAGAGTACTAACTCTTCCAGTTCATGAGCATGGAATATGTTTTCATTTGTTTGTGCCATTTTCAATTTCTTGGATCAGTGTTTTATAGTTTTTAGAGTATAGGTCTTTTACTCATTGATTAAGTTTATTCCTGGGTCTTTTATTCTTTTTGGCGCAATTGGAAGTGATGCCATTTTCTTAATTTCTCTTTCAGCTATTTTACTATTAATATATAGAAATGTTCCTGATTTCTGAATATTAACTTTGTATCCTGCAACTTTACTGATTTCATTTATTCTAGTATTTTTTTGTGTGTGTGGAGTCTTTGGGTTTTTCTATGTATAATACCATGTCCTCTGCAAATGGTGACAGCTTAACTTCTTCTTTACCAATATGGATGCCTCTTCTTTCTTTTTCTCATCTGATTGCTCTGGCTGGGACTTCCAGTACTAGTATTCCAGTTGAATAAAAGTGGCAAGAGTGGACTTCCTTATCTTGTTCCTCATCTTAGAGGAAAAGCTGTTGGGGTTTTGTTGTTTGTTTTACAGTGGGGTATGATTTTAGCAGTGCATTTTCCACATGGATTTATTGTGTTGAGGTATATTCTCTCTAACCTCACTTTATTGAGAGTTCTTTCATGAGTAAATGTTGAATTTTGTGAAATGCTTTTTCTGCATCTATTGAAATGATCTTATGTTTTTTATCCTTCAATTTGTTGATGTGATGTATCACATTGATTTGCAAACAATGAACCATCCTTGCATTCCCTAGAATAAATCCCACTTGATTGGGGTGAATGATCTTTTTCATGTATTGTATGTGGCTTGCTAATATTTTGTTGAGGATTTCTTCGACTGTGTTCATCAGGGATCTGGCCAGTAGGATTCTTTTTTGTGGGTTTGTTGTTGTTGTTGCTGTTTGAGTTTTTGTTTTGTTTTGTTTTTTATCTGGTTTTGGTATCAGGATAATGCTGGCCTTGTAGAATACATTTGGAAGTTTTCTTTCCTCTTACATTTCTTGGAATAGTTTGAGGATACTTGTGAATTTTCTAAATTATGTTTGATGGTTGAAGCAAAAAGTATAACACTGCAAAATGCTTATTGGAAATGTAGAGGAAATATTGATGATAATCTTATTATACATGGGGTAGGATAAGGAATCTAAAGTGAGCTAAGGTTTCTGTACTTTGCTCAAATTGGTAAAATGTTGATACAAGCACACTATGATAAGTTATGTGATTAAAATGTAATACTTAGAACAACCACTAAAACACTATATAAAGAGATACACTCAGAAACACCAGATACATCAAAATAGAATTCTGGATATATTCATGTAACATTTGGCGGGGCGGGGAGTGGGGGCGGCAAAAAAGAAATCAGAGAAATTAAAAAAAAAAAAACACAGAGAAAACAGGCAGCAGACAAAAATATAAATGGGAGACTTAAACCCCAAAATATCCATAATTGCAGTAAGTATAAATGGTTAAGATATACCAGTGAAAAGACAGAGATTGGTAGGCTAGTTAAAAAAAAAAAATCATGACCCAACTGTATGCTGTCTACAATAAACTAATTTCAAAATAATTGTACATTGAAAGTAAAAGGACCTAAAAGGCCATGCACACGTAAACTAAAAGAATTCAGGACTGACTAGATTACTATCAGCTAAAATAGAGTTTAGAGCAAAGAAGGGATGTAACAAAAATGGGCCAGTCTACCAGGATGACATGTCAGTTCCAAAGATGTATAAGAGTCGAGTTGCAATACGTGAAATAAATGTTATAGAGTGGAAGGGGAAATCACAGTCCACACTTACATTGGGAGACTTAATAACCCTCTCTCAATATTAGATAGAACAACTAGTCAGGAAATCAGCAAGCATTTGAATAACTTAGCCATGCTCTTAACCAACAGGATCTAATTGGTATTTATAGGACACATCACTCAGCAACAGCTGAGTATACATTCTTTTTAGCTCTCATTAAACATATACTAAGACTGTCATTGTCCTTACCCAAAAAGAAACTTGAATGCAGTTAAAATAACTGAAATCATAGAGTATGTTCTCTCACCACAACGGAGTCAAATTAGACATTAATAACAGAAAGGTAGCGAGAAAATGTCCAAAGACCTGGAAACAACACATTTCAAAATACCACGAGTCAAAGAAGCCACAAAGGGGCGCCTGGGTGGCTCAGGTGATTAAGCATCTGTCTGCCTTCTGCTCAGGTCATGATTTAAGGGTCCTGGGATTGAGCCCCAAATCGGGCTCTCTGCTCAGTGGAGAACCTGCTTCCCCCTCTCCCTCTGCCTGCTGCTTTGCCTACCTGTGATCTCTCTATCTCTGTAAAATCTTAAAAAAAAAAAAGAAGCCACAAAATAAATACTTTAAATGAAAATTAAAACACAACATATTATAATTGGTAGGATACACCTAAAGCAGATGAAGTGGGAAACTTAGTGGTACTAAATTCTTACATCAGAAAAGAACAAAAGTTTAAAATCCATCAAGGCTCTAACATTAAGATGCTAGAAAAATAAGAACAAAGTAAACCTAATGTAAGCAGAAAGAAGGAAAAGAACAAAGATGAGTAGGAAAACAATGAAGTTGAAAACAAAAAATAGAGAATATCAGTGTAAAAAAGGCTAATTAAAAAAATCAATAAGACAGACAAACCTGTAATAAAACCGACACACAGAAAAGAAAGAGGACACAAATTCCTGGTATCTGGGCTGAAACAGGTGATGGCACTACAGACCCTGCAGGTATTGAACAGAAAATAAGGGAACACTGTGAATAATCCTACATGCAAAATCTGACAAGTTAGAGGAAATAAGTCAATTTCCCAACAAGCACAAACTGCCACAACTTACTCAATGTAAACTAGACAATTTGAAAAGCCCTATAAATAGTAAGGAAATTGATTTCAAAATTTTAAGCCTTCCTAAAAAGACATCTGTAGGCCCACATAGTTTCACAGGAGAGTTGTACCAAACTTTAAAATAAAAACAACCAACTTCCTCCAACCCCAGCAATTCTACCCAATCTCTTCCAGAAAATAGAAGAGGGTGAAATACTTCTCAATTAATTTTATGAATCAACAGTATTATTTTGATACCCCAAACAGAAAAGAACACACACAAGTTCACACATACAAAAGAAAATTACAGACCAGTATTCCTCATAAGTACAAATAAGAAAGCCTTAACAAATTGTTAGCAAATAAAATCAGTAGTATATCTAAAAGAATTATACATTGTGATCATGTAGGATTTATGCCAGTTATGCAAGGCTGGTTCAGTATTCAAAAATCAGTCAATGCAGTAAACCATGCTAACAGCCTAAAGAAGAAAATTCATATGATCATATCAATCAATGCAGAAAGTTTGAAAAAATCACACCCATTCCTAAAAAAAAAAAAAAAAAAAAAATCAACCTAGGACTAGAGAGAACTTCCTCAACTTAATAAGCAGCATGTACAAAACTATGGCTCACATCATGTTCAATGGTGCTATACTGAGTGTGTGCCCCCCCCATACTTGGTGACAAGGCAAGGATGTCCACTCTCACGACACCCCTTCAACACAGTACTGGGATCTCTAGCCAGCTCCATAGTGAGGGCTGGGCAGAGGGGGGAACTAAAGGCATACAGATAGGAAAAGAAGAAAAATAACTTTGTATTTGCTGTTGATGTGATGGTCAACCTTGAAGATTTCAAGGATTCTTTTTTTTTTTTTTTAGATTTTATTTATTTATTTATTTATTTGTCAGAGAGAGAGAGAGACAGCGCACAAGTAGGCAGAGTGTCAGGCAGAGGCAGAGAGAGAAGCAGGCTCCCCATTGAGCAAAGAGCCCAATGCGGGACTCAATCCCAGGACTCTGGGATCATGACCTAAGCTGAAAGCAGTGGCTTAACTGACTGAGCCGCCAAGGCATCCCGATTTTAAGGATTCTTTTAAAAAATAATAATAATCTATATTAAAAAAACAAACCTTCCTGGAATAAAAAAAACTCCAAGGTCATAAGATATAAGATCAGCATAAAAAAATCAACCACATTTCTATATAGTAATGGTGAACATATGGAAATCAAAATACAAATACAGTTGCTTTAAAAAAAAGGAATAATTCAGTGTACAGCTAAGAAAATATGTTCAGGGCCTGATGCTGAAAACTATGAAGTACTGATGAGAAAGATCAAAATCTGAATATTTGGGGAGAGGTGCCATGTTCATGGATTGACAGAAGTCAGTTTTCCCCAAACCGATGTATAGGTAGGTTTAATATAGTTCCTTTCAAAATTCTAGCAAGATCATTTTGTAGGTACAGAAAAGATGGTTATAAAATGTATGTGGCAAAGCAAAGGAGTTGAAACGATGTTGAAAAAGAAGGATAAAGTGGGAGAAATCACTCTACCCAATTTGAATTCTTACTAGATAACTAAAGTAAGAAAAGCCCTGTGGTATTGGCATAGGGGTAGATACATAGATCAATGGGACAGAACAGAGAGCCCAGAAATAGAGCCACACAGGTACAGCCAACTGATTTTTGACAAAGGTACAAAGCAATTCAATGAAGGGGGAATAATGGTCTTTTTAGCAAGTGGTGCTAGAATGATTGAACATCCATAGGCAAAAAAATAAACCTTGACCTAAACCCTATTCCTCGTACAAAAATGAACTCAAAATGTGTTGGATTAAATGTTAAATGTAAAATGACTGAACTTTCAGAAGAAGACATAAGAGAAAATCTGTGGGTTTAAGAGTTGGTGAAGAGTGCTTAGGCATGCCACCAAAGGCATGGTCCATAAAAGAAAAAAGCATTAAATTGGAATTCTTCAAATCTTAAAACTTTAGCTCTGCTAAAGAGCTATAGACTTCAATAAAGTATTTGCCAGCCACGTATTTGAAAAAGCACTCATGTCCAGACCATAGAACTCTCAAAACTTCAGTAAAAAAACCCAGTTCTAAAATGGGCAAGCCACCTGAGGGGACATTCCATGAAAGTGGACAGGGGAATACAAATAAGCACATGAAAACATACTCAACACTCCTGACAATCAGAGAAATACACATTAAAACCACGGTGAGATATCACCATGTAGCTTTTAGAACCACTGAAATAGAAAGTAGTAACCGATAGCAAATGCCTGTAAGGATCTGGAGAACCTGTATTGATCAGACATTCCTAGGGGGCAAGGTAAAATGGTCTGGCCTCGCTGGAAAATAGTTCGACATTTTCTTTTAAAACAAACAAATAAAAAAACAGAACATACCTTGATTCTAAGACAACAGTTCATCCCAGAGACATGGAAACCTATGTCCACACAAAATGGGCCCCCGCTTGTTCACAGAAGTGTTGTTCATAGTGGCCAGAAGCTGGCAATAGGCTGTATGTTCTCGAGTGGATGACGAGTAAACAAAGGGTAGGGCATCCATCCCGCAGAATGCTGCTCAGCGTCATAAAGGAATGAACTGTTATCAGCGAGGCCCCTTGGCGAGAGCTTAGGGAGTTATCCTGAATGGAAAGAAGCCTCAAACATTCTCAAACTGCTGTGTCTGTAGAACATGCCTGAAATGACAGAATGACATACCTGAAGAACCAGTTAGTGGATGTCAGGTGAAAGGAGGGGATGATTGGGTCCTCCCAGGGAGGTGTTTGTGGTGACAGAGGAGTTCTGCTCCCTGACTGGAGGGGTGAGGCCAGCCTCACGTGTGTTAAAGAGCAGCCCTTGTCCCCACGTCAGCTTCCTGGTGTCCCATCGCACTGCACTCAAGATGTGTCCAAAGAGTCCGATGAAGGGCACACAGAGTTTCTCTGTACTAGTTTTCCAACTTCCTGTTAATCTAAAATTGTTTCAAAATAAAATGTTTTGGGTTTTAAAAGCAGTCTCCTTAGATGTTGTTTGGGTCAGAATTGTCCCCTTTTCCAGGCGGCTTGGTTCGGTTGCAGTCTCATCCTGTGAAGTTTTGTGTGTCTGTTGGTTTGCATCAGCAGATGGTTCCTTGTTTTGTAAAGTAAAATTCTTACCTTGAAATTTGGCTTCTGCAAAACTCTTCTTGCTACTTTGTGGGAGGAACTAAACTTCTAAAATCAAAGGAGACTCTGGCTTACCAGCAGGTACAAAGGTTAGAAATTACAGATTTTCGCCTCTGGTGCTTATCACCTAGGACCTCAGTGATGAACTCTGCTGCAAGTTCAAGGGAGCAGAGCGTGTTGTGCTGGTGCACCAACACTTACATAGTCTCTTCATTTTTGTATTTTTTTTACATTGGATAAATTATTTTTAAATTATTAGATATATTATCTGACTGTAGAAGAAGAGATTTTATTAAAACTCTGAGCATTTCTTATTTAACTTTAGATAATTCTTAGCACATGTTTTCTATTTTCAATCCCTTTAGGACAGATAGAGAATGGATATTTGTGTCTTTTTTCAGTGACAGATTCTGTGATACTTATGGCCCCTGGTATGCTATAATTAGTTTTTCTCTTGTTTCCCCTGTTGGCATCTTGTTTTCCTACCCGGGTTTCTTATAAGAGAGGTCATGTGAAATACCTCCGTGTCCTTCAGGATGACCAGCCTGATGTGGGATCATCACATGGGGGACACACAGGAACTTGTTCGTCCACTGTTTCTTCAATTCATGCCATTTTAAGGAGGCCAGGAAAAAAAATGCATTGCTCAAATAAAATTGTTTTTTATTGAAGTTCACATGTTAGAATGATTAAGGACAGAGCTCTCATTGGAGTTGTTTCCAGTTTTGATATGAGAACAGGCTGTCTCTGTGCTTTGCAGTAGTTGTCTAGTTCCTAGATTTTCTTGAACAGTCTTCCCACATTTTCTGTGTTCTGTCATGTGTTAGAACAGCGGCCTCTGAGGCGGAGAGGTGGGAGCATGTGCGGGCTGTGCTAGCGCTTGAACAGGAGGGGTCGCGGTTCTGGGAGGAGGCCACAAGGAGTCTGCTTGGTCAGCAGTCTCAGGAGCCAACCTCCGTCTGCATCTTGGAAAATGTTTTGGGAGTGTGGGCACTGGCCTTTGATTATTTCTGTTTTCAGATTGCCTTACGCTGTTATCCAGCGAACCAAATGTTGTATCATCAATAACTACCTGGCTGATAACTTTATTACTGTGGCTTCATGGAGTAATATAGAGATTTTTCTCTAAAATATCAAGCACATTTGAAAGCCATTCTTTTACATTCATGTCATTTTCAAACTTTAAAATTAAATTTTATTTCCAGAGAGCTCTCAGGAGGTGCTTTTGTGAATTCATCAACCATAATTTGATAGCAATTTTTATTATTGTTCAGAAAGTAGAAAAGCTTTGTGTCCAAAAGTTCAAATTATGTAATTTAAGAAAGTTGATATACTGTCTCTTTTATCACAGGAAATGGTATCATTTGACTTTTTTAGACAATGTAGAAGTATTTCTAGATACTTTTGCAACTTTTCTTTTTTTTCCCCTTTAAAATGAAAAAACTCTCGGGGCACCTGGGTGACTTGTTGGACGTCCACCTCTTGATTTCAGCTCAGGTCATGATCTCAGGGTTGTGGGACCAAGCCCTGCATCAGGCTCCACACTCAGTGGGGAGTCTACTTTTCCTTTTCCCTCTGCCCCTCCCCGCACTCACTTGCTTGCTCTCTCTAAAATAAACAAGTAAATTTAAAAAAAAATAAGGTGAAATTACTCTCCATTATCTTAGGAGACTATACTCTCCATCATGTTTGCTGTTATGAACTTACTTATTTTGTCATTAAATATTTGTTTAGTTCTGCACCTATACTTCAAGGGTACATCAAAGAGTAGACAAATAAGATATCTGAACTCATTAAGTTTATGTGAGGGAGATAGGCAGTTAACAAACAAATGAATAGTCAGATAATTCCAGATTGCTAGAAATTATATGAAGGAAACAGATTCATGTAACACGGGTGGTGGGTCATTTGGTGGATGGTCAAGGAAGGCTGCTCCTTGCACAAGTGACTCTTGCGCTGATTCCTGAAGTTTAAGAATGAGCCAGTAAATACGTGGGGTTTGAGCATTCCAGGCCTTAGAGGTACCCAGCAAACTCAGAAACCCCAAAGCAGAAAAGTTAAGTTTATTGGAGAAGCAAGAGGAAATGAGTGGATGGGAATATGATAAGTTAGGGGGAGAAGCCCAGCAGTAGGGATGGAGAGAGGCAGGGACCAGAACCCTTGGGGCCCTCTGGACTTTGGAATTTCATTCTGAGCGTCCATTGAGTGG
The DNA here is from genome assembly GCF_010015895.1 of Lontra canadensis. Lineage (NCBI taxonomy): Eukaryota > Metazoa > Chordata > Mammalia > Carnivora > Mustelidae > Lontra > Lontra canadensis. The sequence goes on along the minus strand of NW_022631039.1, from coordinate 12,622,611 downwards.
GGGCAGCCTGTGATCCTCTGTGTACTTGGCTGCTGTGGAAAGCAGAGGTCTGGGAAGAGACTGGCATGGCTGACCCTTCGGGAGAGTTCTCTCAGGCGGTTGTCCTATGTGGGCAAGTGACTTAAGTCTCTCTAAAGCTCAGTTTCCTCATTTGTAATTGAGAGTAATGTCAGTATCTACATAAGAAGGCTGTTGGGAGGTTTCTGTGAGACAATGTGAAAGCTTCTGTTTGGAGCAAAGGAAGTGCTCGATGTCATGAACCATAATTGTCACCCATTGTTGTAAAGATGATAAGATTTCACTGGCTTCATGACATACACAACGGTGGGCATGTAGACAGACATGTAGCATACACAGTTCTGTTGTTAGAAACACACACACACTCACACACTCGGGGGTATACCTGGACACGAAAATTTGTTCTGGGGGAAAGGCTCAGAAAAGGTTACATAAAGAGTTGAGTATAAATTTGGCTGACTGTCCACTGAGTGGCCCTTTGAGGGCCCTGGCGCCTCACAGCATCTGCCCCACTGACCCTTTGGTCTCACCACTCAGTTCCCTGCTTTGGGTTGGAGCGTTTCCAAAAGCCTCTGCAAAGGTACAAACCCATTGTCTTGTTAGCCCCAAACCTGTCAGGAGGGGAGAGATACAACCAAGGAGGCATCTGTGTGGCCTTGTGGCCTGGGCCAACTGGCGTCCCCATGTGGGCCATGGACCGAGTTGGCCTGCAGGAGGCGGTGGAGGGTGTGGGGAACCTCTTGGCAAGCTGGCAGGTGTGAGCACACCCCTGAGACCAACACCTGCTTCAGAGCTGCGTGCATCTGGTCGACAAACAGACCAATGGTGAAGACATAATCTTCCTCTGTTAGGATAAGGAAGATAATGATGTTTCACTTCAGTGTCCTTGGGGAACTGAGGCTCCATGTAAAGGACAGTTATGGTTGTTTGTCCTTCTGTGCCTGAAGAAATCCTGGAGGAGAAAAAAAATGGGGGGGTTTTTTAAACTTTAAACTCTCCAAAGAGTTTAAAGTAAGAAAGGGTTTGGGAAGGAAAGGCATAGAGGAGTGCACACTTTCTCTGCCTCTCCTCAGGAGTTTCCGCGTTGGTTGCTTTCATGATCTTAGATTTCCCCCCACTTTTTTCTCCCCAGCACCAACTTTTGCCATTGAATTAGGCTTGGTCTAGACTTTCGTAGTTGTAACAGAAAGTACAGAAACTTATCTTTTCAAACCTATGTTAACTCTATTAGAATAAGAGCCGGTCAATCACCAGGTACCTTTCCCAGCTTTCTGTTGCAGTGTCTGATCGTTAAGCCACAGAATCTAAACTAGATCTTTCGTCTGAAGAATACACCAGCCTGGAAAGCGAAACCACTCCACAGTTTAATATTTAACTCATTCTTGTGTAATATTGCTCGTAAGACAACACAGTCACAACCTGTCACTTGTTAATGAGTCCTCTACCTGGTAATCACTGGGATTGAGAACATGAATGGGAACCAGGAATCAGCAAAGTGGGTTTTGCACAGCCAAGATAGGCATCGCAGTAATTCATGGCTTGATTTAAAAGGGAGAGCTCCCCAGACCCTAATTCAAAGGCTGTTTCATCTTGGTCCACAAACACATTTGAAATATCAGATCAGAAACAGTGAGAGGACAGGGTACAGACAGCAGCCAGGAGTGAGCCAACAGCCCCGCGGCAGCAGAGGGGATGGAAGAATGCAAAATGTGGAGCGGGATCACAGAGCATCGGGCGTTTGAAGCCACGTCGTGAAAGTGTGAATAATCCTGCAGATACAGTGCAGCAGACACAGCCTGGACTTCAGATCTGAGGGGGTTTAAAAACCCCGGAACTCCAAACAGCCCAGGATCAGGAGGCAGAGGCCTTGCTGGCTCCTTCTGTGACCAGACAGTTGCTTAAAATCTCCAGGCCTCATTTTCCTTATGAAATATGAAGGACAATAATTAGTGTTATTAAAATGAAATGAAATAATATTCAGGAAAAGGGCTCTGGTTCGATAAAAGCACAATGTGAATGTTAGCTTTTTAAACCCCTTTCCTGCCTTTTAATGGGCTGTTTAATTAGCGACTAGTCATTCAACTTCCCTGAGACTGTTTCCTCCCAAATCGAGAATAATAACTGTACTATTTGCCCATTTCATACCAGTAAGATGATGCCCTTGAAGTGCCCTGTGTTCTGTACGTATCATGTAAGTAGATGGTATCATTAGCTTTACACTATAGGACAACACACAAATTGTGAAAATGGTCCAGAGACATCAAGAAAAACTTAAATGTCATCAAATACCCTTTATTTAAGAAGGGAGAGAACTGCAGTGTAATTAATTTCAAAAATTTTCTTTAAATAATGATTCTAAAACAAGTTTCCAGACTTTAAGCATTGAGCATTAAATGCCTGAGAAATTTGCTCTTGTAGGGTATCTTATTTCCCAGTTGTGCCAGAATGAGTTGTTTTGTATATAAGTCTCAAACAGAGACAGGTTCTAATTAAGTGCAAATTACAATGAAATTAACAAATGACACCATTTTTTAGACTTTAGCATGGGCTCTGAGAGAGTGCAGTGTGGGCTTAGATTGATTATAATTCTGATCTTTCAAGTTGTGAATCAATATTATATATATTAAAACTCAATTAAATGAAAAATAAGTGAAGAATCAAATAGAAAGAATGCTCATCTCTGAGTTGGTTCAACCTCTCAAGTGATGACTTAAAATCTGTTAGATGCTAGGACTGTAATTGTCCTTATTATTCACTATATTGCAAAATTGCACATGTAATTAGTATCAGTTAATGATAGATATTAAACTACACTACTCACAAATACACTAGATTGTCATAAATTTTCCAAATACAATTGGAGACTTAAGGTTTTATTTCACTTTTTGCAGATGAACTGCAGACTATAAATGGATGAATTATTTAATATTACCAGAAATTTTATTAAATTAAAAACTATTTGATTCAGCATTTTCTGATCCATACCCACCAGAAGAACATGGATCAGGTGGGCTTCCCTCCTCAGGTGGTACCAGCCAAGACTGAGTGAGAACCCTACTAGCACCTGATGGCCCAGAGGAGCTTTCTCAGTCCACATGGCCAGGTATCCCCTACCTCGCAACCAGTAACAAAGGTAGCCTAGGGAAGCACCTTCTGTCTCCATAGGCAACAAGAGTAGGGTTAGAGCAGGAGCCTGAGCAGGCCCCATAGAACAGATGAGACCTGAATAGCTCTGCAAAATAAATTCTCATTGAAGCTACAGACACAGAAGTCAGTTATAGACCCTATACATGAAACTAGCCTTGCCCGCCAAAATGAAGTATTTAAATAGGATCAGGTCAGCATAATATCCAGAATGTCAAGGATGCAATTGAAAATCACTCACCATACCTAGAACCAGGAAAAACCTAGCTGGAATGAGAAACCAGTCAACTGAAGCCAACATTGCAATGAATCTGTGTTGGAATGACCTGACAAGGATTTTAAAGCAGCCCTCCTAAAAGTGCCTCAACAGCAATTTATTAATTCTTTTCAAAGAAATGACAGAATAGAAAATCTCAGCAAAGAAGAAGAAGTTAAAAAAAAAAAATCAAGTAAGAATTAGTGAACTGAAGCTTCCGATAATCAGAATAAGAAGCTGGGTGGATGAGCTCAGTAGTAGAGTAGAGATGACAAGGATAGAGTATAGTGAATATGAGGATAGATCAATAGAATTTACTCAGTCTGAACCACCAAGAAAAAATAGACTTAAAAAGACAAAACAACAACAAAAAATAAAGAACAGAGCCTCCAGGATCTGCTATCTAACATTCAAGTCATTGGCATGCCAGAAGGAAAGGGACAGGAGAGTGGAGCTGGAAAAGCCTTCAAGGAAATAATGGCTAAAAACTTCCCAGACTGGGGGGGGGGGGGAACCTACAAACCTGCAGATGCAAGAAGCTGAGTGGATCCCAAAGAAGATAAAGATCAATGAAATCAATTCAAAGATGTATCATACTTAAGCTTATAAAAAGTAAAGAAAAATTACAACTCTTCAGGCTGACAAAAAGGAGTTGGCAATTTGCGAATTCTGTATCTGTGTCTGGCAAAAATGTCCTTCAGGAATGAAGGTGGCAACTCAGAGACCCTGTCGTTACAACACCTGTGCTTGAAGCGTGATTGACGGAGGCCCTCCCAACAGAAAGGAAATGACCAGAGAAGATCTGAGACTGTGGAAAGCAAAGAAGAACAGAGAGGTAGGATGAAAGTAAACAGTACAGACTCCTTCTCCTATGAGTTTCTTATGTTTGGAACTTGAAAAAAATTATAATATCATGTGAAGTGGTGCTAAGTGTATGGAGAGGGGGTACTTAAGACATTTGTATTCAGACAGCAGGGAGGGGAACAGGCTCTCCATACTTAATCTGGAGTAGTAGGGTGTTCATACAAGTTACTTATGTCTACTGTAATAATTAGAGCACTGCTAAAAAAAAAAAAACTACATAAAATGAGATACTAAAAGCCACTATGAGTAGATTAAGATGGAATCCTAGAAATCATTCAACAACCCACAGTAAGGCAACAGAAGAGAAAGGAAGAATGAGAAACAGAGTGAATAAAAATCTCAATATGCCAATTAAGTAACAGAGATTGGTAGAGAGGATGTCAAGACTATGTAACTACAAAAAGCCACTTCGATGTAATGATGTATATATAGGTTGAAAATAGGAAGTGGAAAGTTGTGTCATACAAGTACTAATTTAAGAAAAATCAGAAAAGAAAAAATCAGAAAAGAAAAAAATGTTACTATCCACCAAGGTAGACTTCAGAGCAAAGACCATTACAAAACGAAGAACTGGCCATTACTTAAGGACGAAAGGATGACTCCACCATGAAGACACAGGCATCCTTACTGTGCATGCTCCGAACATCACAACTTCAAAGAACGGGAAACAGTAGCTAAACTAAGACAGAGGCACAGCCCCAGTTCTATTTGGGGTCTCTCACCAATTGACAGAAGCAATTGATGGCAAGGACAGGAAGAACTGAACAACACAACACCATCAACCAACAAGATCTAACTGACATTTTTAGAACAACTCTACACAATATACATTCTTTTAAAGTACCCATGGGACATTTCCAAAATAGAACCTATCCTAGCTCATAAAACCAAACCTCAGTATAAGTTTAAAAGAATTGGAATCATACAAAGTATGTTCCATGAACATAATGGAACCAGCCTAGGAATGAATGACAGAAAGATAACAGGAGAATCTCTAAGCATGTGGATATTAAACAGCATACTTTTAAGTAACTCATGGATCAGAGATAATGAAAGGAAATAAAAGAAATACATAGAACTGAATGAAATGAAGTAGAAAAGACCAAAATTGTGGGATGCAGCTAAAGACATGCTGGGAGAAAAAATTTGTAGCATAATGTTTATACTAGAAAAGAGGAAGGGCACCCGGGTGGCTCAGTCATTTGAGTGTCTGACTCGGCTTTGGAAGCTCAGGTCATGATCTCAGGGTTGTGAGATTGAGTTCTGAGCTGAGCTCCATGCTCAGTCTGGAGTCTACTGGAGATTCTCTTTCTCCCTCTTCATTTACCTCTCCCCCTGCTCTCTCTCTCTTTCTGCCCTGCTAAGTTAATAAGTAAATCTTTAAAAAAAAAAGAAAAAAAAGAAAAGAAAAGAGGGAAGGTCTCAATCAATAATTTAAGAGCCTTCCTTAAGACCAGAAGAAGGAAAAAAGACAGAAGACATAAATTACTAATATTAGGAATGAATAGGACATATCACTTCAGTTCTTACAGTTAGTGAAAAGATAAAACAGCAGACAACGTCAGGCTCATAAATGTGTTTAGATTAATTGGATCAAGTACTCAAAAGTTACAAAGTACCGAAACTCAACCTATGTGAGATAGATAATCTGAACAGTACCACAGCCATTGAAGAAATTTAATTTGTAATTAACTTCCTCTTCCCCAATCTCCAAGCCCAGATATTTTCATTGGAGATATTTACCAAACATTTAAAGGATGAAAACACAATAGTTTTACACAATCTCATCCAGTAAATACAAAAGTAGGTAATGCTTCCCAATTCGTTTTATGAGTCCAATCAAAAAGCACAAAAGCAGAAATTATCAACAGATGTGTCTAATGAATATAGATACAAAAATCCTTCATACAACATTGGCAAACTGAATCCAGCAAAGTATAAAAAGAACTCTACACCACAAATAAGTCGATTTTATTCCAGGTATGCCGGGCTGGTTCGATATTTGAACATTGATCTATGTAATCCATCATATCAAAAGGCTAAAGGGGAACTCTTACAAGCATATCTACTGACACAGAGAAAGCATTTATCTTTCATGATAAAAATTCTCAGGTTAGGGGAAGTAACTTCCAGTACAGTTCTTTGCAACTTTTTATGACTCTGTAATTATTTCAAATCCAGAGTTCTTAAAATAACAAATAATATTTGAATGTGCAAAAATCAAATAACAGGCTTTGAGAGTGTAAGCTCCCAAATTTCGGAGACAGTCCTGCAGTGATTTGCTCTCACCTCCACTGGTGTCCCCTTATGAAGCAAAAGACCCTGTGTTGTTAGTTCTGCTGGAACCAGACTTCATGGAATCTGGAATTTCTCAAGGAAGTAGGGACAGGGTTGGAGAGTGCACTGTGTTCTCCCCGAGGAAGGGCAAGAAGCAGGAAGAGGAGATATGTCCCATAAAGAGAAGAAACTCTGAGCTGGGAGCTTATGGAAATGTGCTCTGCACCATTTTCCTAAGACTTAGGAACAGGAAGCAGAACAACATCGTGGACTGTCTGCCGTCCTGTCACCTCTTCCTCGTATGGCAGTTATCCCCTGATTTTCTCCTAATTATGTGTCCTAAATCTTGCTAAGAGGATTTACATGAAAAGAGGGCTCTGGTTTGGTGGGCTTGATGGAGGAAGGAGAGGCCGGGAGCCACGTCCTGTGCCGAAGCCACCGTCAGAGACAGGAAACCCCTGAACAGCGAATGGCTGAGCTGAAGAAACAGAGCAGCTTCTGTCTCCTGGCACTGCAGCCCAGAAATGTGGCTCTCCCAGGGAGTCCACCTGGGCCACAGCCGTGGGGACAAGGCTTTCCACCAGCAGAAGCCACGGGGTTCTCCCGCTTCCTGCAGGGACACCCCCAGGGGTCGAGCGCCCAGGAGCCCCCTGGCCTGGATGGCCTCCGACCTTGGTTTCTGTCTGTGGGCTCTAACAGAGCGGGGAGCTCTTCACCAAGGCACTGAGAACACTCCGTAGCGCACACCCAATGCCGGACAGGCAGGGGTGCTCCTAAAGGGCTGTAATGCCTTTAACAGCACCCTGACACCCCCACGGCACCCAGACATGTGCACCGGGAAAGCAGGAGAACCCCACACCTGGTCCTAGGCCCTTGGAAACAGGGATTGTCACATACCCCACAGCCCATTCTTTGGGTCACGCCCAACCCTGGAATAGATGGGCTTTTGGCTCCCAAGACCACATATTCATTCCCCTTCTGGCCCTTTTTCCTCCACTCTCAGGAAATATGTATTTCCCCAAAGCAGAGAGGAGAAGCAGCCTGAGTACTTAGTATTTATAAACTCCTTTCACCTTGAAATTGCTTTACAAATTTTAAACTTCACATTACTCTTCGGGAGAAGAAAGAGGTAACATATAATATTCAATTTCACACTTGGGAAACAGAAACAGTAAGGTTAAGTCACTTTTGCAAGGCCAGAGAGCATATCCATTAGGAAGGAATTTGTAACTATGTAATTCTGTTCTCAGGCCTTTTTCAAGTGTGTTCTAAAATAAAAAACTGAACTCAAAACTTAGCTTTGTCCCTATTGAGTAATAAATTAAGAGTTTGAAGTGAGAAAATAAATAATGTGCTGAGGTATTGACATAAATTTATATGATTACCATAGAAATCAGAGGGTACTTTCCTGAAGTACTAGAATAAAAATCTTTATGTCTTAAATATAAGCCCTTGAAAAATAAGATAGTTGTTGCTAAAAATGAACTTGTAAGGGCTACTCCAATGTCTTGCTGACTTAACAAGCACAGAAGTTGAAGGACAGTACTTCAATTTTCTTCATTCACACATTAATAACAAAATGAGAGACATTAGTGAGAGAATTGGATGTTTTGTTGACCTAATGATAATGTAACTTTTCTTTTTTTTTTTTTCTTTTTTTTTTTTTTAAGATTTTATTTATTTGACAGAGAGAGATCACAAGTAGGCAGAGAGGCAGGCAGAGAGAGAGGAAGGGAAGCAGGCTTCCTGCTCAGCAGAGAGCCCGATGTGGGGCTTGATCCCAGGACCCTGAGATCATGACCTGAGCCGAAGGCAGCAGCTTAACCCACTGAGCCACTCAGGCGCCCCGATAATGTAACTTTTCATTATAAAATCTGAATTTCTAGCTGTACTGTATTCATGAAGGTTGAGTACTGTAAGAAGACAGTTCATGCTTTTAGAAAGTAAAACACAGCATATTAAGTAGTCATTCTATTGCACTGTCAGCTTATTATGTCTGAGCAGAATTTGTTTGTGTGCTGAGAGGTGAGGTCAAGAGAAAACTTTTTATGCGGTTGTGTTTACGTCTTCTGAGGTGAGGGTCCTTGCCGCTCTCTGTCAGGCTGTGGTGACAAATGGACGCAGATGCGGCATTCAAACACTGTCCGGTAGTTTCCCAGCAAAGCTCAGGAGAGATGCTCCCTCCCCCTGGCCTGCTGTCTTCCTTGAGGAGATCCAGAGACACGGGCTCAGGCCACTCTGCAGTGCCCTCTGCTCTGGCTCCCCTGTGAGAGCCTGACCCGGAGGCCTCAACAGGATCCCTGCCAGTATTCCTGGTAAGGGTGCTGTCCTGTGGCCACACCTATCTGTGGGAGGGCTTGGACCTACTGTTTCTGCCTGAGGGACACTTCCCCAGGTGGAAATGTGTATTTTAGAAACAAACAAAAAAACAAACAAACAAACAGACAAACGGATTTTGGTGGACAGCCAGCCCAGCTGCCATGGGAGCTTTCTTTAGGTGCATTTGCTTATAATTTCCTCCACAGCCACATTCTTTTCTCCCAAATATGGGTGTAAACAAGTACTTTAAAGAGAAAAATCTAGAAAGTTGAATTCACTTTCAGTTGGTCAAGGAATTGGTTTTTCTGATTAGAGTTCAGTCAAGAAGGAAAACTTGCTGGGGGATTCTGAGAAGTTCACGAAAACGTACTTCTTTTTACCGGAGAGGTACAGTAATGCAGGGTGAAGGAAATGAGTCTTTGGGTGCCACTCCTGGGAGTTTTACAAGCTGAGAGCTTGGCCTCATCAACTCAGGCGTTAAGACCTCAGCATCTAAGGGTGTTGTTGTATGACCAAGGGTGGGGCAGGTCCTCAGATGCGCTGTTTTGAAAATAACCCTCTGGTTTTTCTCCTTGAAATTAGAAGACGACTTAGGTTTTGACCAATTTCATACTTAAAAAAAGTTTTCCACTTACAGTGACAGAAGAATCTGTAATTAAGGATCTCTTCAAGCAACTATTAATACTATCAATAACATTACTGTGATTTCAAAATTGCAGTTTATTTCTTGCCTTCTACTCTCTGAAATAAATAACCGCTGGAGATACGGGGGCCCCAGGAACAGAGAGGGGAGCTGCACTGAGGAGGTCATCGATGCCCTCTGCTCCCACTGACTTGGCCTAAAGTCGTTCAACTTCACAGTTGCCCAAACCAAGACCACTGGAGGGAAGAAAATTGCGAGTACCAGCCTGAGTGCATACGGTCTTCTTCTCCCTGTAAGCCTGGCCATGAATGACATCTGATTTGAAACCACAATTTACTACTGTAATAAAGTTTCTAAAATTACTGCAGAAGGAATTCAATTGTATTGAACAGTCAATTGATTTTGGGCTAAAACATGCTTACATCACAAAATAATGACTAGTTTCAGAGAAATAAGGTTGTATTCAGGCACCGATATCTCTGAGCAAGAGGGACACTATTAAAATTCTTTAGGGGAAAATAAATTGCTGATCTTCTAAGTATGCTTGAAGCCACATCACCTTCTACCATCCCAGCACCCCAGCATCCCCGTGAGACAAAGCAGGAATTCCCACCTCAGAGAGTCTCAGGATCTGAGAAGTTCTTGGCTGAGAGCATTTTAACCTAGTTACCAGCCCCCAGTTTGTAAGGATCTTCATACTACTTCAGGCAAAAAGTGACAGCCACCTAATTGACAGAAACTTTCTTTTTTAAGAATTGGATTTAGAGGGATGCTTACCAAAATCCATTAACTCTGATCAGTTAATGAAGAACAAAGTTAAGGCTTTTGAATATTAAGATAGATGGTAGATCAAACAACGAAATTGGCAGTAGTAATTAAGCAATAGGCATTTCTTACTTACACAAAGTGGATTGTTTTTGTTTTTGTTTTATAGCCTTATGGCAAGATCTGAGGCCCAACTGTCACTTCTTAGCATGTTTTCACTTAAGGGAATACATGAATTCTTTGTTTTGTGTTTTGTTAGTAAGTTTTCTAAAATATTTGTTTTTATTGGTTTTAATCCATTGCATTGCAGTTGTTTCTGATTTTATTCTTTGTTATCGAATCATTTCTAAGATTACAAATGAAATTTTGAAAGAGTTACACACTTAATGCTTCAAAAACTTAAATACTCTGGGCTCTCCCATGCACTCAGGAGCTAGGGGAAGTCACAGCTCACCGCAAAGCCAGCAGACCTCCTGCTCCCACAGCTCTAGTGAACAGTCCACCTCCGGGCCCAGCTCCTCCCTTCACCCAACACCTTGCAACTAACCCCCTCTTCCCTGTGTAGTCCAGAGGGGTGTAAATCACAACAAAAGGTTTTTGCTCACCCACTTTGCTAGATATATTGGAAAGAAATGCCATTCATTACACGCTAATCAAACTGTAATTGCCTGTCTCCGTGATAAATAGATCATGGATAAGGTAGGTCTCTGAAGTGACACTCTCAGGACCGTGCGTTTCAGTCTCTACAGCCATGACACGCTTGTGACAAGAAAGCAGGCTTGCTGTTAGAGAGACAACAATGTTTCCCTTTATTGAAGGGCATTGAACCTTAAAATTTTCACCGCCATCATAAATAGGCCTTGGAGAAAGTATCCCTCCCTGATTGTTTACATGGCAGATAGAGAAGCAAGTTACTTTTAGTTTTAAAAAGCAACCTTGTTGGCATATTGATTTAATCAGAGTTCTATTTGTTTGTGTCTGCTGATGTAATGTGTAATCAGAATCCCTAAATAGGAAGCAGCTTCATTCCAGTGCTCTGTATTCTGGAAGGAAAGTGTGATGTTGGGTTTACCATGATCTTTAACCACCTGCTTGTCACCGCCAGGCATTGAAGCCCTCTGCGTTATTTCTCTGCTCTCACGAGGCTGCTTCTGCCCTGCCCAACCTTGTGTTTTTCCCAGGGACAGTGGTTAAATAGGAATCATGAAGAATAAAGCATATTAACCAAAGTCCATACTTTATTCGGAATTTGTTTGTTTTACTTAATGTCCCTCTTCTGTCCCAGGATCCCCTCCAAGGACCCCATAGTTACACATGGTCAGCTTATCTCCTTAAGCTCCTCCAATCTGTGATAGTTTCTCTGACTTGCTTATTTGTTATGACCTTGATGATTTGGGGGTAATGCTGGTCATATATGTATGTAAAACATCCCTTAACTTGGGTTTTTCTGATATTTTTTCCTCATGGTTAGACAGGAGTTATAAGTATGTGGGAAGAGGACCACAGAAGTAACATGCTATTCTCATCATGTTATATCAAGGTCATGCCCTGTCAACACAACAGGACTCTTCACTGCTGACGCTGACCTTGACCACCTGGCTGAAGTGTATGTTTGGTTTCTCCACTGCGGTGTTCTTAACTACTCCTACCTAGTTTATTCTGTCTGTACCACAAAGATTACTTCAGGATTCACTGCCTTTTATGTATATTCCTTTGAATCTGATCAGTTTTGTGGATTATTAGACCATAGATGACTTATTGGAAACAAGACTTATTTATTGAGAACTGAGTTAGGAAGGAAGGTGGGAAGTACTTGCCCAGCTCTTAGCTGAGTGACCCACACTATGATTCCACGACATATCAAAATTGCTGTCTTTCTTTTACACCTGGGGAGAACCTCAGAACTCCTCTAAGAATTGCTTTGTAGTCAAAGGTGGAGGAGGGCCTTGTACTACTGAGGTGAGGTGAGGGGAGAGACTACATAGTTGTGAGTTAGCAAACTCCAGTGGCTAATCTAGGAATGCAAATATATATTTGAGAGGGAGCCAGAGTTTCGAGAAAAAATACTCTGGATCTGTCACTTTGCTGGCCTGCCTTCGCCAACTGCCAGGATACATGACATGTAGCCCTGTCTGCCATAGAGGTTGACCTTCCTGGACTCCTGCTCCTTAGGACTCTGAGCTTTTAATTGTTCTTAGCCTATGGTGTTCCCTCTTATTTTTTCTGACAGTTTCCCCTATATTAACTTTCAGTCAGAGACCATGTCTTCAGAGCTGAGCACTTGTGAATGTGTTTGGAAAGTTCTGTCTCTGGCTTCTACCATGTGTCCCATTGTGTTGCCACTAGTGTGTCCACCTGCCTGTGCCATAAGGATGGAGTGGTATGCATCCTGAGCACTAGTCTAGTGCTTAGGACAGAGCAGATCTTCTAAACAGAAACAGCAACAGAAGCCCTTATAACTCATAGGAGAAATGCAATATAAAACAACCTCAAATTTCCATCAAAAGGACAACATTCAAGAATGAATTTGTTCATGTCAACAAGATACATAGAAAAACTTGTATTTAAAAATTATGAAGGACGGCAACTTGAGGAAGAATATATGATCTCCGTAGACCTCATGACCTTAGCCTTTCAGATTAGCTGCTGTCAGTGTAGGATTCCACTTGATAACTTAATTTAATCTCTTTGGGCAGCACTGTCCTGCCGGAATAGCAGGCATCAAACACAGCATCAAACTATTTTGGGGTATTAGTGGAAGTTTGGATGTAAGTCCAGTGAAATTAAGTGTCTTTATCTTTATAAATCACATAATATTTTGTTTTTAATTTAGAGGCAAAGTTAACAGTCATGTATTCGGGTGTGAAATTGCTTATTAGCCCAAAGGAAAATAGGCTTTCACAAAGGAACATACGGTTTAATTGTGTGACGTTGAAAGTATTCACTCTAGTAGTGCTGTCTTCAGATATTCATGGTAGTCTAGATCAGTGGTTCAGGGGCAGGGGAGTATTTTTTCCCTTAGGAGACACTTGATAACATCTGGGGATGTTTTTGGTTGTCACAAATGGGTGGAGGGGTGCTATTGACATCTTGTGGGTGAAGGCCAGGTGAAGGGTGAAGGTCAGGTGAAGGGTGAATGACGCTGCTGAGCATTCTACAATGCACACACAGCCAGCCACAGCAAAGAACAATCCGACCCAAAATGTCAACAGTGCCAAGATTGAGAAACACATAATTGGTTATGTTGTCTCTAGTTTTTGTCTGGCGCACCTTTCCCTAGACCCTGAGACTTATTTATATTTAGTTTTGTCTGAAAGATGTTAGATAACCCCAGAGAATGTCTGACCCTAGGTCAACCTAAGAATGAAACTACTAGAATGTACTAGAATGACTGCTACAACCGTGGTTTCCACTTAGTCTGTTTGAATATGAAGCCCTGTATGATAAAGGGCTGATACCCGAGATCTATAAAGAACTTCTCAAACTCCACATCCCCCAAAAAACAAATAATCAAGTCAAAAAATGGGCAGAAGACATGAAAAGACACTTCTCCAAACAAGACATGCAAATGGCCAGCAGACACATGAAAAAAAATGTTCATCATCATTAGCCATCAGGGAAATACAAACCGAAAAAACCATGAGGTACCACCTTACACCAGTTAGAATGGCAAAAATTGACAAGGTAAGAAACAACAAATGTTGGAGAGGATATGGAGGAAGGAGAACCCTCTTACACTGTTGATGGGAATGCAAGTTGGCACAGCCACTTTGGAAGACAGTGTGGAGGTTCCTCAAAAAGTTAAAAATAGAGCTACCCTATGACCCAGCAACTGCACTATTGGACATTTATGCCAAAGATACAGATGTAGTGAAAAGAAGGACCACATGTACCCCAATGTTCATAGCAGCAATGTCCACAATAACCAAACTGTGGAAAGAGCTGAAATGTCCATCAACAGATGAATGGATAAGGGAGATGTGGTCCATATATACAATGGAATATTACTCAGCCATCAGAAAGCATGAATACCCAACATTTGCATCAACATGGACGGAACTAGAGATTATGCTAAGTGAAATAAGTCAAGCAGAAAAAGTCAATTATCATATGGTTTCACTTATTTGTGGAACATAAGGAATAGCATGGAGGACATCAGGAGAAGGAAGGGAAGAATGAAGTGGGGGTGAATAAAAGAGGAGATGAACCATGAAAGACTATGGACTCTGGGAAACAAACTGAGGGTTTTAGAAGGGAAGGGGGTGGAGGAAAGGGTTAGCCCAGTGATGGGTATTAAGGACGGCACAGATTGCATGGAGCACTGGGTGTTATACACAAACAATGAATCATGGAACACTACATCAAAAACTAATGGTGTTATGGAGCATAACAAATAACATGGAGCGCATAGGGAGATGGAGAGGAGAAGGGAGTTGAGGGAAATTTGAAGGCAAGATGAACCATGAGAGACTATGGACTCTGAAAAACAATCTGAGGGTTTTGAAGGGCGGGGGGTGGGAGGTTGGGGGAGCCAGGTGGTGGGTGTTATGGAGGGCACGTATTGCATGGAGCACTGGGTGTGGTGCATAAACAATGAATTCTGTTACACTGAAAAGAAATTAAATTTAAAAAAAAAAACTAATGGTGTATTGTATGGTGACTAACATAACATAAAAAAAAAAGAATGTGAAGACCTTTTTTTAATGACCAAAAATTCCAAGGAGTCTCATAATTATTGAACTCTTATTATTTGATAACTGAGAAAATGTATAGTGGTGCCAGTGCATATGCATACACACACATACATTGACTCTAGATTTAGTGCAGCATTTACAGTAATTTGTATTTTGTTAATCAGAACATTTGGAAAAAAAATAATACTCAGTGCCTGTATGAGACCAACTGTTTATTCAGTCTATAGTTAGTGCTTAGATGCAGATGCATATGGATTTGATGGCCCCTGGAAGGAAATCTGCCCTCACAAGGAAAAATGGCAAATAGCTTGGAAATGGGAATAATTAATGAGTATTCCTTTGAGACATAGGTGACCTCGAGAATACTCACATCTGTAGCTTAAGAAATGGTCAGTCTGGGATATAGAAGGGATATCTTATCTCCACACACAGTGACTGCTTATTAAATGTCTGTGAATAAAGGTGGAGGCTCTCCCCTACTTTTCATGCCTTGCCGCCTGTCATTTAAGGACTCTGGCAGCTAAGGCATCAGGCTGCTTTCTTTAGCCCTAGTCAGAGTAAGAGCTCAGGAGAGAAGCCAGTGGATAGAGAAGACTATTGCCAAGACTCTGAATCTTCTGGGACCATCTGTGTCCACTTTTTCAAAGAGCAGATTGTAAAATGACAGGGGTGTAGGACATGGAGGGTAATAGAGATGTGAACAAGAAGACTCTAGGAAGGAATAGAGGGGACTGGTGCCAGTGGGAAGAGCCCATCAGAAGATTAAGTGTCCTGGCAGCAGGACTGAGAGGCTGTGGTGACAAATGGCCTTTTTCTCTGGGAAGGAAGCCAATGACATGTGAATGAGTTGTGACTTGGGTTCCAGATCTTAGATCATTTTTCTTTACTCACAAAATTAAGGCCCATATTCCTTCCAGGAAACTAGCTAGAGCAAACAGATCAAGAGGCAGCCAAGTGGAAGAGCCTCAGATGTGGTAAGAGGGTGGAGGGAGCAAGAGGATGTATAATCAACTATTTGGCAACTGTACCCACCATCCTCTGGCCTTGAAGATTTTGCTTTGGCTCCCAAACTAGAGGCATTTTCATGGCTCTGCCATCAGTCTTTGAAATACAGCATCAGGCTTAAGGTCCCAGATGGACCTCAGGATAGCTTTTATTTTGATAATTTTGCTTCTCAGTTTAATATTCTCTGCTTTTCCATCGAGTAGTGTATCAGTTAGCTATTGCTGTGTAACAAACCACTTCCAACTTAGTGGTTTCAAAGAGTAACTTTTTGTTAGTTCTCATGAGTCTGTGGGTTGGCTAGGGTGTTCTGCTTATCTGGGCTCCTTAATGCATCCATGGTCATGGAAAACAAGATGCCTGGGAATGGCTGATTAAGGATGGCCTCAGATGGGGTCATTTCTCTTCCACTTGTTTCCCATATCTTTCCATAAGGCTCACACAGGCATGTTTTCACAGTAGTAGGTTCAGGAGAGAAAGCAGAAATTCACAAGTGCTTTTTCAAGCTGCCACTTGTGTAACATTTGCTACTGAACCAGTGTGAAGCAAGTCACATGACCAAGTCCAGCATCAATAGACTCCCAAAAGTGGATACAGGGAGGCAGATATGTACCAGAACTGGTGAAATACTAAGAAAGCCAGTTGATACCTACTAGCTGTCAAAATGACTTTTCTCCTGTATATTCTTTTACTTCTGGTATTACTGCTTTGGAGAAAAACACATTATGTATTTTAAGCTACTTGGTGGTTGAGATCTACCTCAGTAGACATCTTGAGTAGGCATTTTAAATAGATAATGTTTCTGTCTCTTAACCCATTGTCTCTAATTGTTCTGTCACTTATATGATGATGACACAAACCCCAGGAATACAAACACCACTCTTATACAGCATGTTCAGAAAACTAAAAGAAGCATTGAGATTTATGAATAAACAGAATGGAATCCCCATGGAGAAAAGCCTCCTGCTAATTTTATTTTTAAGAGGAAATGATGAGGGAGGGAGTGTCCATTCCAGCTGGCTTTCCAGTTTTTAAGAGTAGTGGTACAGAATGGTGAACTGGGAAATCCCAGCTGTTGGTGTGTTTTGTCAGTAGGGTGTGGAAAAGCTGCCTGTTTTCAAATTGTTGTGATCAAATGGATGAAGAATTTATAAACATATATGAATATAAAAATATACTTTTGCACTTTGTCAGGAGAGAGCTGACATATTATTTGGAGCTATTTAGATAGAATAAAGTGGAACTTTCTAAAAATCCAAAGTAAAGACAGGAAGTTTTTTTAAAACTTTACACAGTAAGTTTCTGCTTTATAACATTCATATTTACTCAGTTCCCTCAGTCCCCTCTCAGTCCTATCTAGTCACATATTTTTTTGTTCAGTGCTAATAACTATACTTTTATATTCTTATTAGCAACACATTTCTCTGCTTTCTCCATGTGAGGTGTTCTGAGACTGAGAGGCAAACACTAATTAATCCCTACAATATGTCTTCTTTATTTGTTCAGTTGAGGTGCTGAAATGCCTATGAATTTAGTGGCAGAAAGGATGTGAATCTTTCAACTCAGGATTCCATATATGCTACAATAAGCATCTAAGGCAGAGCCTGTGATCCAGCTCAAGGTTTAACCCTCAATGGGCTGTCGGGGTGCCAGCTGGATCTCCTTTACGTGCTAGTCAACATTTCTTCAAGTGGCCACCCTAGGTGTGGAGCTTGAGTATCCTGATTAGAAGTCATCCACAGATCTGGGGGAGGGGGGCGGCAACCCAGTTTGTAGGGTGTAATCTTGGTGAGCTATGGGCTTGCATTTTGTTCATTTGTCTACACGTTGGCAAGTGACCCCATCCCTGAGGCTCTGTATTTTCTTTCCCCAATTAAATAGGACAGACATTAGGCAGTTCAATGATAAGCATAAAGCACTTTGATAAGTTTGTTGAAAAGCAAGTGTTCTATCACTATGACTGCCTACCTTTGTAATGTGTTTGGACTTTAAAGGATCTTCCAGAGACATCTTGCTTCTTTAAATAGGCCTCTTCAGTAAAATTCAGTTTCCCAGTAGATACTTTCTCTGAAGAACTTGAATAAGATGGCGTGAAAATAGTTACTACATTGGGAGGCCTTCTGAATGTGTTCAGTTAGATGTTGACACACAATAAATTATTTGTTGCATTTCATCCAACAGAGACTGTCTCATGAGTTATTTTTCACCCTTGATATGTGGAGACCACCAGTAACAGAAGCATCCTCTTTGCTTTAAGTGGACTCATTTGGTCCTCTCTTCAGAGACGCACGTTCTAAGTTTCCCCACTCTGGGGGTCAGAGCACTGATGGGTGAGTGGCTATGGAGCTGTGGCAGGTGTCCTGGCTGCCTCCTAGAACCCCACCCCATTTTGATCATGCAGTTAGTATCCGCATCACCCCCCAGTCCCTGACTGTCCAAGGCTATGTCTGTCTTCTTTGGCTCTTGCTCCCTTAGCCCTTGGTACAGTGACTAGCAATAAAGTGATGAGTACACATTTATGAAATGGGGGAATGAATGGAATGCCATGGGTGACTGGAAGAGGCTCTCTGGGTGGTGTTTCAGAAGGCTATTGTCTCGGCCATCTCTGCATGGAGTTCATCCCAGTCCTCACACCCTACAACAACTGTTCTCAGGACAGATGGCTCTCAAATTTGAATACAAATCAGGATCACCAAGGACACCTGGTCTGGGGTCCCATCCCCCAGCTCTGACTTGGGATCTCTGAGGAGTGGGCCCCAAGAGTTTAATTTTCAAAATATTTCAGATCATCTACCCTGAGAATGCATGTCAGGAATTGTTGATGAAAACCTGCTTCATGCCCTGGTTGTGCCTGTACTGAGAGCTCTTTCCTTATGCCCAAGTTCCCAATAAGATGAAGGCTTATAGAACCTGTCTCATCCTCATGATCCATAACTGGAATTAGGGAACGATACCTCTCTTCACTTACCTATAGGATCATGCTGATATTTGATTATACTTCTTTTAAAATTTACTTCTGTCATTAGACTATTCCCCTCTGGAGCAGCGGCCTAACACACAGGTGGTCCTCAGTAAGGAACTGGGGGAGGGATGCCTGAATTCTGTGACCTGCTTAAGAATAAATCAACATTGGTGTTAACTAGATGAAAAAGAATGTTAAGGGGCACCTGGGTGGCTCAGTGGGTTAAAGCCTCTGCCTTCGGCTCAGGTCATGATCCCAGGGTCCTGAGATCAAGCCCCGCATCAGGCTCTCTGCTCAGCGGGGAGCCTGCTTCCTCCTCTCTCTCTGCCTGCCTCTCTGCCTCCTTGTGATCTGTCTGTAAAATAAATAAATAAAATCTTAAAAAAAAAAAAAGAATGTTAAGTTTGTCCTTACACACATCTATCCAAATTAATAAAAGGTCATGAAATCTGCGTTCTGACTTCGGTTCACTAATAGATGATGTCTAAAATGATACTCAAAAAGGGATTCATTTTAGAATTTGTAATGGAGCTGTTCTGTGTTAAGTTAGTAATTCAGTAGGAGGTTAAACATTTCAGTTAAAGATATTATCTGAGATCAGTTACCATTTGCAGCTTAAATAATGTTTCTTTTCCAAAACTTTATCAAATGAAGTAACTGTTAATTAAACACTAGCTCTTTTCAGTTCCTAGCATGACACTCAGAGAAATTTGCCATTGTCCCCGCTCCTAGCTCCAGAGGTCTGGCTAAGAGATTTTTTCCTGGTCAGTGATGGGAGGGAGATCCCCCTGAAGTCAGAACAAATAAACACTGGCTTCAAAATCCATTCTTTCAAAAAAGCCAGAATTTGGTTAAAGTCATTTATTGACTGATTTATGCCTCAAGGTATTATTGGAAACAATAAAGCAATCAGCTGGCAATTAGTAGAGTTTAACAGCTGGGCATGTTCAGGAAAAGAAAGGAAGAGACCCCTACAAAAACACTCTCATCTAGGGTGACCATCAGTATTCCCAAAAAGCAGTGTCAGACCCTTAGCATTCTCAGGTAGAAATACACTTTACTAAAATAATTCAACCCGTCAATAAATAAGTAAACAAGCAAATAAGAGTAACAAGCCCCATAGTGGGGGAAACCAATACCCAGAGTTGCAACAGTGTATTTTCTAAAATACCCAGTTTCTGAAGATCTTGAAAGCAGTAAGAGAGAAGAATGGCTGTTACTTGCCAGGGAACCCCAGTAAGATTAACAGTTGACTTCTCACCAGAAATAATAGAGGCCAGAAAGCAGTGGGATAACCTACAACCTGCTCAGAGGAAAGAGCTGTCAACCATGAACCCTGTATCTTACAAAGATATTTTTGAAAAATGAAGATAGAGACGTTCCCAGATAAAAATTAAAGTTGTTGCTGTCAGATCCTCCTTATGAGAAGCACTAAAGAAACTTTTTCAGAAGCTGAAAACATGATTCTAGATGGTAATTTGAAACTACATGTTCTCACTGTTAAAGATCCATCAGATAATTAAGGTCACAGGGCAGACCTCCACCTCAGAAACTAGGGAGACAGGTAAATGCAGAGAATCACAGAGGAGGTCAGCTACCTCAACAGAAGCCACTGAGCCACTAGATAATGAGAACACTGAAGTGGTGGTTTTGATGAATTGCTGGAGGCTGAGTGTGGTCTAGCCTGGAATTTAAAATTCTTGGAAGCTCAGTCTTAGGGGGCTCCCACATTTTTGTGGGGTTTATCTCCTGGAATCTTCCCAGATTCTTACTATAAAAATGGAAGAAAAACTCCCTCTTATTCCAGGTAGGGAAGAGAAAAAGCAAACATTTTGAAATACACCCAGAGCATTCTCCCTACAAAGTCCAGTTCTGTAAGAGAAAAGAACTCATCAGAACCTTATCTAATATTGGAACAGAACAGTTCACCAGCTCTAGCCTCCTGTAGCCTTCTTGTCTCATGTAAGGAAGGAGAAAAATGGTCTATATATACTTCTTAAGGTCTCAGCCCACTAAAATACTGAGACTTCATCATAAGATTATAGATACTCTCCCTTCCAAACACCTACCACCACATCAGCAGGGGTCCCATGTAATTACAGTGGATGGCGACTGAAACTGCTGCAAGACACAGGCTCTACTTAAGGAGATTTTAGGATCCTGAAGACAACAAGAAGGGGAGGACAACAACAAGGCAACTTGTTTCTGGCAGTACAGTGACAGCAGATGTTAAACGGTCCAGCTGCTAGCCAGCCAAACAAAACTTCACACTAAATGCCTCCTCACATCAGTTTCTACTACCCATCCATCATCCCTGGCTTTCAAAAAACATTACAAGGCATGCTAAATAAAAAGCAAGAGAAGTCAGTCCAAAGAGTCAAATCAGGCATCAGAACCAGACTCCGGTATGATACAGATTTTGGAATTATCAGAGAATTTAAAATAACTGTGATTGGTATTTCAAGGGCCCTAATGAAAAACAGTACAGCAGCAGACAGTTCATCAGAGAGCTGGAAACTCCAAGAAAGAATCAAAGGGAATGCCAGGAAAAACAACAACAATGACAAAAACACTGTTACAGAACAGTCTTTGGTAGGCTCATGAGTAGCCTGGACATGGATGAGGAATGAATCTGTGAACTTGAATATGTGACCATGGGAACTTCTCAAACTGAAATGTAAGGAGAAAAAAATGAAACAATGTCCAAGAACTATTGGACAGCTAACAAAAAGTGTAACATAGAATAACAAGAACATCAAAAGGAGAAGAGAAGAAATATTTGAAGTAACAATAGCTGAGAATTCTCTAAAATTAATTACAAATACCAAACTGCTTTTCTAGGAAACTCATAGAACACCCTTTAGGATAAATTCCAAAAAGTCTGCCACTATGCAAATCATATTCAAACCATAGAAAACCATACAAAGAGACAATATTGAAAAAAAAAAAAAAACAGAGTGGGGAGAATGCATTGCTTAGAAACAAGAATAAAAAATACATTAGAAGTCTTGCTGGTAATCATTCAAGCAAGGAGAGAGTGGAGTGTAATATTTAAAGCATTAAATTAAAAAATATAAAACAGCAACCTAGAATTCCATATCCAGTAAAAATTATCCTTCAAGAGTGACTTTCTCAAACAAAAGACAAACAAAAGATTTTCTCAAACAAAAACTGAAGAATTTATTGCCAGTAGACCTGTCTTGAAAGAAATGTTAAAAGAAGCTTTTCAGAGGGAAGGAAAGTAATATAGGTCAGAAACCCTAATCTATATAAAGAGTGGAAGAGCATTATAGGGGGAATAAATTAATGTAAAATAAAATATTTTTTGCATCCTTAATTTAAAAGGTCAGTATCTTAGAATAGTTATTTTATAATTGCATTTTTATAAAGTTCAAAATATAGGCAAAACTAAATTATGATGTATAGAGATGAACACATAGGTGGTAATGGATCAAGAAATGCATCGGCAGAGAGGCAGGGGGTGGTGCCTGGGTGGCTCAGTCGTTAAGCATCTGCCTTTGGCTCAGGTCATGATCCCAGGGTCCTGGGATCGAGCCCCGCTATTGGGCTCCCTGCTCAGCAGGGAGAAGCTCAGAGGGAGAAGCCTGCTTCTCCCTCTCCCACTACCCCTGCTTGTGTTCCTTCTCTCACTGTCTCTCTCTCTGTCAAATAAATAAATAAAATCTTTTAAAAAAATTGCATCAGGGTATTTGTGAGTTGTTCGTTTTGGTGTGAAGAGGGGTAATTCTTTCAGGGGCACCAGGCAGAAATGTTGCCAAGGTTCCAAATTTTGATGTGGGTCATAATTATGTAAGTACTTATTTTTGTTTTATATATTCCTTTATATGTATGTTATTTCTCAGTTTACTTTTTTAAGATTTTATTTATTTATCATTTTTATTTGAAAGAGACGTGAGCAGGGGGAGGGGCCAAGGGAGAAGAGAGGGAAAGAAGCTCAAGCAGACTCCATGCCCAGTGCAGAGTCCCATGCAGGGCTCGATCTCACAACTCTGAGATCGCGAACCTGAGCCAAAACCTAGAGTCAGACACTTAACTGACTGAGCCACCCACACACCCTTTTTATTTCACAATTAAAAATTTTTTTCATATAATTAGCTTGCCTATTTAACTAGCAGTAACCATATAGAAAACATCACAGAAAGAAATTCTCCAAACAATGTAATATTTGGAACAAGTACACCAAGAGGTGTATAAGACCTCTGTAAAATCTAAATTTTACAAAGGTATACAAATAAGATCTCGACTGTATGACCCCATTTCCTGAATGGGAAATCTCAGCACTGTGAGGATCCTGTTTCTGTCCAAATTGATCGATAGGTTGATTTAATGCAATTTCAGCCAAACTCCTAGAAGATACATTTGGCACTTTGATACAGCAGTATTCAACTTCTGAAGATCCTAAGTTAGAAATAATAAGACAAAAATTTGAAAAAAAAGATAAAGACTCTTGATTTAAGAACAACAAAAGTGGAATATCAAAGCAATGATTATAGAAATGACTTTTCAAAAGATACTGACACAGATGGCCAACTACTTAGAAAATGATGTAAAATAAATTGGAGGAGATGAAGATATGCTCACAAACAGGTTATTGTAGAAGATCTGCCACTAGTAGGCAAATACATGGGAAAAGGCATCTCACTTGCTTTTAATTAAGCCAGCATTTAGAAAATACTGATCTAGTAATTAGTGTTTGTGTATACTTCTAAGGGTGGAGTATCATGCTTGCTGTGCTATTTTCTGGAGGGATACATGGGAATATTTACTGATGGCATTTAAAATTCGGTAACATTTGAGAATTCTATTTTTTAGGAATTTATGATGAAAAGTTCTCACACTATGTATTTTGTTTACTAAGACATTATGCCAAGTACCGGAACTGAAGTGGGTAGGAAATGAAGCCAGGTACCTGTGGGGAGAATAGGAAGACAAATATTAAAGAGGCATGTAACACTAACATAAAAGAGCAAAAGGAAATGCTTGCCATTGTTCAAAAAGATAGTGCTAGAGATAAGAGCCCTTTCACTGGAGCATTTAGCCTGGCCTGAGTGTGAGAACTCATGTGTGCTGGGGACAGCCATCATGAAGCTTGCCCTGGAGAAGCACTTAACACTGGAACACGAAAAAGTAGTAGGAGTCAGGGAGAGGAGCCTGGAGCAGTGGCATGTGTGAAGGCCAGTGGTAGGACAGGCAGGAAGGAACAAGGGGATGGAGCAGAGAGGACACAGAAGTTGGGCTCCTGACAGCCCTGGGAAGGCAGGAAGGGCCGTCCTGCCCCAGGCTTTTCAAGCGTCCAAGGTTCCAACCAAGAAACTGATAGGAAAAAATAACATTTCAAAAAGGCAATGATTCAATATTACATTATATAATTTTAATGATATTAGCATATAGTCATTATTATATTGTATATCATAAATACTGTGATTATATTGTATAGTATTCAGTAACTGTATAATCAATGTTATATGACATTATTTAATAATACAGTGATATAATATTTAATGATATGAGATGATAAAAGCACGTGCAGTTTAATCTCAGTTTTGAGGAAGAAAATTGTGTGTATATACATGGAAAAGCTGAGAGAAACTTCTAGTGGCTGTGCCAGAGTTTTCTGTGTGCTGGAGTGAAGGGAGCTTTTTATGTCCTCCTTTTCTTCCTAAATCTTCTAAAACAGATAGGTATTACTGATTACTTAGAAAAATATGTATGTCAGAAAAATACATTCAGTTTTATCTTGAAACAGTTACATGAATAGTCTGTATATATTATAATGGGCTTATGATATGATCCTGACAAATACTCGTTAGATGGAATAGCGTCTGGCCTAAAGCTGGCTCTGCCCCTTTGAGGTCTCCTTCAATGTCCACTTTTCCATTAAGGACCCTTAAGCTTCGATGTTTTTATTGAAATATATTATTCAATCATATGGATCTCAGAGAGAGACTGAAATCAGCGAGCCTCAGGCAGTTGCTTTAGAAATTCTAATACATGTTCAGTTTCTTCATGCTTCATGTATTGAACTGTAAAAATTCTGGTTTTGTTACCATAGGAAAATCATAGGGTGAATTAAATCTCATTCCTGTTTTATTTGACTGGGAGCAAAAACAAATCTCAAAATTTAAAAGTACTTGGTGCAACCATATAATTACTATACATAAACTCAGAATCTCAGCAACACTTTGCTTTTATTTTCAATATTGTTCACAGCATCACTGTGGTTCAGGGATATCTGATTTATCATATCTAGACATACTTTTTCTGTTCTACAGAAATTCTGTAACAATAATGATATTCCGGTTTAGAGTAAATTTGAGGAGAGCGGGGAATAGACACATCCCGTATGTAGATGGAAACATGTCAGTAATGGAAATGTTTTGATAGATCATAGTCTCACTCCTCTGTGCCTCCAGAATGTAATCAGATGGTCTAATGGATAGACTAATGGACAGACTAGTGCATTCACTAGAGAAGGAGAACACTAACTCCTAATCTGAAATAAGAAGAGAAACCAAGATTCTGATTAATGACAGACAAAAGTGGCCCTGCTGCTTAGTCTAGCTCCTTCCCCTGCACCAGCTTGCTCACAGTTAAACTCTGGGGTGGCAAGAAGAAAAGTATCTTGGGGAACCTGGGTGGCTCAGTCAGTTAAGCAGCTGCCTTTGGCTCAGGTCATGATCTCAGGGTCCTGGGATCTAGTCCTGCATCTGGCTCCCTGCTCATCAGGGCTTCTAGTTCTTCCTCTGCTTCTGCCCCTCCCCCTGCTTGTGTGCTCTCTCGTTCTCTCTCTCTCTCAAATGAATAAATAAAATCTTAGAAAAAAAAAAAGAAGAAGAAAAGCACCTTGTGTCCTTTCTTCCTCCTGTTAGGTGCCAGGAGCAGTGGCCTGGGCTCCTCTGTGGCTGATGTGCTTGCTGGGCTGCAGGTCCAGTCTTTCATATGCCAGCAATGGTAATGTGCCCTACAGTTCCCCAGGCTGAAGCCATCTTGGTGGAAAAAGCAGCAATAAACATTAATTTGGACCAAGTCAGATAAAAAGAAGAAACAAAAATGAAAACAAAAACCTCGCCTCTCCCAGCTGGGTGTGCCTACATACCTTTGGGTTTTTGTTTGTTTGTTTGTTTGTTTTTAATTTAATTTTTTTCAGTGTGCCAAAATTCATTGTTTGTGCACCACATCCAGTGCTCCATGCAATACGTGCCCTCCATAATACCCACCACCAGGTTCACCCGCCCCCCTCCAAAACCCTCAGTTTGTTTTTCGGATTCCACAGTCTCTCATGGTCTGTCTCTCCCTCCAATTTCCCCTAACACATTTCTCCTCTCCATCTCCCATTGTCCTCCATGTTATTCCTTATGCTCCACAAGTAAGTGAAACCATATGATAATTGACTCTCTCTGCTTGACTTCTTTCACTCAGCATAATCTCCTCTAGTCCTGTCCATGTTGATACAAAAGTTGGGTATTCATCCTTTCTGATGGAGGCATAATACTCTATAGTATATATGGACCACATCTTCTTTATCCATTCGTCCGTCGAAGGGCATCTTGGC
Organism: Lontra canadensis; assembly: GCF_010015895.1. Lineage (NCBI taxonomy): Eukaryota > Metazoa > Chordata > Mammalia > Carnivora > Mustelidae > Lontra > Lontra canadensis. The sequence continues at coordinate 12,596,094 of NW_022631039.1, read as the reverse complement.
TCTTTCCACAGTTTGGTGACTGTGGCCATTGCTGCGATGAACATTGGGGTACAGATGGCCCTTCTTTTCACTACATCTGTATCTTTGGGGTAAATACCCAGTAGTGCAATGGCAGGGTCATGGGATAGATCTATTTTCAATAACTTAAGGAATCTCCACACTGTTTTTCAAAGTGGCTGCACCAACTTGCATTCCTAGCAACAGTGTGAGAAGGTTCCCCTTTCTCCACATACTCTCCAACACTTGTTGTTTACTGTCTTGTTGATTTTGGCCGATCTGACTGATGTGGTATCTCAATGTGGTTTTGATTTGAATCTCCCTGATGGCTAGTGATGATGAACATTTTTTTCATGTGTCTGTTAGCCATTTGTATGTCTTCATTGGAGAAGTGTCTGTTCATGTCTTCTGCCCACTTTTTGACGTGATTATCTATTTTGTGTGTGTTGAATTTGAGGAGTTCTTTATAGATCCTGGATATCAGCTCTTTGTCTGTAGTGTCCTCTGCAAATATCTTCTCCCATTCTGTGGGTTGCCTCTTTGTTTTGTTGACTGTTTCCTTTGCTCTGCAGAAGCTTTTGATCTTGATGAAGTCCCAAAAGTTCATTTTCACTTTAGTTTCCTTTGCCTTGGGAGACATGTCTTGAAAGAAGTTGCTATGGCCGATGTTGAAGAGGTTACTGCCTATGTTCTCCTCTATGATTCTGATAGATTCCTGTCTCACGTTGAGGTCTTTCATCCATTTCGAGTTTATCTTTGTGTATGGTGTAAGAGAATGGTTGAGTTTCATTCTTCTATACATAGCCGTCCAATTTTCCCAGCACCATTTATTAAAGAGACTTTCTTTTTTCCACTGTATATTTTTTTCCTGCTTTGTCAAAGGTTATTTGATCATAAAGTTGAGGATCCATATCTGGGCTCTCTAATCTGTTCCACTGGTGTATGTGTCTGTTTTTGTGCCAGTACCATGCTGTCTTGGTGATCACAGCTTTGTAGTAAAGCTTGAAATCAGGCAACATAATGCCCCCACTTTTGTTTTTTCTTTTTCAGCATTTCCTTAACAATTTGGAGTCTCTATTGCTTCCATCAGATTTTAGGATTGGTTGTTCCAGCTCTTTGAAAAATGCCAGTGGAATTTTGATTGGAATGGCATTGAAAGTATAGATTGCTCTAAGCAGTATAGACATTTTAACAATGTTTATTCTTCCAATCCATGAGCATGGAATGCTCTTCCATCTTTTTGCATCTTCTTCAATTTCTTTCATGAGTGTTCTGTAGTTCCTCGAGTACAGATCCTTTACCTCTTTAGTTAGGTTTATTCCCAGGTACCTTATGGTTCTTGGTGCTATAGTAAATGGAATTTATTCTCTAATTTCCCTTTCTATGTTTTCATTGTTACTGTATAAGAAAGCAACTGATTTCTGTGCATTGATTTTTATCCTGCCACATTACTGAATTGCTGTATGAGTTCTAATAGTTTGGGGGTCGAGTTTTTTGGGTTTTCCATATAAATTATCATGTCATCTGCAAAGAGAAAGTGTTTGAATTTTTCTTTGTCAATTTGAGAACCTTTTATTTCTCTTTGTTGTCTGATTGCTTTTGCTAGGACTTCTAGTACTATGTTGAACAACAGTGGTGAGAGTAGATATCCTTGTCATGTTCCTGATCTCAAAGGGAAGGCTGTCAGCTTTTCCCCATTGAATCAACATACCTTGGTTTAACATGAGTTGCTGCTAGCACCCAGGCATTTTTTTTTCACACTTTTTAATACAAAACTCACACAGGCTTTTACAGACTATGGTAAGATGCGTGTTTAGGGACCAAGACAAGGTTTATTTGTCCAGCGCAAAATTGATCTAATTTATGGAACAAATTTTGCAAAGATATTTTACTCTAAGAAGATATGGCTATTTTGACATGCTTCAATTAAAAGCACTTAATAGTATCAGTTTATCATTGCTAAGAAGGACTAGAGATTTAGTAAGTTCTCACAAGGCTCTCTAAAGGGAGGCACTTGATATAAGCAAAAAAAAAAAAAAGTGAGCAGATGGACAGCAAGAAATGTGAAAGGTGTTAATTGCGTTGCAGACAAGTGAGAAGTAAGGCAAACCATTTCATTTTGACATCCACTTTCATGCGCCAAATCAAGCGTAAAAGCATTTAAATGTGTAGCTTATAGGTAATGCTCTCTGTAGGTAAATACTAGTGAAAGAAAAAATATTTGGCAGTCAAATGGGATAAACAATTCCTGTTTTTACCACCTGTTCCCACCTTTCTCTTCTGCACCTTTCTCTGCTTAAGTGATGTGCAGATGCCTCAGGGTGATGACCATAGAACGGAGGGCACAGATGTCAAGACCAGGCTTCTTTGTGTAAAAATATATACCTACATGTGCAGAAACTTTAGTTTCTGAGGATTGACTTTTTCTTCTAACAGGGACTTGCATCCCCAGCAGGATTGGATCCCCCTTGCAGCTGCCGTCCCTGGGAAAGCCTTGGGAACCACTTCCCACCTGGGTCCCTAGCACTCCCGCCAGTTCCTGCCTGGCTGCCAGTGCTTCTGACATTATAGAACATTGAGGCCCCCACTGACATGAAACTTAAATTTCAGCTGGCGGTTTTCATGTGCATTTCAGCCTTCTGAAGGTCTGAAATTTCTCAAGGTATCAAATAAGAGGCTATAAAACTAGGATGATGCCCTCTTTACTTCTTGTCCCATAAACCTTGAAGTCAGTGCTGCGTTCATAACTCATTGCTGCGCCACAATTGCTCACCTCAGGATGCTGCATGTAGCAAACAGAACACGAGGGCAGGACCAGATAGTTGGATGTAAAAAAGGAGAGTCTGGGGGGCAGGGAAGTGGACGGACTGTGAATGCAGTTAAATTCTCCAAGCCTAAAGGCAACTTAGTCATTAGTAACTGTCCAGCATGGACTGTTGTCACAGAACTGAGTCTCATCCAGTGAGGCTTCTCTGACAGCCATACAGACTTTCTCCCAAAAGATCCTTTTCCTCGAAAGAAATGATTCAGCGCTTCATTGATGACAGTGCAGAGCTCTGATCAGACTCATAGCTGACACAGGTTCTGGGAGGGGTTCTGAGGCAGGACATTTATTGGGGGTCCTGGGACCACCTTACTCAGTGATGGGCACACATGGGCTGCAGCAGCCCTCCTGGTCTTTCCTCTGATGACCACTCCCTCCTGAAAGCCCCGGGAAAATTGTTTCCTACCTCCATTTTGCAATTTTAAAAAACATTAGGAATGACGGGTGAGAGACTAAGACAGTATTTCATGTGAGGTATATTTCCAGTGAGCAGAGGGTAAAATGAACTCTCCACCAGTGGAAAAAGCATTTCTTTTGCCTTCTATGATTTACATTTCCTAACAACCTTTTGGTAGAGGTTAACTAATAGACACTTCCTATGTTGTTGCCTATATGAATGAACATAGACTGCGATTTTTGTTTTCATCTTGCCCAGCCTGATGTTCGAGCCTGAAACTGACTTTGTTAACTTGTCTTCACTAAGCTTTTATCCACTGTTATTAGGAACTGCAATCTGTGTAATGAATTTATTAGATCAATTATTTTTATCTTAATGCATGTTTAAAACTTCAAAGACCCCTTTCTTTTGGTTTTCTTTCATTGAAATGGTTTCCTGAACATCACTGCTTCCGTGCCTCCACTTTGATACGTAATTACTATTCTGCAAGAGCTCTCGGTACTTCTAATGTCATCTGACCTTAGGATTTTAATAGAATTAAATGCAAACAACATGAGAAAACAAGGGTCATAGGGAAACTTTACTTGTTAGTGAGCATTGGGAGAAGTTTGAAAGTCTTGGTCAAAGTGCAGTTCTGTGTTTAAGAAATCAAAAATATATCAGGAGATGCCTTCAGAAACAGCATTTATAGAAATTGCTTTTTTGGGGGTGGGAGTTTGATTTTAGAATTCATCTGGGTCTGTATGGGATTCATTTCTTTCTTTGCATTTTTATTGTTATAAATCAAGAGACTCATCTTCCAAGGCAAAAAGCCTTATGATTGGAAACAATATGTGAAAAACTCTTGATTTGTTACTTGTAAATAAGTAGTGAGTCTTGTCAACCTTTACAAGAAAAAAGGTAAGCAGTTTAGCCAGCAAAATCAGGTTTACTCTGGAATAGTAGAAGAAACACAGTACATGACACGCAGACTATGGTGAGCCACAAGCAAGTCGGGAGAACAAAGCACAGGAGGGTTCTGGAAGCAAGGAGAATGGGCATGGGAGGGGTTGTTCTGAACAAACGTTCTTGGGAGGTGAGTGAGTGTTCGAGGTTGGGGCGGCATCTCCTTGGCCGGGTTGTGGCGTCTTGTTGGCGGGTTGTTCCTGAGCCAGGAGAAAATCCTCCTGCTGGAGTAAGTGAGGTAGGCTGCCATGAAGTGAGTGGTCTGTGTGGGACATCCCTCCCTTCAGTGCTTCCCCATTCCGTTTTGTATGGATTTGTTTTCACAGTCTAGTATCTTAACTCTCCCTCTGAAATTCCAACGAGATTTGTAATAAATATACAGTAAGTCTTTGAATATTTTTTTCTATCTAATTATTATCTCAGTTTTAAATTACAACTTTAGTTAGTTCTCTAAAATAAGAGGACATCCACTGAACCGCCACATGGTCTTTGAATTCCATTGCTGTCCGATCAATAAGATGTCTGGGGTAATGATCAAAAATTGAGAGAAACGAGGGTTGGGGCCCTATTTCCAGATACCGTCATTCCTAAGCTAGATTTCATAACTGGTTCATAACTATATCTGGAAAAGTATAATTTCAATAGTAATTTTACAGTAATTTCTTTACAGTTTTTATAACCTGAATTTATGGAAATAAAAAGTATAAACTGTCATTTTATGAGCTTGATTTCTGAATTCTCCCAGAAACTTCAGATATTCAAGCCATATTTCATTATCGTAATAAATCATTGATGATTTAAAAAAAAGAGCAGAAACATCACCATCAGTATTAGAGAAACAAGTAATGAAAATATCCTAAACTAGAGTGAGTGCCACTTAACCTTAATAGAAAAAGAAGAGAAATGCAGAGCAGAAGGCTTTTGTAAAAGAGAAGACAGGAGTAAAGCTGGTGGAATTGCAGCCACCCCAAGACAGGAAAGTTCCTTCAGATTACTGTACTTGGCTCTGGACCCTTCCACTAGAAAGCTTGAGGCACTGGAGCCAGCGGACGTCCTGTAGGCTGTTTGTCACAGGGAAGTGCCAAGGGGCCTGACTGTGGTGGAGTTTTTCTCACCTATGAGATGTTTGTGATCACACCCCTAGGCTTATGAAGTAGCTTTTGTAAGGCTGAATATGACTGTGATTTGCAAATAACACATTCTAAAAGACATACCTTGAAGTAGCTAGAACTGGACGCTTTGGTAATGACTGTCCTTTTCTCATCTTTGTACTACACTTAATATAACGCGTCGGGAAGAATTCAACATCACCTAATAAAATAAAATTCTGAAAAAAGTAAAGTGCAAAAAAAATATTTGATGAGGCAAATCTTTCTAAAAGAAAACTTGACATTTCTAGTATTCCCCTTGGCTTTCCATTCAAGACTTCTGCCCAAAGTATAAGCATAAACGACTAGACCATATGGAAATTGGTTGTAAAAGATGTTTTAAATTAGCCAGTCCTTCCAAGAGTCTTGGAACATCACATACATTGATGCTGTGGTGGCTAATGAAGTTGCCTCTTGAAAAGTTTTTATTCAACAAAACTGAAATTCTTTCTCTGAGAAATTCTTACTACTTTTTAATACAATTGTCTTGGTTCATACCCCAGGGATATATTTAAGTTATAATTGCATATTGCATTTTTAAGAAGGTTCCTTAATTTATTGCTTCTTTCAGCAAATTTTGCTTGGTGTTGTTCTGTCAGAATAATTTAATTTTACATCAGCTAATTTAGCTCATATTAATATTTCCCCTGAAATTCAGCTAGCTTGGCAAGCTGTTTTAGGTGGTGAGAAAGAAAACTCTTTTATAGGAAGCATTAAAATGTTAAATTATTGTGGAGTGAAATCATTTTATCAGTCCTGGGAGGCAGTCCATAACTAATTCCATTGTATCCTTCCAAGAAAAGTCAACTTTTATTGAAAAAGCCAGTTCTCTTTTTCCACTTCGTCTCTTTCTCTGTTTTCCATAATGCCATCCTTCCCTCCCGTCTCGTCCTGCCCCTCCAAGTCCTTCCAGGACTGCTGACTGCGCTAACAGCTCGACCTGGTTTCTGAGTCACAACAACAACAAAGTCCCTCGTCAGTAGTTACAGCGTTCAGTGAATAATTCAGACATGATGAAAGAAAGCCTCATTTGACAAGATAGTAGCTGTTTCAGTGAACAGCGAGTGTGCAAACAAGGCCCGCGTTAGTTGGGGGAATACAGGAGTTCAAAGGGTTTGGTGATTTTGAAAGTGAATTACAGCTTGGGGAGCTTCGCCAGCCACCTTTCTACTGTTGGGTTGCGGCTGGAGCTTCTTGCATTGCTGATTACATGGCATTTGGAGGATGTTTTATCTAATTTCTGATAAGACTTTGTTTTATAAAGTGGGCTTGCTTCTGTGGAAATGAACCAAGAGCAAAGGAGAACAAACAAACTATTGATTCCTAGTTTGCTCTGGCAATAGTTGGCTCTCGCAAGGGAGCCTTGCTTCCGGCGGATATGCAAAGGCAGGCCTGGGAAGGGCAAAAGCTCAGCAGGGAGAGCAGGGGAGGCTGGGGGTCAGCTTGGAGGCTGGTGGTAGCCTGGGGAAGCTGGAGGCAGCTGGCTAGAAGGGGGCATCCCAGGGGATTGCTTTGGGGAACATATTTGGCTTTCTCTGGTTGGTCCTGAGCTGGAAAAGATTTTGGGGATCAAAAGTAGAGAAGTCAGTGGTCATTGCCCAAGTCCCAAGCGTTCTGGGCCATTGGTGCAGAGAACGTGTTTGCCTTCCTGACTTGTCACGTGGGTCGGAGTTCTCTTGGTGTGCGTGGCTTGGCCAGGGTCTTCGGCACATTCCGTCTCTTACTTTGTACTGAGAAATGTATCTAGCCAAGTGCGAACTGAATATATATCAGTGCGAAATTTTAAATTAAGAAGGACAATGGGGTATTTACTAAATTTACTTTTTGATTTGTTCATAGTAAAATTCACTCTTTTTGAAGGATGTAGAGTCTAGGGACCACCACCCCAATTACGATACAGAACTTCACCTCCAGAAGGTCAGCCCCTTCCCTCCCCCTTGATCCCAAGCAACCATGGACTTGTTTCCTGACCTTATAGTTTTGCCTTTTACAGAATGTCATGTAAATGGATCCATACAGAATGTTGGATTGGGCTTCTTTCCCGTAGCACAACGCACAGGCACATCCTTACTGTTGTGTGTATGTCAGTAGCTCGTACCTTTTTTTTGAAAACCAGACATCAGTCTTTATCTGTATTTTGCCAGTTTTTCTCCTCAGGTCCTTTTCCTGGTCTAGGTTCCACCCAGGACATCATGTTGCATTTCATCCTCGGGTCTCCTTAGTCCCCTCTGCTGTGACAGTTTCCCGTCCTTCCCCTGTACCGCATGCCCTTGGCACTCCTGAAGAGTCTGGTCAGCTGTTCTGTGGAATGTTCCTCCCCTTGGGTTTGTCTGATGTTTCCTCTTGATTAGATCAGTGTTAGGGCTTTTGGGGGAAAATACCATAGATGTGCCCTTCTCGTGCCGTCCTATCTAGGGGTACAGTTCAACAAGACTTAACTCCTGGTGGCGGGAAGGTGGACCACTTGGTGAAGTTAGGGCTTGACAAGCTTCCCCGTGGCGCACTTGCTATTCGTTCCCACATTTCATTCCTGGGAGATTTTTTCTCATACCAACCAAATATGTGATGTTTTTCCACATCGGCTCCCTGGTTCTCTGGCACCAACTCCCAGAGGCAGCACAGACCCCACAGGACGGCCTCTCCCGCAGAAGGCAGCCACAGATGGGGTGCTTAGGCACCTACATTTCTGCCTAACCTATTACAACCTCACAGGTTCTCATGACCCCCCCCCTCCAGGTTTGATAATTCCCTACAATGACCCAAGAAAGTGCTTTATTTATCATAATCGGAAGCATGCAACTCAGGAACAGCCAGAGGAAGAGTCCTAGGGCAAGGTATGGGAGGGGGTGAGCTACCAAGTTTCCAAGCCCTCTCTGGGCATGTCACCCTCCGAGCACCCACCTGTGCTCGCCAACCTGGAAGCTGCACGCACCCCTCAGTTGAGGCATGTTTATGGCACATCCATTACTTGGACTTGATTGATGAACTCATTGGTCATTGGTGATTAACTCAGGCTCCGATCCATTTTCCCTCTCCAGAGGTTGGGGGATTTGAGGGACAAGTTTTAAGTTTTTGATCAGTGCTCTGCATTCTGAAGCAAGATAGGAGCCCTCCAAGAATTGTATTCTTACAGACAAAGATGCTTGTATCACCCTTATCACTTAGAAAATCCCAAGGGTTTTAAGAAATCTCTGCCAGGACCCCAGACAAAGACCAGATGTGGATTTCGCATTATGCTGCAGTTCCTTAGAAGCAAACCACTGGTCCAGCCCAAACTCAGGTGGAGGGGCGTTGAGCTCCACAGTGAAGGGGAGACTGTCCAGTACTGTGTGGGTATGTGTTAGTCAACATACTATAGTCTGGGGGAGGTGCTTCAAGGCCAGGCAAACATCTGTTTCTCCTTCAGCTTGCATCCCACCAGTTTTAGCGTCTGTCTGCGGGTCATGCCTGTTGTGGTCCTTATGATTATGTCCTGTTTTCCTTTTTTTCTTCTCCATCTACTATTTGGAGTTCTTCTGTACTGTAGATTTGCCCCTTTCCTCATCTGTTTTCTATTCAGTCATTTCTTATTTGGACACGTGGACAGTTATGTTTTAGTCTGTTTTTAATTTGTACCTCAAATTCTTCCAGCTTTGACCTTGGAGCTTTTCTAGGTTGGCTCCTGTATCCATTTGATATTTTTTTTCTTAGCACTTCCTCACTCTCTGGCACCAGGAGATGCTCCAGGCTTCTTTTATAAATGACCTGCACCAGCCCCAGAATAAGATCCCTGGTTTCTTTTATTGGAAAATGGGTTAGAAATGAAGATCTGGGTACCGCGTGCTTGTTGCTGCTGGACTGCCACATTCTAAGGCCTCTCCATGGACAGAGCTTGCAATTATATGCGTGTGTATTCTGACCCATGTAAACCTGCAAGTCTATTTCCCTAGCTGTCTGTGTATATTTTAAAATAACCATGAGTTCCTGCTGGCATCTCTGACCGTAATGCAGGACCATGGGTCCACTCCATTTTCCCGTGCTTCCTATTTGTCATTTCTTTCTCTGCCAGTGAGAAGCATAACTCCCATTATCTACAATTTACTCACTTCTTTAACCCTATAGTACATGTACACTGTTTCAGAATTGCTAACTCATATATGCCTGTGAGAAACAGAGAGACCACCTGAGCCGTGTCTCTCTGGAGCCCCTTTCTTGATTAGCCTTGCCGTGACCATACACTGTCTTATGGAGCTGCTCCGAGGGCTCGTCCCCCCCAGCCCCGCCCGCGAGGATCTGGGGCGCATGTGTACTTGAGTCATTAGTCATTCATTTACCTCCCTCTGCATCCATCCTGCCTTCTCCCAGTATCCCAGCTGGCATTTGTTTTTCTTTAGTTTGTAAACAATGAAGTTCACTCTGTAGTGACCCTTTCTTTCTTTTTTTTAAAGTTTTTATTTCAGTTCTGGTTAACATACAGTGTTTTATTAGCTTCAAGGGTACACTATAGTAATTCAACACTTCCATACAAGTGTGCTCCCTACTCCCATCCCCTATTTATCCAGCCTGCCACTCCTCTTCCCTCCATGGTGAACCTTTCAGTGAGACCCACAGGAGCATAGAGTTGCGTGTCCATCACTACCGTCCAGAATGGTCCCATCACCCTTGAAACCCCTGCAGTCCTTCCCTCCAGCCTCCAGCCCTTCCCTCCAGCCTCCAGCAACCGCTGCTCTGCTTCTGATCATAGTTTTGCTTTTTTCAGGGTGTCATGCAAGTGGGATCTTCAGGTCTTTTGCCTAAAAAAGTGCATTTAAAATTTATTCATTCTCTTATGTGAATCAACAGCGCATTCCTTTTAATGCTGAGTAGTATTCCATTGTCTGAATGTATCACGATTTGTTTATATACTCATCTTGTTGAAGGATGTTTTGTTTGTTGGGGTGGTGATGAATAAGGCTGCTCCAAATGAATAAATAAATAAAACTGCTACAAACATTTGCTTGCATAATCTTTTGTAAACTTACATTTTTAATTCACGCGGGACTTAGGAGTGGGTCAGATATTGTACACTTAATTTTAATGTGTTTGCAAAATTTTTGTTTATCTAGAATGTAGAATGAATAGCACCCTTCCTTATTGAACTTTCTGATTGTCAAATTACATATGGCTTTTTAAAGTTAACTAATTTTCCCCCCCTTAATTTCTTTGGAAAATCCAGAAGTTACTGTGTTTATCAAGCAGATTTTTCTTATGATCCATACTTAGTGATCTCTTTAGTTATTAGGTGGCAGCTCATCTAAATGAATGAATTCATGTGCCATTTCATCTTTTCTTGCCTTAAAAAAATGGGCCTAATCCTTATATAGGGATGATGGGGGTGGAGGAGAGGAATGAGGGAGAGAGATGGTGAGAGAGAGAGGAGACAAAAGCAGACACCGAATAGGATGTTGGGGAAGAGCAGTGAGGACATAGGCATGACTCAGGATTTTTGATGATACTGGCTGATTAGGCTAGAATTACGCATGGCTGCTGTGGCTAGGTCAGTCGTGGAGATGGGAATATTCAGGCTATGAGATCATGCAGTACTGGAACATTGAAGTTGAATAATCTGAAAATTAATAACAAAATCATAAGAATAATATTTAAGAACAAGTGTGAAGTTTTTATATTGGCTTTGATTTTTGAATAGCGGAATATGGAGCTTTTCACTTTTTGCTCAGTGGTTTAAACCTAGCCCTAGGCCAGGAATAAGCAAATACTGTTTTCATTTGACAAGTCTTTAGCTGCTATTTGAAATGCTTTTTTGTGGTGAACGATGCTCACAAAATACCAGTAGATGAATGTGAACCTGAGTATGTCTTTGTGGGGTTGTGTTATTTTCAACAACAACTTGGCCACCAATTGTTTAAAGAGATTGAAATTTTTTTTAGACGGAGTGAGTTGAGAATGTGTACATGCTAGCCTCTTAATTCTGTTTTAGGGAATATTTCTCTGTAATTAAAATCTAAATGTTTCTAAAACCGTTGTTCACCTTAGATCAGTGTTTAATGGATGGAGTACTGCCTCCTACGGGATGTTTGTGGGCCCATTTCTGGTGGTCCCAGTGAGGATAGTCATCAAAAGGACAGGAGCCAGGTGAGACCACGTGCAGGGTCAGGACGGTCCTGCATGTTGAAGACGGCTCCCTGCCCTCCTGTGTCTTCCACATGTCCCCTTGATGTTTACGTAAACTCTATTCATCACAGGACCTAGTATTCCATTTTTAAAATAAACATATAGCACTTTTGTAGTGTTTTAACATGTATTGAAATTCTTCAAATGCAATTACTGCACAAATTAAGGGAAAATTGTACTTTGTTTTGTTGGGAACGTTACCAGGAGCCACTCACAATTTTAGCAATGCCCTATGGAGTGGGAGCTGCCAGTAAACACACCTGTATCCATCTTCCTTTCTGACTGCACCCTGCAACTATGTAACAGACGGGTTTGGGTTTCATTGTAATAGACTTAGAACCAAATGTTTTTTAATTAGTGCAACCACAAGCATGAACTATGACGATATCACACTTCAAAGATTTAAAAGAATCTGTGCCAGTGAAGTTTTTAAGATGTCATTTATTGTCATCCTCTCTATTTTAATTTTTGTAACACGTTCCCACAAAATAAGTTATAAAATCATATAACTCAGTGGTTGATTTGGGGGGTTGCCTGCTGTTTTTCAGTCTTCTCCTGAGACTGCCCCCCCCAACCCGTAGTCTACAGTGTCATTTTGTCACAGCTTTTCAGTTCTTTCCTTGCAAGTCTCAGAGACCCCATCTGATCTGTGGCCTGGCATGTGACAGGGATTTGAGATATGAGATAGAGATATACAAATATATATATATATATATAAAGATTTTATTTATTTGAGAGAGAGCTAGCACAAACGGGGAAAGGACAGAGGGAAAAGGGGAAGGAGAGAGGCAACTAGATTTCCCACTGAGCACGGAACCCAACTCGGGGCTCAACCTGGGGTTCCAGGTGGGACAGGGACAGGTCTTGACTTGGGGATTGATCCCAGGACCCTGAGATCATGACCTGAGCTGAAGGGAGACACTTAACCAACTGAGCCACCCAGGTTCCCGTGGATGTGAGCTATATGTTCTGGGATCCTTTTTCAGTAGCCTATCCCATGTCAACATGGCAAATTGTTTTAATACTGCATTTAAAAACAACCCTCATTATTCCTGAGAACACCATATATTTCTTCACTTAAGTAATGTGTCATTTGTCTGGGAGTTTTATTTCAATAACTATCATTTCCTCTTTCTCTTATCATTTGCAAATAAGCTTAGTCTCTTATTACTTAGCCTAACCTTGGTATTTGTAATAGTTTAAGAGTTTAAATTTTTTCTTGGCATGTAACTTACATATAATAAAGTACACAGGGCACCTGGGTGGCACAATTGGTTAAGCATCCAACTCTTGATTTTGGCTCAGGTCATGATCTTAAGATCATGAGATTGGGCCCTGCCCCGGGCTCTGTGCTGGGCATAGGTCTGCTTGAATTTGTCTCTCCTCGTTTTCCCTCTGCCCCTCCAAACCCACCTCCCTGTTCATGCTCTCTCTCTCTTAAAAAATTTTTGAAAAGATTACTAAAGTACAAAAATCTTTAGTATACAGCTTGTTGAATTTTTTCAACATTTTATTATGAACATTTTCAAATGTAGGAAGAATTATAAAGTGAACACCCTTATATCCTCTGCCTAGATTCTACAATTAACATTTTGTTCTGTTTGCTTTATCACATGTCTATCCACCAACCCATATCTCTGTTTTTCTACCAGTCCCTCTTAGTGTTTGATGCATTTCAAAGTAACTTGCAGACATTAGTACACTTTACCCCTGAACACTTCACCACACATACTATTTTTTTAAAGATTTTATTTATTTATTTGACAGAGAGAGATCACAAGTAGGCAGAGAGGCAGGCAGAGAGAGAAGGGGAAGCAGGCTCCCTGCCGAGCAGAGAGCCCGATGTGGGGCTCGTTCTCAGGACCCTGAAATCATGACCTGAGCTGCAAGCAGAGGCTTTATCCCACTAAGCCACCCAGGCGCCCCAAGGATGTGTCACCACACATACTAGTAATCGGAGTTCAGTATTTGTTTACTTTTTTAAAGGTAAAATTTGCACACAATGAAATGCATAAATAGTAAGTATACTTACTTGAGCCACTTTTACAAATGCATCCGTGTTTGCACAGCAAGCCTGACCCTAGGGAAAATCACCATCCCCCTGAATGGTTTCTTGGTGCCACTTCCCATCAAACATGTTCCAGTCACCAAGGGAGAGTGCTCTTCTGGACTTTATGGTCATCGGTTAGCTTAGCTCTTGTCTGGGATTCACAGGTGACCATGAAACCCATGAAGGGGAACCTGGGGTCAAAAATATTTTTGTAATGCTTCTTAGATGTCACTTGCCATTTTCCATCTCATTCCCTGATGAGTGTCCCATGGGATTTCCCCGTTCTAAAGTCATGTTTTGTGTGGTAGTGTTCTTGCTGGTAGGGTCCTTATTTCAGTGAGGATAATGAGCTAAGGGAGGAAGAGATACATAAAACATGATCTAAGGCACTATTTTCAATCCTCCTGGACAAAATAACCCCCTCCTTTCTATAGCAGATATTTAATCTGGCTTCCTTACTGTCTTGGAATGAAATTCATAGATTTTAAAAAAAATCCCACACATATAATTTCAGAAAATCAGTATAATTTCAGAAAATCAGTATAATGCCCTCGCCTTGATAGTAAGGAGAAATAAAAGAAAGCAATTCATAGTGAATATGTATTTTAATATGTAAATTGAATGCAGAAGCAGATATGAGGATCCAGCTGTCTTCTATTAGGCTATACATTAAAGAGATTTTCTAAAATGTAAAACAGTACCATTCTTTTAATTTGTTTTAAAAATATAATTATCTTTCATAATATATATATGTGTTAATATGTAAGGTTTGATATTATAATTTTTGATGAATCAACAAATATTTTTAAGTGTCTCAGTTTAAAATTTAATATGACAAATAGAAATAGTTACCAACATAAATCAGAGCTTTTGGGCGTTCTCAGAATTATAATTTTAGGGCTGCGTGACGACACTCAGAACAAAATATCTGAGAAGCTTTGGTTTGGCCTGTACTAGAACTTCACACAAATGGAATCCTGTATACTGTTCATGCTTTGTATGTGCTCAAGGTTTATTTTACCCAACATCATGGTTTTGAGATTCATCCATGCTGTTTGGTATACCAGCAGTTTTTTTTTCCTTTTTATTGGTGAATAATACTCTGTTGTATGAAGACATCACAGCCAATGAATTCTTTTTTTTTTTTTTTTAAGATTTTGTTTATGTGTGTTGCAGAGAGAGACACAGTGAGAGAGGGAACACAAGCAGGGGGAGCAGGAGAGGGAGAAGCAGGCTCCCCGAAGAGCAGGGAGCCCAACATGGGACTTGATCCCAGGACCCTGGGATCATGACCTGAGCTGAAGTCAGATGCCTAATGACTGAGCCACCCAGGCACCCCACAGCCAATGAATTCTTAAATATATATATATATATATATATATATACAACCATGAAAACCCTATGCAGTTGGGAAACATGAACTGTTTCCATGATGACTGCCCCCCTAAAGGTAGCTGTTATTCTCACATCTCATATGAACAGAAAATAAGGAACACACTCTTTTATGTCTCTTTCCTTAGCCCAGTGCATGCCTACTGATTGTACAAAGGCCACCTGCTCAGTTTCTTCTTTCTAACAGTGCTTGCTCTGCTCTCCGCCTCCTGTACTTCCACTCTTTTGTCTCCCCGTACTTCCACATGGAATGGTTTTTAAACTCCTATTTTATGCGTGCAGACATATTCATTAGACAGAGCTACAAGCATCCACCAACCTTATTATGCCTCTAGCGTAGTCGAGCTTATGCATTTATAGATTGAAATGCACGGTCATTATACATCGTTTCCCTCCCCCCACCCCGTTCTATTGCTGTTTGGGTATTATATTGATTTTTTGAAATTATATGTGAAGGCTGGTTATTTTTATCTATGAATTTCATCTCAGATGAGTGAAGTAGGTCGGCATTATTAAATATTTGTTGTTAAAAAGAGGTGGGCTTTGGGTCCAGCAGGATTGAGAATACTTCTCGGACCTTGGTTTAAATTATTTATTTCCTTCTTAGCCCATCATCCCCACTGAAATACAGAACCTAGTAGCAGTAACCTCACTGTGAAGAATTAATCATTTTCTTCATCAGAACTTGTTTTTTTTAATAAGTACACCAACCATTTATTTTAAAATGGCATTTTTCTAAGCCAAGATTTGCTGTGATGTATAGAAACGTCATGTTTGAGGACTGGCATCTTGAATTCTGTGTAAAATTCTAATAATAATTGATTTGTAGAGGGCATTCTTGTTGTGTATGATTCTATTTATCTCCTTGGTATCTGATTTGCATTAGTTAATGTAAAATAAGGAAACTAGTTATCCATTTTTTTTCTCAGTCTGAACATTTTCTGAATTCATGCCTTAGGAAGTTCTTTTATTCCAAGAAAATGATCCAGCCACTATGAATTGCAAAGTGTGCTATCTTATTTTTCACCTTGGGAAATAAGAATGATGGCTACAAGTGAGGTCTCTGAAGTCGGGGCAGATTGATTTTTATTCTGATTTAGTCACACCTCTGCCTCAGTTTTCTTATCCATCAGGTGGTGGTAACTGTGCCTACCAAATAGGGTTGTCACAATTATTAAGTGGAATAATATAATGTGGACACCTAGAATAGTGCCCAGGTTTTAGTAAATGATCAATAAACAACAGCTTTTGCTTGTTATTTTTTTTATCACAAATAGTAATTGATGGTGAAATTAGGGATTGTTTTGCTCTGATGAATTTTTTTGGAATTAGATTTCTTGGTAGACAACCAGTATATATTGAGCCTCTGATGTGTAGACACTTGGGAATGAAAGATACGAAGGGATAGTATTTACCCCTTGGAGCAAACTCATTTGATTACCTCTAGAATAACACACACAAAGGTGGTTGTATTTAAATGGCACCAAAGAAAAGTGGCAGTACCCAGTGGAAGGCTGAGTTCCAGTGGCCGCTGCTTGGATTTGGAAAGTAGGAGCCTGTTAGCAATCCTTGCAGGAAAAGCCAGAGGAATTTGGAATAGGAAGGAAGTAGAAACAGTATACCCATTTTGGGAAGTTTGGAGAAGAATGGAATGGCATGGGCATCAGGGAGGTCCCTTGGTAAGCCCAGGAGAGGGGAAGACAGGGGCCGTACAGGCTGGAGGGATGGCCGTGGAGGTGCTGTGGAGAAAGGAAAGGCCCACTGGGGGGGGGGTCAAGAGACCCTCCAAGGCTGGGAATCCCACGGATGCTCTGGAGCTGGCTTCAAGGAGGTGACCGAGGGCTGAGCAGAGCCAGTTTGAAATAACTGCTGAGGAGAATGAGAACAAAAGCAGCCTAGAGAGGTGTTTTTTTAAAAGCTCAAGGGGGTGCTGAGAGAGCATTGGGACAAGACCCGTGAGGGTGAGGGTATGGTAAGCTTTCCTTCTGTTTATTTCCCATTATTTTCTTTGTAAGTGCTCATTTTAACCCAAACTGAAATCCGTGATAGCTAATGCTTCCTGGACGTAGCCACTGCTCTTGTCTAAAGACTTGAGATCCTTTCGCCTGCCAGCAATCCTAAGAGACAGGCAGTCTCCTGCTTGTCACTTCACAGGTGAGGAAACAGAGTCACCAAAATGCAGGGTCGCAGGCCCAGGAACCAGGGTTAGGTGAAGGAGCTGGGGCCCCAACCAAGCAATCAGAGGACTGACTCTTGGTCTAAACTATGATGTGCTGCCTCATAAAACAAAGCAAGACAAGAAGAAACTTTGGAATTCTCTAGAAGGAAACAAAAATACACAGTGAGACAAAAAGTTAGCAGTTTTCCTCCTTGGAGGTCATCATTGTCATGGGATGGCTTCTTATCGAAGCAAGGAGAGATGATTTCTGAATGCTTACTTGGGGCCAGTTACTATTCATGTCATTTATATGACCCTCTCCTTCCAGCCCTCACAAGGCAAAGGGTCAGCCCTGCTGCTCCCACCCTTCTTCATGCCTGAGAAGAGCAGAGAACAGTCATCTGCCTGGGGCCGCAGAGCAAGGAAGAGGCAGAAGCCCGATGGGGTCCTGGTTCCTGCCTGAATATGTCCCATTAATTCTTGGTTGCAGGTTGGGGGATAGTTCTGTTCTCTTTACTGTGGCCATGGCCCCCATGGTAGCAATGATCCCTCTCCTCTGGCAGCTTCTCCTGAGACACTGTTGGTTTGAAGCACAAGTGGCAGCGTAGATGTACGCTAAAGAAGTAGAGAGCAGGGGCACCTGGGAGGCTTAGTCGGTTAAGTGTCTGGCTCTTGATTTCGGCTCAGGTACTCATCTCAGGGTTGTGAGATCGAGCCCTGTGTCAGGCTCTGTGCTCAGCCAAGAGACTGCTTAAGGAGTCTCTCTCCCTCTTCCTCTGACCCTCCCTGCACTCAAGTTCTCTCTCTCTCTCTTTAAAACAAATAAATCTTAAAAGAAAGAAAGGAAGGAAGGATGGAAGGAAACAGAGGGTAAAGGCCCCCATATTCGAGAAGAATATCATAATGGGCACATAGAGCAGATTTAGCATGCTAATGAAATATTTCATTATCATCCTGATCCTTAAATTTTAAGGAAGTGAAATAAAAACTCAGTAACCTCAAAGACAGTATTGCATTAAACAGACAAGTCTTTGTCATTAAACTTCTCAGTGGTCCTTGGCCCAAGAGCCTTCTCAGAGGCGGTCCAATAATTCGATTAGCGCACGCAGCTGTGGGTCATGCATTTGGAATGTCTAGAACTGCTTCTTGAAAACTCCAGGGCCACGGGATATCTGCAGCAAAGTATATGCATGCATGTTCTCACATCCTGACAGAGACTTTCACACCCCGCCTCGTGTGCAGCGTCAAGCTCTGGTCCACCGCTGTAGGAGTCCTGAAGGCATGACTTAGAAATAGTCCCCAGCACTCACAGTTTCAGAAACCCTTGTGCCCGTCCCTCCGAAGCCTCTTCTCCCTCTTTCCTTCCACCCTCTCCCATGACCCAGATTGTCATTGGTCTGCTCTTCCCTTCCCCCTCCCTTAGATCCTGTTTGGTGCACCTGCTGTGGGAGCACCGCAGAATGAAGCACTTCCCTGGGGGACGGTCAGACTCCCAGCGCCTCTGTTCTGTCATGTCCACGATTTGTCTGTGTGCTGAGTGACCTCTGTGGCATGGCTGCGGGAGTGCTGCTTGCTGTTGGTGTCCTGTCTGCAGCTTCCACTGAGTTCCGGAGAGTAGAGCTCTTTAAATGAAACCTTTTATTTTGAAATCATTGTAGAAGCTCATGCACTTATAAGAATGAATCCGGAGAGATCCCATGTCCCCTCTCCTGGGTTTCCCACAATGGCGATATCGTGCAGAAGTGTGCCGCAGTCTCACCACCGGGATATTGCCACTGATAGAACTCACCAACCTTGTTCCGGTTTCCCCAGCTTTACCTGTACTCGTTGTGTGCGTGTGTTTAATCTGTGTGAGTCCATCCCGTGTAAGTTTGTGTATCTCTACCGCAGTCAAGTTTCAGTCAGTGCCGTGCCACAGCAGCCCTCCCATGGCCCTCTCGGAGCCACCTCGCCGGCCCTGACTCCACTTCATCTCCCTCATCCTCCAACAACCAGTCTCTCCCCCATTTCTGTTATTATGTCATTTCAGGGTTACATAAACAGCCTCATACGGCGTGTACGTAACCTTTTGATAATGGTTTTGAGATCGGGCCTCAGCTTAAGTCCCTTGAAGTCCGTCCATGCTGTTTCATGCATCAATGTTCATTCATTTTTTTTTGCTAAGTAGTAGTCCAGGGTGTGAATGCACCACAGTGTGTTTAATCATTCAGCCATAGACTGACCCCTGGGTTATTTATAGCTCTGGGCTATGATGAGTAAAGCTGCTGTGAGCATTTGTATATAAGTTTGGAATGAACATAAGCTTTCACTTATCAGTGGTAAATATCCAAGAGTGCAGGTGCTGTATTTTTCATAACTATACGTCAGGTTTTATAAGAAGTTGCCAAACTGCTGTCCAGAGTGCCTGTACCATTTTACGTCCCCACCAGCAACGTCTGAGCGGTCCAGGTTCCCTGCGTCCTTGCCAGCATGCGGTGTTGTCGCTGAATTTTAGCCATCCTGAAGGTGAGCACTGCTATCTCAACATGGTTTTAACTTGAATTTCCCTAATGACTAATGATGTGGATATCTTTTCACGTGCTTATATGACATCTACTGTTCCCTTCATATATGTCTTTGTATAGTTTGCCCATTTTCTTTTTAAAGATTTATTTATTCATTTTAGAGAGAGCACGAGCAGGAAGGGCAGAGGGGGAGGGAGAGAGAAGCTCCAGCAGACTCTTCCCTGAGCTCAGAGCCCAGTGAGGGGCTCAGTCCCACAACCCTGAGATCACGACTTGAGCTGAAACCAAGAGTCAGACACTTAACTGACTGAGCCACTCAGGCACTCCTCATTTGCCCATTTTCAAATTGATTTTTTGTTGTTGTTCTTTTGGAATTTTAAGGGTTCTTTATATATTCTAGATAGTAATCCTTTTTTGGATACGTGGGTTGTAGGTATTTCCTCCCAGTGTGTTTCTTGTCTTTTCATCCTCCTAAATGGACTCTTTCACAGAGCAGAGGTTTTAAATTTTGATGAAGTCTCATTTGTCGGTTTTTTTTTTTTTTCCTTTTTTGGATCATGCTATTAGAGTCAAGTCTAAGGACTCTTCACTAAGTGTTAGGTCCCAGAGAATTTTTCCTATATCTTTGTCTTCAAGTTTTATAAGTTTGCATATTACATTTAAGTCCATGATCCATTTGAGTTAATTTTGTATAGATGTGAGGTTAATTTTCTTTTTTCTTATGAGTATCTGAATGTTAAAAACACTATCCTTCCTCTATTTAATTACCTTTGTGCCTTTGTCAAAAATCAGTCGTGCATATTTCTATATTTCTGGGTTGTCTTTTCTGTTTCTTGGATCTGTGTGTCTCCCCATCTGCCAATACCATACTGTCTTGATTGCAGTAACTTTATATTCTCTTAACATAGGGTAGAGTGATTCCCCTTATTTCAGTATTCTCTGCCAAAACTGTTTTTAGCTATTCTAGTGCCTTTGCCTTTCCATATAACTTTTAAAATAGTCTGTGTATATTTACAAATATTTTGCTGGAATTTTGATCAGAGTTGCACTAACCCTACAGACCTCTTTAGAACTAACCAATATCTTTCCTCTGTGGCATCTTCTTTTCCAAGTAATGGTGTGTCTCTCCATCTATTTATCTCTTCTCTGATATCTTTCATCAACATTCTGTAATTTTTAGCATACAGAGTCTGTAGATGTTAAGTTTATAGTTGAGTTTTTCATTTAATTTGGAGTGAGTATAAATCATACTGTGTTTTTAATTGTAATTTCCATGTTTGTTGTTGGTGTACGGAAATGGAACTGTAATTGATTTTTGTGTGTGTTTGTCTTGTATGCTGTCACTTTGCTTAACTTATTTTTTGGCTCCAGAAAGTTTTTCTTTTTGGATTCTTTGGGATTTTCTACAGAGAAAAATCTGGTCATTGGCAAAAGGAGATGATATCACTTTTCCCTTTCCAATCTGTATGCCTTTTATTCCTTCTTCTTTGGTCACTGTGGTGGTTAGAACTTCCATTGCTGCCCCGGATAACAGTGGTCAGAGCAGACATCTTCCCTTACTCCCAACCCAAGGATAAATGTTGTCTTTGGCTCTTGAGTATCAAGTCCGATATAGGCTTGTGGTAGATATTCTTCATTAGGTTGAGATAATTCTACTCTATACTAACTCACTGGGAGTTTTATCAGGCATACTGGATTTTGTCAAATAGTTTTTCTGTATCAATTGATATTGTGTGATTTTTCTTTTCTAGCCTGTCTGTAGGATGGATTACATGAACTGATTTTCAGATGTTGAACCAGCCTGGCACACCCAGTATAAGTCCTATGTGGTCATATGTATGTAATTCTTTTACACATTCTTGGATTCCATTCACTAATATTTTATTGAGGATTTCTATATCAGAGATTATGAGAGATACTTACCATAATTTTCCCTTTTTGTGCCATCATTGGTTTTGGTATCAGGGTAATACGGGCATCATAAAATTAGTTTGATGTGTTCTTTTTTATCTTCTTGATGAGGTTATATAAAATTGGTGTTAATTCATCTTTCAGTGTTTGGTAAAATTCTCCAGTGAAACTATCTGATTGGGAGCTTCCTTTTTGGGAGTTTTATTGTTTTTGTTTGTTTATTTTGTGTTTGTTTTTGTTTTTGCCTTTTTTTTTTTTTTAGCAAATTTAATTTCTTTAACAGCATAGGACTACTCTATTTCATCTTGGTTGAATTTTGGCTATTTGTGACTCAAATAATTGGTTCATTTCATTTGCATTGGCAAATTAATGACAATGACAGTTTCATTTTCAGAGCCCTGGTGATGCTGGTTCAGTCTGCTGAGTTCGTCTGATGCCTGTGGGTCTCCCACTAGTGTTCTGATGCTTTCTAATGGGTCAGAAAGAGTTCTTGTAGGCTGGACTGCCCGGTACCTCTGGCTTTGGAGAGCGTTGTCACGCTTGAGGGAAAGGACAGAACTTCTGATACTGGCTCCTTGTTTCGGTTGGATTCCTCTGCCTGTTGGGGATGGAAAACACTTCCCAGGTTCGTGCCACCTGGCTATGTGATTGGGGTCTCAAATCTGTGAGAACAAAGGGGCTCTCCAGCCTGGATACTTGTGGAGAGATCTCCTTGGTCATGGCTGCCAGCCACCAGCAATCTCTTGGATAAGAAAGAAATCTTAGCCTGGTATGGAAGGAAGGCCCTTCTTTTGACTGCTTTTTCTTAGTGCACTCCTGACTGGTGGACCCCTGGCCTGTTTGTAGGAGCTGCTTGGCTCACCTTTGGTTGTCGATGGGACTTCTGTCCAATTCAGGTAAGGGAGCAGCCTGTCTTGACTGCCTTCTGTTGCCACATTGGGGGTTGGGCCAACACCAGGCTGGGATCAGTATCTTTTGATGGTTGGGGTGGTGATATGTGTCCCATGCATTCTTCCTCCTTCCTGGGGTCTCTGACCAGTTGGCCTTCCAGTTCTGCATCAGCATTTATCTTTGCTCGAGCATCTCAGGGTCACCTGAGTGCATTTTCTGGTCTGAGCTGGGCTCATCCATGGGGTTATGGTCAGCTCAAAGTCAGGCGGGTGGCTCTATTGAAGCAGCCTGGCTTAGCCACACTTGTGGGGATGACTGGCCATGGGCTGACGGAGGATGGCCTCGTCTGAGTCAGCAGTCCTCTTCCTGGTTTGATCTCTGACCCTTCAGCAGGCCGGCCTGCCCTTGTCTACGTGGCAGTTGCAGCATTGCGGGAGAGCAGACCCTGGCTTGGAACTGGCACCCCGCCCCATTGCTGCACTGTGTCAGCTGAAACAGGTCACAGGACCAGCCCAGATCCCAGGGAAGGGGATATAGGTCCCATCTCCCCATGGAAGGCACTCAAAAGTCACTGCAAAGAGCGTAGATCCGGGGTGGGGTGGGGGATGAAGAATCGAAGCCGTTCTTCGTTCTTGTAATAAATTTACCTCGTCCTCCCCGTCACCCACAGGAGAGATTGAGTTACTCTCTTGGGTTCCAAATCCCGTTAACCTGCCTGGCGACTGCTTACAGAAACTGCCATCTGTGGCATTTCTCTTTGCTTCATGGAATGGATTTGGTTTCTAAACAAATCCAGTTTAAGCCATCCACCATGGAAAGCAATATGCTTTACCTTCTCAGAAATTGGTGACTTTGCCAGATTATTTCTTGACAGTTTTCTGTATTTTCCAAGTTTTCTAAGAAAAGATTGCATTGATTTTATAATCTAAAAAATAGTTATAAAACTTGGAGGTGTTTTTCCAGGATTTATGATCTTCTGAATTCTATTCTTTGCCTGAGCTTTTAGTTATTTTGTAATATTCATATCTGGGTAACTGACCGTCAAGAGTCTGACAAACCATGATGGGCCACTAAATGAGATTAAATTGTCAAACTCATGCTTTCTTCTCTGAGGGAGGCCTTTTGCTTTGGTGATAATTCCTCTCTGCAGGGTCCCCCCGTTGAGGACTTGTGAAGGTTGGACAGTGCCCAGACACCGGTCGGCAGGGTCAGCTCTGCGGGCAGCCCTGTTCCTGCTCTTCTACTCCTGCTCCTGGAGGAAATCCCTTCACAAATGTTCAGTCTCAGTTATTTTGAATTACCTGGATCACTGCTCTGCACACGCTGGTTTTCAGTAAATATGGGTCAAATTAGAGGCTTAGAAGTAGTCCTGGGTGTTTGTTCTTTGAGCTCCTAATAGTCTCTCTTCACTGTTTTTGCCTTTTTAAGGCCTCCTTGAATTCTATTACGTTGACCCTTGTGCAGTGGCCACTTTGTAGGTCAAAAGCAACTGGATGTTGGCAGTTGCATAAGGTTGTCTGGAACGCTGCATTTTACCTGAAGCAGCTTGTGGCTTTGCTTGGGTGGCTTTCCCGACCTTTCAGGGAAGCCTTTCCTCACTGTCTGCAGGCAGGCTCTTCCGAGGCCTGACATCTTTCCGTCCTTGACATGTGCACTTCTGTCCCAACCGTGCAGGCTGATGCTTTTCAAGTAGTTTTCAGGCTTCCATAACATTTTTATTCTCTTCATTTTTTTCCTGTTTAATTCCTATGCTCAGTCATTATTACCTCTTTAAATGAAATCATTATTTGATTAATGTCTTTGATTCTCCTTCTCCTACAACTTAACTGCTTGCGACCGGTTTTCATGCTGACTCACAAAGCTTGTTCCTCTTTGCCGTCCTGGTCAGCTGTCATCCATTCCCCACCCCGTGGCCTCCCTAGTGTCCTTCATTCAGCACCTACCACGCATCAGGCCACATGCTAGGCCTTCAGGTCATGAACATCATAGGAAACAGACCATGTGTACTCAGTGTTTGTTGAACGAATACATGAGAGTGAGTAGGTGAAGGAAAGCTGTTGGCTTTGGAGGAGCTTTCTGTCCTGCGGGGAGATGAACTTAGAAGCAGTGTGCAGAGGACAATGATGGCCGTCCACACAAGGTGATCTGGAAACGCAGAGGAGACTTGTTTCTCCTACATACCATACCCACGTCGTGCTTCTCAATTATATCCTGAAAAGATCTCCTGTCAGGCTTGTGTTTGGATAATGTAAGGCCTCTGTTTCTGTCACCTGAACAAATCTATCTCATTTGACATTTCTCACCCCACGTGAAGAACCAGGTCCAGCGGAGTGTTGCGTGACCCTTCTCCACACTCCTCCACCTGTTGCAGAGCTGTGGCAAGACTTGGATGGAAGTGATAGGGGACCGGGTG
This sequence comes from Lontra canadensis, assembly GCF_010015895.1. Classification (NCBI taxonomy): domain Eukaryota; kingdom Metazoa; phylum Chordata; class Mammalia; order Carnivora; family Mustelidae; genus Lontra; species Lontra canadensis. The sequence continues at coordinate 12,571,314 of NW_022631039.1, read as the reverse complement.
TAAACCACCCAGCTCGTGGCATGGATTTTGAGCATGCAGACACCATGTATGAGAGCAGTTGATCAAAAAGCGAGTATACTAACAGCCTACAGTAATGAACTTGAGCAACAACTACTGGAAAAAAAGGAAGTACTTCGCTAATGTATTTTTTTTTTTCTAGAAGAATTAAAGCAGAGACCCTAATCATGTACCTATAAGATGGTTTCCTGGACAAGGATGAATCTGAAAAGGACATGCAACAGAAATTGACCATCGCTTTGTTACAGAGACCTAAGAATGTCATGCAGTAGTCTTGCATAACCATATAGTGAAACTTCTCGAAGTCTCCATGGTAACACGCAGAGAGCTGTATGAATGTATACCTGCATGAACGCCGATCCCGCAGGAGAACCCTATCTGTTCCCCACTCCCCACTTGTTCATTTTCATCTCTGCACTCCCCAGCGTCTCACACACCTGCCTCCTCATCACTAATAATGATGATGTTTTTGTCTCAAATCCATTTCATAGCTCACCCTTTCTAGTGTTACTCTCTACACCCTTGGTACTAATGTAGGATGAGATAAAGGTGTCACCGTAGGGCCCCAAACTTTGTATCATGATAAAAACACTTGACACATAAAATGAATGTTTTAACTGCAGACTGAAGTGAAACACAAGTTTGATCTTCAAGTGACTTTTGTCCCATCGTTTATATTCAGATGGCTGTGCGCTAATTTGCCTTTATTAGTATGCTGCTTAATAGATATCCCTAAGTCTTTGTACAAATAGTCTAATGTTTGAGGAAGCCTCTGCGGCTGTCAGAGTGTTTACTCCTGTAATCCAACTTGATCCTCACCTGATGTGGCCGTCAGGACAGGGAGTGGGCTTATCACTTACAGGCAGGGGAACGACCTCTGGTGTGGATTCACAGATCCACGGCTGAACAGGAACCGGAACCAAGGCTCGTGTTCTTGTGCTGATGCCACCACAGCAGACTTGGCAAGAACCCGAGCCCTCTCTCTGCCACCGGTTTCCTCTCATAGCTTCTGGTGTCATGTGCTGCCCCTGAGCCCAGAGCAAGCATGCCGAGTTTTTTGATGGACCCTCACGTTACAGCTTTTCGTATTGTCCTATGATGTGAATTATTTTGCAATGATTTTCTGAAGCTTAGGGACTTTGCAGAAGTCCTTAAAGGATTGCTCCTTTAAGGAGATTATGAAAGGAGATGCAGTCCCCCAGCTCAGCCCAGCTCTAGACTGTACCAGTGCTGGCTTCCTGCTGAGAAATGGTCTGCAGGGGATGATGGACGTCGTTTGGTAGCCAGCGCTTGCTGACTCGGTGTTATTTTACATGAGTAGCTGCAGGTCTTTCTTGAGATCATTCTCTCATTTTCCTTTCAGGCAAAAGAAATGTTTTTGGTCTATGTTCAGAGAAGTCAAATGGTGCCAAGCATTTTCTGTGACATTACGACCGCCATCTTGGGGACAACCACCCATGTACGAACGAGATGAAAGACATTTCTAACCTTAAGCAAATTTTTGTTTTCCCTATTAAGAAAGAAGGTTAATCTGAAGCCAGAATTTTCTGAACTCATGTTAGTCCATATTTTAATAGCATTTTCCTGAAGAAAAATCTGTCAGCATGAGGAAGCAAAGTGATACTCTATGTTAGAACACGGCTTCCTGGCTTAGATGTTAAAAATAATTCTTTTGTTAAGTGCTTTGGACTTTGAACAAAAGCGTCCTTGAGAAACACCATTTAGCCGGCCAGGTTAAAGTTCATGTTCTTTATCTTGTTATATCTGACAAATATAGTCAGAATATTTCTGTTCCACCTTACAGTTCTTTTTCCACACCCGAAGAGACGGCTCACGTGCATCTGTCTTTGTGCATCGAAAACACGAGTGTGTATTTCGTGTTTCATTATGGTCTAGTACACCCCGTACGTTTCTAGCAGGCGCAAGTATATTTAGATCAAACATGAATCTAGCAAGATCCATAAACTAGAATATATTTAAGCTTGACAGAACAGACTTGATGGAACGGCTGGCTTCAAACACAAGCGGGAATGAAATGATGAGCTCATAATTACTTAATGTAAACTGAGTGAGGTTGAAGGGCCCTGTGGGGTCGATTATTTCAAGGGCTTCAGTGATTACACCTCACGAACCGCCTCTCCAGGCAGACGCTGCTCAGGTGGGAGGCTAGCTGGCAGCGCCGTAAAACCCTGGAATGGTTTGAGACTAAAGAATCTGTTAGTTTTGTACGCTTAACATCCTTGACACTTAATAGGATTTGGGATTCCATGACAGCCCCCGCTTCATTGCGTGACGCTTTAATTGAATGCCTTGGAGTACAATGAAATTAACAAAGACAGTATTAAATTATGAATGTTCCTTTTTTTATCATTTGGCTAAGAATGCTGCAGAGTTTTTCTCTAATTATATTATTTTGAATTGATTGATATAAAAATAAACACACTACCTTTAAGACTAGGTGTACCATCTGGTCCCAGAAATTTGAACTAGCGTGAGTGTGGAGTTGACATTCGCCGCAGTGTCTCTCCGGGGCTTGGGAGAGAACTCCATCAGGGCCAGTGTAGTTTTCAAAAGATGTATAGTAAACTCACATCCACGAGTGGGGAAGGGCCAGGCAGACCCATCTTCAGTGCTGTAACCACCGAAGTTACAAGTGACTCTCCAGACAGAAAGGAGACACTGAATAGCACTTGGTTTTTGCTCAGGAAGCCACGCTCTTTTAGTGCGGCAAAAACAAGTGTCCCAAAGATGTTCGAGTCAAGGCCAGAGTCAGGCAAGTCCACCCTGGTTCTGTGGAAACATCGATGAGTGGAAGCCAGTTTTTGTATTAGGATACTGACGATTTTGATACGCATCTCTTTTCCTTTAATGCCACTTAAAAGTTAGGATCTTCTAACTGAATGAAGATCTGGGGAGAAAATGATACAGTTATTTAACTAAGGCCAGTCGCTTCGAAAATGTCGAAACAGAAAAGAAAATGTAGGGAAACATTACAAACTAAATAATTAATTTGTTAACAGAATATTGGTGTAAATGCTTCATGAAGTAATTGTCTACTGGAGGGAAAGGGGATAGAAAACAGAATACATTTGGGAAATTACTCAGCACATACAGGGATTTAGCTTGAAAAATACAATCGCTGGTGATTACAAGCACCCTTCCAAGCTCTGTGTCTGAAGAGCCTAAGGAAGGAATAGGCAGTCTCTCAAAAATGTCCCGAAGCACCACGGATTTTCAGAGGCCACCCCCCACGGTTGGCTCCCCCCCACCCCCACCACCATGACTCACATCACTGTCCTATCAAAAGGACCACGTGCTCCTTTTGTTCCCTATGCAGAGTGGTAGGTAAATATTGAGTAAATGCCGTATGGATCTCAGATAAACACGGTTTCCGTGAATTGCCTTCTTTTATTCGGTCATGGATCCCGTCATCTGGTGGTGTCAGATAATACGGCTATGGTCATGGATGTAACACACACGTGTGATCATAAGCCGAACAGGAAAAGCGAGGGTCATGGTGGAGCACTCTGAGGACAGACTGTTTCCCTCGTTTTGTTCCACATTTCTTTCTTTGGGGTCAGTCGGTCTGTTGGTTTCACTGTCTCCCCCCACCTCATGCCCCCTGCCACCCAGTTTCCTTCACTCCTTCCAGAACCCAGCATTTATAAGGTTTACAGAAGCACGTCCAGGCTGACCTGGGGCTCAGTCCTCTCAAAGAGCTGCCGTCTTTGCAGCTGGTGTTGGCCACCGTTGCAGGGTCAAGCAATATCCCTCGCACAGAGGAACCATGGTAACTCCTGATACAGACCACCTGTTTTGTGGGCACTACTTAGCACTCTTTCCCTCCTTTCCCACCTAAATGCACACCAGATCGTGTTGGGTCCAGGATCTTAAATTCTGGCGTAGTGACAGTCATCTATGTGGAACACAAAGCAAGGAGAGAAGAATCTAGTGAGTGCCCTTAGAAGCCTCTCCGTGTAAGAAGGTGCAGATAAAGACGCAAAGGCTACCACTGGACATCTTGTGATTAGTGACGCTATTCCGGTGCCCCAGTGGGTGCACCGAAGCCCTGTGCCATCTCTTTGTCCTGATAACAAATGAACTTTATACGATAAATGCTCTTTACAGTCTTTATCTTTCTGATGGGATGCACACACACTTGCATCTGGGATAGAGGGAGAAAAGGGGTAGGCTTACCTCTTTAAGAAGATTTTTTTGAATATGCATAAGTAGTTGCTTCCCTACAGTTCCCTTTGGCTCTTCTTATCCTCCTCCAAAAACACACCAGCTTGTGTAAAATTTATCCCTGGAAATCCACGTCATTGTTTTAAAACAATAAAAACAGAAGTAGCAGTAGGTTTTAGGCCATGTTCTCTCCTTTGCTCAAGCCAAGTTGCTGGTCCTTTCCTGGACACTTCAGTGGTGTCCCATGAGAACATTGCCTTTGTCCTCAGGTGGCGAATAAGAACTGTGACTTCTCTTGACAATGTGCTCATTGTCATTAAAATTCTCTCATCCCGGAAAAGACTCACTATTGAAATCAGTTTCTAAATCCCACAAAGAAAACTTTTCTGCATGTACTGAGGTCCTTAATCTTCTTTTCCTTTTTTTGCCCACTTAATTTGAATTTTCTGGCATTGTTGGAATGCTAATTATACTTGACAAAATTCTGTTTTCTAAATATCTGCATCTAAATTCTGATTAACTCTGGAAAGTACAAAGACAATATTTCTTTCATTTGCAGAAAGGCAAGGGTAGCAAAACACAACAACAAAGTAAAGATGATCTCACTGAAGGCACATTTGTGTTTTGTATTTCACTGCTTTGAAGAGTATCTTCTTAGCCTAGCCAGGAACCAATATAAACAGAAGAAGTAAGTACTTTTAGAAATGAGTTTTCAAAACATTGGCTTTTCTAAGGCATTGGCGCAAAACCTCTTCTGGTTCCCCTGATTTCTGTATCTCCAGGATTCCCAAAGTACCTTTGTATACTAGCAAGATTCATTCCTCTAGGTGAGGATTCTTTTTTTTTTTTTAAGGCCAGCCCTATCCACAGTTGTCCTTTCTTTATATGAGGTTGGCTGGTTCTCCATAAACCAGTTAACTCAGAGATGCACTCTTAAAACTCCAGTGAAGTTGACCCACTTGGCAGAAGCATCACCCGTCTGCTCTCTCGCTACTCTCCCTTAGATAAAGTTTAGATGCTTCAGGAAGTGCTGCATAAAAGCATTTCTAAACCTAAGAGGTCATTTCGTTGGGGGCCCTCCTCCTGCCTCAGGACTTGAGTTTTGCTGCTGCCATTGTCAGGGGCGGACAGATAGAAGCCGCTCTCTGAAGTCAACAGAGACAGCAGCCGAAGGAGAGCTCAACGCCTTCGGGGCCAGCAGGAAGACTGGGGGGCGGGCTCTGGGCTGAGCTTGAGAATGATCCCCCGGTGACTGCCAAGGCACCGGCCCTTTCTCGGGAGTGGGGGTCCTGGTGGGTGGTCTCAAAGCAGGGCCCCTAGTCCACCCTCCCTCTGCTTCCATGGGAAGCAGGAAGCTGCCTGTGGGGCCTGCTGGCTCCAGGAGAGACCTCCCCAGATGCCAGCATCTGCAGCACCATACTGTGCCTCTCGAGGAAGTGAGGGACTTACAGGGTCCTTGGAACCACAGTGGGATGCCCCCAGGTCTGTGCCTGTCAGAGAAGCGTCTCCACCACCTGCACCAGTGCCTGCAGTTGCCCTGTGAAACCTGGAGTCTGCAGATGTGGTCTTGAGCTTTCTAGCTTCTGCCAAGCAGGCTGGTCTGTTACAGGGGAATGGGCTGGAGTTGAGCTGCCGTCTGTGATACTGGCCACCCGATCTGCATGTAAAATGTGGTCGGCTCCTGTAGGCAGATATGCCATATTTTTAGAATGTTTTCCATTAGAATTCTGCATGCTGCACTGTTTTCATGTCATTATTTCTATACCTTTAGCTTATTCGTATGCTGTACTGAGCAGCACTCTCTGAATGCCCATCAGGAAGGATGTGGCATCTCCCAGTACAAGATCAAGAGTAGTGTCTCTTCATCTTGTACTGCATGGGCCTCCTCGCCGGTCTGGGAACAAGAGCTAGAGGCTGGAATGGCAGTGTTCCTAGAGCATAGTCAGCTCCTGGGGCACATTGTCAGGGCCAACAGACCCAACAGCTGGCTAGGGGAAGGAATTCCTCCCCCTCTCCTCCCGCCTTTCAGTGTCTCCATAGCAGGACTCATCGACAGGACTGAGCAATTTGCTGGTTGGCAAAGCAGTCTGCCACTAGTCTGCAGAGCCCCAGCCCCGCACCCAGGGTAGGGGACTGTCCCAGGGTGGGTTTGGGGCTGGGAGATCATCGGTGACTGGCCCACACAGAGGCAAGGCAAAAAGAGGGCTTTTGCCTTGGTAGAAAGACTTGACAGTGATTGCCTCTCAAAGTGGGCCTGGGGAACTGGAGAGAGGTGGGACAGGGAACTGCTGTGATCAGAGAGAGACGGAAGTACAGGGAGATTAGCTGGAGTTTTCACAGTGGTCAGAGGAGCTCTGCTTTGGAGCCTATGCTCAGTTTGAATCACAGCCCTAGCACTCACTAGCTGTGTGGCCTTGGACAAGTTACTTAGCCTTTCTGAGCCTTGGTCTCTAATAACAGTGCCTAGTTTCTGGCATGTTATGAGGATTACTTCATGTTTGTGTGGCTGAGCAGTGTCTGGTATCTGCTAAATATAACGAGAGGGCTGGCTTGACTGCTGAGGGCTGAGCTGGTGGACAAAAGCAAAATTTAGGTGAGCGGGAGCACCACGTTGCTAGATCAGCCTACCTAATAGAACTACAGCTCGTGAAATGAGAGGCTGGCAGCAGAGTTAACCCCTGGGAACTGATTTGAATGAGACAGATGTCAAGAGTTTTACTATGAGGGAATTATGGCAGAAACCATGTTCTGTGGACCAAGGCATGGTATAGACACGAGGAAAGACTTGGTGGCAGCTGTTGTTCAAAGGCCCCTGCGGGCCCACTGGTCACGAGCCCAAAGCAGTACAGTGTTCCAGATCCTACTAGATAATGGAATAAGGCTGCTGACGGGATTCCTGCTTGGTCTTCATCCCTTCAAGACCCAGTCTGAGGCTGAATGGGACGATGCCAACAGGTCCTGGGTTGGTGGTTTGGGGAGACTGGGAAGGCAGGGACTCACACCAGGTGCCCTCTCAGCTGCCGGAAGCCTCCAATTCCCTGTCTCTGAAGGGGGGATCCATTCTGAAAGAGACCTTACTCTAGGTGACCAGGGCAAAACGTGTTCCAGAGATGTATTCGATTCCGGATCCTCTGGCCAAACAAGGAACAAAGCTCCCAGATCCCTGAAGTAAACATCTTAGAACTGCCAGGCTCCAGACTCTCCTGGACCCCTACTTTATGCTGATAATGGCCAGATCCTGACTCTGAGGGAGGGAGCCTCGTGGCTCTGACCCACAGAGCACCTGGGCACCTGCCCGTATGTGTCACTCCCTCTGTCCCTTCTTGCATTCCTCCTCCCTTTTTCTTACTCTTTTCTAGTGAACATTAAAGGCTTAATTTTTTCATTTGCCTTACTTATTAAGACATATGTTCTTGAAGGTGTGCTGTGTCTTATACATCCTTATATTCAGTGTTTTGCTGCCAAGCAGGCCCAGCAAAGAACTGACCCTTGTTTGTTGCTTAATAAATGAGTTATACAAACCAAACTTTCATGCTCTTACTCTCTTTCCCACTGTCCAATGGAATTCCCCTTTCTTCTCTCTCCCGTCCAACCATCCATCCATCCAGCCACCCGTCCACCCATCCACCCACCTACCCATCAAACCATCTATCCATCCACCCAGACACAAATCTAACTACCCACCCACCCACCTGCCAATCCATCTGTCCATATGTTCATCCTTCTGTCCATCCACCCATCCAACCTGTTTGTTTCTCTATGCATCTCACTCTGAGCTTGTTTACTGAACATCAGAGCCCTTGCTGGCTCCTGCTTAGATTCTGATACACTGCAACCTCTTCTAGCACACATTCCAGCCTAGCTTTTGACAGAGAAAGTTCAGTGAATGCATTTATGTGTAGCTTTGAAACAATGAAATATTAACATTGTACTAACTCAAGCCTTTCATACATGGGAAAGAAAAAATTTCAGGATAATACACAGATTTGTGTGGGAGATCGTGGAAGAAAGGTCAAAGGCTGGAATCCTATGGACAGGATGATGAAAAAATTCATTCCATTAAGAAGAGTAATGTCCTGTTATGAAAAACTCTACCCAGCATCCTTTTTAAAAAAGTTATAGTAACGTGTAAGGTGTATAGGTTTAATATTGTAGTTATTTCTATAAAAGAAAATTTCTAAATTTGAAGGGCAGCCCTTGCCTATTGTAAGATCCTATAAATGATTCCCTTATTTAGCTTTGAATCTTGTCGTCTTATATTCCTCTTTGAAAAGGCGTGATCATTATTAATGGATTAACCAGCCACACAGATGTATCTTCTAATAGAAAAGCTGTGTATTTGAAGATCTTCGTGCCCCTCGAAGAGAAGCCTCCCCAGCCGTTGACATGATGAGCGCTGCCTCTTTCCACACACAATGGTGGTCACTTTTAGCTTATGAAAGGCTTCCTTGTGCCTTAGACAGTCTCCAGGTTCCTTTCTGCGTGCGAACTTCTAAGTAGACCCTTGAGCCTCTGCCCTTCACAGCTTTCACTCCCTCCTCGTCTCTTTGCTCTATAGCTATTGTCAGCAACTAAGCAATCTTGTTTTTTCTTCGGATTTGGGAAGCTATAAACTGCATCTTTTTTAACCTTCCAATCCTCTGCCACTTACTGAGCTGTTGGAAGTGAGATCTAAAGTAGAAATGGGTGTCAGCATTCAGAATGCCAGTTCCTTAATGGCTGTGCAGTGCGGTCATCCAGTCACCCCAGGGTCACAGAAGGGAACGGGGCTGAGCCGCGAGGGGGGCAGGGGTGGGGGCAGCATTCTTGCTCAGCTGCAGTCACCTTGGAAACCAGAATTCTGTCTGCCTGAGCCTGATTAGGACCCCTCCCTGTGAAGTCTTTAAAGGGATGTCTGGGAATAGGGCCCTCCTTGCCCTGCTCTCAGGAGACCAAGAAAATCCTCCTCTCCGGAAGCCTCTTGCTCTGAAGGTACCCTCCAGCCTCTGGAAGGGGGTCCCCAGACTTAGCACAAGCCCAGCTGTCCTAGTTTTAATAAACATGTTATCTTTTTTACCATTTTATTTCATCACTATAAATGCGCTCTTTGATCCCCACCTCCTATGGAAACCGTCAGTATGTTCTCTATATAAACATGTTATCTTTATAAAATCTCTCTAATATGTTCCTTGAGCTCATTTTATATTTTATAATTTTACCTTCTTTAAAAAAAAATAAGTTATTTCAGTTTTACAAAACCAGATTAAAAGGAGCATGTCACGAATGCCCAACCACCCGGCTTGCAGTTTGAAGGCATAAAGTATTGCCTGTGTGAGATGTCCCGGCCTCAGGCCGCAGACATGATCCTGAATTTCCTACTTAACATTCCCATTTTGGCTGCCACTTCTTTCATTTTTTGATAATTTTTTAAATAAAAGAAAGATGTTAATACACCAATTATATCTGAGTAAGGCCGGAAAACTTTTAAAAGTGAAAGGAAAGGAAAGGAAAGCTAAAGAAAGGAAGGAAGGAAAGAAAGAAAGAAAGAAAGAAAAAGGAAGGAAGGAAGGAAGGAAGGAATGAATGAATGCAGGAAAATAACGTGTAGCAAGGGGGCAAGCTCTGAGGCACACCCCACTCTGCTGGGCCTCATCGCCACTCCTCCATGCGGCGGGCCCAGAAGACATCAGCTTTAGACCCTCTGCCTGTTGTCTCACATGAATTCTTGGGCACTAAATTTGTCCTTTAAGGGAAGGTGAATGGGCTGATTATAAAAAATACTGGTAAAATTGTCTTGCTGTCATCGTTACTATTACGCTACGAGGTGAACTCTGTGCCCGAAGTTTTGCATGGGCCAGCTCTTGCCCTTCGTGCAGCGGTCCCGGGAGACATCTGCTGGGGCCCTGATGAGGTCAGGCAGCTTGTCCAAGGTTAGTAGCACAGCAACGGCCTCCTGAGCCTCTCAGCCAGACCCAAACATCCTCACAGAGGAGATGGACTTTATTAGTGAGGACTTAGCCTCCTCAGTTCCATGTCATGCTTCCACAGGACAACGTGCTGTGCTGTGATTTTTTTTTTTTTTTCTGTACAGGAATATTGGATATGATGTCTTGTCAACTGGCATCACCTGGCATGCCAGGCCAGAGGAGCCTGGGCTGTCAGCGCACTCCCTAGGCTCTTCCTGTAGGAGAGGCCAGTCAAGTTTCACAGATCCTCTTGTGAGTTTATGACAGAGAGGGATGTGTAAGGACCTAGACACAGACACAGAGTGCATAGACCTCCTTCAGAAATGGAGCCCAAGAGGAGCCTCGCTGTCCTTAAAGAGCAACAAGGGGCGGATTGGCTGCACTCAAGGAAAGTCTTCTTTTACCCGTCCCTGGGGCTCCTGGTTGTTAAGTGTGTCTTTCAGCTGGCATTTTGTCCTTTCTAGTATTTATCACAAAAAGAAAGTTAAATTACAGTAAATTGAAAAGTGACACAGATGTGTTGTAACCCATCACAGTAGATGGAGAGCTGAGACTTGATATGAAATGTCCCCTTCTGAAGTGTGAGCTCTGGGAAGTGGCAGGTGTTCTCTCCACAGCGCGTGGTTACAGGATCGTCTCAGGCGTGGGTTTGTACCCATTTGTATTCTTTCTTGAGTCAAGTAGTAAAATCTGTGAAATTGACTGATTACAGTCAGAATAATATCAGCGAGAACGATAACTCTAGCTTCAGCTCTCATAAAATGTGTTTCTGGTAACAGAATTTCTGGTAACGACTCATGATCAGATGCACGCACAGACATCACGATAGCACGAAGAAATGGAATTCGTAACCTTTGGCTTTCAAAACCACTGACTGCTCTGTGGGCCCGGGCAGCCTGCCTGGGGGGCCGGTAAAGTGGAGCACAACAATTTGTGCTGTCTTTCCCTCTCTGGATTTGCTTAGAGGTCTTAAGTTCTGCTTCCTGTGACATGTCAGGGAGGAAGAAAAAATAATGAAAGGGAGAGAAAATACTTCTGCAATCAGTATAGGTTAATAAAGGGAAGACGAATGAGGTCTTTAAGCTTGAGAGAACGGGATACCCACAGCTGACCAGATAAAATGGAAGAGACATCAAATAGGGAGGTTTCTTCAGCAGTGAAAAAGCATTTCTTGCTCAGGAAGTTACTAGGAGATAGAAGTGGGTCTCAGAGCAAGCCTTTGAGGCCACTTTCCTATTTGCATATTGGCATCCTTCGCTGAAAGCAGAGCTCCCTGGAGACAGGGGTGCGCCTTCTCGCCTTCCTGCCCAGCACAGTGCCGGTCCCATTCATCCTGGCCTTCTTGCTCTGTGACCCCCAGCACCCCCCTGGACCATTCCTGGCAGCCCCACCTGCAGCAGACATCCTGGACGCAACCACTTCTGATGGCCTCCCCATGGCCACTGAGGCCACAGCACCTGGACCACTGTGTGCCCCACTGGATTTGCTTTGAGGACAGTGGTGGTATTCACTGTTTCTGTTTGCCTTCCTCTGGTTATTCTTCATGCTGAGTGGTTTTCAAATGCGCAATATTCCATTTTAATCTTTTAATGAATTTTGTGTTTGTCTTATATATTCTTGCCATTTTGCCTTCTGATTTTCTTGTTTTTTTTTTAGATAAGCTAAAATTACAAACGTTATGTAGTCAGGTTTATTATAAATCTCTTTGTTATGTTATACGGTTTTCACACTTTGTAAAAAGTACATTTATCTTCAGCAGTTAGACACTTACTAAATTTTATTTTTGTATTATGATGTTTAATTCTTAAAATTTAATATCTTTAAACACATATGCACATCATTTTAAATGTACATAACTGTGCTCATATACATGTTCTTCCTTTCATCTTTCCCCCCCTTTTCCTTGCCGCTTCCTTCCCCACTTCTCTTTTTGTCCAACCCAATACTAAGCCTGGAGCCCAATGCAGGGCTCAATCTCATGACCCTGAGATCAAGACCTGAGCCAAAATCAAGAGTCCACCGACTGAGCCACCCAGGTACTCCTCCAATTCAGTCTTTTAAACAGTTGTGCAAGATCCCACGTGTGTATGTCACAATGCATGAAGTCTTCTGTAATTTCTTTTCTTGTGGGAATTTTATGTTGCTGTATGGCATGAGGGAAGGATCTAATTACTTCTCCTTGCTGAATGGCTGGCTAGTGTTTCCCTGATGTTTGTTGAACCATCTCGCCGTCCTGTTGACCCGCAGCTCTTCCTTCGCTGCACAGTAATCGTGCGTGTGTCGTGTCTGGAGGCTCTCTGCAGAGATGTCAGCTTTTCGTGGTTTTGTTCACTTTCATGTGAAAACACTTTTTTATTCTGGAATAATTTTAGAGTGATAGCAGAGCCATACGAGAGCTCGGTACCCCCTTCACCAGCTTACTCGGCTCCGGGGCCTCTATCAAATCTGAGAAACCCACTTGGGTACGAGGCTGCTGACCGCGCCGCAGACTCCGTGCAGCTTGTCCGAACCTTTCTCCTCACGCTCTGTGCCGGGTTCGGGCTCCAGCCCCAGACCCTGCGTGCCGTTTGTCCTCGTGTCTCTTTGGTCTCCCCCAACCTGTCACACTTGTCTTTTCTTGTCTCTCCTGACCTGCACACTCTTGACGAGGAGCACTGGCCCGTTGTTTCATAAAATTTCCCCCAATTTGGGTTTAGCTGGTGTTTTCTCATGTTAATCTGTGTAGTAGAAAAGAAGGAAGGGTCCCAGAGGGTGAACTTCTCACCTCAGCCATCAGGGCCTCAGGGATTACTGCTGACCTCAGCCCTGGTCACTTGTTCCAGGTGAAGTTGGCCGACTGTGTCCCCTGTAAAACTCCTGCTTCTTCTTTCCCAAGATGTGTTCTTAGTCTGGCCACGTGCACACTCCACACATGGAGAGAAAGTGTGGACATGATTTAAAACCACCACAAACAATAAATATTTGGGGTGGATACTTTGAGGTTATACAAATATCCTTTTTTCCCTTAAAGTTCTGCTCACTAATTTTACCATTCATCATGCGGCTCTTGTCTGCATCAACTTTCCGTGACTTTCTCACAGTCGCTTTTCAACTTTCCCCATTCCTTCCACATCTACTAATCTAAATCCTCCTGGAAGGAAAATTTATCCTTCCTACTTCGATCATCCATTATTCAATCATTACTTACAATGGTATGGGTTTAATGTCATTCTATAACTGATAGGATCTTGATTCTTCCTTTAAAAACAATTTGCAGGGACGCCTGGGTGGCTCAGTTGGTTAAGCAGCTGCCTTCAGCTCAGGTCATGATCCCAGCGTCCAGGGATCGAGTCTCACTTTGGGCTCCTTGCTTAGCAGGGAGCCTGCTTCTCCCTCTTCCTCTGCCTGCCACTCTGCCTGTGCTTGCTCTCGCTCCTCTCTCTCTCTGACAAATAAATTAAAAATAAATAAATAAAAAAATAAAAAATAAAAACAATTTGCAGTCTCATAATACTTTCTCATTCTTCTTATAAACTTAAAAAATATTTATTTCCCATTTCCAGAAAGTTCAACTGGGGTGTTCCTTAGAACTTTGGTAAACTTTTCAACTAAATCTAGAAAGAAATGATATCATTACGGTCCAGAATTTATCTTACCTGGAAGAGTGACACACCTTTCTGTGTCCCCACTCATTCCCTGAGGCCTCTTCTGGCTTCTCCATGCTGAAGTCACGTGACTGTGTTAACGATCCTTCATTCTAGACTGACAGATGAGCCCCCGCAACTCTCTGGGTTTACTTATTCTGCTCGATAGCGATTTGGAACTCTCTGCTTTTGTATCTCTTTAGACATTTGTCTTACTGACTACACTGCTCTATCATGGGTGCTCAATTCATTTTTTTTCTAACTTTATTCTATACTTTTCTTTTTTCCTTTTCTGGGCTAAGCTTTGGTTTCATGTCTTTGTGAGGTGGAACCGTATACTTTTCCCAGAGTGATGTAGCTAGTTAGGTTTTCACACGGGCTTCGTTAGAACCTTCAAGTACGTACAATAAGAACCAGACTTTTTTTTGGTTAGATTACAGTAGGGGTGTGGATTTCTTCCTTGATCTTCAGACTCTTATGAGCAGACTTCAGTATGGTAGGTTTCCTGCTTTATAGTCTGGTGAACTGAAGGAAAGGGAGCAATTCTGTTTTCTTATTTCTAAAAAAATGTAAAATAACATAAAATTTAAAAATCTGGCCCTATCACCTCTTAGCCAATTTGGTATTTGAGTAATGATGTATACATATCTTTATTCCTGTTATTCATTGGTGAAAATGTCTAGCCAAATCGATGGGCTCTTGACTACTAATTATCTTTTGTTTTTGTAAAGCAAAGTGCTGTTTCCTCCACATAGCAGATGGTTCGTAAAGTACCACAGTGTTCAGAGTCATCAATATCCCTCCTACACAGCTTATTCCTGCATCAAAAGAGGAAAGTCCTTTGTGCCCTTTGAGATATCTTACCCACCTGCAGAGGCATGCTGGAAGCCCGGGTATACCAGCAGGCTGGCCTCACCTTTCCTTGACTCTGTGGACTTGTTCCTGTCCTAAGACTGGGTTCTGGTTAAGCTAACTCACTTTAACTTCTCTTCTTGTCAACCCCTTTGTTCCTTGTGCCCTAACTGAAATGTCCCAAACTCAAATAGTTGTATAGTGAAATGCAGTTTTTAGCAAATTCCTTTATTTTACTAATACATCCCAAAGCACAGTTGAGCTAGGTGTACTAAGCTGAGAATTTGGGAGCAAAGGAAGACATGAATGCAGACAATAACATAAGACACATCCCTTTTTCATTTAGGAGGCATTCTTGTATAATTAGCTATTTCATATAATGGGATTTTTTTTTAAATAGCCAAAAGTAATATTTCACCATAACTTTTTTTTTTCTTTGTGGTAGCTTTAATGAAAACTTTTCTAATATGTCTCTACCTTTTGGAGCATAGTGCATATAATTTATTCTCTTTTCAATATCACTGGAAGGTTATAATTAAAAACATAAATTCCTATTTCATGACCCTGAGAGTCTACTGAATTGTTCAATCTTTTTTTTTCTTAAATTCACCGACTGGCCTCAGCTGTGTATTTTTGCATTCTTATAGCTACATTCATGTACTTTATTTGTGTCCATTGTTGGTTGTCACTGTGCTGATAGTACCCTTGTCCATTTCATCCTCCCTCCTTGGCCCTGAGGGTCTCTCTTCAAGCTTGACCAAAGCAGGAAGTGGGCTTCACATTGATAAGGTCTGGAAGGTTACGGTTGACATGGCCCTCTTACCTCCTTGGCTTCTTGGACATCCTGGACCCCACCAAGCCTATTCCATCTTGGGGCCTTGCACTTGGTGCTCTCTGTCTGGATCGTATAACCTTGGCTTCACATGGAACATCCTGTTTTATTCTGTTATCACTCTCCAACATTTGCCTCTCCTTGCTCTGGGAGGACAAAACGGCTTGCTTTTCATTTCTGAACCATTCTATCTCATAGAATGAGTTAGGAGTGTTCCTTCTTTTGCTTTTCTCTGGCATGGTTTTTTGGTTTTGTTTTTCTTTTGTTCTTATTCTAAAATAATCCTACATTATACATTCACAGAAAGTTGGAAAAATCCTCTTTTCTTCAGAGAGGCTCGTGTATCTTTCATCCAGTGGTTATATTTACATAACCACAGTGCAGTTTCAGAACTGGGGGATTAATGTTGGTCCCATGTGTGTGTCTAGTTCTGTGTCCTGTTATCACATGTGCAGGTCTGTGTACCCACCACTGCAGTCCGGACACAGAGCTGCCCCACAACCTTCCAGGTCTCCCAGATGCCGCTCCCTCCCCTACAGCACCCCTGCCAGCAACCGCTAACCTGTTTTCCATCTCTGTAAGTTTGTCATTTCAAGAACAATAATGTAAGTGGAGTCCTACAGTATGTTGCCTTCTGAGACTGGCTTTCTTCGCTCGGTATAGTGCCCTTGAGATCCATCCAAGTTGCGTGTATCTGCAGATAGCCCACTGTCATTGCTTCAGTAGTGTTCTCCAGTGTGGCAGTGGCAAAGTTCGCCTAACCCTTCACCTGTGGAGGGACGCTTGAGTTGTTCCGAGGTTTGGGCTATCCCAAATAAAGCTGCCATGAACATTTGCCTATAGGCTCCTGTGTGAATGTGAATTTTCCTTTTATATGGGATAAATGTCCAGGAGTACAACTGCTGGGTCAAATGGTAAGTATATGTTTAACTTTTTCAAGAAATAGCCAATTTTCTGGCGTGACTGTACCATCTCACCAGCAGTGAAGGAAGGATGTAGTTTCTTCACATCACTGTTTTTAATTTTAGCTGTTTTAGTAATCATGTAGTGATAGCTCATCATGGTCTTGATTTGCATTTCCTTAATGGCTAGTGATGTTGAGCAGCTTTTCTTGGGCTCATTCACCATCCGTATATCCTCTTCAGTGAAACGTCTATTCATGTCCTTTGCCTGATTTCTAATTGGATTTTTTTTTTTTTTTTTGGCCACTGTTGACTTTGGAGAATCTTTATATCTTCTAGATGTATGTTCTTAGATTTGTGGTTTGCAAATATTTTCTCCCAATCTGTAATATGTCTGTTCCTTCACAGGGTTTTTCACAGAAGTTTTTATTTTTTTCAAGTCTAGTTTATTATATATTTTTTCACTTACAGGTTGTGCTTTTGAAGTACACCAACCTGTAGGTCACAAAGAATATCCCTTGAATTTCTTCTAGAAATTTTATAGTTTTACATTTTACATAGACATCTTGGATCTGTTATGAGTCCATTTTTGGATGAGGTGTATGAGGGTGAGGTCCAGGTTAACCTTTTTTTTCCCTCATGAATGTCCAGTAGCTACAACACCATTTGCTGTAAAGAAGCTTGTTGCTCCATTGAACTGCATCTTCATCCTGGTCAAAAACCAAGTGGACAGACTTCTATGGGTGTGTTTCTAGATTCTGTATTCTATTCTTTTGATCCCTATGTCTGTTTATCTGCCAAAACCATACTGTTTCATGCATTTTAGAAAAATCTTCCCTATAACTCCAAAATAAATAAATAAATAAATAAATAAGTTCTGGGAGTTTGATAGGAATCACATTATCTGTTTGGAAAAAACTGGTATCTTTGTTGTTTTTCAGTTTATGAAATCAATGTCTTTCCATATATTTAGAGGGTTTTTTTTCCTCCAATGTTTTTGTAGTTTTTCACATGTAAGTTCTAGTCATGCTTGTCAGATCTTCACATAAATATAATTTTCACATCTGTTGAATGATCATGAATGATATTATATCTTTAATTTTTGTTTTCACATGTTTGTTGCCATTACACGGAAACACAATTGGTTTTCGTGTGCTTATAATCTTGTATCTTGAAACCTTCCTTCCTGATTTATGATGCTGAAATCATGCCCTTTTAGGATCCTGGGAAATTCCTTAGTTGAATCCTGAGTCCTTGTGATGTGACCTAGCCTCTGACCATTTCCTGCCTGTGCGATAATAGCATGTTCAAGGCTTATCTTGTACATTTCCTGGCAAGGGCCCATCATCAACCATTTCTCCACAAGGAACTGGTTTCTTCATGTGGAAATGGCATTGAGAGACCACATCTGGCCTCAGGAATTGGAACCATCAGTTTTAACCACTGCGAGAGACTGTCTGACTCCACAATTCTCTGCTGGACTGTGGCGACTAATTAAACCCCTTGATATTCTCTTATCTAACAGGAAATGCCCTAGTAAGGGTTTAACAATCACTTGTAAGATGAGTGAGATGAGTGAATGAATGAAGGAATGAGTGAAACACATTTTGTGCTAGTCTCTGATCGTTGCCAAACAAAAAAATATATATAATATGGCCCACCTAAGAAGGAAATTGTCAGAGCAGTTCAAATCACTACCAGTCTTTCAAAGAATTCCGAAACTCCTGTGAACCACACAACTTCTCCTTCCACCCTCTCTCCTTCCTCCCAGTGACCTCCCCACCAGCCTGGCCTCTTTGCTCTCCCTCTCCCTTTCTGGATCCACTCCAGACTTTGTTTCTCTCCTTGGGGTGAATTTCTAAGACTCTCCCTTCTCTGGACTCTGCTGCCACCCCAGATTGCTTGGTAAGACCCCGCAGGGAAGGAAGAGAGAGATTGCAAATGCCCTTGATTGAAAGTCTCGCCACAAATAAGCACATGGATGCCAACACCCAGTCAGAGAAAGCTCTGTGTCCGTCCTGCAGTGTGATGTGGGACGTGCATTGTTGAGTATTGGTAGTGCCTGGCCCCATGCTTAGCGCATGTACACACTTCCAACTGATTTTTTAATACACAGGATAACCCTGGGACCTAGGCAGAGATCTCTCGTTTCAGAGATGAAGAAACGGAGCCCAGAGAACTAACGTTTTTAAGGCTTTTCTGTGGCTGCTGTAACAAATTTCCACAAACTCAGTGACTATTTTCTTGCCAGGGTCTATTTTCAGGGTCTATTTTTTTGCCATGCTAGAGGTCAGAAGTCTGATATGAGTCTGATGGTGTGTAGAGGGCTGCGTTCCTCTGGAGGGTCTGGGGAAGAGCCTGCTTCTTGCCTTTCCAGCTCTAAGTGTTCTTAGACCTGTAGCCCCTCGTCCACCCTCAAGCCCACAAAGTTGCACCCTCAGATCTCTTTCTGGCTCTGGCTGTCCTGACTGCTTTCCCTTCTAGGGACCCCTGTGATAACTTGGACCCACCCAGATCGCCCAGTAGCATCTTCCCATTTCAGAATCCTTAATCACATCTGCAGAGTGCCTCTGCCACGTGAGGTCCTATATTTACTGGCTTTGGGGGTTAGCACGTGGCCAGCCTTGGGGCCACTATTCTGTAGACTCAAAGGGAGCGCCTACGCTACACATGGGGTCTGGGAGTGGGCCGCACCTTTTCCTGCCGGTCCACCCTGCAAGGCTGGCCTCTCCTTCAGGGACTCCCAGAGGGCTTTACCTTTGGATAACTCTGGCAAAGAGTGGGCTGTGGTCTTTCACTCTGTTCAGTTCTAGTGCCTGGTTCATTGTAATCATTTGGGGCCCGGATGCGGGTTTGCTTGGGGGCAAACCTAAAATGCCTGTTGAGAAATGTGGCCAAGGACCAAGAACAAATCCATCAGCACCTAACGAACAACAGCGCGGTTCTCCATGAAGACAAACGGAGGCAATTACATTTTATGTTACTGTGTTATGTTTGTCATGGAAATGATCTGCATGATCGTTAACAATGGCAGGAAGTGGAGACAGTTGGGAAAAGCGGCTGTTACCCTTTTTTTTCTATTTTTAACCATTTTCCTCATTTTGTTTTCATGTGGGGTGTCTAGGCACTATGAGTGATGTTACCTAAATACGCACACTGCCTGTACCTCACAGGTGTATTGTCATGGTTAATAATGTTTTCAATATACTTAGACTTTCCCAAAATGATCCTCTTTAAATTATTTATGGCTATATTTTGGGCATATCACCATTTTACCCTGGCAAATCTGAATTTGCCTGCCTATTTTCTCAGTTTAGACACATCCTAATGTCCAAATCAAATGGTTTTATAAAGCTTTTCCTGGAAAAGTCGGAAGTGGGTAGTTCTTGAGAAAAAAGGATTGTCCATCTCCAAAGGAAATGATCACTAATCTTCATAGCCGACCCCAAGCCTCTAATCTCTGCCTCTTGTTAGCAGGAGCAATGGCTGGACCTCGTGGGGAAGTTAATTCCTACCAGAGTGACCAAGGAGGCCTGGCTTGCGGGTTCTGGCAGGATAGGAGGGGGGACCCCTCACCTCCTGCTTATTCACCTCGGAGGCATGGGGCTCCCCTGCCAAGCTCTGGCCTATTGTGGAGCAGTGGTCCTCTTGGTAGACGTCAACACTTGGGACTTTGACAAAGCCGAGTGCATCACCAGCTCCATGATCACTGCCTCACGCTGGGCACTGTCTTAGTTACTGGGGAGCCTGACCTGAGTCCTAGAGAAGTGGGCGAGAGAGACAGAAAGGGACAGATGGAAACAGGGAGAGATGAAGACAGAGGAGGGAGGAAGAGAGGATGAGAGGGAGGGAGAGGCATGCACCCAGGCCGAAACACTCTTGAACGCCAGGACAAAGGTTGTGTCAAATACAATTCCTGGCCTTGTGCCCCACCAGGTATTAGGAGAGGGAAGGTGGCTAGACTCAGGTGAGGGAACTTGGGAGAATTTAGGGTAGGTGGGGTGGAGGTGGGTGCAGTGGAGGGGACTGGGTTAAAGTCTTGATTCCTCTGCTTTCTTTGGGAAAATTCCTTCTCCTCTAATAGTATCTGTTTCTTATCTGTAAAGTAGGGGTGACAATAGTAACTCAACATTTTGGAGTTGGGGGCATATGCCAGGCATGTCACTAATCAGTCTTTATGTTATATCGTTTGTTTCTCATGCCAATGCTAAGCAATGGATGCCTTTGTTATCCCCACTGACAGACAAGCAGCCTGCTCAGTGCCCACAGCCGGCAGGGGGTGGGGTAGGGTTTGGTAGAGGAGGGTCCCCTGCAGTGATCTCTCCATCCACTTCTTGGTCGCAACCACCGGGTACTGGGAGAACCAGCTGTGGCGATGTGCTCAGAGCGCTGAGCACATGCCATGCCCCTGGAATGTGCTCAGAAAAGTCTGCCCCTTACTACTCTGTGGGGCAGGCAGAGCGGCTTGGCAGAGGAGGATGGCTGAAAGGGGCTTTTTGCTCCTTCTGTGGAACTGCACGAAGCCCCAGGTAGTGGGATGAACGGGGGGAGCCAGGGGGCCCGTTCTCAGGGAGATACATCGAAGACAGACAGGCTCACCCCTGCTGAAATGGAACGCGGAGGGACCTGTCAGAACTCAGGGGGAAAAACATGACTGTCCATCTCCCAGCTGTGGCTAACGGTTCTGTTGGATCCGCTGATCCGCACCTTTGGAGTAACTCCCAGTGCGAGGTAAATAATGCAAGGTCTTCTGGGCCCTTAGCCCAGCCTGCGCTCCTAGAGGATATTTTCATTTCGCATTAACAAGGGATGTGGTAACCCTTCCTGAGGGTTTAGTTTAGGAGCCCAGTGTTGTAAATACCTCCCAGCCTTATTTATAAATTAATTGCTCTGTTGACTGTTTTGCCATTGCCCTGGGTTTGTTTGCCAGGCTGTGTGCGTGAGCCCGGAAGGCTTGTGGGCTGTATGGTGGAGCCTTCGGTTTATACACACAGGCCACGGCCCATACTGGTGGTTTCCAGAAGCAAAGAGTTACAGGAACGTCGGGGATTCTTGTAGATTTATTGTCATCTTCACGGCTGGCAGAGTTCTGTCCCGGAGCACAGGGCTCTTGCCCCACAGTCGGGGGGGCATGCATTTCCCTGAAGCACGTGCAGGGGGGCCGCCACAGAGCAGCAGCTGTGACTCTGCCACAGCCACGTGTGCTCTGCAGGCACAGCTTTGTCCCTGAGTCATCAAAGACCGTTTAACAAAGAGCAGAAGCTCTTTGTCATAATTACCTTCCTTTAAAGAGGAACTTTTGCCATGACTGACTTGCAAGGGAGAGAACATTCCAGAAGCATTCCGTCCCCCAGAGATCTGCCAGCATTCATCACTATTGTTTGCTCTTCAAGAAGCACTCTCTTTCATGGCCGTACTCATTGTGCTTGATCCTGTCCCAACGACATGACCCCACACGGGCGCTACCATGCAGAGCCGGGGTCAAGTGGTCTGCCCACTGCCCCTACTTCTGCAGGAGGGAGAAAGCCTCCATATGCCATGTGCGGAAGGAAGGGAGATTCGGAGAGAAACTGTCTGACTTGTCTGGATGTTTGAATCGCCAGGCTCAGCCTTCCTGACATAGCCCACTAGGCAGGGATGGCTGCCTCGGGAATGACTGGTGGTCACACGGGCGTGCACATGCCGGCCGGGGGCCTTCGCTGGGGGTTCTCATGTCCACAGGCTTGGTGGCATCTCACTCTGGAGGCCGTCAGTTCAGGGAAGAGTGTCTCAGTTGGCCATGGCAATGCACATTTAATTCTGGGCTGACATACGTATTGCTTTTATGATGCCATATATAAAGTGAATTTTTTCAGATCTGTCCACTCTTTGGAGTGGCTCTCAGGAGAGTCCCCTCTGGGGAGGATTTGGTTGGGGCCTTTCTAGGTTCTAGACGTCTTTCTGTCATCCTTTTTAACGGTTTCTAGTTTGAGTAGATTTTACGGTCTGGGTCAGAGCCAATGTTTAAGGACCTCACTACGACTACACATTCTACACATTGTGCTGAGCCTTTTTTCTTTTTCTACTTGTTTTGTTTTGGTAGGGGAAAAAATGAATGTGGCTGGGAATTCTTATGCCTGAACTTCAGCTCTGTTGAACCTTCCTCGGTCAACTTCATTCTTCCACATATGACCAGGCCAGAATTTGGGCATGACCTCTTTGTGCCCAGAACTGGAACCATTAGCCTAAAATAACAAAAAACCCTGGGTAAAATATACATTGATTAAAATCCTTTTTAAAAGTAACTAGAAAAACAAATTTTTTTAAAAACCAAATGAGTAAACTAGAAAAATAAATAAGTAAAAGTAGCTAGAAAACTTAAGAAGCACTGCTGTAAAGAAATACATTTTCTCCTGGGCGAAAATCCCCGATGGAATAGACCCTTCAGTGGTGTATCGGGTTACCCTGAAATTTCTTTCCTTCTTTCCTGTCTCTTCTGTTGTGCAGTATCTTTCCAAGAGGAAAAGGATGGATTCTGTTACTGATATATCAACATGTGTTGAGAAGAGGCCAGGGACTTTTCCAGCATTAAAGTCTAATATCGTAGGTGTTGCTGCTGGAGTGGGAGATGGGGGCCTGGGTACCGGGAAAGGAGGCTTTTCTGGGCCTTTTTGCTGAAGCGTCCCTCTGGCCCCTGTGCACATGGCTTCAGGTCATACTAGCTTCAGATGACTTGATGATATTAAGTTGGTGACTCAGCGACTAGGCTATGTTTGTATGGCCACCTGTTCAGTAAAACTCTAAAAAGTATCTGGTATTTAGCCCTAGAAGGAGGATAGTTGACTACACTTGTTACCTGACCACCTGCCATCCAAATGCACCACATCTGAGATCTGGCGGACACTGAGCGGGGACTTCGTGCCAGCCCCGCTCCCAGCACTGCCTCATTTGCACACGAAGGCCCTTGTGATGAGTACTGTCACCCCTATTTCATAGATGACAAAAGCAAGTAGTGAGCCTGAGGGAACAAACCAGAGCCAGACCTCATTGCAGGCCTCTTGACCCATCCAGGTCATACTTAATCCGGGCATTTCCAGGACCTCTCTATCTCAGCACAGAGTACTATACTTCCCTCGGCCTGGGTCTACCTGTGGACTTACTACCCGTCGTCTGTAATCATCTTGTACTGGCAGAACAAGGGGGTGCTTTCTCTGTAGACCATTTGAGATTTTAATTTGAAGGCAGACCATGTTTTACTTCAACCCACCAGGAAGCAATCTGGAGAAGATGAATGAGCTTTGAGCTCTGGTGTCCCTTCTGCTTTTACTCAGAGACAGACATCGTGCACTCTGGAGGGTGTCCCTCTTTGCTTCTCTTTATGTTATGGCACACGGAAGTTCCCTATCTGCCGCTGCTAGGTGAGCTGACCCTGATGCCCACCCAGTGCCTGTGCTCCTGGCAAGCAGTCTGGGAAGCCCCAGGCCAGGTCCACATTTTGGGGGGCCTTGGGGGCCTCGCTTTGTCCTTGGGGGCAGGACAAGTAGGAGCCCTTGACCAGAGTTTCAGGTGGGAGGTGAGACATGCAGGTGGGAGGCTCGGCAGAGCTGAGGATGGCACTTCCTTCCGTGTCACCTCCAGAAGCAGCCCTCTTGTTCCTGAGCTGCTACCTGTGTTCTTGTTTAGAGAGCCTGGCCTGTCTTTCTAATATGACATCTCATCCGCATTGTACTAAGAAGCTGTCACTGGGAAGATAGATGTGGTCAGACCTCCACATTTTCAGCTGCCTCTTTGGCTTCTCTACTCCTCCTTTAAAATTCTGTAAAATAGGTATTTGGGACTTTGCAGGCCTACCATTTTCTTTCTCTGTCTTTTGGGTGTGTTCTTCCCATTGAGCTACGTCCTCGTGTTCAGGAACTGTATTTCCCTATGACTTTTCCTGGACAGTGTCGCACACACCACTGGTGTTTGGTACAGTCTCAATGAATGGTCGGGTGACCCCCCTTCTTCCTGGGTTCCTCCAAAAATGAACAATCACAGAAACTATGCCAATATGATTACGTGCATGTTTTTCACGCTCTGTGCTTAAATACTGGCGGCAACTGTGTCTAAGACAGAACATGTGTATATTGAACAGGCTTCGGATCCAAACAGTTTTAAGGGAGTTATCATTTAGAGCTCTTATCCTCTAATGTACCCCCACTTGTGTCTATGATTAATGGTTCACAGCTGATGTAGAATAGATTGAAGAATTTATATAAATTTAATTATATTTCCCCATATACTTGCCCTAATGAAATTAACCATACATCCTATAGGAAAGAGTCCCTGCATGGATTAAATTGAAGTGTTTGGCAAGGCATGGACCACACTGGCAACTAAACTGGTGGAAAGCTTGAACGGCCCCTCCCTCTCTCTTCCCACTCTTAAGGGAAAGTCAATAAAATGTTTCCTGTTACTTCTTGTAGTTCATAAAAGCACTGAATCTAAGCTCCATGGGACCTGGTGTGCATCTTGTTCGGGTTCATATGGCCTCTGCTCTGAGGTAGGCCTGGGGACTCAGATGTGACTACATAAGTAGTATGGTTAGTAGATTGTCTTCCCACAACAATCCGGGCAAATGTCTACCCTCACTTTCCCTCCCCGTCCTGGGCAGCTCCGAGGGGAAAGGCAAGTAGGGCAGCCACCAAGCTGGTGCTGCCATAATTAACATGTCAGGGCCGCAGGTTGGAAAGCTGGTGTTTTGTATGGCGTTAAGAAAGCGAGGACCCCCGACACTGGCAAGCGGGGCAGGAAGCTCACTTGTAGATATGCCCACTGCTTGCCACCCCCCATCCCCATGCAGCCAGTGCCTGAGCCCTTGGATCTAGGTGTTCAGGGGCATTTTCCCCTCACGGGTGACTTTGATCAGAGCTGATGGTCAAAGACTGCAGGGATCGCCTCCGAGGTTTTAACTTCCCCGAAATAGAGTATTCTCATTTTGCCAACTCCCTCAAGAAAATGTTGGGAGAATCAAGTGCAGAGCCCAAAGGCACTTGGAATGTGCCCTTCCAAATGAGTCCTCCTCTGAGCCACTGCATTACTCAGGACAGCCGATTTCTCTCTGAGAACCGTCCCTGTGCTTACGGTCGGCAGCTGGCAACCCTTCAACTTGCTCCTCATGAGTCTGGCACTCTGCTCTCCCAAGCTTTACTGAGCTGAACTTTTACATTTCTGTATTATTTTCTTTATTACTATCCAATGGAATTAGAATGTTTCATTTTGAAATGTAGAATTAAAATGGGGGAAGACTAGGGAAATAATTTCATATAAAACCATATACACATTTATTTTAATAAAGTGAAAATAAAGTAAAAATCTCCTTGACTTAATGCTCTAATTTTCCTGTAAAGTCAATGTAAGTTTTAAATTAGGACTTTGGAATTATGTGATTAAAAAAGCCGAGTAGTCTGTATGACGGGCAAAGTACTAAACGCATGCCTTGCATTCATTCTGAAAGTTGTTCTCCTGGTTCAAAAGTGATTTATTGTGGAAAGATATTTTAAAATACAGAAATTAAAAGACAATTAGTTATAACCTTACCACTCAAAGTTAAGTGCTGTTAACATTTATATATACACATACAGAGAGAAACACACAGGATTATTTTCTATGCACCGAGGACACACTCTTCTTTCTTTGAACCCCAAGTGGGTGCTCCTGCCCATGCTATTTTGTATCTGTGTCAGGATTCATTTGACTTCTGGAAAAAGAAACCCTAACTTCAATAAGTTTAAATGTGAATGAAGTGTATCACCTTATGAAATAGGAAGCCAGAGAGGATGGGCTGCGGGCTGGTTGGGTCATTGACTCGGTCAGGTTATCAAGGCAAAGGTCTTAGCTACTTCCTTTTCTCTCTGTTCTGCCACCAACGTCATCAGCTTCATGCTAAGTTTGTTCTCTTCGTGGCCATACAGTTGCCACCGTGAACATCCGGACAGCATGCTTCTTCATTCACGTCTGGTGGAGGACGTGGAAATCCTGCCCTTCTGTCTGGTGAGAAGAACTTGGGCATGACTGCCTCAGAGCAAGGACAGTCCCCAGATACCTGCCCCAGGCCAACCAGCTCTAGCCCGGATACCTCTGTCAGTCCCTGGCAAAAGGGATTGGATCTCCATGACTGGTTTAGACTGGTTAGGGTCAATTCTCCAAACCAGAGGCCTACTGTAAAATGGTGAGAATATGGAATAGATGTGGGAAGTCAGCCCCCAGCTCAGTAACCTGATGTTTTCCCAGAATGTTTTATGGACACGTAGGAGATTCACAGGAAAGAATCACTTAGCTTACTTTCTCATCATCACCTTCACGCTATTGTCTAATGTGCTCTGACTTTCAAAATTCTGTCCCTTCTGCTTTTGTCTACACATGCTTTCCCCAGCATTGCGAGGGTGGCTGGCAGCCTCCAAGTGTGGGACCTCCTGCCTGGTCTCCAACAAGGATGAGAGCTCGCCCCCAAGTGTGCTCCTCCCCTTTGTCCAGCTGGGCAGCCTGGGTCCCATGCCACTTCCTCGGGTCTTGCATGTGGTACCCATACCTGAACTGGCCTCTGATGACCAAGAGCCAAACCTGGTGCTAGGAAGGGCCAGCTTCATGGCATACATGGCAGCCTGGGCCGGGCGTGGGCACAGCAGAATTATCGGGGTCTGTTAGGGAGGAAGACTCAGAATGAATGCATGGTAAATGACCTGCTTCAGTGTCTTTAAAAACTGCTCTGTTCTTAAGCATTATAACAATGATCTGAATTATCTGAAATTAAGAAGAATGTCTTCAGATGGTTCGATTTTCATTTTAAAAACTCTGTTTCTTTTGTAGAAATGCTCTGCTCAGAAAGAGTTGGATGAGAAGAAAGAATAAAGTCTTCTGGGGAACTGATCCTCATTAATCTAGTGTTCTCTAAAGTTTTGGCATTTTTGTGCTGTCTTTTTTGGCTTAGACAAGTTTTTCTTCATAAGTTTTGACTTAAAATCGTTTAGAAATTAAAACCTAGAAGGGCAAAAAATGAACTTAAAGATACAAATTATAATAGATGTAAACTTTAATATTTTTATTCTTTATGTACTTTTTATTTTCAATACCCTTGAGACAATGTCATAAATAATATAGAGAATTAATAGGCATTTTTGAAGAATAATTCTGAGATACTAGGCATATTTGAAATTACTACAGCAAAAATTAGATGTTAGGGAAAAAAGTTATGACATATTCAGTTTTTTAAATTGTACTATTAAATGTGTAACTTAGGTGTAATAAATATTCATATTTAATTTTAGGTGCCAGGGTAACATATACTAAAATAAAATGGAACAATTTCTATGGCTCTATAAAGGAATCTATAAAGGAGTCATAAATAATTATAGTAAAACTTCTTTGAGATATTTTTATGGGACTAAAAATTGAAAACTTGTTAATAGGGAAATTTTCGTAAGTGAGTAAGGAGGTAGGTTAGTCACAGAGACCTCAAACTGCAATATATCCTGTGGAACCCTGAATAAGCAGTAACTTCGTAAGATAATCTTGTATAATGTGCAAAAGTGGAGAGTGTCTAAAGGGGCTTTCCAGAAAGTAGCAGGAAGAAAAAGATTATTATTATAATAAAATTCATGATTGGTCACGCAGTTTGCATTTTTTTTTTAATGTTACAAGAACAGAGATCTTACCTGAATTTGGAAGGGCTGCAACTGTCTAAGATTTAAAATGAACAAATAAACATATTCCCTGTAGAGTAACAACCTGTGGGCAGCAACACAGCTCACTCCAGATCCTGGGTGCTTCCAGCATTTGAATAAGAGCAGGGACAAAAGGGCGCTTGGGTGCCCGGAATGTGTGTCTTTCTTGCAATGCCCAGTCCACCCTTTGTATTTTTTTGCTTTGTTAACAAATTCTGCAAATTATAGCAAGAGCAAAGGACTACTAGGACACTTATACACTTATTTTCATTGAAAGCTGCTTGGATTTATGGAAGTTATATCTTTGTTACTTTTCTTCCTCTTCTTTTAAATAAGTACTCTGGTGAGTCTGAGTGTGATCTGCCCAGCAGAACACTAGTCCACATGTGGGAAAACAGGTCCTCTCCCTCTGGTATTGTCATGTTGCTCTGTTACCTTGAACAAATAACTTAACCTCTATGATCTTCACTTTTCTCATTTCTAAAGAGAAGATGGTGGGTCAAATGTGTCTCTGAGGTTCCTTTTTGCAGCAGAACTGGGGCATACGAGAGGGTCTCAATGATGATGGGCTAGACCATGCTCTGGAACGTGGGGAGGTGGCCCGGGTGAAGAATGTGCAGTCTTAGCTTTAGTGGTTATGGGAAAATCAAGTGGAAGGGGTCAGCACTGCCCATTGGCAACTTTTCTTTAACCCACTAGTTGAGAAATAGAGGTACAGAGGCTCTAATAATGTGAAGGAAATTGCAGTGAATTCTTTTGCCCCCAGTCCAGGTTTGGGGAGTTTCAGCCCTGCATTTGCAGGGTTTGTGACCATTATGTGATCAAACAGCCCTACTTGAAGGGAAAAGACCAGCTCTTCTGGAATTTCTTCTAACTTGTTACACATTCCCAGAGGAAACTTTGAGTTTCAACATACCTTAGATATATCTGTTCCAAAATGTTGTCTTCCTCATAGTCAAGGGTCAGAGGGTTCAAATCCTCCCTTCTAGCTTTTCTAGCTTTTCTACATCTTGGACATTCCTTTCTAGTTGGCCTAATAAATTAATTTGCCTTACGAACAAGAAGTCCCATGGAGTGGTTTTGACACTGTCTCTTGTCTGACACAGAGCCATCACGCTGGAGAACCAACTGGTGATCCTCGCTGCGACCGCGGGTGACGCTGGGGCTTACTACGCGCAGGCCGTCAACGAGCGGAATGGGGAGAACAAGACCAGCCCGCCCATTCACTTGAGTGTCGCAAGTGAGTTTTGAAATTTCGAATGGTATTTCTGAAAGCAAAAAAAAATCTTGATTTAATTAACATATGTCTCATGGGACATTTCGCAGTAAATCCCTCTCCGAGATAGTGGTGGTGGTTTAAGATTGATCCAGTGCCAATAGTTGCTTTCTTTGAAGTGGTATGCAGAAAATGGAGCACAGCAGATAATTCTGACTGTGAGCTCTTATCTGATTGGGGATTTAAAATATTTTTGCTTTTGCAGACTGTTACTGCATACTGTTTTGAACAACAACAAAAAAATCCTGATTTATAAGGAATTGTATCTATGAACCTTCTTTGGGACTAGATTAAGCACAGGTTATATAAGTTTAATTTAAAAATAAGATCTTTGAGAAAATACATATATGCTAAGTTGTTTTAAAATTAGCAATATTTCTTTTTTCGAATTTTTATGCATTTATTTTTTTAGAGATAGAGAGCAGGGGGCAGAGGGAGAGGGAGAGAGAGAATCTTAAGCAGGCTCCACACCCAGTGCAGAGCCTCACACAGACCTTGATCTCATGACCCTGAGATCATGACCTGAGCCGAGCAAAAGTCAGATGCTTACCTGACTGCACCACTCAGGTGCCCCAAATTAGCAATATTTCTTAATTTTAATCAGCTGACCATTTTTTTCCTACCTGATTTAACTGAATAATGAAGAGAACACAAATTATAGTTACACCTTTAGTTTATTTAAGAAAATTTTAGTTTGCGAAAACTAAGTTTGAGGAAACTTAAACATTTGGCCTTTAAAAAAGAAGGCTCTAAAAAGTCTACTAGCTAGAGCTGATTGCTGCAGCAGGGGGAAATGGCCAGAAGCAAAAGCTCTGAGCTACAGGAGATTAAAATGTGCATCTCTCAGGGCAGGTCACCAGATGTTGGCAGCGTGAAGTTTCTTGGGATGAAATGCAATGACACTGTTCCTAAGAGCATACAGTTGGGAAATGGTTGTAAATTTCAAAACTTGATGATCACATCAAATAAAAACGAATTAAACGGGTTTGTCTGTATAGTAGTAGATGTTGTCTCTTTAGGAAACACCTCGAAGGGACAGCTTTTCCCTACAGATGGTTTGGGAAGTCTCGTGTCATACATAGGATTGGATCACAGTGTTTGCTCCTCGTGCTCCCTGAAGGATATGATTACATGAAGTTGAGTAGGACTGACTGGGTGAATGTCTGTAGCAAACATGGGGCAGGAGACCACAGGGTTAATTGAGTGTGCTGCCACGGGCCTATCACCTTCCTGGTAGGTGCTCCTCAATGGCCGTCATCCTGCCGTCAGCACCTCATTCCTCGGAGCTGAATCCTGGTCTCCAGACCACAGACTAGGTGTGGACTGGGCTGTCACTGTGGCCTTTTTAATGCCTTGGAGAGTTATGTGCATTGACTGGATGTGGGCTTCACAAAACACAGACCATGATGTCCTATTTAAAGGACCCTTTGAATCATAATAGAAACAAATGTGACTTATCAAGATTTTTTTCAATATTGATAATAAAGGATGGAAATTATATTATCAAATAGATTGATTACTTTAGTGATTTCTGAGTTTTACAGTTAGAGCCATTTATCCTGGTTAGAAAATTGATTTAGTACTCAATTGTAATATACATACCAGGATAATAATTGGTCAGATTGGGAGAATTCTGGGTCAGGAACAAGGAAATTGACCTTAGCCAGTTGGAAGAGGGGGAAAAAAATTCCACAAATCATCTGGTTACCATGATGCTACCATCACAGAGCTGTGGAATAGTCTGTACCTGTAGTTTCCCCCATGCCCATTCTAGAAGGGCCAGTAGGAAATAAAACTAATACAATGAATTTGCAAGTCACCATCCTAATGTAATACCATGGTGTTAGGTAATTGGAATATGTAAATTCTTTTTCAATAATTTCAGTTTCTACTCCAACCAAGAAGTATATTGGAAACAGCTCATGAATATTATAATTAACTGCCTTGCATTTTGCTCTCTTGTATATTTTTATCTTTTCATTGGCACTAGGTAAAATGTGTGGACGGTGAGATAGAAAGAGGTTGATGATGTGGATGGACTTATTGTAAATCTTGGGAGAAAACCTGCATATTGTTTCCTTATATATTCTTTGCTTTTTATTTGGGACCAAGTAACGTGTGAGAAATCAGAGTGTTGAGGAAACAGCCTTATTTTGATTCTCAGGATAACATTCTGTTGACATATTGGATTTGGCTAAAAGTTAAATGGTACTCTATTATGCATTTTCTCACTGAAAATTCTACTTTGAAACCTCTAAAGACAAGAAATACTGATAAATCTGTAGACACCCCCAGAACTGTATGTGTAAGGGCTGCTCCTTTCTGAATAGGAGCAAATGCTTTCAGCAGCAGAACCTGCTCTCAGGTCCACAGCCAGCACCGGGTGAGGCCAGGGAAGGGGGATGTGCAACACCTCTGGGCTTATCATGGGGTTAGGTGTCCTCAAGACCCGTCCGCGCTCGTGGTGGGACACGCTGTGTGCTGCAGACTTAGATATCTTGGTTGTTTGTTTTTGTTTTTGTTTTTTCTGATGGAGGCTTTGTAAAAACACCAACCAAGACTGATGACATTTCTTAAAAACTTGCCAGCCAGCATTTTTGAAGAATCAAAAGGTATTATCGCCAATTATCATTTAATGAAGATAAATTTTTCTTCGGCAGCAGGAGACTAAAATAAGGAAGGTTTATGTAGGGAATACGATTGAGGTGGTCAGGTACTGGAAATTAAATTCCTGGTGGATCATACTGTAATTAATTTAAAATTGTAGAGCACCAGGCAGACCCACCTCTTGTTTCCTGTCATAATAATAAGCCATTCCTCCTGCAGGACAGCCTAGTGTCGAAGTGAAAGAGCACCCAGGGGCCAGCCTTGTCTCAAAATGTCTAAATGAGTGATGCCCTAACACCCTGCTAACAGGAGGAAATAATGTATCTTCCCAAACAGTGGTGTACTATAGAGTTCAAAACCTCACCCCCCTTTCAGTCTCTAAATGTCTTGGCTACATTTGAAGCTTATGGGAAGAAAAATAGGGAGAGGATTGAGATAAAAATAAATAAATCTTTAAAAAAGCATGGCAATTAGAAGAGAAACACAGCCCCTCCCCACGCTGCCCGCTGTTCCGTGCACATTTAGGAGGTGGTGTTACTGTCTCTTCCCATTTCTCCCTGTTTTTGTGGGGCTAAGAAGACAAATTGCAGTGCGTTCTGCACAGACACTTCCTGTCCAGAAGGAGAGGCCATCTCCGAGCTATCCATTCTCCTGCTCCCCAGCGAAAGCTGCTGCCATCTCAGGGCTGGATTCACTTTGAAGTTTGAATGTGACGTGCAGCCAGCAGATGTTAAGGACGTAGGTGGGACTGTGGAAGCGTCCTGCATGAATTTTTCATAGCCGGCTCCCACAGCTCAGGTGCGCGCCAGAAAAAGAATGGGCTGAGCTCACCCGAGAGTAGACGTTTCTATTCTGAGGTCAGACCCAGGCAGGCTTTATAAACCTGTCAACCTGCTTTCGGTTTTCACTTTGAAGATTTTACATTGAGTGAACTTTGGTGGATCAGATCTTCTGAACTGAATTAATACGTGAATAAGAGTTTCTTCTTAAAATCAGAAAAAAAGGGTAGAGTCGGGAGATGAGAGGAATTCTGCACGATGATGAGTGCATCATTGTGCAGACGCCACTGTGCACGCCTTGACGCGTCCTGGGTCTGACCCAACGTGTGAGATGGCCAGGGTAATGAGAGCCTCTGGAGGGGAGGAGGGTTGAAATGGAAGTGGTGCCCATCTCCTTCCCGTGATTCCACCTCTTTTGTTTTAATGCCTCCTCTTCAAACCACATCCGCAGATAGGATATCATTTCAGCCGATCCTCCTTCAGGCTGACAAACCCTTGCTTTTCATTCTGAAGACCAGTTAACATTCTTTTGTCCTCTATAATGCTAATTTAACTGCAGACCTCATATATGTGTAGGAGTTGAAAGTGGATTCCTGAGAATAATGTCTAGGAACAGTCGTCTGAGAGAATCACCCAGTAAAACATGGCTTTTGTGTGCCCAGATAAAATTCTCTCGCATTTTCTTTCTGCCTTAAATATTTCTGGGAGAGGGCGAGGCGGAAGACTTTCAAGTGTACCCTGACATGGGTTGGATTCCCAAAGCAATAGGAACGGTTGGCAATATTACTGGAAGCCTGTCCAGAGACAGGGTCCACACCACAAATGATGAATTTAGAATACAGCTATAGCTTCATACACGGGACGGAACTTCACGGCCAGAATTTTCAGAAACATAAATAGAAAGTGTACTTTATGGTAGAGTAGTGAGTTAATTAATCATTTAGGATGTATCGAACCTTCTAAGGGGGCTGTGTAATGAAGCATAAGACATTCTCTGGTCCCGGCATCCTGGAGCTGGTCATGAGCAGAACGGAGTGTACCCTGGGGTCCCTAGAGCAATTCTGTAGGCACTCCATCGGTAAATAAGCCTTGTGCGCTCACCCCTCGTACGTGCATACTCAGTTATTTATAAATTAGAAGCACGTAACTATCATACAAAAGCGATGATGGTGAAATAAATGCTATCTTAAGTAACTTTCTCATCAGCAACATCTCACTAATGTCAAAAATAAAACAAGTTATTCTACCAGCAGAAGTGGGTTTATTCAGGAATAACAGAATCTAATTCAGGACAAGCAAACTATGGCAAAACCATAGGCAAGTTCAAGAAACAAAACAGGAGTGTTATTTTTGGAGAGCAAGGAGGAAGTTGCAGGGGAATTTGAACAAAAGTCTGTTGGAGCAAAGCA
Organism: Lontra canadensis; assembly: GCF_010015895.1. Classification (NCBI taxonomy): domain Eukaryota; kingdom Metazoa; phylum Chordata; class Mammalia; order Carnivora; family Mustelidae; genus Lontra; species Lontra canadensis. The sequence goes on along the minus strand of NW_022631039.1, from coordinate 12,537,205 downwards.
AGAGTTCGTGGTGATGACAGTTCCTGATTGGCTGAGTTGCAGGAGTGGTTCATTTATTTTTGTTTTGTTCTGTTATTTAAAGACTATTTATTTGTTTGAGAAGACAGAGAGTGAGCAGCAGAGGGGTGGGGGGGCGGGGGACAGAATTCCAACCAGACTCCCCTCTGAGTGCAGAGCCCCATGCAGGGCTCAGTCTCACTACCCTGAGATCATGACCCAAGCTGAAACCAGGAGTTGGACGCTCAACTGACCAAGGCTCCCAGGCACAGGCATGGTTGACTTCTTGGAGGAGATGCAATACATGTCTTTTCCTGTTGGGGCCTGGAGTTGAGGATTTTTTCCTGGTGAGCATTCTGCTTGGGTCTGTAATTGACAGTTCCTCCTGTAATCGAGGGCAAGCATGGGCTCTCCACTTCCAGCCTTCCCTTCCCACTCCCTGAGCCCACTTTAGTGGGGTTCCCCTTTATTAACTTTCAGATTCATTTGGTCTTTAGTTCCTAGTGTCTCACGGCACAATAAACACTTTGTGAGTGGTCTTCCTGATGATGGTTTAGTTTTTTGGCCAAATTCTTGTGACATATGTTTCAGGAGAACTATTTATCCGGTCCCGTTGCCTACGAAGAGCCCGCACAGACAGCACAGACCTGCGTGCTGCTGTCTGTCGTCCTCATTCGTGCTCCCCTCGGAGCCCCTTGACTCTGAACTTCTTCCCATGGTCACTTTTATCCACGTATCTGTTCTGTGAGAGTTCGTTTAGTTAAAACCAAATACAGTTGACCCCTGAAGAGCACAGGTTTGAACTGCATGGGTCCTCTTCTATGCACAATTTTTCCAATATACAGTACAGTTCTGTAAATGTGTTTTCTCTTCCTTATGATTTTCATAATAACATTTTCTTCTCTAGCTTACTTTATTGTAAGATTATAGTATATAATATATTTAACCCACAAAATATATGTTAACTGACTCTTATGTAATCAGCAACAGTAAACTATTAGGAGTTAAGTTCTGGGGGAGTTATACACAGATTTTCGGCTGTGTGGGGTGTCAGCAACCCAAACCCCATGTTGTTCAAGGGTCCACTCCACACAAGGACGCCTACCCATGGCAAGTTCTGAGAGCCCGCAGATACAAACACACATCTGTGCACCTTCTTGAAAATGAACATGTTTAGATCTCCCCACCAAGGTCATGTACATTACACTGCGTGACATGAGGCCATCCCCCCCAGAGATGTGTTTTGTGTAATAAATGGTATTAGTGAAGATCAGTTTTCTTTTTACGGCTCTGGTTTAAAAACAGAGATAAAAATGCCTGTTCTCACATTTGTTTCTGAACCACAGATGTATGTTTATATGGATTAATGACAGGTTTAGAGTCAAGTAGAACTGGTGATTCCCAGCCAGACTTCAGCTTAAAAGAAAAAAAAAATAAAAAGCAAAGATGAGGAAGGCAATAATAAGTCCATAATTCTCTCCACAGCCCATGTAACAAAATTGCATTATCTGTTCCCTACCCCTGCCATCGCCCATCTTCTTTTCCCACACTACCCATCTTTTCCCTTTCTGGCCGATGTCAGCCCAGTCTCCCCCTTGGTAGATGTTAGGGAATCAGGTTCAACTGTGAATTGTAATGTGCCCTGAACCTTTGAATGAATCAGGGATAGCCCCGTATCCCCAGTCTCCCAAAGCAGCCATCTTCACACCGGGCGTGGCAGACCTCTCAGGGGACACATGGATTTCTGCAGGACAAGCAGGCCCATAGACCTTTCAGGGAGTCTATTTCCAGGTGCTTTCTTGGGTTCTTCCTAAAGCCAGGTGTGTGTGCTGAATCCCAGGGGCTCTCTGCCCCCGTTCCCCCCTCACAGGATGTGAGTCACACACATCCTGAACCTTTAATACAGGCCTCGTGTGAGGGCGTAAATCGCCAGGCGCCAAAGGAAGGAAGAATCCTAAACGTCAGTGTCAGAATTGTGGAAGTGAAGAGCTCTAATAGTGGAGAAATAAATCATTTAATAAATTAGGTGTTCTCACTTTCTTGCTGTCCACCAAATGAGGCAGGACCCACACACATTGTCAGTTGACATGTTATTACAAATAATTTGGGAAGATTGCTAACACAGTACAGCACCAACTTGTAGGACAGGAAGACATTTCCAGCCCTTTTGCAGTTTGGGGGGTGACGTGACTCACTGAAATGGAAGTGGAATGAAGTATGTCACCTCCAGGCCAGGAATGTAAGAGAAAGCAAGCCACCTTCGTGCTCCCCATTCCCTGTGGCTGGGCCACAGGCTGGAAGCTGCCCAGATATCTGAATCAGCATGTGGACAGAACAGCCTGGATTGTCACCCGATGGAGTGGGGAGCGTTACAGAGCCGGTAATAAGCCTGTGTGTGCTGAGCACTGCGACTCTAGGCTTTGTTCTGGGACTAAAAGAATTCAGAGATATCCTTGAATAAAATTCCTCCCATCCTCATGCGCTTTTCTACATGAACATAATTTCACAGTTGTATTTACAAAAAGGAAGTAGGGTAAGAATCAGGGTAAACCTCTGTCCATTTCAAGGAGAGATACATTTTCAGTGATTTTTTTTTCTTTTATAGGCAATATTCATCAAAATCGGTTATGTTTGTTTTGATTAATTGAGTACAAATAATAATTGTAACAGTAACTCAATCCAAGAGAACTTTTTTTAACCCCAGAGCCATATGATTGCTGGGAAATTTTAATTTATATGCATACCTTATCAAAGGGTGTGATAGGGTGATCAATAAAATACTCTGAATCACTGAACGTAATAAATTACGACAAAATTCCTTGGGAGATGTGGAATGAAAATGCAGGTTCAAGAAGAAAAAGGAATGAGGACAGATTTCTGGCCACTAAACACTAAAGCTCATTCATTTGCTTTTCTCAGTGTGTGATGATGTGTATCCGATGCTTAGACCCACTCAGTCAGGTATCTGGATTCCTTTGGACACACATAAAAGAGTACCGCAGCCTTCTCTATTATTAAAATACATCAGCATAGTCAAATATTAAAATACATGAGAAATTCTGTTCTCTGCAGTCCTTGAAATCGGTCTTAAAAAACATGAGGTGTTAACGTGGATCACGTCAGCTGTAGAAGAGCACAGAGTTTTGCAGAATTCTTCTAGGTGATTTAAGAGCAGAAACTCTTCTGAGCTATATGCAGATTTGATGATAATTTGTAAATAAGTGTACTATTCAGGGATTCCCTGAGGGAGAGGCAGAAGTAGGGCCCCAATGAGCCTTGAGTTCTGGATTAGCATTTTGTGGACATTTTCCCCACTAAATCCCACAACAGCCTGTGAGTCCGTGACCAACACCATTGCAAAGCTGAGGGTACCGAGGCCCCAAGAAGTTAGTTCATCAACCAAAATCAAAAGAATAGTGAGTGGGGAGTTAGGGATTTAAGAAACAGCTTCTTTGAGCCCCCAACCCCCTAGGTTTTCCTGTGAAAAGGGAACAGCATATATTGTGGATGCTGTATGGGCTTTGGTGTCAACTTGTGTCCAAGTGAGGGAAGCCGAGGAGAATGCAGAGCTCAGGGGAAGTAGCCCTCCCGTTGTATTGGAGATTTGGTCAGGGGCTTTTCCACACCCAAGTCTCAGAGGGGCTTGGTTTTGACTTAAAAAGGGAGGCTGTTCCAATACCATACCCACTCCCCAAAAGCATTCAGTCTCGATAAAGCCTGCATACCGTTCACACACACACAGCCCAGAGACTTGCACCTTTTTGCAACCACAGAGGGACACTTGGGTGGCTGTGATGAGAACCCACTCGCTCACCAGGGCCCAGATGGGCCAAAGGGTGTGGTGGGAGAGGTGAGAGCGCTAACTGACGGATGGTGCAGTGGTAATTTCCAGTTCCTAACAGCACGCTTGCCGTCCCCCATCATGCAGTGCGCACCCTGCGGGATACAGAGTAAGACGTGGTCTGTCCCAGCGACGTGCACACCCATCCTCGTGTTTCCACCCCATCCTGGGAACCTGCCATGGCAGATTTTGCCCCGGGAGTGAGCCACATCCTGGAATGATGGGCCAAGTGGATTCAGTAAACAAAGCATCCATATTCCTTTGCTTCTCCCAATATGGAATGATTTTTTAAGGGCAGAAAGGGTCATCTGGTAGTGACTTGCCTAATCAGATTTTAAAACTCCCCCAAAGTCCATCTTTAATATTTTTCAAAACTACCTCTTCTCCTACCCCGTTGTGAAATACATCAATTGAAAATATTATATTCAGACATCTAAACACAAAAGTCTTCTGACCATGGCAGTCTAGGGCTATGACTAGACGTAGCTCTGATAATTTTACCCTGGCTCTGGGATCTCACTTCTTCACCTTAGCCAGCAAACAGCCACATACCCGCATTCAGGTGACCGAGGACTTAGCATCCTGTCATTGCAGGCTCTTAATAATTAAACAGAACATTCCGGAACTTGTCATGGTTTGGGAGGGACTCAACACTGCAACTCACTCATGCGATAAGAACCTTGCCAGCCCAGATCCCTCCGGATGCCACGTTCACTGAAGCACTCCGTCTGCTCTTGCTGTCGCTATAATTGATATGAACAGATAAGCGATTTTTAGAGGGCACAAGCAAGGGAGATGGAAAATTGAATTTTCCTTGCAATCATTTCATCGTCTCTAACATACATCCATCGCACATCTCGTCTGGGGAGATCCTAAGCGAAGTCATGGTTATCAGCCGAGATGAGGCCACAGAACCAGTTGTTAGTTGTAAATAGAGTTTTCTGTGAAAAGCTGTGTTTACTCAGTGGTTGGCTAGAGTCAACGACCGTGCTTAGTCCCCTGGTGTTCGAGCTTTCACTCTTTTCTGGATGAAATAATCGCACTCTGTTCTTCCTGGTGTCCCCTTTCCTTTTTTGAATGGGCTCAGTGTTGAAGGCACTAATCAGGAAACACCTGTTCAGTTTGTCTTCCTTCAGAACTTCTGAGGTTTGCAAGCTCCACATTGTCCAACCTGGGCCAGACTGTCTTCATAGCTCACCCTTCAGGAAAAGGAGAATATGTGATTTTCTGATATGGAGGGAATGTGGAGAGTGGAACCAATGTCATTAGTAAAGGCTGGGGTTGGGGAGGGCAGGCCTGATAGCCCAGGATTCGAGCAGTCAAGTAAGGATGGGAAGGCATGATCTGGCCTGACGTGGGATGAAAGTGTGTGAGAGCCGTTGTCATAGTTTGGGGCGCTAAAGCAAAATGCCGCAGACAACAGACATTTCTGTCTCACTGTTCCAGGGGCTGGAGAGGGCCAACAGGTCAGGTTCCAGTGAGAATTCTCTTCTGGGCTGTAGATGTCTCACCGTACCCTCACACGACAGGAAAGGCCCCTTTTATAAGGGCACTGATCTCCTTCACAGGGCTCCATCCCCGTGACCTGATTATCCCCCGAAGTCCCCACCTCCTGATGCCCTCATCTCCTGTGTCCAGCTCAGGGATTAGGATTTAAACCTAGGAACTTTGGGGGGCACGAAAATTGCAGGGTATTGCGGTAGGCAAAGCAGTCATCATTTGCTGAGTGTCTGCTCTGTGTCCAGTGTGTAACTATTATATGTAATCTCAGCCCTCGTTTTTAAAAAAGCCCCAAGGGATCAGTATTATCCCCGTGTTACAAACGAGGAAGAAAATGAAGGGAATAAACAGCAACACAAAGCCACACAGTTAATTACATGTTTTACTTTCAACCCCAGTCTGTCTTCTCCCAAAGAGATTTTCACCGTTTTATTGGTTGAGATTATTTATATTACAGATCATTTTTGGCTTTTAAGCTCATGTTGAAAGTTCTTACTCTGGTTGCTGCTTTTCTGTTTGCAGCCTAACAACTGGTCACCTTCTGGTAACAGTCCCGTTCTTCCTTTACAGCTTTGTCATAATGTTTTATCGTTGATCACCGTAAATGATGTTCTTTTGGTTCTTATAGAAGGCAATTATAGCACATAATTAAAATTGTAGATCTTTACAGTGTGCTTGTGAATATTAAATTAAGCCTTAAGAAAATCAAGCATAATGCATCTGTTAAAGTAAAAGGTCACTCAGCAGCTCTGAAGACCATTACCAAACCCAGAGAGCCAGACTCCCTGCTTTTCCAAAATGCTTTTCTCTGAGGTGTAAAAGCCGATGGAATTTTATCAGAAATAATAGGAACCAGAAATTTGTCTTAAGATGTAGACCCAGTCTGTGTGTTCTACTTAGCGCGTTCTTAGCAACAGCCCCACCTGTGATTCTTTGTTCTTTCAGGGAATCACCCAGCCTGTACCCTCTCACCTTTTACGATCTCCAGGAAGACCCTCCTCGGCACAAAGCCGGTTCCTACCCTCGGAGCCTAGTGTAGTTCTGTCTTGTTGTAGGGGTTGTAGGGACTACAAGAAACGTGACTGCTGGTTGTCAGTGTAACTTGCTGTTTGCCCAGGGGTTTTTGGTAAGTGTAGCTTTTTCAGGCAGAATCCCAAAGGTTCCACAGATTAGGAAAACGTGAGGTGAGAATTTTCCGGTCCACCCTGGCTACACACCTGAACGACCATCTGGGAAGTCTGAAGGCTGTCACCGTTTTGTGATTTTCCTGGAGAGCAAGATTCAGATACCAACCCAGAGGGGCAGTAGCTCGTAGTGGAACTCCGGAAGAATAGCTATTTTTCTGTTTGGTCCCCAGCATGGACTCAGAAGCCAGCATCGGAGCTGGAGACAGAGGAAGCCAGCAGTGGCGACCCGCCGGCTGGCCCCAGGAGGTTAGTTAGTTGTTTGCTTGTGTAACTGGAATGGACTTGGGGGCTGTAGCCCTCATGCTGTGGCGGGCCCCACGCTGTGCTGCCCCCTTCACTTTCCTGGGCAGACTGTAGTGCACTCCAATATATTTCCCCATCAGGATGTCATTCTGAGGCTGTATTAATGCAGACAGGGTTGAATTACACCACAGTTTGTTCTCCAGTGGGAAGCTTTCCAGCACAAATGTGCTTCAGGATTCAGACTTCTCCCTTTCCATTCCTTACGTCTTTGGGAAGCACCTTCGTCAGAATGACTTACGCGTGAGACCACATGCATAAGTGGACCTTTGGTTCTCAGTTCATTTCAGAAAGTTGAAGTGGATTCACACTTTTTTAGCCTACATAGGAAAACTTCCCCTGAAATGAGAAAAGAGCCTCAGAAAAAAAATTATGCAAAAATGTTGCTATCATAAAGAAATATGAAATGAGCAGGCAGTGTTCTGAGCATTTTAGTTATAATATTCACAAAATCATGACTGCAAGCATATTCTTAATAAAAATCCAGGAACTTCTAGTTGACTTGAACCCTGTGCTGGCCTGAAATTAGCTGGATCATATCCCCCTCGTAAGTTTGTATGCAACAGACGGGTAGTAAGCCATTATGCCCCCACCGGCTTTTGTTCTGTCGGTCAGTGTAGATTTTGACTATCAGTCCAGCCTGGAAGAATACTCGAGAATGCATAAAAAAGTAAGCTTGTCATCATTGTGGAAACACATTGTGTACTCGACCTAGGGTCCCGGAGTTGCCCAGCACCACTCCTCTGTACCCTACTGTCCGTCTCTACAGAACAGGCAGCTGGGCAAGCTGCCCTGGGATTTCCTTCTGCCTTTATGGTCTGCGTACCTCATTTTTGTTCCATGGCATATAATCTCTCCTTTTATAAATTCAGATTTCATTTCTTCTCTTTCATTCAGAAAACAGAAATGCATCTCAGATGTGCGGCCATATGCTTGATGCTGAGGAGACTGGGTATGACACACATTCTTGCCACTCACGAGCTCGAGCTTTGCTGAGGAGAGGCAGACCACAAGTGAATGGCAGGGATGGGACGTGTGGAGTGCCCAGTGGAGTGTGCGGAGGTGGGAGTGTTGTGGAAGCGCAGGCCGGGGAACGTAAATTCTGCTCCCAGATTGAAAAAGCATCCTTAGCAGAATTCTGTCACCTTTTCGTTCATTTATGGAGAGATGCACTCCTGGTGACACGATGTGGGCAAGGAGTTTTGGGGTTGAACAACACTCTGTTCAGCTAAGGATGGTTGCAACCGCTGTCCTGTTGTCTGCTCCCTGTTTTCCTTACCAGTGTTCCCAGCAAGACTGCGTCTCCCATACGCTCATTCCAGTAAGTGTCCCATCTCAATCTCTTAGCAGCATGGATGTTTCATGAGGGTAGGCTTTTTGTTTTCATTCCCCAAAAGCAGCAAGAGGCACACATGACAAGCAGTGGGACCTCGTGAGGGCTCATTCAGTGAAGGAGTGAGACTGCTTAGAACCCAGCGCACTGCCTTCCCAAATCTGCTGCTTCGCCCTGGGCCGCACGCCTCTCTGCGCACCCACTCCGTCCTGATCCTCCCCCAACTCCAACCCCACCTCCTCGAGAGCCTGCTCACCAGCTCTGTCCTGCTCCTTCTGCCAGCTCCTTCTCTTTTGGTGTTCATAGCTCCTTCTGGTTCTCCTGACCCCCGAATGTGAGGATTCTCCATTGTTTTTAGGCCTTAGGTGCACTATTTAATTTTGCTTTTCTGCTCTTTTGTTTTCACCCTGGAGAATGCCTTCATTCTTGTGACTTCATGTATCACTTGGATCAGGTGTTCTCTCCAGACCTCAGGGCCAGGCTGAGCATTCAGTCTTCAAGTGGAAAGTTGCATGAAACAGTGTAAGTCCTCGATGGCTGTGACATTCTGATTATCTCCTAATTGTTCAACTTATTGGTCTGATTTAGTCAGACGCCCTGAAATGGAAGGCATGTCCCCAAGCCTCGCCTCAGTTACTGATTTCTTTCTTGTGCTGTGGCCACTTGGCCCGCTGTTGGCTGGCTTCCCTCTGTGTGGCACTGTCACTCGCGCACCAGGCCATGCTTCTGCTGGTCTGATGCAGTGCTCAGGACACTGTGCCCCGAGAATGACATCCACTGTGTTGCTTGCGGCACAATTTCACTTGGAGATTAAATTAGCCTGTCTCCGTAAGCTTCCCGTACAGAGCAGGCTCTTCTCCTAAAGTCCCCAGGGAGTCCTCTCACTGCCTTTCCATATTTCCACCTCTTCCTTGTCCCTGGGCATTTCACCTGAATCCCTGCTTCTTTCAGAACACATATCCATCTTTCCATTGGTCCATTTATCCTTCCATCCGTCCTTTAATCTGCTTACTCAACATATGTTTACTAAGGACTTAGTGAGTACCAACACTGTGTCGGATGTTGACATCGAGGTAGACTGGTTTCTGCCATCCCAGCTTATGTTGGTGGGATAGGAAGGCCAACAAGCATGTTTAATATGATACGGGATGTCCTAAGTTAGGGAATAGTCATTTTCCCATTTATCCTAAGTGTCTACCACTTCCATTTCCAGTCCTTTGCTTGCTGTAAAAGATTGGGCTGGTAAATATAAACATAGGCAAGATTGTATGTTGAAGAAACACTTCGGGGGAAGAGCTCCAATAGATCTTATTTATATGGCCATTGGTGTAGACTTACATAGAGAAAATGGCGGACATTTTTAAGAGATGGATTATGTGAGAAATAGAACCAGTCAGTAGAATTAACAGCCCTTGGGCCATGGGCTCATTATTCTCCTGAGCAGGGCCCTTCCGTGGGCAAAACTGCCAGAGCCCAGAAGGAACGCCAGCACCCACGCTCCGTGAGCCCAGTGTGTCAAACTGTAATTCAGAAGATGAGTTGCTTTACAAATGGACTATTAATAAAAGTTCTTCATCTTTAAGCCATTCAATATGTGATTTGTAAAAATTGATTTCCTTATGCCTTATGTTTAAGTTATGTATATAACTTATAGACATACACATAAAATAACTTGGATGGAGAAGTTAAAACTACAACATTGGGCACTAGAGCTGCCAAAACAGGATCCCACCAGCTGGGGTTCTAAACCACGGACATTTATTTTCTTACAGTTCTGGAGGCTAGAAGCCTGAGAACAAGGTGCTGGCAGAGCTGACCTCTTCTGCTGGCTTGCTGATGGAGGTTTTCACTCTGTGTCCTCACATGGCTTTTCCTCTGCGCACGTGGAGAGTGGCAGGGAGAGAGCTGGTGACTTTTCCTCTTCTTAGAAGGACACCAGTCCCATCAAATTAGGGCCCCATCCCTATAACCTCCTGCTTCTTTAATTACCTCATTAGAGGACCTTTCTCCAAATACATATTAGGGACTAGGGTTTCCACATACGACTTTCAGGGGGACACAGTTCAGTGCCTAACAACTACCCCATCCTTGTTGTGGCTTCTTTCCCAAAGTACAGCCTTTCTCTAGAGGACGTGTCCACTTCATCCATCTGTGGGCTCTGTTCCATTTAGTCCACCCAATACTGCTAAAAATACATGAGCTAGTATTTCTACGTCAAGACAAACTCTTCGGTTTTAAATAACACCTGACAAGCTGGCTGTGCCGGGGTCACATTCCCAGTTTGGACGGTCTGCAGTTGGAGCATTCTCTGGGGGCTGAGGCTTTTGTTTCCCTTGGAAGTGCAGAGTTTGTTTGGGGAAAACATTCGTTGTGGATTTCAAATTGTTGCAGATTTGTCTTATTATTATTTTTTTTTTTTAGAGGGAGAGAGCGGGGTGGAGGGGCACATGGGGAGCAGCAGAGAAAGAATCTTAAGCAGGCATCACACCCAGTGTGGAGCCCAATGTGGGGCTTGATCTCACAACCCCGAGATCATGACCTGACCTGAAATCAAGAGTCAGACGCTTAACCAACTGAGCCACCCCAAAATGTAAAATAATTTAGCCACCTCTAATTGTTGCAGATTTAAAGCATTATAAGAGGCAGGTGTTTTAGAGTAAAAAAAAATGAAGTCTCTTCTTGTTCTTGAGGGAGAAGCACAGGTCACAATGGAAATCCCAGCATGGGGCACCCACACAGGTCTGGGGGACTGGGAAGGTTTTCCCTGAGGAATTGGTATTTGACTGTAACCTTAAGGTTGAGTAAGAACCGTTAGATGAAGAGCTGGGGAGGAAGGCCACCCTGATGAACCCACTTCCCAGATAAGAACAAAGCCCTGCCCTAGCAGAGGGCCCCAACAACCATTGGGAAATGGGAACAATGCTTTAGCAGCCAGGGGACTCCGCCAAACACTGAAGATCTGGTGACCTGGACCCACACCCCCCTCAAGACAACAGTTAGCTTGAGCTGAGCAGATGTGACTCACTTTCCACGGCACGTCTGCTCCTTGGCCACAGCCCCAACTCTCCCGGGCTATGTCCCTAATAAGGAGACCAGACAGGCATGAGTTATTATAATGTCCATGCTGCTGTTTTTCTTATAGTAGAGAACTCTTGCTTTCCCCAGTCTCTGTCCAAAATAGGGCAATAAAAGTTAGAGAAGGAGGTGGAGAGCATCTCACGCTGCCCGATGCGGTTATTTTGCCGCCTGTCTGCTTGGTGCCTGCAGGCGGGAGTTTGGATGAAGGCATGTCAGCAGTGCTCACCATGAACAGCTGGGTTCCTCTAGATCAGGGATCTCCAATCAGGGCTGTCACTGCAAGGACCATTTGTGAGGGGTGCTCTATCAAACTTGGCTTCCATGACGAACACACATCCTGTCTCCTGGACAGTGGTGCCTGAGGAAGCGCCTCCCACTACGAGGTCCTCTCCCATCTCCCTTCACAGCCCAGGGCCCCCCTCGTCTCCCCTAGTGCATTGCTCTGGACTGTCCAGCCCTCCACCCAGACCAAGGACAACTCCAAAGACAGGCCAGTGCTGAGAAAGTGGGTGACTTTCACAATGGGCTAAGAAATCCTATTTAAGGTCAGGTGGCCTACAGTTCCCAGCTTTCAGGAAAATTGAAGGAGGACCTCATCAAGTTGTCAGCCAATAGATCATTAAAAATAATGTTTGATGATAAATTACTGTGTAATTTGGGGCATAGTCATTGGAATGATGTCAAGGAATTAACACTGTTCTAACAAAACTCCTTCCATTCCCATATGCTTATGTATGAAAGTAAGTTTTCTCATTGCATACATTTATAAAAACAAAAAATAGAAATAAAATTGATGCTGAATGCTTTCTGATTTTAGCTGGAAATAATATTCATCCATGAATACATGAACTAATTTTTTAAGTAGGATCATTTATCCACAAGAGAGGTATTTCCAATAAAAGTATGCTTTTCCATGTTCAATATTTGTCAAAATTGGTAATGATGAATGTTGGTTTGATTATTATTATTAATTTTTATAATGGATGACCAACCAGAGTTTTTTTAACATTTAGAGTTTTGGGGTCATGGATTTAAAAAAAAAAAAGAAATCTATCCTTTCTTGTGTAGAGAAGTGTGATAAAAGACTTTCAAACATAATATATATGACAGTAAATAAAATTCTATGCATGGATTGAGAAAAAGGAATGATATAAAATTTCTAGGTATTAGAACGGAGATTTTGAGATAAATGATAGTTGGAATGAAACCACAATCGTATCTAGATCTCTTTGGATACATTTGAAAGAGTGATCTAAAGTTTCATTTAAAATACACTAGAATTGGGACGCCTGGGTGGCTCAGTTGGTTAAGCAGCTGCCTTCGGCTCAGGTCATGATCCCAGCGTCCTGGGATCAAGTCCCACATCGGGCTCCTTGCTCAGCGGGGAGCCTGCTTCTCCCTCTGCCTCTTCCTGCCATTCTGTCTGCCTGTGCTCGCTCTCTCTCCCTCTCTCTCTCTGACAAATAAATAAAAATAAATAAATAAATAAAATACACTAGAATTAAACATAAATATTTAAATGTAAAGTTTATGTGAGGGGGATATAGTTTTTCAAAATTCTTTTATGGACTAAGTGGGCAAAAATACCAGATGTGAGTTTTATGACTGATTTACAAATGAAAGTTGAAGTAGGGAATGATATAGGAGAACCTCCAAAGGGTACTGCCAGGGGCACCAGGACTGTGCGAAAGCCAGAAGGTCAGACAGAGGACAAACCAGGCCAATATATTAAAAAATAATCATATGAAAAGTGACAAAGTAGAATAAAAGTATTTTAAGTATATGACAGTTTCTTAACCCTAAGTGCCCATGAAAAATCACCTAGGTGGTTCAGGACTTGAAGGCACCCCCGAGATCTTACTGTATCGCCAGGGCTGTGACTTATTTGGTTCAAGTCAAAGTATGGTCCTTGGACCAGAGATGAAAGCATCCTCTTGGGATCTTGTTAGAAATGCAGAATTTTGAGCTGCACCTCAGTCCTACTGAGTGGGATTCTGCATCTGAAATAGATACTTAGTTGATTCATACGCACGTTCAGGTTTGAGGAAGCCAGGAGTTCTACCAAGTTCCCGGGGGCTGCTGCTGCTGGTACAGGAGCAGAGTTCTAGAGCAGAGCTGCTGAAAGAGTGGTCCAGGGCCCTGCAGCATGTCCTGCCAAATGTCCTACCTGGGCATTTGGTAGACATGCAAATTCTCAGGCTCCCACCCCACACCTACTGATCAGAGTCTCTGGGAGTAGGATCCAAAAATCCGGATTTTAACAAACTCTCAGGTGATTCTGGGACTCACTAAAATTGGGGAAGACCTGCTCTAGAGAGAAACAGGGACCAGCTCTGCGCCTCAGGTCAATGAAGGGAGATGGCTAGGAGCTGAATGCCTGGAGGCCCAGCCTAATGAGAGAGTTGCCACTAAACTTCATCTCAAGCTCCATCTGTCTCCCACCCGCAGGCCCCTCTTCTGCCAGGAGCCCTGGCTGTCCGGCCGATTTTATGTAGGTGTAACCCAATAGCACCTTACATCTTCCCTTGTGCCACTTGCACACATGGCACTTGGAAACATGTCCCCTGGCTGTGTGCTGGGGATTCAGAAGGCTAGCTACCAGATCTGAGAGGGCTGCCCATTAGTTCCGGGTGCGAACTCCCCCAGTGCCTCGCTTCATCTGAGCCGGCAGATCTGATGGGGCCAGAGGCCTCCGTGTTGTGACGGACACCATGCGTGTCTGTGGCATACCCCAGGAGAAGAATTGCGGTTTGGGGCCCCAGACTAGAGCAGGTCCATTCCTTCTGCTGTGGAGCACTATTCATCATTCAAGAAGGCCAGATATCTCGCTCTAATGAGTTTCTGGGCCCTCGTAGACACTGAGCACTAGGGTGACCAGTTCTGAACTGCCCGTTTTAAGCCAGGTATCATGAGGCCCTCCGAGTCCTGAGGATAGTCAGGCAGAGATGGCCCATTCGTGGCCAGGCGGTAGAGAGCAGAGAGTGAAGGCAGTAATGACGTGAAAGTAATGACTCGCTTGGTGTGTACCTCTTTAGCACTGACACCTCTTCCCCATCTCATGACCACAGCCTCCATGGGAAAGGGTCCTTACAGCTGACAAAGGAGTGAAAGCCCCGGGACTGATTCCCAGGTGGGTCAGGACACGTGTTGGCCCCAGCCGACATGTGCTTGGTAGTACCTGGCCGTGAAGATGGCCGTGAGGACACTGGGAAGCGGAATCCTCCCAGTGGGCAGAGCTGCAGGCACACTCACCCTCCCAACCCCGACCCAGTCCTGGGGCTGTGCTTCCTGTCCCTAAACCCTGGGCTCTGCCCTCTTGGAGCTCCTGCATCGTGGGAGACAGTGCCTCTAGCGGAGGGTACATCAGGCTTCCATGGACCAACAGACAAGGTCAGAGATTGAGGAACCGGCACCGATGACCAAGAGGAGCCTGAGCCGTTGCCACACGACAGAGGCAAGGAGGAATCTGAACGTGGGTGGCTCTCTGGTACGTCCCCGCTGCTTCCACACCCAACAATCAGAGGCAGTGGGCAGCTGTGCTCCTGGGTCGAGTCAACTAAACGCTGTGACGAAGCTCTGCGTGCGCTCCTCCAGACAAACTGCCAGCCCAGCTGAAGTCCTGGCCTGTGTCGGCTATTCCTGCCATCGTACACCACTGGAACCTGCCTCCCTCACAGTGCTCAACCCAGGGGCAGACAGACTGAATCTGTCTAGCAGAGATCATATGGTGTCACCACAGGGGCAGCCAGGAAATTGTGTTTGTGGAGGCCCAGCGGAAACCAAACGTGTCTCGTTGGAGAAGGATTCTCAGAAGAACATAGGTCAATGATGGAAAGGAAGGTGGCCAACTCATAGTCCTCCTTGGTGAAGAAGCATCTAGCCCCTACCTATACCCCTTTGTCCTTTCAGACTTGAAGTAATGAATCTCTTGAGCAGCCTTCAGGTACTTCATGACCAAGGAACTTTGCAGCTCAGGGCACCCATGCCTTCCCCATGTCCTTGACTTCCTCCATGCTGGGCTTCAGGCAGGCTAACAGGCTTGTAGGTCAGTCCTCCTGGTAGCATGGAGCCTGATGCTAACGAACCCCGAAGGGAAAACCAGAGCCACTTCCCTTGACTTTCTATTGACTTCTGTTTACTTCAGAATTCTGCATCAGCCCATGTTGCTTTGTGTTCCGGACCAAGCTGAATATTCTGGTTTCAGATTTTCTTCTTTATGACTACAGGCAGGATATGATTTATTAACTTTGTCTCCAGCTATTTAAGAAAAGAGCTTTTATTGTGAAGAAGAAGTTGTTAAAACCCTATCACCTGCAAGTTGGACTTGGCTCTTTCTTCTCTGAATTAACTAAAATCAACCTGTTTTCAATTGATTATATTCCTTCATTAGTTTTAATTCATTTTTAAGCACATCTGATTTTTTAAATTCATAATGCTTTTGATGAAAATTAATTAGTTTCTTTAAGCACTGAAACAATATTATCATGGGCTCTCAGATGCTGTTCTACGAAAGGTCCCTATTATAAAGCCAGCCTCAGGGTCCAGAGTGTGCGTCTTTTTCAGAGAAATCCCGCTGTAGGGCGAAGCTCTATAGGCATTTGGCTGCTGGCGATCTGGGCCTCAGTTTTCTCATCCGTAAAATGAGGACTGCAACCAGGTGAGCCCTATCTAAACTTTTGTTTTATGGGCCCAACAAAATTAAATTTTTATAAAATATATGAAGAATACATGCAAAAATTATATAAATGTTACACTGATTAAACATTTTCATAGCCCAATGTAGAATGGCAGTCAAAATTATAAGTTGTAAAAGCCTAAGAAAAAGTACAGAGAGGTAGGAGATGAGAGGAGAACATTAGACTCAGCCAGGCATCATCAGGTTCACCCCAAACTAGTGACTAAGACCTAGGGGAGCCCCAAGATGTGCTGCCCTGGAGGGATCCCCAGATGTGCTGTCCTGGTTCTCAGGGAACAGTCAAGCTTGAAGTCTACACCTTGGCTGATAAACCCCCAGATAGCCAGCTTCGGGCAACTTAATCTCTTCTGCAACAGGCAACTGTGAAACCAAATGTCGCTAAGCCAAAGAAAAATCCACTTCCTTAACTATAATTTCAATAATGAAGAATTTTGAGAAAGAGAGGGGGAAAAAAAAAGTACCACTTAATGCAGCTCTTCAGGCTGCCTTTGACATCACTGTTTGCCTAAGGCCTTGGAGACAAAAGTCAAATCTATTTACCTACCGTGTTTCTGACTTGGTCTGATGAAACAAGAGCCTTAATTTTAATAAAATTTATGATCCTGTATTCAAAATCCTTTATGAGTAGAACCTCCTGAATTAATCCATTCATTACTTACCAAATAAATGTTGTTGCTTTAAGAAAAGGGCTTTTAACACAATACTTAATTAGTCAGAATCTTCAGCAGAATGTCTCTTCTCACACAAGTTACGGGGCTCAATGGCCTGTCCCAGAGAGGTGAGGCAGAAAAGGGGGGGTCCCGAGAGCCAGGGTGGCTTGAGAGCAGTGACCCAAAACATGCTTATGGACATGCCCAGTTGGGGACAGCAGAGTGAGGGGAGCAGAGTTGGGAGACAAAGCTACTTCAGGCTGAAGGATGGGAGGAGAGGAAAAGCTTCCTCTGAGACTGGCAAGTCTACAGCCAAGCCCAGCAGAGAATGGAGGCAGGAGCTGGTCAGACTTGAAAACAGATCACAAAACCACCCTCTGAAACACGCTGCTCTTGATTCAGTGTCCTTGAAGCTGTGCATTTCCCTCCAGTGTCCTTGAAGCTGTGCGTCTCCCTCCAGCATCCCAGATAGCGTTCTCTCAGACACATGGTTTTTTCTTTTTAACAAATGCAGCCGAGTCAATTAAAAAGAAATTCCATTTGCAGTGAATATTTATTTAACGCTGAACAGGTTGTTTGCTATACGAGCCCCAAAATAATACAAATAAAATAACATATTTGAGTGGCTAGAGAAAATTACTGGATACATTTAGAAAATGACTGGATCATCAGTGTAAGCAGATTGAAATTGTGGTTTCTGGAATAAGTTCAGTAGAAATACTTTATTTGAACTGCTGTCCTATATACAACCTTACAGAAATCTAATTTAATAATTTTAGACCATATTCCCAATTACTTAAAGAAGAAGGGCGGGTTTGTATTTCTTGATAACGGATTTGCGTTTCTGTTTGAAGTAAATGAGAGTAACTCGCACATAGCAGGAGGAGAGAGCGCCGTAGAAATTTTGTTAACTTTAAGTTTAGGTTGCTGATAAATGTCACTCTCATTTTCATGAGCTGCATAATAAAAGAGCTCACAGGGGGACCCACACCCAATCACAGGCATGTGTGCGTGCACACATACACACAGGAAAAGAAAAATGTGCCGGCACGTCCCTTTGGGTTTGTAGTTAATATACTGCTTAAAGGGATCTCAATAAAGATTTCCTATAAATTATGTTTATTGCGTATAAATAAGTAGAGCATAAGGTAAGAATTCTAAATGCGTTAAGGGAATTCTGCCCTCTGATTTTGAAAGGAGAAGGACAATTCTTTAAGGAATTGGATTATCTGTGATGGGTCATTTCTGATCATAATGTAGAGTGCCCATCTCCCCACAGAGCTGACATTTGGATGCCCTCTCCCCAAGCCCCCGCTCTCTGCTCACCTCCCTGATTCTTTGCAAAGTAGCCAGCCATGCCTCTATAAAGTCCCTCCAAATCTGTTGTGTGTTGACACATCCTATGAGCATTTCTGCTCCTGTTCAACCCTGACACCCACCCACCACCACTTCCCTGACCCTGTCTTCTCCAGGAGGTTGGCTCCACCCTGTCCTTTGTCCCCTCACCTGCCTCTGCAGGTATGTAGGCATACTCAGTGTCCTCTCCTCGATGTCGTGTCCAAACCCCCAGTTGCCGTCAAACACCCTTGGACTCCCTCTCCTAGAACTCCGCCCTCTGTGGTCCTCTGCGGTCTGGTCCCCTCTGGCACTGCCACCAACAGGTCAGAAGTGACCTGCTCATCTCCAGATGGTGGGCTCCGTGCTGGTCTCCTCAGCGCCCCCCGTTCCAGCTTTGTGAACTCGCAGACAGCTCTTGCTCAGGATTTCTCTTGGATTCTGTCTTTTGCACCCCTTCCCCATTAAAGGTCCTGCTGGGCGAGCTGTCCTTGCCTCACAGCTCTTTGCTGTTAGTGTGGGTCTCTTGGGCCTGGAGCCCCAGTCTGCTCTTGTGATGGTGTGTTCTGCTGCCGGGCTCTCACACAGCCTTCTCGGACCGGCGTCTGTGTGATGCCAGACCTCATTTCTTGCCCAGACCCAGTACTGTCTCACTATCACTGAGACCTCTTACGACTGGAAATCAGAGGATCGTCTTAAATTCCTCACCTAGTTCCATTAAGCTCCCAAACTGTCAGTTCTATTTCTGAAATAGTAGTAATTTTATGTAGCATTTTCCAGGGCCTATAACATGCTACACTGAGGGACGTATTTTACAGAGGAACCCGCAGATGTAGGGCTAGTCAAGGCCACGAGACGAGTAAGTGGTATAGGTGAGATTCGAACCTGGTTGCAACAGCAAAGCCCAATATTTCAGCCTCGCATGTGCTTGGCGGTTCCCGCTGTGTCCCGATTGTCGTGCCCACACTCTCATCGTCTCCACCCTGGAGTGGGGCTTCGGGCACTCTCGCTGCTCTTCTTCACAAAAGAAGTTATGGAAGCCATCTACCTCCTTGCATGTTTTTAATGACTTTCTTGAGTGTAAATAGTTGCAAGGGATATTATTATGAATATTGACATTTAAAAGTAAAACTGTCACTTGATTCTTCAGAATGGATCTACTGGAATAGCTAATTCCTATCGTGATTTAATATCGCCATCTGTTTCCAGAGTATGTGAAAAATGTTTTCTTGGACGGTTGGAGGGGCACTGGGACATTATTGACTTCTGCTCCCCCCACCCCCATGGAATTTGATCCCAATAGAATGTTCTTTAATGCTTCAAAAATTGTCATTGATCACCCTATCATACTTCCTTGCAAAGAATATTAGATCAGAATACCATTAAGTATATTATTATAGATTTCATAAATAATTATTAAACAAATTTTAATGGAAGCATATCTCTTAATGAGACAGGTTTAAGGGTATTTATGTTTTGGTACCTTAATGACAGGAACTCAAACTGGTTCTTTGGTTTGGGGCCCAGAATGGTTTTGTTCAACATGGTAAGTCTTGACAATTCAGGGTAGAAAGATATTAGCCTTTCCTTTTCAAGTGGCAGGGTGGTGGTGAAGGGGAAGGCGGAGGGAGAGCCCAAAGCTCGGGCTTCTCAGGCAGATGGTTTTAGGGGAAAATATGTATACAAGTTGAAGATCTGGAAGTTGGTTCTCTTAAAACTGGCTGTGCTTAGAACGTTCTTTGCATCAATTCACCCCCGGTCGGAGGTGCCCTGGTCTGAAGACCACACTCAGGGCTGTCGCAGTGGCCTCCTCTATTAGGTGCCCAAGCCCAGGCAATGGTGTTCACTTTCTGTGCCACTTCCCTTCTTCAGAACTTAAAGTCTTCACTCCTAGCCTGGTATTTAAGACTCTTCGCACCTGCCCCAGCCTACGTATAAAATTTCAGGTTTTCCAGATTTTTTCCTCCCCTCCCCAAATTAATGCACCCCTGTCCCACTCTGCTCTTCTTCAAAAAAAGTCCCCTGGTCTGGAATGCCCTCACTCTCTTTACTTCTACCCTCAACATTTCCAAGATGGCTCACACATCCCCTCTCTTGTGAAATCGTGTATCTGGTCCTAAGCGCATTTGTACCTCTGTCCTAATGCCTCCAGCGTGGCGGTCTGAGCACCCGCCTCGCCTGTCAAGGCCTGAGCTCCCTTCTAGACCATCACCTCCCTTCCAACGTTGTGTCCCTAGGTTAAGCACAATGCCCAGAGTCCTGCTTGGAAGGGAATTGATAGATGCCAAGAAATTAAATCTCTTGAATATTTGTAAGAAAATTGACTTATTGTTCTTTAGGAAGATCATTTTCCTGAGGAAAATCTGTTTAAACAGTTTGATATTGTATTCATTGATTGAGAGGGTAATTTTTTGACTTGAGAGAATCTGGCAGGAAAATACTATGAATGTGGATGATCTCTTGAGCCTTATACCGACTGGTGAGATTCAGTTTAACGCAGGAAGTAGAATTCATTTTGACGAATGATTCTGACAGGGCATACATTTTGATAATAAATTGGAATGTTGCTGATAGCAACCATCATCTATAGTACAACTCATAGTCCTTTGGGTAGTGGGATCATTGGTTTCTTTTCTTGTTACTGTACCTATCTATGTAACTTTCAAAAATCATAAGCAAATCTTTCTTAAAAAGCTGTGTGGAGGGTCCCATAGGAACTGTATACTAGAGAAGCTGACAGACCTTTAATTATGAAGGCAGTGTTTGGCACCACAATAACATATGAGCTTTACAAAAAGAGAATTCAGAAGTTAGGAATAATTATATGTATTTTTACAAGTTGAAATTACCAATAATTCACAAGTTGGGTAGGAACAGGAGGCATAGCACAGTTTCTTCAATATTGCCTAGCAAGTTAAAATGTGGAAGGCAAGGGCACCTGGGTGGCTCAGTCGGTTAGGTGTCTGCCTTTGATCAGGTCACAATCCCAGGGTCCTGGGATCGAGCCCCAGGTAGGGCTCTCTGCTTGCCGGGGAGCCTGCTTCTCCTTCTCCCACTGTGTGCATCTCTCTCTCTCTCTGTCAAATAAATAAAATATTTGAAAATATATGGAAGGTGTATCCTTCTATAATTGTGTTACTGTCTTCCAAACTGCTCATCCTATAATCAAAGCCAGTAAGCAGGGCTGGCCCATTGGGATGAGGAACACCAGCCCTGGGGACAGACCACCTGCCTGAGTTTGGCCACACTGCCAGCAGGCGCATGGCCCCACCTGGGCTTCTGAGCACACCCTCTGCTTAGCTCCTCATCTGTCTCATGCTGAGGATAGTGACACCCAACTTACAGGAGTGTGTGGAGTGTTCGTTAAGTCCATGTGAGGTATGTAACAGGACCTGCCATGTAGTAAAGTCATTCCTATGTTAATTATTATTATATAATTATTATTCTTGTAGAATTATTAAGTACAGTGGTACTTATCTTACTATTGTCTTGTTTTAATTGTTGTATATTATTATTTTTATTATTAATAAAAATAAGACACTTCAGAAATTTTCCAAAAAATTGTCTGATGGGCCAACTAAAAAAAAAGAAGTGTGCATTATTAGTAGCTCACAATTGGAGTAAAAATTATCATTTTATTAAAATGCATTTAAAGCTTGTTAAGAGCAGACAAAGATGCTATCTACCATGAATAATAAGCTTTTAGGAGACAATGTCTTTCTTGAAGACATGATACAGTCTTTTTCAGAAATTGAATTATTTGGGTGATATTAACATTTTAATGAAGGAATTATCCTTCTCCCATATTTCTTAAGAAACTGATATTTAATTTCAGCTTCATGTTACTAATGTTATAAGTATTTAACATATTTAGAATCTCAGTTAAAGCTAATTTATGCTTCATTTTTCCATAAAGATAGAAGCATAATATTCTTCTTTGTATCATGTGTGTATCACTCTCGCTCTGTCATCAATGTTTCCTTTAATGGAGCTATATTTGGAAAATACCAATCCCAAGGAAATAATAATTGAGATAAGTAATATCTTTGATGTGAAAACTTGCCAATCATACACTTCTGTGAAGAAGTGTAAGAGCCTCATTCGCCAAGTGACAGTTGCAGGCACTGGGGCATATGGATGTGATTTATGGGAAACCTCGTCCTCATAGGTGGCCATGTGGACATGGGAGAGGTGGCCTTTGGAAAAGGACTGAACGTCAAAGCTTAAGGGCTGAATTGCTTCAGACACCCCCTAGCGGGAGAAAAATAAGATTTAAAGCATTGTTATTAAAGAATCAGTCTATAAGTAAAGCAGTTCATTCTCATACCCCTGGCAGATTTTGACAAGAGAAAAATGTGTCCCTAATAGGAAATATGTGTTTGAGGTATATTTTAAACTACTTAATGCTGCTGGGGCGTCGAGAGCTTGCTTGTGGAACTGAAGTGGAGTTAATCTGGGTGAACAAAAGGAGAAGGAAGGGTTGCTTCGGACCAGAGCTCTGCTTTTCCTAGAGCATTTTTTGGACAACCAAATAAGATTTCCTGGTTCCTCTTATTCATGATAAGTGATGTGCAAGAGTGGGGTCTACTCTTGCTCTTTCCTGGGATTATTTAAGTCATTTTGAATTGTCAATTACAAAAATGATTCGGGCCAGCATCCTGTAGAAGCATGGAAATGCCCAGCCCAAGTGATGAGGGTAGAACGTCCCTGAAGGACAGCCCACATGTTTGGAAGCTGTGGTTTCCTTGCTGTGGGTACAGGGCTCACCAGTGGACACACATCAGTTGTATGAGTCTTGGTAAAAGGCAAGAGAGATACCTCTTGTTTTGTTTCTTGAAATTTACCTTGAAGGCATGCTATTTAAGGAAAGAAAAACATGTCTCTTTTGTCTTTAAATACTATGTACCATTGTCACAGTAGTCACTGACCCCAGAGTCCGTCGGAGGGAATGACCTCACGTGAGGGCCGAAGATTAGCTTGCAGTGCCACTAACTAGTTCTGTCCTCCGCGGCAGTGTGGAGAAGTGGGTGTGCGCCCTTTGGAGGATGCCCTGTGCTTGTATTGATTTTGCTGGTGGGAATGACGGAAAGCAATGTATTGTTCAGACTAATCTGTGAAACATTTTTTTTTAAGATTTTATTTATGTATTTGACAGGCAGAGATCACAAGTAGGCAGAGAGGCAGGCAGAGAGAGAGGGGGAAGCAGGCTCCCTGCTGAGCAGACAGCCCGACTTGGGGCTCAATCCCAGAACCCTGAGATCATGACCTGAGCTGAAGGCAGAGGCTTAATCCACTGAGCCACCCAGGCGCCCCTGATCTGGGAAACATTTGCAGTCCTGAGTGTAGATTCTGGAGTTTTTTGCTCATTTATTCAACAGTTCTGGAGGTCATTTAGCAGGTGTTGGATGCTGGGGATATAGTAATAAAGACAACTGTCCTCAGGGACCTCACAACCTATAATGTTTCACAGACTTTGTGTGTGTTTTTTTTTTAATCAAGTGATTTTCATATTGAAAGCTTTGCTAGAAAAATTTTCTAATTAGATTTTGTATATGTACCTGTAAATATATGTATTATTTTTATTTTTTTAAACAATAAACCTTATAAATTTCTTAGTTTGAGAATAGAGATTATAACTCCAAGGAATAAAATAATTGAGAGTGATAGAGCAAACCTCACTTTCTTGGAAAACTCACAGGAGTCCAATCTGGTGCCCAGTTTTGGTGGAGGAGCAGGGCTTGGGAATCATCTGACCTCTATTCGGATCTCAACTCCTCCTCCGAGGCCTGTGAGTGCAGGAAGGTTACCGCAGCTCTTCAAGCCTAAGTGAGATGCCCCATCTACAAAATGTGAATAATAAACATAACAATCCACACCTTACAGAATATGTGTGCAAATTAAATCAGATTATATAAGTAGAGCCCCTAGAACACAGTAGACCTTCAGTAAATGTGAATTATGTCCCCCTCTCTTCTCCTTGCCTGCAGTCTCTATACTTATTACCAGTCCCTATTATTAATTGTTGAGGATGATCGGATATCCTAGGGTAAGATGGTGACCACATCTCAGAATACAGACAATGACAATGGAATATAACTTAAGAAATATTTTGCTCATGAAATTTTAAAAAGAGCCATGTAACTTTGAGTGCCTGTATTTATTAGAAAACATAGAAACAACTATTTGGTTTTATTTTGCAGTATTTTCTTTTGAAAATACAGGAAGAATATATGAGAGGTTAGGTCAGAGGGCAGACTAAGAATCTACCATAGTCTTTCCCTCTTATTCCAAATAATAGAATCAAAAAAGAAGACAGGTAGATGATTGATAGGTAGATCGATCGATAGCACAGATAGGACATAGAGGGATATATTATTACGAGGAATTCATAGAGGGCAAAAGTAAGTGGGAGTGCCTGAGAGGAAGTCTACAGACAGTGGGAGAAGCACTAGGGGCAGAAGACAGGGAGAGTAGGGTGGGACCCGGTGCCTGCGCAGGGAGACTGAGCTCTGCCAGCTCCATCCACAGGAGTCAGCATACACCTTACTTCTTCATCCCATCCCCCTTGGGCCCCAGATGCATTTGCCTGCAGGTGAGAGCTGTGCGTACTGGGGTGGGAGTTAAAGAGAAGGAAAGGAGATCATCTAGGTGAGCATCCTGGTCAGCAGCACACCCATCCCTTCTCCCACAGCAGGATTCTCACATGGAATATCCAGGACAAAGATGTGCATAACATTCAGAGTCACTGGGCAGCTGGGAAGCCCCAGGAAAGAGAGACACAAACTCAGCAAAGAATACTCATCCGAGGAGGCACTGAAGAGAGCAAGTGGAAAAGACCTACAGAGAAGACACAGGTTATTGTTTTGGGAGAGATACAAGAAAAGATTTCATCAGGAAAAACTGCACATCCTGGAAAGTAAAGACGGACTGTGGAGACAAAAATGCAAGAGATGGAGGAAACCAGTGGACACAATTGGAGAACAAGCTTAGGAACCCCCCCTAGCATGTGCCACAGATAGACTGTGAGATAAGATGTAGGTGGGGAGAAGCAAATAGGCATATTTCTACAGGCAGCATTTGTTCAGTAACAGGTGTTTCATGTCAGGGGAAGGTGAAGAAGTGCTATGCAAAGTAATATTAAGGAATTTCCATAAGCAAAGCAAAGAAAATTAAAGCATTCACTGGGTGCCGGTAGAAACAGCAACAAAGAAACCTCCCAACACAGTATTCTGAAGGAGCCCTGAAAGAAAAAATAGAATACTACTAGTAGAGATTCTGAGGGAAAATAACTTTGCATGTAAAGCTTTATACCATAGTCTTTCAAGTGACAAAGACATTTGTAGACAGCCGTGGTCTCAGAAATTTGCCACCTACTCATTGTGAAAGAATCGATAAAGGATATACTCCAGGAGCAAGAAAACTGTATACAAATGAAGTAAAAATGAATAAAGAGTTTGCTAAACCTATTATGAAATGTTTCGTATAGACTATCAACACAAAACAAAATTCCAAGAATCGTCAACAATGAGAGATATTGATGGTCTGGGGAGAAGAGAGGGAGAGAGTGCTGGAGAAATGAATAAAAAGTATACACATTTTCTTATCTTGTTCAGAAGGACACACCTACTGATTAAGTCTAGCCATAAGGAAAAAGTACATCCAACTAAATGTTTAAATGTTAAGGATAGCCACTAGAAGAATAGAAACTGAATGGAGAGCTTCCAAAAACTGGAGAAAAAGAAAATGGAATGAATCACATCAATCCCAGAAAGGATTGGAAAAGAGGATTAAAAAAAAAAAAACCATGAAGAACCATAGGAAATAAATATATGAAGCAAGATATCAGGACCACTACAAACAGATGAATAGTCTCAGTAAATGTAGCTAATTCAAACTCACCTTAATGAAAGACAAAACCTTTAGACTGGGTTTTTAATAAGCAGTTGATTATGTGTGATTTCTAAGAAATATTTCTCACCTCATGTAGGAAGGTCAAAGTAAACAGATGCAAAGACATACGAGACAAATGTTAAGTGATTTAACAGTATTATATTAGATATTAGAGAAATTAGAACTCAGGTCAGATGGTATTAAAAAGGACAAAGGATGGGGCATCTGGGTGGCTCAGTCGTATAAGTGTCCAGCTCTTGGTTTCAGCTCAGGTCATGATCTCCGGGTCTTGAGAGCAAGCTCCACATTGCAGTCCACGCTTAACGTGGACTCTGCTTGAGACTCACTCTCTCCCTTCTCCTCTGCCCCTTCCCTCTCTTGCTCATGCTCTTTAAAGTAAGTAAATCTTAAACACACACACACACACACACACACACACACACACACACACACACACACAGATACTTCCTGCTGAGAAGGGATCTGCCAAGATCCCTTGGGTTGGACACCTAAAAATGGAAGGATGGTTTAGAATTATACTATGAAAAAATTCAATTCCCATTCATTGTTAATCAGCCACTGGGAGTAGAAGAAAAGCATATTAACTAAATAGAGAGTCTCTAACAAAAATCTACTGGAAATAACTTAGTCATAAATTATCAGAAGACTTGAGTTTAAAGACTGGATCTGGGCAAGAGTATCGGCTATTACATTATCCTGAGCACAGTAAATGAAATAATAGGGGTGGGGGGATAGAGAGAGGGGCAGAAAGACAGGAAAGAAAAGAGTTATAGGTACTATAAAGAGGCCAGAGTATCATTATTTCAGGCAGTGTGATTGCTGACACACAAAATCTAAGATAATCTATTGGGGATTAGGATTTATGAGAGGGTCCTGAAAGATGCTTGGATACAAGATCGACATGGAAAATATTAACAGTTTTCCTGTTCATCAGGAATAACTATTTAGAAAGACATAATAGAAAGGTAATAAAAATTAAAACATGCCATCACTATAGTAAGCTAAACTTTTAAATATTTTTTAATAAACCCAACAAGAAATACATAAGAATCTGTAGAACTTCGCTGGAGATTTTGAAAGAAGGAACAAATGGGCTGGTAGAAAATGTTAGAGGATGGAAAACTCAATTATGTGAAGATATTGACTCTCCTCAGATTAATCTATAAATTCAGTACAATGATGAGACTTACCAAGTTTATTGAAGAATGAATGTGGAAGCCTTTAATAAACCGTTGTACATCCACATGATGAGATACAACAGATCAGTTCTAGGTAATGAAGTAGATTTGTATATATGAGTATGGCTCCAATTCCAAAACTCTTTTTCTGTGGAAAAAAGAAAGTCATAGAACAGTGCATATAGTATGATTAGTTTACTTCTCTCTCTCTCTCTCTCTCTCTTTCTCTCTCTGTTTTTTTAAGTAGGCACCACACCCAGCTTGGAGCCCAATGCAGGGATTGATCTCAAGACACTGAGATTAAGAGTCAGATGCTTAACCAACTGAGCCACACAGTCACCCCTGATTGATTTATTTTTAAAAACACAAAAGAGTCCTTTATACATTTTATTAGTACATGAATATACAGATAAATGAATTGGGAAAGATCCAGAAAAGAATCACGCCAAACTGTAGACTATGGCTTTCTCTGGAGAGGGAGGATGAGGACAGAATGGAGAAAAATCTCAAAGGGATTTGAAACTCTGTTCGGAGTTTGCTTTCTACATAAAGCACAGGGTTTTCGGATGTGCTTGTTTAGCAGGAGGACTTGGGGGAAATGCATCTAGGCCATCTTCCCGGAAGCGTAAGTCCCCAGCACAAGCTACACAAAGGCTACGGAAAAAGGAAAGAATTTCCCTGTTAGCATAAGGTAATAAATTTGTCACATTGGAGCAGAAATGTACAAATGTACTGTTTGGTTATCTAGTGTAACAGCTATCCCCCGTATTTAGTTGTTTATGACATCATCTCTTTTTTTGTTCATGAGCTTATGGTTCATGAATTGGTGTAGGACTTAGCTGGGAGGTTCTTCTCTGCCCCACCTGTTGTCAGCTGGGGGGTTGGGCTAGCTGTCTCCTTTTAAGGTGGCTTTTCTTTGGGATGTCTCGTTCTCTGGGGCCTTACTTATGGTAGCTGCAGGGTAGTGGCACTCGTATGTGATGTAATCCACTTATCAGTTAGATTGCTTTGGACAGGAGGCAACAGAAAACTCAACTCAAACTTGTTTTTGACTGTGAGGAGATTTGTAATCACCAAGTCCAAAGGCAGAACAGGTCCTGGTGTGGCTCATGGTGTCATCAGGGCCCCAGATTCTTCTTGCTTCTCTGCTCTATCATCTTCGGCCTGCGCAGCATTGGCTTCATCTCAGGTCAAGGTGATGGCTGGTAGTAGTTGGGGTTTCATGCCTCCTCATCAGGAGATGAAACCACACCATGAAAATTCCTTCCCTTTTGCCTTATTAGATCAACGGCAATCACAGCCACCAGGGGAGAGCCAAATGGACATTGGCTTAGACCAGTTTCTAGGGATTGAATTAATACTGATGAGTCAACCACAGTATCCTTGACACCTCTGTCATTACACCATGCTTATCTGAATAAATTCCAAATAAATCAAATTCACAAATGTAAACAAAAACACTGTGAATCCTTAGAAAATAATGGTATATGGAAGACCTTTTTAAGAAACAAAAATGTAAAGCAGTGCAACAACTGGGAAAATACTTTATCCCATCAAAATTTACAACCTCCGTGTAATGAGGAGTCCTATAAGCAAAATTAAGTGACAAGAGACAGACCAGAATGATTACTTGCAACACAGTTGATATACAAAGACTTAATATTCTAGAAGTAATTGCCTTGGAAAAAAAAGTAACTCAAGGACAAAAATGGGCAAAGGATGTGACAAGGCAGTTGATAAAAGGTGAATACATATTTCCACTAAGCTTATGCAAGGATGGACAAGGTCACTCTTCACCTAGGAAACACAAGTTAAAATAGAGTAGAAATTTCACTCATTAAATTGTTGAACATTTAAGAAGTTTGGTGATATCCAATACCCAGTTTGATAATACCTAGGGTTGGACAGGGTTTAGGATAACGGAATTTTCAAAACACTGGAAATTGATGTGTAGATTAAGGCAATCATTCTGATAAGCCATCAGCTCCTGCCATAACGAAGGCTGGTTTCCCATGCTCTGTACCTCTTAGGTTCACTGCTCTGAGAACTACTTGGCGTGTGACTGCAAGGCCGTATTTGGAAGGCTCCTTGCACTGATGTCAACTGGAAATAGTCCTCGCGGTCCTGAGTAGGAGCTAGCTAGGCAAGCGTGTGTCCAGCGCGCAGTGTTTTGGGTGAAGTTCAGTGCGACACTGCACATCCAGACGGGGAAGGGTTCCTGATCCTTGCTCAAGTGATAGCCGTTTTGTTTGAACAAAATGCACCCATTTCCTTTGAAGTCTGTGTAAGATCAGAGCATCTCCGGGCGTCCTTGCTCCGGCACTTGCATCAGGTGCCTGCCGAAGGAGGGTAATCACCACAGAGACATTTTGGGGTTTAGGGAGTGCTTGTGTGCTTCAGCTGAAGAGGTTTCGTTGACCCCCCTGCTGCTCGGGTACCACCCAAAAGAAACAGATCGAGTAATTTGAACACAAATGGGAGAAAGGAAGACTCATTTTCATACCACAGAGCACTTGAATGTCTTCACCAGAAGGGCTGTCTGGTAACTTGGTGCTCATTCCGCACCCTGTCTGGGGCTACACTTCTTTCTAAGATGCCTTCGTGCGCCTGAAGTGATTCACAGAGATTGATTTGTAAAACATTCTGAATCAATTAAGGCTTTAATCAGCAAAGTAGCAAACTTCACATGGCTTGTGGACTAATTTTACCGTCTCCCATCAATGTGAACCTAAGCTGAGAAAAAAAGACAATTAGGAGGATGCAATTATCTGTCCTGATTACTGAATTAGGAGTTTGTGTTTATCTGTCCCGCTGTAAAGGTGGGGATCTTCCGTGGAAAACAATCCCAGCGGCTGGTGAGGGGCGGGAGCCTCCTGGCTCCAGGGTGCCTGAGAGCAAGACGGAGGCCCAAGCTGGCTGCTCTGAGTGACCAAGCACAGAACAAAGGCTCGGGGGAATTATTTTGTATAAACATTCATGAGAGTGAGTTTCCAAAAAGCTCCTTGCCGATAGCGGTGGGAGTTTCCTGCACAATCTCGTTTGAATTACTGCATCTGCAGATCCATCCACTTGCACAATGATCGGGAAATTGGTTTCCTTTATTTAGACCAGCTCCCCACCCCGGCTGCCTGTCAGAGACACACGGGAGCTTTGGAAAGTCCCAGAACCTTCCGAGAGCCATTTCCTCAGACTGTCGGGGGAAGATGCCAGGCGCAGGCACCTTGTTAGGCTTCAGGGTGCAGCCAGGATGGAGAAGCCCCGGTTGAGGGAGCTTCTCCAGGCCAGTGCCGTCCATCTGCCTGGTTACGACACGGAGACTGCATTTTTTTGGGGTAGGATTATTTTTGACAGTTAGTTCTTTTCAATAAAGCAGTGTTAAGTGTGTGTAACTGAAGATAACTCCTGCAACCTTATCAGATTTTTTGTTTCATAGTTACATGTTTCATGTTTCCAAATCACAAAGATCCCTTCCTCAGGTACTGCTTCCTAGTTCTTGATTTGGAAAAGGTCGTCATCTGAATTATTTGTTCGGCAATATCAGTGAATACTATGTGAGTGGCATTCCTTATATGTACCAGAAATGTCCGCCTTTTTCTGACAGAACCAGAGTTTGAATTATGGGCTGTGTATCTGAGGCATCTTCCCTTAGCTCCATATTCCAGAGCTACTAGAATATTCTACTCTGCAAAATGATGCAGACATGTCAGGAGGAATGCCGGGAGCAGGTGTTGTCCCCGGAGTGCCTCATTTCTCACATAAATGGACTTACCAGACATTTTTCTCTGAGAGGAATTCTGGACGAAACTTCTTCCCACTCCTTACCATTTCCACTGCTGGCTTAGTGCCCTTTTCAGCACCTGATTGCCTGGCAAGTCCTTTCTTGAAAAAACTGTGGTAAAATGTCCCTACCATAAAATGTATCATTTTAATCATTTTTGCTTATACAATTCAGTGGCATTAAGCACATTCACATTGTTGTGCAGCCATCACTGTCCATCTCCAGAACATTCCTTATTTTCCTGAACAGAGACTCTGGGCCATTACAAATGCCTGTCACCCACTCCCTGCACTCCCCGTGACTTCGAATCAGCTTTCCGTCTCTGAGTTTGATGACCAGGCACCTCATACAAGTGGGATGATCCAGGATTTGTCCTTTGGTGGCTGACCGCTTACCTGCTGTCCTCAAGGTTCATCCATGTTGGAGCAGGTGTCAGAACGTCCTTCCTCTCCAAGGCTGAGGACTATTCCATTTGTGCATATGCGAACCACATTTTGTTTCTCCATCCATCCGCCCGTGGACACTCAGGGCGCTCCCACTTTCAGTTCCTGCGAATCCTGCTGCCGCGTGCAGGGTTGCACAGACACCTGTCCAGAGCCTGGCTCCCAGGTCTTTTCATTGTGTGCCACCAGGTGGATTGTTGGGTCCTGTGATCATTCTGTGTTTCGCTTTCTGAGGACCCACCACCCTGCCTTCCCTAACGGCCCCATTCCCACCAACAGTTGGGAATTTGACTTCTCCACGTCCTTGCCAACACTTAATTTCTGTTTCCTTTTTAACCACAGTGGACATTCTAATGCGTATGAAGTAGTTGACTGACGTGTTTTTTTTTTCTTTTCAGTATACCTTTTGTTGTTGTTTATTAAGTTTCTCGTTTTAATGCCAATAGAGTTAGCATACAGTATTATATTAGATCAAGCGTACAACATAGTGATTCAACACTGGCATACATTACTCAGTGCTCATCGTGGTAAGGGTACTCTTAACCCCCGTCACCTACTTCATCCAGCCCCCCACCCACTCCCCTTTGGTCACCATCCATTTGTTCCTAGGGTTGAAAGTCTGTTTCTTGGTTTCTCTCTTTTTTCTTTGTCCATTTGTTCTGTTGCTTAAATTCCACATTTGAGTGAAATCATATGGTATTTGTCTTTCTTTGACTGACTTATTTCACTCAGCATAATATACTCTAGCTCCATCCACGATGTTGCAAATGGCAAGATTTCATTCTTTTATGGCTGAGTAATATTTGTGTGTGTGTGTGTGTGTGTGTGTGTGTGTGTGTGTGTGTGTAACCCTTGACTGGGAAGAAGACTCCAATTATTCGGAGCTGTGGAGCATTTCCAGCCTCGCACTCAGCCAAGCCTTCTGTGACGCCTGCAGTCTACAAGGCCTGCCTCTTTTCTGGGTTCTACAGTATAAATTACCTCACTTTTTAAAGGTAATTTAAACAGGGGTGCCTGGGTGGCTCATTCAGTTAAATGTCTGACTCTTGACTCTTGATTTTAGGCTCAGGTCACGATCCCAGGGTTGTGCGATCAAGTCCTACAGTCAGGCTCCATGCTATTCATGGGGCCTACTTAGGATTCTCTTTCTCTCTCCCCCTCTGCCCCTCCCCTATCTAAAAAAATAATAATTAAAGAAGTTTTTTAAATAAAGGTATCTTAAACAGGCACTTGAGTTGTACCTTCCCATCATTTTTTTCTTCTTCCAAAAATTTGTTGTAGCTCTTCTTCTGGCTTGCTTTGTACTTATAGGCCAATAATTTTAAAAAATCTTTTTATTTATCATTTTTATCATTTTAGCAGGGTTTTGGGAGGGAGAGAAAGTAAATATATGTTAACAACATTTATAGTTTGTGGAGTCCAGTAAACAGGCCAAGTTCTCCTTTCAGTCTAAGTTCTCAATCTGTTGCAGAACATGACAAATGGGTAGAGCAGATAGGTGGTTAAAATATTATCTTTATAACTGGTAAAGCAGAGTTTGAAAATGTGGCTAAGATCTGCAGGGAAGTGGGTTTCTCTAACACTAGAGCAAGTGTTGAACTTAGCACTTGGTGTTAGTTGGCCTTAGCACATGTGCTGCCCCCAAGGAGCGTGGAGGACCAAAGCAGGTGTATGTCCTTGGGAGAGCCTGCATAGGAAAGAGAAAGAGTGAGAAGCTAAGCTAAACATGTTGCTTATTTATTTTTCCCACATTCACGAATTAGGTAAAGTTCCACCTCTTTCTGCAGTGAGGGAGATAATGAGTAAAGAAGAGAAAGAGACAGAGACAGATAGTGAAATCAGGAATGGATTTCTCTCCACAAAAAAAGAACACAGGAGTGGATAAGACATATATTGTCCAGTAGGAATCCTCCATATTCAACAGACTATCCTTTGTTCCCTCTTCAGCTTGATCTCAGCTACTGGCATCTTGGGGTTGCTAGCCATGACCACATTCTCCAAACATTTGTGCAGCTTCCCACTACTTCCCAGTGCCCTTTGACCTTAGGCCCCATGTCCTCCCACATGTTTTATTGACAAGACTAGAAAGAAGACTATGTCTTGGCCCCTGGCCTTGGGGGTACAGCATGTTCAAGGAAGCCATGTTGGGAGTCCCTAAAAAGTGGACAGGAGAAGGGGAGGTAAGAGGGTGGCAAAAGCCAAGGTTTGGTGAGATGTGCAGATCTTCCTGGAAAAGTGAGGGTGGAATTAGCTTCAAAGGGTGAGTCATCTCTATAGGGAAAGAGAGTGTAGAAGGACATTTCATCCATCTCCCTTTGGAGGAATTTTGGAATGTGGTAGAAATAGGACCACAGACTCCTTTTTTTTTTTTTTAAATAAGACCTGGACATTTACAAAAACTTGTGCCTGCACAAAGAAAAGATAGAACAGCAGCCAGCTAGACCCAGGTGACCACTTCATCTCTGTTCTTAACACACCAGTTTTGTGGGTATTCTTCTACATAACTCAAGAATAAACCAGGATCCCAAGAAACCACTTACATCTTTCCAGAAATTATTTTGGGCTTCATAGGAAGGGGAAGCCTTTGTTTTTCGTTTGTTTTTGAAGGATTTTACTTATTTATTTATTCGAGAGAGAGAATGAGAGGAAGAGAGGAGAGCATGAGCAAGGTGAGGGGCAGAAGGAGAGGGAGAAGCAAGCTCTCCACTGAGCAAGGCACCAGATGCAGGCCTCGATCCCAGGACTCCAAGATCATGACCTGAGCTGAAGGCAGATGCTTGAACTGACTGAGCCACCCAGGCACCCCAGAAGGGAAGCCCTTGTAGTCAAAAGTAAACTACAAAATCTTAAACAAACTTTAAATATGCATTTGAAAAGCAAAGAGAACAACAGTGAACAAGGCAGCTTGCATATCTGAAAGGAGATTCTGATGCACATTTGAAAAGAAAGGGAGCCACAAGAATAGATCAGAAGACAAAGAGAATAGAAGGTTATGATTATATTATGCTAGTTTATTTTTTAGATATTTTAGAATATATGACATACAGCCCTTTTGATTATTGGGAGGCTGATTTCCATCATGTAGAAAAACCAAATCAGAGCTTTTCTTAGATCTCAAACCACTTTGAAAGGTTGATTCATTCAAGTCTTCATTAATTCAGCAAGTACTGATTGAACATCTCTCACTACTTTGGCATGTTTCAGGCTCTAGAAATTCTGCGGTGAGCAGGACAGAGGTGACCCTGCCCTAGTGAGCTCCCATTCCAGAAGGGAAGACAGAGGACAAGCAAGTCAACAAGCGCCTAACTTCAGTCATTCCAGAGAGTGATGCGTACTTTGAATGATGAGGATGGAAGCAGAGATGAAGTACAAAGGCCCCAGGAGGGAAGGGATTTGTTAGGTTAAGGAGAGAAGCCAGAGTAGCTGAGTTGTGGCTACAAGGGGGAGTGTAGTCTGAGATGATGAATGCTACACTGGGTCTCCAAACTAGCACACCTACTCGACATTTCTTACAATTCAAGGGAGGCAGGGGGCTCCCCCCACCCAGAATCTGTGGGCCACAGATTAATTCAAGAGAGAGACTAAACGTTGGTTTTGGTACCTGCAGAAGCCAAGCTGGTTAGATAGGGAGTGTATACCATTGTTCCATGTGCATGTTTTAAGGGCAGCAACAATGGAGAAGCAGTGGGGGAAAAAGCTGAAGAATTTGAACTTGATCCCACCAGTTGTGGAGCTGGATCACCAAGACAGCACATGTCCCCCAAGTGGGGTGAACTGGCTGTGGGTTTCCTGCAGGGATTCAGACTGGAGGGACACCAGAAGGGTCACCTCCTTCCTCTCTCCTTAAGAGTGATGGGCGAGGCACTAGGGGAGTGTGGACAGACCAGTGTATGTGGGTGTGGATTTTCATTCCTGGGGCTGATGGAAAAGCCATAGTCCTCCAAGTGATGATGCAGAACAAAGGCAAACTAAGGTTCAAGCAAACACAGAAAAAGTGTGTTTAGTAATTTTACCTTGTAGGATTCAAATGAAACAAAGGATTGGCCTTGGCCAGTCTGTCTGAGGAGACGAGTTCAAACCACCTGAAGAATAGAAGTCCTTCAACCCAGGAGAGTAAAGTGGACTCCTCATTGAGAGCATATTTTCCACAAGCACATTAAGAAAAGGGAATTTGATTATTTTGGTGTTAGAGATATATAAAAATGCAGCTCCCTTTGATACACTTTTATTTTAAAGATTTGTTTATTTATTTGAGAGAGAGAACACATGCGCCCACAACCTGGGGGAGGGGGAGAGGGAGAGAGAATCTTAAGTACACTCCATGCCGAGTATGGAGCCTGACACAGGGCTCAATCCCATGACCCTGAGGTCATGACCTGAGCTGCAATCAAGAGTCCACTGACTGAGCCACCCAGATGCCCCTGATTAAAACATTTTTAAAAACTTAAAATACACTTTTTGATCTCTAGATTATTTTTCACCTTTGAGATAATGTTTTTTTTATTTTCATCATAATTTTCTTTAGAAATAATAGTGTCTTTTAATTCTTAGCTATCATCCATTGGCAATGTGTGGTTTACCACTGCATTAGCGTGCTCTTTTCTTTCTTTCATGGAAGAGATAAATATTTTTTGGCAGACCATTACTTATCTTTCTAGAGATGATCAGAGTTCACAGATTACATGAAACTTCTCATATAAAACCCTATTTCATATCTCAAGAGTAATTTTGGTTCAAATGTTGAGCAGAATGTGAATCCTGGCATATTTTGCTGCCATGATGAAGGACTGCCCGTGGGTGGCATGTAAATTCAGAAGAAATGCCCAACCTGGTGAGTTACAGGTCAGCCTTATAAATTGGAAGGAAATACAATCAAGTAACTTGACATTACCCACCAGGGATGTTACCATTTATTGTTTATTAATCAACAATAAGCAAACCTGTCACCAATCATTGATTCTGAAAAATGTGCTGCTTAGTTTACTGCAGTGACTGACTGGTACCATTAGAGCAGAGGTTTGTCTCAGGGAAGTGCAGCGATTATTAAATACCATCAGGCAGACCCTTGATATAATGAGATTAAAACCGTCTGTACAAAGGAACTAGACTTTATTAAAAAAGAAATAGGAAAAGAAAGCTACCTTATCAAAGTTGGCTTTACAGACTGGGTGACATCTGGTTAATAAATTTGCTATTTTTGTTGGAAACATAACTTGTATTATTATTAGATTAAAAAATGTGAAAGTCTTCATAACCAGATAATGTAATATGATCTTCTACTATGGTCAAACCCTATTCTTTCATCGACGCTTTTCTTCCACAAGTATCTACCCATATTTTAATTCTGCATTCTCTCATGATAAAAAATCTAGACTTACATCCTAATATCAGACATTAGCATGAATGTAAACCAACACTCCTGTTGATGGTATTTCTTCAGAAACTAGGGCACCTCTTGTGCACATAAGTTATATGTACAATGGCATATACCTTATTGTCTGTAACAAAAATTAAATGGCAAATACCCTGTTAATTTGCATGCATAGGCATGTGTTCAAGAGCAGCTATTTATAAAAAGGAGTTTCCTTTGGCATCATTTTAACTTCAAGACAAAAACATTGCTTGCCTTTGCTGCCTAGTATTCTGAGATGAATAATGGACATGTACAATATCACTGCTCTATATAAGAAAGTATAAATTATTGTGTTACCTTGTTGAAAGGCAATAATATAAAAGGGAAATAAGCTGATTGACATCTCTCGTTCGAGAAAAACAAAGCTAATTCTGATCATTCTGTGTGGGGCATTCTACTTGGCTACAGAAGACTGTCATTTGAAGATTTCTTTTAAAAAGGTAAGTGGAAACAAACACAGTGTGCAGATGGGCATTGCTGTATTTTTACTTCTTCAAGATCTCCATTGGGAGCAAACCCCAGAGGGAAGCGTGGTGGCTAGGAGTCAGGGCCAGCTTCCAGCTTTCTGAAGTCAACCCAAATGACCCAACCTTGTGCCTGCCTTTCTCATACCTATTCTTCCTCTTCTCTCCCTGCACACCCAGTGCTCAGCTTCCACAGGCCAGGTGGATTTTCCTTGCAAGTAAGAAAATGAAGACACACTATTTTTAACTCTTCAAAATTTTAAAATTTTGAGACCTTACCTGGAGTGGAACATTGGCTCTCTGGTAGTCATCTAGGCATGGCAGTATCATGCTGCCAAGCAAAAGGGAGGAGGCCCATAGTGTACCGTTAAATTAAAAGCCAGTATAACACACTGCCTGCAACCTTTAACAAATCACATATGGGTTCCCTTTGTTCCCACAGAGTAGAAAAAGAAAGTGCTGTTTAAGTAATTTTATTAAAAAGAAATGCCATTTGATACTTATTGTTCCCTGAGTATTTGAACGTAAACATCTTGGGGATTTATTTTAGATCATCTCTCTAAGTGTAATGTAAAAGGTTCTGTATAAATGCAGGACTGTCCTTCTATCATTAGAAGTAAAAATGATCAGAAGAGTAAAAAGCATTTAAATGTGCATTATTCTTTAATATCAAGTCTTTGTCAGCACTCAGAAAAGTTTATCTAAACCTACATAATGCTTCACTTTTTAAAATTCCATCAAGATATTATGATCTAGGGACCAGAGTTTCCATGAGTTTCTGATATATTAAAGTTAACTCTTTCATTCTAATAAATCAAATAGTTGCTACTTCTCATTTTTTTTTAATTCTCTGGCCTTTTAACTAAGGCAGCTGACCTCATTTTGTGCCCATAGATGGTTATCAGGAATAAAACAAGTGCTCAATATGGGTATAACTGTTGCATTGAACAAGCAGAATTTAAGAAGGATATAATCATTTTTAGATAAATAACTTTAATTCTGTTCTCCAAATATAATTTTAAAACACTGTCCTTAGACTAGTCTTTCCCTGACTCCTTAGGGGAAATCTCCAGCAGGTGCCATTTACTTATTTTTAAAAGAAAGTAAACTTAATTTTAAGTAATTTTAGATTTACAGAAGAGGTGCAAAGTTAGTAGAGAGAGTTTTTATACACTTCATCCAGTTTCCCATATAACATTAACATTTTATATAACCATAATACATTTATCAAAACTAAGAAATTAACATTGGTACATCACCATTAACTAAAACATAATTTAATCAGATTTCACTTATTTTTCCACTTACATTCTTTTTCTGTTGCAGTGTCCACTCCAGGCTATTACATTGTACTTAGTTTTTATGTCTACTTTGTCTCTTCCAATCTGTAATAGTTTCTCATTCCTCCCTTGTTTTTCATGACCTTGATATTTTGGAACTGTACTGTTCAGGTATTTGTAGAGATTAGTTGATTGACAGTGAATTGTGTCTATAGATCAGATTGGAAAGGTCATGATCCCGGAATCGGGATTGAGCCCTACATCAGGCTCCCTGCTTAGCGGGAAGCCTGCTTCTCCCTCTCCCACTCCCCCTGCTTGTGTTCCCTCTCTCACTAATAAATAAAATCTTCAAAAAAAAAAATTTTACAACAATCAGGCGCCTGGGTGGCTCAGTGGGTTAAGCCATTGCCTTCGGCTCAGATCATGATCCCAGGGTCCTGGGATTGAGTCCCGCATTGAGCTCTCTGCTCAGCAGGGAGCCTGCTTCCCCCCCTCTCTCTGTCTGCCTCTCTGTCTACTTGTGATCTCTCTCTGTCAAATAAATAAATAAAATCTTAAAAAAATATTTACAACTACAAATACGATTTTGTTAATAGATATAAGACTATTCAGGTGTTTGGTTTGTTTCTTTCAAGGACTTGTTCCTTAAAAATTCTAAATTGCCAAATTTATTGGCATAGAATTGTTTGTGGTATTTTTTTATTATCCTTTAAGTATAGGATATCAACACTAA
The DNA here is from genome assembly GCF_010015895.1 of Lontra canadensis. Classification (NCBI taxonomy): domain Eukaryota; kingdom Metazoa; phylum Chordata; class Mammalia; order Carnivora; family Mustelidae; genus Lontra; species Lontra canadensis. The sequence continues at coordinate 12,498,088 of NW_022631039.1, read as the reverse complement.
TGTTTCCTCTTTTATTCAGTATTTGTAATTTGTGTCTTCTCTTTTTTTCTCTATCAGCTTGGCTAGAAGTTTATCACTTTTATTGATATTTTCCAAAAAACAGGTTTTGGTTTCATTGATTATATACAGCTTTTCTGAAAACTTTTGTCATGACTGCTATAGAGTTTACAATATACATTTTCAAATAATTTGAGTCAAACTTCAAATAATAGTATACTACACATATAGTATAATCTTAAAACAGAATATTCCCAATTCCTCCTTCTCATCTCTTTTACTATTATTATTATATATTTAATTTTAAATATGCTATCAACATACAATATATTGTTGCTATTACAGCTTTATACAGTCAGTAGTATTTTAGATAACTTAAAAATAAGAAAATGCACCCTATTTTATTTTACCTTCATTTATTTCTTTGCTGATGCTCTTTACTTCTTTGTGTATATCAAAGTTCCTGATCTGTATCATATAATGCCTGAAGAATGTTCTCTAATGTTTCTTATATCACAGGTCACCTGGCAATAAATTCCCTGAGTTTTGGAGGTGGGGGTGGTTTGTTTATTTTTCATTAAAAGGTCTTTGTTTCTTCTTCACTTTTGGAGGAGAGATTCACTGGGTATAGAATTCTATACTGACGTGTTTTTCTCTCAAAATTTCATGTAATTCCATTGTTGTCTTGCTTTTCTGGTTTCTGACAAGAAGTTTTCTGTGTTTCTTATCTTGGTCCTCTATATGTAATGTCTTTTCCCTCTTCTTCGAGATTTTTTGTCTTTTGTTTTCAGCAATTTGAATATGATATCTAGAGGTTTTGTATTGTTTTTATGTTCTTTGATGTTCTCTGAGCTTCCTGGATCTATAGTTTGGAGACTGTCACTAATTTTGGAAAATGTTTGCCCATTATTCAACTGTTTCTTCTCTTTTCCTTCTGTCTTTATTATTTAAATTTTGTGTGTGTTAGACTGCTTACATTCTCCCACAATTCTTGCATGCTTTCTTCTGCTTTATTCACCTTTTTCCTGTCTTTAAATTTCCATTTTGGTGATTGCTATTCTGTTGATCACTCTTAAAGTTCAGTAGTCTTCTTTCAGAGGTACTCCTGAGCATTCTTCATTACCATAATTTTTTTTATTTCTATCATTTCCATTTAATTCTTATAGTTTTCATTTCTGTGTAAAGCTACTTATTTGATCTTGTATGTTATCTGTCTTTTCCATTAGAGCTTTTAACATATTAACCATAGTTAATTTAAATTCCTTAGTTCCAACATCAACATCCTATCTTAAGTCTTATTGTGATGATTGTTTTTTCTCTTCATGGAATGTTCTTCTTTGCCTTTTTCATATGCCTCATACTTTTTGTTAAAAGCCAGATTGTCTAAGATGATAGATACTTAGCTAAATATTTTTTATGCTCAGAAATATGCATACCTTTTCTTCTGCTAGTGCTTTAGTATGAGGGTGTGTTAATTCAGTCAGGGATTGGGCTGGGTTTAAAGCTTGCCTTTGTTATGGTTGCCCTCCTTCCACTGGAGGCTTCAAATTTCTCTAGCAATATCTTGTGTTTACAGTGTGGGCTCATTTTCCAGAGGATTTTTCTGTTTCCCTTGTCTGCTCCCACTTTCTTGGAGTCCCCAGTTTGTCTTTGGGGATTCTCTTTGCACTTTTCCCCAGAGGAAACTGTGTCTTGCAGAGTCTCCAGCTGTATTCCTCAGTTATTTTTACTCACTGATTTTTAGTGTGTGGGGTACCAGGGCAGAGGTGTCCTGTGTTCTGATTAAGCCTCACTCTTGGGCAGACCCTGTGAATGTAGGCTTGGAGGTGTGCCCCTTAGAAGTTGTTGCTGTTCTTCTGCTACCTGTCCTGCTGGTCTACCATACATTCCAGTCTTCCCTCTAGGGTAGAGCTGCCCCTTCACCTCCCACCCCCACTTCCCTGCCCTCCCTTACTAGGATTACTTAGTGGGATTCCCACAGTGCCCTGAGGCTACAGTTTTGTTGCTCTTTCTCTTGCCTATCAAGGCTTTTGTTCCTTTGGGGATTTAGGAGAGAGAGTGTGGGCAGTGATGGCCGCCATTCCCCTTCCCAGCTGCAGCAAGTTTCCTCCAGCGCCTTAAGGCTATGTGTTATTCTTCCCCCTACCAATTATGGCTTTTGTTCTTCAGGGCACAGAAGAGAGAAGTCAGGGCAGAGTTTCAATAGTGGTTCTGTTTCCCAGCCCCAGCCAGCGCCATGGAGGGAGCTTTCTCAGGATCCCCATTGACCTTCCCTGTGAGCACCTGGTCAGATTCCTGGAGGAAAACTCTACACTAGGCCGTTAGCCCCTTTCTGTCCATGACTGCTGGGACAGTGCGCACTTGCACTAGCCCTGTTGGCCTTAGGCAGTTCGTTACAACTTTTAGCAGAATCTTCCTCTGTGCCTGAGTCCTATTGAGTGGCATTCTAAACAAGCAAGTGCTTGGGTCCTGTTTCTCCACAGAGGTGCCTCTTTCTAGATTTGGGGTTGTTTGCCCTGTCACTTCTGTTCTCTGGCAGGTTCAAAAGAAGTTGTTGGTTTGCACTCTGGCCAGTGTCTTGCTTGTTGTGAGGGACAGGGATGCTCTTTCTGAGTGTCTACATGCAAGAGCTGGAGCCAGAAATTCACTACATCTGGTTCCTAGCATTTCCCTTTCAAGTCACTCAGAACAATAAATAGCCCTTTGCTTACTTTAACACTCCAGATAATCTCAGGTTCAGAAGCTAGACGTCTGGTAAAACATATAGGAAATGCTGTTGAGCTAGTCGATCCTCCTCCCCTTTCAGGCTTGTGTTGAACTGGGTACCATGGGAGAGGGGACTGTGATCAGCCTCTCCTTCATGTCTCCAACTGTTTCTGCTCTGCTCTCCAGGCTAGCTGTGGGTTTTACTGAACCCTCACAGTGTGGAGATTTAGGGCTAGGGCAGGAAAGATTGGTTAGAGGTTGGGGTGGGGAGGAGTATAAAGAAAGGATGCAGGGAGGTTCTTACTTGACCAGTACACTCGAACTGGCATACGTGTTTCAGGTGACATTGTCCTGTGAAAGCCCCAAGAATGCTCCTGAGACCCACTCATGCCAAGGGATCGTCACCTGGGATCCCTTACTCTGGAAGAATGCATGTCCTCTACCTGTGGGTCCTTGTGTCCCTTTCTAAGACCCTAGAGATCAGGTGTGATGCTTCCCCCTCACTCTCCAGACATTTCTCTTGCAAAAGCTCTTATGTGATCCCCAGGAAACGTCCGCCACAGTGGCCCTGCTACCACAGGAAGGAGGAGGACAACATTCTAAATGGCAGCTCCCTGCTGCAGGAACGGCAGCCAGGTTCTGGGCCTTTTCTTCTGTGTTTGCCAGGGACACGTGGATGCTCTCCCAGTCGTCTCCCAGAGACCCTGTCACTTGACTTGATATAGACTGGGGTAAGGGTTGGACTCCCAGCATTATGACAACTTTCTCCCCTGTTTTTCTTCTAATCTCTAGCTTTTTGGTGCCATTTTCACCGATCTCCTTTTGGTTGGGAATGTGCGATCAGCTAAAAATTGCAAAACACATTTTTGACACCCAGGGTTGTGGTCCTCTTTTGAGGATCTTGCACTGTGGGATGTGGATGTGGAAGGAATCATGACTTAAGTTTCCTGGGCTCTCTACAAGACAGGAGGAATCCAATGTAAACATCTTCTTACCAGTGCTTGTTCTATTTAAGTGAATAGACGTTTTCAGTAACCAGTCACAGAAGAGTGCTTTTTACCTGGGTTATTTTTAGGATTTTAAGATGTCAAAACAGTGAGATGACCACAGAGAGCTCATAACATCATTTCAAGTTTAAGATGTTGAAGATTACATTTGATATTTTAGATATCAAGACTCAAAGTGCAATGCTATAATATATCTTAAATGGCCAAAGGACAGATTTTTTTTGAAGGTTCATGGATACTTATTGTCTTTTCTTTTGTCATAGTGACTCTTTTAACCGAGATAAGTGACCATGCTTCCATGTGACATCTTTTTAACAAGGCAGGATATAGACGTTGAGCTGATTCATCAAACCTTAGCATTTTTAAAAAAGATTTATTTGAGAGAGAGAGAGAGAGTTGGAGGGGGCATAGGGAGAGAATCCCCAAGTAGACTCCCCACCAAGTGCAGAGCCCAAAATGGGGTTCAGTCCCAGGACCCATGAGATCATGACCTGAGCTAAAACCAAAAGTCAGATGCTAAACAAACTGAGCTACCCAGATTTCCCAAACATTAACATTTAAATACAGCTCTATCCTACTTTAGTCCATGTCCCTAAAATAATTTTTGTGGAGTTGAAATATATTGTAATATTAATGGGGATTTTCTTTTTAAATGAATTCTATATTTTTTTCATAAAGCAAAGACTTTTTTGATTAAGTAAATAGCTTCTCTCCCACTATCCCTTCCCTCCCTTAGGTAGAAATCTTAATTCTTAGATTCAGGGGCAGCATGTTCATAGCATAAAGGACACAGTGAAAGGATCCAGCTTCAGAATCAGAGACATCTGGATTCAAGTTCTGACCAGAAGCAGACTGCTAATCAATCACAGTGGCCACCAGATCCATCAGAATGAGTGGCTGACTAATCACGATGGCCAACCTGACCTGTCCGAGCCCCTAAGCCCTGGGCTGCTTTGGCCCACAGCCACTGGCATCAGCCCTTCTTCCGTACTCCCGGTGCACTGAGTGGCCATCCTCTCTCAGCCTCAGTTTCTTCCCTGGCTGGGGGTGATAATCTCTGTCGTGTGGAACTGTCAAGAGGACTGCCCACAGTACAGTGGTTCCTGGCTCACAGGAGGCCCTCAGCAGACACTTACTGCTGTCATGACAGGGTCAGGTGTCACAAGGTGCAGAGAAAGAAAGACTGTGGGCTCCTTTGCTGCCTCACAATTCCACATGCCTACTCTTGAAGTCACACCTTTGTGGAGTTGGTTAATTGATAGAGATGTGAACTATATCTAATGGAGACATTTCTCTATTTTCCAGCTAAAAATCTTTAGGCAATTTCTTCCTTTTAAACCTTTGCTATGGAAGTATAAAACAAAGAGAGAATAGAGAAAAATTATGGAAGAGAAATGCAAAGTCACCCTGTCCTATCAAGTTAACCACTATCAACTTTCAAAGTTTATTCTTCCATACTTCTTCCTGTAAAAACATAAATGTTTATTAGAATGGGAACATATAAAACACAATATATTGAAACCTCCTTTCAGTTTAGTTCCTATATCAAAAACGTGTCCATGTCAGTAAATAACATTATCATAGAATGCCATTATACGGACTTCCCAAATTAAATAAATTTAATTTATTTAAATTTAAATAAATAAATAAATAAACCATCGGTTTATTTAACTGATCTTTAACTTATTTATTTATTATTTATTTTTATTTTTAAAAAACATTTTTTTTAATTTTATTTTTTATAAACATATATTTTTTCCCCCAGGGGTACAGGTCTGTGAATCGCCAGGTTTACACACTTCACCGCACTCACCATAGCACATACCCTCCCCAATGTCCATAATAACCCCACCCCCCCTCCCAACTCCCCTCCCCTCAGCAACCCTCAGTTTGTTTTGTGAGATTAAGAGTCACTTATGGTTTATCTCCCTCCCAATCCCATCTTGCTTCATTTACTCTTCTCCTACCCCCTTATTAACTTATTTATTAAATAAATAAACCATCAGGCCATCAGTGGACTTCCAGTGAACTGCTTTAGATGTTTATCTTTTCATTCATACATGGTTACTTTCTTAGAATGCATTCCTAGATGTGGATCTGCTGGACAGAAAGAATGTGCATTTAAAGAATGAAGCAGATCACCAACTTCACTTGGGAAAGCTGGTTCCAAATTACAGTCCCCTTAAAGCATAGGTGGCATCCCTATCTCCACATTTGGAAGTTTTAGAATAAAATAAAATCTTTCTATGTTCTTTGATAAGTAAGAGAATTTTCTCCCTAAAATTAATTAATACCTTTAAAAAGCTTCTTAAAGTTTGAAGTAAACAAAGCAAGTCCTTTCATCACACAACTATGAGGACTGCATTTTCCAGAATCCTGGGGTCCCGGGTAGCCTGCATCCAGTGAGTCCTAAAGTCAGAGGGTTGAAAGGAAGAGTATTTTGAGTCCTGCCAGCCACTTTTCCTTTTCCATAGTCCTGGAAGATCCATTATTTTTCTGCTAACTTCAGGACTCCCCTGTGACATTTAAGTTTTCTTTTAATGAAACTGTAACACACATATAGAAAAGTATAAAAATCTTCGCTGAATGAATTATTACAAAGTAAACACACCTGTGTAATTGTCACCCAGGTTAAGGTCAGAAAAATATTTTTATTAACATTTTCTAATATAGGTAATCCTAATGAAAAATGTAAAAAATGTCCTGACAGTTTCTTGAACTACAACATTTATATTAGGTAGAATTTATCTTTGGGAGAATGTACCCACTGGTCTCCCCTCTTCTCTTCTGCAGGAGTAATGAATACTCAGTATTCTCTGTGTAATAAATTGCCTGGTTTTTTAGAGTATCCACAGCACTGAAAAAGCTCTCGGTAGTTCTAGGCTTTGACAGTGAAACCAAACCAAGAAACTGGAAGGGCGAACATGGTGGTTTGCAATAACGTGTGACTCAGAGTGCATTGCTGCACACAAGTGGTCAAAACCCAGGGATGCAGGGTTTGGCACCCGTCGTAACATGGTACTGACCTCTCGGGGACTAGATGACGCTTGGGGGACTGTAGCAAACCAGGTGCTTTGCATCAGGGGATCTGGCAGGGAGTTCAAAGTGCCCGTTAGGTGATCTGGTGTAGCGCTGGCCTGCGGACACAGACCTGGTTGGAATGTAGGGGGCATAGCCCCCCTCCCAACTCCTGGAGGCCATGCCCTTCCCCAGGGGCCAGGCTGTGCCCGGGAATTCTGGCAGAGAGGATTCGTGGTAGACCTCATCTCCCAGCGGCCGGCTCCAGCCTCTTACCATTCCATGCGTGTGCAGGATGGACAACTGGTTTAATCTTGTTGTTCAGTCAATAGCTTTTGCATTATCTTTCTTTTTTGTGGTTAATGTACCATTTTTCTTCTCTTTTTTCCCCTACACAAACACCGCCATGCCTGAACTGCTTCTCCTGCTTGTAGAAAAGTTATAGCCTAGTCTGTAGTGAACAGTGCTCTGATTAAAGTGATTAAAACTATATACAGCATGCATAATTAACCTTTGCGCGGCTGTCACTGCGAGCTGATGCATGGAGCTGATACTGTATCTGTCTGTGGCAGCCGGCGTATGCTACATGACCATTTTTTTTTTCCTGCAGAATTTTAATCACTTGAGATAAAGAGCCAGGAGAGAGAGATCAAGGCCATATTAATCCTCTCAATGGCTTTATAATTTCCCTTCTATTCTGCTGCTGGTAATCAAGAAAAATAATGCTGCCTTAATCCTAGATGCCAAGGTCAATCATCTCTGCGCCCTTTGATAGTAAGGATGTCATTATGGAAAGATTTTTAATGAACGTAATTCTTGCTGTGCTCTGCAGAGAGAAGGGTATGTCCCATGACTTCAGGATGGTCAGGCATGCCTCAGTCTCTGGAAGGACTGATTTTAAAATATTAGCTCTATTAGAAATAAGTTCCTAACAGCTGGTGGGGGCTGCAGACCAGCTACATCTAGTAGCCACGAGAGATGGAGGAAGGTGGGAGGGAGCCACAGCAGCAGCCAGCAGGTGAGGAGGGCCTGACCCTGTGATTAGCACTTGGGCCATGACAGTGGGAACATGGCCCAACATGAACTTCATGCCTCCCTGGAGGGCTGCCAAGATGAAAATACAAGTGTGGCGATGCACAGATGCATGGTGACATTTTAAAACAATGCCCTGGGTTTTTGTTTTGTTTTAAGAACACGCAGACAGGTGAAAAACAAAAGTCCTTTAGCTCAGAAGCACCTGAGCCAACTCCCAGATGGCTGCTTGTGCTTCTTCCACCCACTTCCTCTCATGTTGGGTTTTCCCAAAAACATGTTCTCTTGGTCAAGGGGACGTGGCAGGACCACACAGCCTGGACAGAAAGTCACAAGGCGGGCGGGCTGAGAGCAAGCTTGGCCAGCAGTGGCTCTAAGCTGCAGCAGGAGAGGGCAGGAGCGTTCAGAAATCCCGTGCATCCAGGGTCACCGATCCTGGGGAAAATGGGGCTGGAGTCGGTGCCCAGCGCAGGCTTCGGATCCACACATGGTTATAGGATGGTTAGGGGGCGCACGTAACCGGGTGGCTGTTCACCCTCAGGATCAGAAGAGGAACTTCACCCATAGGGGCCCTGGTTTCAGAAGAATCCAGAGGGGTTACTGTATATGAATGGTTTGTATTCACATGTCTTTAAACATGTGTTAGGTTGGCCTTCTCCTGAGAGGTCAACGTGCAGTCTCCCGCCATGTTAGGGTTGGGCAGGGATTAGCAGGTAGGGGGCAGCAGACTGCTCTAGAATGCTGGGACAGTAGAGGCAGGTTGACCTGGGGATGCTGGGAGTGAAGGTCAAGGCCAGTGTTCCCTGGGAGACCCTCTTTCTCCTGGAGGCATCCTTCTCTCAGGGCTTTGATCTTTCCTCTCTCCTTTGTAATCTGACCCTAAATACTGATTCTGTCCTTCTAGAATTTGTGCTTGAATCTGTTTGGATTCTACTCGTTGAGAATTTATGACCATCTATCCTAGCCTGGAACGAAATTTACCCTTGCACTGTGAGAGAAGTATACACAGAGCTAATTTAGAAGGTAAATAGCATCATAGGGGGCACGTTCTGCCTACTTACATGAACAAACTATTTTTAAGGACTCAGATACCACTGATGTCACTATTTACAAGTGAACCTTTTTTTTTTTTCCTTTCTTTTTTTCTTTTTACTAAAGCAGGCTTGGCAAGGCCTCTCCTTGGAACCAACCACTTGGTCAGCAATTCATTTGAGCAGTTAAAATGAATGAAACTGAATTTTTTAAAAATGTTCTATAATTTAGACTTTTCTGCTTCCTCTGAACTACTGTACTATATCAATGCAGAAAACAATTTAGTCATGCATACCTGAGAGATGGTTCTGGCTTTCGTTCCCCTCAAATGTAATTTCTGAAACGGAACATTGGCCCCATTTCCACAGATTGGTACATGTGTTGGCTAGGAGGGCCACACAGATGGGACCCTCATAAGAAATTGGAACATAGGAACTGTCAGTCTGAGTTACTGGCACGACTTCTGGCACCCAAAGCCTTTTCCATGGGGTCCTCCAGAGCCTGGGGTTCCTGGGGAGGTGCCAAGAGGCCCTCCAAGGGTTAAGCAGATGAGCTGGTTGGCTGGTGGGTAGGTTCCAGGAGTGCCCCCCATACACACTTATCCAGGATGGCTCCCACTTTCCTGTTTTCCACACTGAAGTTTCTCCTAAGATTTCTTTTGGGGGAAAAATGATTCTTGAAAGTTGAACAGCTTGTACAGCCCTTTTTGTATAGTCCTTTGCTCTGTCTCAAAGGAACTTATAAAGGAAGATTGGTCTCCTCGGTAAGAGGTTGTATCTGAAAGACCTTGGGCTGTCACAGTATGTCTTCCGTGTGTGTGTGTGTGTGTGTGTGTGTGTGTGTGTGTGTGAGGCTCTTTGTCATTTGAGACTGCCTCACTGCAAAACTGACTTCCAGAAATTCACCCTGAAGGGTAACCTTGGAACCAGACACATGAGCCAGGGGAGGAGTTCGATGACCCCAGAGTATTAAGGCCTTTCATGTCCCTTCTAAGAAATGAAGACTTTACCATGAAGACAGAACCAGAAACCTAAGAGTTCTTCTGCAGATCTCATTCCCATGGTGTATCCAGTCAGTGGTCACTGTGCCCAGTGACCGGAGACCTTGGGGCTCGTATCCTGTCCTCCTCTGCTCCCGCAGCTGCCCTATACCTAGTGGTCCTCCCAGACGCAGTACCGTCATCATTCTGCTCCCTCCCGCCTACTCCCTTTACTCAAGCTCCACACGGCCTCCAAAATCCTACCTTTAAAACAGGCCAACCACCCCCCTTACAGGTAATCCTTCCTTGTTTGCCCTCACCGGAGACAATGTCGCACCTCCAAACAAGCATGCAAGGCTGCCCACAGGGTATAGTCTCCTGAGGGACTGCTGTGTTTACTGCTTTTGGATGGCTCTGCATATTCTCAGTCCTGGACTTGGGCTCCTTGAGGGCCCCTTGTAATTGAATTCCACGTGCTTAACACTTAAAGGGTGTTCAGTATGTTTGAACTGAATCCACTGGACAGTTTCCTTTGTCGTTGTCACTGCTGTTTATCGGCATAACTGTGTGTCCTCCTCACAACAACCTTAAGCAGAAGGCATAGTTAATTCCACTTCCTGGATGAGGAAACTTAGTCTCTAGAGAGATTCAGTGCCTTGCCGGACCTTGTTGTTATTTAACATCCTTCCAGCACGCAGTCTGTGAGCACCTACTGTGTGCTGGGCCTGTGCTCATTGCTGAGAACTCGGATACTGGAGGCTGAGGACAGTCACTCCCTCAGGAGGCTCACAGGTGGGTGGGGGCAGGCACCTCCCTCAGAGGGAGAAGTCCAGCAGGAGGGGATGTCCGGCAAGGGCAGGAGCACACAGGAACGTCCCCTATCTTACATGGACCAACATGCTTGCCCCCTACCCCATAAGTCATTCCGGATTAGCAACGGGGGATTCTTTTTTTTTTTTAAGATTTTTATTTATTTATTTGACAGACAGAGATCACAGGTAGGGCAGAGAGCAGGCAGAGAGAGAAGAAGAGAAGCAGGCTCCCTGCTGAGCAGAGAGCCCAATGCGGGACTCGATCCCAGGACCCTGGGATCAGGACCTGAGCAGAAGGCAGAGGCTTAACCCACTGAGCCACCCAGGCACCCTGCAGTGGGGGCTTCTTATGCCCCTCTCCACACCACTGGGCTGTGTTCCTCTGGGTAGACAAACTGGAATGGGGATAGGATGGGAAGGAAGGTGATCTCCCCTGACCACCCAGGCCCTGGGTGCTGCTCTTGTCCTGGTGGGAGGGGTGGGTCAGGGTTACCTGTGCCCGAACCTGCCCACATGTGAGGCTGCTGCCTCTGGATTGGAACACAGTGTATGCCGCACAAGGAACTTGAATGAGGGTAGCCTCACATGCTGGGTCGTGACAGCCTGGAGTGGCTGGTTATGAGGGACAGATGTCAGTGGACCAGCAGTTACTCAGGGCTGGCTGCCTTGTGAATGGATGTAGGTGAGCTGGCTGATACCCGCGGGACGGGGCCCTGAGGACAGCAGCTCATGGGCTGACTGTTCGAAACTTGGGGCTAGAACTTACACGTGCGGTCCTCACATTTTGTCGAGAAGGCCCTGCAGACCTTGGACAATTGTCCTCTTTACACAGGTTGTTCATTAGACATAAGCTCTCCAGCTGTGTCTTCCTAGTGTCAGGTCAGCCAGGTCTGGCCCCGGGGCCAGGCATCCTGGCTGCCACTCCCAGCCCCTCACCCTTTCCTCCTGATGGTGTGCCTGTCTTCCCCCCTAAGCTGGTGAGTGCTAGGGCATCATTATCACATCTTTCAGTAAATGGGATAGATGCTGCTTAATTACTGGATTGACCCCTGGCCCACTTCATTTCCCGTTATACCGCAGTGCCAGCCTTCATTAGGCGTGCAGTTCCACTGAGGCCTCTCCTCTCTCTCATTTCCTCCCAGAGTCCCTCATAAATACAATGACAGTAACAAATGCTAACATCTATTAAGCTCTTTCTGAAGAGAGGGCACGGGAGTGCATTTTGCATGTTGTTTCCTTTTGAATGTTCCCACTTAGACCCTGAGCTGAGTTAGGAGCTTTTAATGTTCTAGATGCATCCCCTGAGACAAGGATTTCAGAGCCAGGAGTTCATTTAGGAGGCAGTCCTAGGACGGGAGTGACGTGTGACACAGAGAAGGCAAGGCAGCCCCTTGGAGTTTTTACTCTCTGGTGGTACCGGAAAGACCAGAGATCAGTGCACAGCACAGACTGCATCCTTGACCCAGCTCAGAGCCGAGGGAGGGAGCCGACCTCTCCCACAGTGAGTCTGACAGCAGGGTAGGGTAGAGGCTGAAGTCTGCCATCCTAGTGGGAGGTCTGGCCTCTGAGGATGAAGGCAGAGCAGGCCCGGAGGCCAGAGAGAGCTGTCCGGGGTCCTGATCCAGGTGCTGGCCCAGGGAGGGTGGCGGGTGTACACCACGTGCAGAGGCGGGGGGTGAGGGGGTGTGGGGGTGTGTGGGCAGGCAGCACTGTCTGCAGGAGGTCATCGTGTTATTTTCATTTGACAGGTAATAAAACCGAGTTTTAGTGGACTAAGTAACTTGCTGCAGGAACGCCTGTGAGTCATTCATGTTCTTCCCGCTGTGGGAACTTCCCTCCTTCCAGCCAGTCCACATATTTGACTTGAGATTCAGTTCAGTAGTTTTTCTGTGAGCTTGGTACCTACCTCTGTCCAGGTTGCATGTCTTTGGCACCTGCCCCTCCCCCACAAGTGGCGCTTGGGGTACAAAGCAAAATCGCTTCCGTGAAGTAGATTTCAGCATGATCTGAAGGGAAACCGATGAGGCTGGGCAAATATGTTTGCCGGAGCGATGTGTTTGTAATCCAAACTTTGAGTGATAAATAGACAAGGCTCTTAATCTGAGTGATTTCACACATGAGGTTTAATTCTTACCCACAGAGCCCACTGCAGGGCCACGCGGTGACTCCAGGATCGGGCAGCCTCGATCTTGTGTCTCCCTTATCCCAAGCACACCCCTACCTGTGGCAGGTCGCAAGAGCGACTGGACACTCCTTGGGCTTTCGATAATTCAGTCCCGAAGTGATGATGCCCTCTCTGTTTCCATTACATTGCCCACGCCTTGTCACGTGGTCCCAACAAGTCACAATGAGGCTGAGGAGGGCAGCCCCAAGTGCCCAAAAAGGGCTTCAGGGCAAGGACCCCTAGGCACCAGTGAGCACCAGAACAGTCCTCCCCACTCAGAGAAGTAATGATAATTAAACAATCACGATCAAGGCCCACCTAAGGCATTTCCTGGGGGTTTCCAAAAGGCTGGAAGAATTTTGCCATGGGCTGTAAATGTCAGTTGCTCATTAATTCGTCAGAAATGCCCAGAGCCAAGGTTGCTATTACTAATAAGATGTATTTGTTTGGTTATTTAAAAAATCAAGAAAGCATGTTGTCATTCTTCCCCCGCCCCAGTCCTGAGTATTCTTTATGCAGATGAATACTCCATATTATACATCATATTAGTTCTAACATCTTTTCTTTTCTCTCTCTCCAAGTTACGGCTGGGGATAAATCTCCTTGGCATGAAATATCATCATGGGGTAGCAATCAACAGTTGTTCACACAGCTGTTTTGAAACCTAAACAACTAAAAAAATGCATTTGAATACTCCCTTCTTACCCCCACCCAGCAACTGATGTGAGGGCTGTTGCTGGTGTAGGAACCTGCAAATTTTCACCTACACTTGGTGATCTCTTTCTTTGCTCTATCAGGTTGTTCTACGGGGGGGGGGGAAAGTGACAATCAAATGATGTAGGTCTTACCACATTAACACAAAAGCTGTACGAATACTTTCCAAAGGGTATTTTAAAAAATAGATGATTCAGCCAAAAGGAGTCCAGCAGATTAGGGAGGCCTTGGATGTGCGCTCTTGAAATGGATGCTTGAAGTTTGACTCTTCTCTTTTCATCAGAAAATAACAGATGCTGTGCCTTCTGCCTGACTTGCACAGATCCCAGCTGATAAAGGTGGAAGTCCTACCTCTATAGCTGTTCCCAGGTTGTCCTCATACGGCTCTTTGTTGTGAAAACTGTGGAGATAATTCTTGTTCCAAACGAGAATGACCCATCCCTTAATCCCATGCTGCAGTTGTAACACTGCCCCATCCCACAGCCCGGCCTCCACTGCTAACAACACGGGGCACGCACTGCACCCAACCTCTGGAGGGCTTACGCCAATATGCGCCCGGGTGCAGAGTGGGTTGACAGAGGCTTTTGAGAGCCCAGAGAGAAATGTATCAAACAAATCAATGGTGCCGCATTAACAGACTGCTACTGTGTTCACTGTTCTCAGAATGTAATTCCTTGATAACGGCATTTTGTACAGTGTATCATCATAAAACAATAGCAGTATCACCACAGTAGAAACGACGGAGATAAATTATACAGGAACAGGATCTTAGAATTCTAGTGGAGATCTAATTTGGGGTTATCAGGACTTGCAGAGCAGTAGATTTCAATTTTGCATTGTACAGAGGAACAAAAATTCCCGGGAGGAAGAATGCATGCATCATGAGAAGCGGTGTTTTCCCCCTGTAAGTTATTGGTGCACAACTGGCACGGTTTGCACCTCTTTGGACTCATTCTCTTCTCATTCTATTCTATATAAGCCATGTTCATGTTAGGTTTTTTTTTCATTTTATCTAAAAATGATTCTGTGCATACTTCTGGAAATTGCCACAACTTTAAGAAGTTTGAATTTGATTGAAATGTTATCTCTCTCTCTCTTTTATTTAGAGAGGAAGAGAGTGGGGAGGGGGCAGAGGGAGTGGGAGAGAGAGAATCCCAAGCAGGCTCCATGCTCAGCACAGAGCCTCCCACCACCCTGAGATCATGACCTGAGCCAAAGTCAAGAGTCGAACACTTAGCCAATTGAGCCGCCCAGGTGCCCTGTGCTGCCACTAATTTTTAAAGGAAACCTGTTGATACTACTTTAAGAATCCTGACAAAATCACCCAGACAGCTCTTGCTGTCCTCTGGGCCTTGAAATTTTTTTTTAAAAAACCCACAAATCGCTCTTGGTTCCTTGAAGTCTTCTAAGAATGGAGACTGAAAGTGATGTCTAATCATTGCCTCCAAAATCCAGCTGAATGATGGAATCCTGGAGGATATAAGAGTATTTCATTGGAAAAAAAAAAAAAAAGAGCATTTCATTGAATTCCTGCAAACTTCTTACTAGGAGAACAGGCAACTTCTGTTCACAGGCCCTCAACCTTTGGCGACGATGGCAGTGAGTCTTAAAGGATGGTGATTCTCCCCATCTTGGCCCTGGGCATCTGGGACCAGGCATCTCCCTGGGCTCTCAGGATGCTGGAGGCAGCGTGGGCGACATGAAGACTGAGGGATGGCTAGGCTCCTTTAAAGCAGCCGTGGCCACTTCTGAGCTCACTGTGGTGGTGTCCGAAGGTGACAGGTCCCACAGCAGTGTCACCAGCAGCCTGCCAGACTCTTCCCACGGGAAGATAGGGCGCTGTTGCAGAGAAAGCTTAGCTCCTGCTGGCCTGTCTGCCAAGACTGGTTTGCCAGCCTCTTTCCAGTTTTGTAAGCTCCTGAGAACCTTCTAGGCAACCTCCCCCCACCTCTTCCTGGCTTATGCTGAGTTAGCCTGAGGAGCTTTCTATCATTTACCAAGAATCCCTGACTGATTAGGTAGTCTGTTTTGGTTTGACATTTCCTGAGCGCTCAAAGCAGAAAGAGGCTTGGAAGATAGCTTCCTCCTTCATTTTGAGACCACGCCCAGACCTGCCTCTCCTCAGAGTCCCCGAGACCACTGGCTGCTGACCTGGAACCAGAATTCTGTGCCTTGGTTTCTTTTCACTGTGGAAGTTCCAGTCAGGATGAAGAGCCATTCTGTAGACCCGTGCCGTCCAGCGTGGTAGCCATTGGCCACGTGTGGCTGCTGAGCCCTCAGAATATGGCTCGTCCACTCAGCTGTCTGCGGCTAGTGCACAGTGCGTTCGTGTTTTGAAGAGTTAGTTCCAAAAGAAAGTTTTGGTGTCAATCACATGTTTAAATGATAATAGTTTACATATGTTGGGTGAGATAAAATATATTTGTAAGCTTTTTACCTCTTTTAATTTTTTTATTGTGTCTACCAGTAGATTTAAAGTTACATGTGTGACTTAGATTATATTTCTGTTGAATAAAGCTGCTGAATACAAAAATCAGGAGGGAAGATAACACCGAGCCTCTTCAGGTAGCCTGGGGTCTGGGGTTATTTTTTTTTTTTTTAAGATTTTATTTATTTATTTGACAGAGATCACAAGTAGACAGAGAGGGAAGCAGAGAGAGAGGAGGAAGCAGGCTTCCCACTAAGCAGAGAGCCCGATGTGGGGCTTGATCCTAGAACCCTGGGATCATGATCTAAGCGGAAGGCAGAAGCTTCAACCCACTGGGCCACCCAGGTGCCCCAGGGTCTGGGGTTATTGTGCCTGAGTGTTACATCAGTCGTTTTTTGCTGTGGTAACAGATAATCTGCAGATGTTCTGGTGGTGAACGTGTATTTCTCACTGTGGGTCTTCCGGTCAGCTGGGCTCTGTTGGGCTTGGCCAGGCTTGGCTCAACTCAGCCAGTACTTCTTATGTGGGGACCCAGGCTCTGGTGGAGTGGCCATTCTCTGCATCACATGCTCTTCCTTGTAGAAGCTCCAGAGGGTGACCAGAAACACACGATGCTCCTAAAGCCTCTGCTGGGGATTACTGGCCAGCTGTTGCTTCAGCTCCTATTCCCATTGTCCAAGTGGGCCACGAGCTCAAGGCCAGAGTAGACGTGGCAGGGTCCTGCTGGGGAAACGACATGGGCGGGGACCTGAGGAGTGGTGCTGAGCATGGGATCGAGCCTGCCACACTCTGCCCTCTCATGGACACGCGTTCACTCTCCTCCCACATGGACATATACTCATCCTGGCCGCAAGACCCCCTACGTGTAGTATACACTTATGGTGTCGGCGTCAAGATCCACAGCATGTCCAGATACAACTCCTCTAGACTCACCTTCTCATGAACCAACAGGGAAAGTTAATTGCTTCCTTTCCTCCTTTTCCAACCCCCAACTCCCATATTTAATGTTGAAACAAGGACCACACTAGCTCAATAGCACTCCCATAGAAAGAGGAAGGGAAGAAGCCCCACAGCCATCCGTGTGAGTCCTCATATCCTGTGGGGGAAATAATTTGAGGTCCCTGAGAGATGCAGAGAGTGGGGACTGGTCCTCGAAGAGGCCCCTGGGAGAACCCAGTCTGCCGTTTACCTCTAGAAAGCTGCTCAGAGATAGGCCCGAACAGATTTCTTAGCCTGTTTCCTACCCACAGAAAAGATGGAAGCGAAGGGTGATTTTAGACCTCAGATGGTCATAGTCAATTTTAATTCAGGCTCAAGTATGTTTCATGCTTCATGAAATCACTGCCTTGGTCTCCAGCCATGGCTGCCAGTGGCTTCATGTGCCTGCTGTGCTCACAGCCCTTTCCAGCCCAGGGGCTTCTCTCCAGACTCAAGCACAAGTACTTGCAGTTCCTGGTGCGTCCAAGAGACCAAATTCTGGGTGTCTTTCCCTAGAGCATTTTGTGCAATGGAGCAATTTCTTCAGGGCCACACTAAGCTAATTGGACATTCCAGCAAAGCCGGTAACAGCCGTCCCTTCGATCTGGCCTTCGCCAGGAGGTGATGCCTTGATCACCACCCTTGGTTTTCTGAGAAATAGTACCATTTTCAAATACTGCAAGTCCTGGAATTTGGGGGTTTTCTACACTCCCTTTCAGTGGTGTTTGCAAAGCATTAAAATTATTTTTTGCAGGGGGAGGGTCATTTCTTTCCTACATGGGATGTAAAGGCATCCTGTAACAATGAACTCACACAGGTACCATTCTGCCTTGAAACAGGTTTACTGGGTACATTTTCTGCCTTCTAAGTTATCACAGGTGATATTTTTAGCCAAATGTTTCAGCGCTGCATACCTTGGGTTGCCACTTTTCCGACTTCCCATAAGAGTCCTCTGGCTTCCCATCACCTAGACCAAAACTGATGGGTATTGGGTTATGGCAGCCCCTATTTCCATGGACCAGTTTCCGCATCAGTCAGCTCTTGCTGCAGTAACTTCACAGCCCCCAGATCGCTGTGGCATTCAACAACCAATGTTTATTTTTCACTTAAGGATCCTGTGAGTCAGCTGCAGCTCCGTGGAGCTTGGCGGTGCTCGCCATGCCTTCTCATGCCAAGACGGGCTGAATGAGCAGCCGCCATCTGGGATGCACTCTGCTTGTGGTGGGGGGCAGGAGCTCCAGAGGGCAAGTGGAAACACACTGCCTCAGAAGGCCTCTGCTGGGAACTGGCACGCTGTCGCCTCCTCCCACGAGGTACATGGCAAGCCCAGAGTTAATGGGGTGGGAGCGCACTTTACCTTCTGGGGAGTCACAATAAGGGGATTTCAAACAAGTGGTTCCGTCTCTCCTAGCTATAAACTCCGTAAAGGACCCGGTGGTGAATCAGCCAGAACCCCTGGGTTGCATTTTTGGAGAGGCAGAATCTAGGCAGGATACAAGTCACAGGACTGGGGGACACCCAGCTATGCATCCCGATCCATGCACCAGAAGGAACCTTGTGGGGAGTTATGAACCCTGAGTTCTGGCCTCAGTTGAGCCAACCCTTCATGTACCTTAGGCCTACAACTTCTCTGTGCATCTCAAGTCCTTCTCAACTGTTAGCAAAGGGTGGGATTAAACGGCATCTTGGGTTGCTTTTGAGGACGATGCTTTCTCTGCCAAACCACTTTACATGGTGAGGACATCTGCTGCACCATTAAGAGCTTGGGCTGGGTTGCCTGGTGGCTCAGTTGGTTAAGCATCTGCCTTCAGCTCAGATCAGCCTTTAGTCACATCCTGGAGTCCTGGGATCAAGTCCTACATCAGGCTCTCTGCTTGGCAGGAGTCTGCTTCTCCCTCTGACCCTCCCCTTCTCATGCTCTCTCTCTCTCATTCTCTCTCTCAAATAAATAAATAAAATTAAAAAAAAAAAAAGGCTTGGGCTGCAGCAGGAAGAATATAGGTTTAGGAATCAGGCTGATTTGAGTTTTAGTCTCATTCTGCCATTTACCAGGTGTGGAACATGGGCCATCTTGAACTCTCTGGGTGTGTTCCCTTGCCTAGGAAACAAACATAATGGAACCTGGCCTCCAGGGCTGTTGTTTGAATTCTTTTGTACAGTTCCCATTGTGAGAAAAGTTTTAGTTGCAAAGAGTCCAAATCCGACCCTCCCTGTTGAGCTTTGGCCTGAGTTTCCCTGTGTCGAGGGACAGCAAAGCAAAGCAGTTAGGAGCGTGGGCATCTGACACCCAGGCCCAGCTCTGCCAGGTCCCCGATTGGGTGGCTGTGGGAAGGCGTCAGGACACCTAGCTGTCCCTGAGCTCCCCCGACGTGCACCCCATGGTCTTCCCGTGAGAACGAATGTGCCGAGGACTGCCAGTGCTAGTTGGCTGTTAGGAAGATCGCTGTCTCTGCCTCACAAGGCAGCTCTGCAAGTGCCTTCTGTGCCCTCTCGAGATCCTTCAGTCTCGACAGCCTCCGTCCCTCAGCATCCCCCAGGTGTCAGCTTTCTGCACTCTCGCCGGCCTAGCTCTCCTCTTGCAAACCTGCCTCAGCAGGTCTGGTAGAGGAGAAGGAACAGAGCATGCGTTCCAAGCTGGAGCTCATGCCCACAGAGGCAGTCACACTCTGGACGTCTCCGGACATCTCCACAGACACTCAGAATGTGCCCGCAGCTCTCACCTGTTGCCCCCTGGCTGGCTCACCCTGCTGTGGGCCTTGCCCTGCCCTCTCCTGAAGGTGGTGACCTCATGACCCCGCTTGCTTATCCCGACCCTCAACTCATCTGACACTGTCTCCTGGGCCACCCAGTCGCCGGCTGATATTTTTTACCCAACTTTGATTTCCTGGGCTGGTATTAAGGATTTTACAGGCTTACCTTCAATGGACTTCTTAATCCTTATGCCATAAACCACTTAGTCATTCATTTTCCATTAGGGCGCATCTCTTACTCCTCTAATGATCTGGAATGGTTAACCTATTGAGTGGGTCCCTGAAAGATGTAATCGAATCAAATGGGAAGAGAAAATTTCACAATCCTCGTGGTTTCTTGCTCTTTTTAAGCAGAGAGCAAGGGGAAAATGTATAATTTTTTCTGAAATTTATGAAGTGATCACTTATTCCTTTCCTTATTTTTAAGTCGAGGTTAATAACTCAACATTTTATCCACATACATCAAGTCAACTAAAATTTCTTTAAAAAATCTCTATCTTCAGATAGGAAGAAAACCATGTTAGCACTCTAGATGAATAGCCGATTCCCGCAATGCTTCTATAAGACTGAGCCATTTTTCGGGAAGTGTGGTCTACTCTAGGAACACAGGGTTTATATGAGCAGGGGCACCCGGGGCACAGCTGCTCTAAGCACCACCTGTGGCCCAAGGCCATGTGCCTGGCATTTTCCTCTCTGGGCCTCTCTAAGCTTGACTGATGGGGATCCTGACTGGTTTCGTCATGGCCGCCACTGCAGCAATGGCTAAGGTACGAGAATAAATTCACTGAAAGACAAGGAAAGTTCCGAAGCAATGTCTCCCAAGGTCCCCCACTCTAAATATGGCTTGGAGGGTTTTAAGTGCTTCTACTTGGAGCTGTTCATGCTTTCCATCATTGGAGTTGGACCAGTTTTAGAAAATATGTACCATAAATAATCTTCAGAACATTTTAATATACTGCTGATAGTATTAAAAGTCAAAGCTTTCATAAAATTTAATTTACTTCTCCATGTAACTTAAATCAGGAGCAGTTTTAAAATGTGCACAGCTTCTGCTAAATTAATAGCTTCCCTTTAGCCTTCTGGGCTTGGGGGCTTCACAAGTCTGCACCTGGAAGCTTGGTGACTGACTGAGGGGACGTTATGGTTCCGTGTCTGTCTGTCAGGAAACCTGATTAGCGCCTCTGCAGAGCATTAACACCGGGCACCCAGCGAGTGGGGTGTGTGGCCTCCACCCCACAGAGCCTTAACAGGGTGTCTGGGGAAAAAACTCCCCAGATGGACCCAGTCACGGAAAGGAATTCCGTGCCTTCCTTAGCCTTGTGAGGCCTCAGGGTCTCCTGGAGACTCATGGGAGCGTCTTCCTGGACACCTGTAGGGTCAGGGCATTGAATGTGCCAAAAACAGGTGTGCTTCACTATATGTGCGGTATGTACCGAAACGAAGGCAGAATGATGTTCTCCTTCTTGCATACCTATCCATCGTCAACATGTCCCTGACAGTGTATGTTTGCTCGTTCATTCCTCTAAGTCTTTTATTGTTTTTACTTTGAATATGGTGTAAGTTTCTACTATAGGATAAGAAGAATAACACAGAATACCCAAAGGGTGTGGGAAAAATCATATGGTAGTGGAAGGAGATTGTGATAAAAAGTAGGTCAGGAGCTTGGTACCCATAGATTTGATTAGATAATCACTACAAGAATTGATTCATATGTTTGGTTATGGGGCATAATTGGGCTAATCCCTCACTTTTATATGCGATTTATGCTTAATCAGGTCCTTTCACCTATGGAGCCAACACTATATGTTGCTTGACCCCAGTGCAGTCCCGAGGCCCTTCCGGTTGGGCAGGACCATATGACAGAGTTCTCACTAATGAGAATTTAGTGGGAGTCCGCTAGGTAGGACTTCCAGGAAAGTGTTGTGCTTAGAATAAAGAGAGAAAGACATGGCTAGCACCACTTTGCCATTCTCCCATTTTCCTGCCTGGAACAAGTTATGTAAAAATGGGGAGAGTGCAGCCATCTTGCTAACGTGAAGCAGCGATCATGAGGGCAGATGCCAGCTCCCTGAAGGTCCCAGGCACACTTGCTCCCTCTCCCGCCTCCTCCCCAGTCTTAGAGTTCCTTGTGTTTGAAGTTGCATAAAGTGGATTTTAGATCACCGATCAGAGACCTTTCTTCTTTTCTAATACAAGTGCTGTTCCTATTTCTCTGAGCACTAATTTAGGTGCATCCCAAATTTTTAATATGTTGGGTTTTCATTTTCATTCATGACAAAATATTTTCTAATATCCTTTGTAATTTCTCCTTTGACCCACAGGTTGTTTGTGTGATGTTAAACTCTATTTGGGGATATTTTCCAGATAGCTTTCTGTATTGACCTCTGATTTAATTCTCTTGTGGTCAGAGAATGTACTTTGCATGATTTCAATCCTTTTACACTTATTGAGATTTGTTTTATGACCCAGAATATATTGGCAAGTGTTCTGTGTGCACTTAAAAAGAATTCATATTTTACTGTTGTTGGATGGAATGTTTTGTAACTATTAGGTCAAGTTAGTTACAAAGCTGTCCTAGTCTTATGTCTTTACTAATCCTGTTTGATTTTTTAAAAGAATTTTTAAAATGAGAAACAAAAGCCTTTTGTATTTGCTAACATATTTACCATTTTTGGTGCTTCTTATTCCTCTGTGGACATCCTCTTCTTTCTGCTGGTGATAGAGTCTATCCAGTGCCTGGTGTGATGAGAGCTGTGGCCTTGTTGAGCTCTTGGTGCTGTGCTGCCTGCTCCTTTTCTCCATCCTTTCAATGCCCTCCACCTCGAAATCCCCAGCCTTGGTGGTTTCCCGCCTTGCACAGACCCCAGATGCCTAGCTCAGCACTCAGCAGAGCCTGGAGGGGACGCCCTCACAGATCCCTCAGACTCTGTGTACACTGGCACCTCTGTGGGATCTGCTCACACCAGCTTTGACTTTCTGGCCCCCAAAATGCTGAACTCTGTCTTGTGGGATCTATTTGGGTTTCCCCCTGCTGGACTGGAAACTGATCTGAGGCAGTGAGCTGGGGCACGCGTTCGTTTTCTTTCTCTCAGGGGTCATTGTCCTATGCGGCCTGTGGTCCAGCATCTAAAAATCATTGTTTCATATATTTTGTCTGGTTTTCTGGTTAAGGTGGGGGAATAAATCAGAAGTCTCTTTTCTTTCGTGGCTGAAAGCAAAATTCCACTCCATCTGCTTTTTAAATAAAGAATGTTTAATTGTAGTAAAATACACATAAGGAAATTTACCATTTTAACCATGTTAAGTGCACAGTTCAGTAGTACTAAGTGCATTCACACTGTGCAACTGCCCCCCTCCATCCATCCCTAGAAGTCTTTGTCTACCCACCTGAGACCCTGGCCCCGTGAAACATGCACTCCCCACCTGCCCTCCCCCAGCCCCTGACGCCTCCATCTGAGTTCGTTCTTGATGACTCTGACACCTCTGGGCACCTCGCAGGAGTGGAAGCATGTAACAGTTTTGCTCTGTCTGGCCAATTTCTCCCAACGCCAGGTCCTCAAGTTTCATCCTGGCCCATGTCAGAACCCTTCCTTCTAAGTACGTGAGGACCACGCTCATCCCTCAGCTATCTGTGAACAGTCGGGTTGCTTCCACCTTTCGGAAAAATGCTCTCGTCCCTGCACCTCACATGTTCCACAAATGTGCTTCAGATGCCGGCGGCCACGCGGCCACGCTGTCCAGTGTTTGCAGGTGTGCGTGCGTGCGCGTTCCTGTATAGCCCCGCGGGAGAAGAACGGACTCAGCAAACTGGCCAAGTTTGCTCACCTCCCCTTGCCTCGACCTTCTCATCTCCTTTTTCCTTCCTTTCCTTTCTCTCTTTCTCACCTTCTCCTCTCCCTGCTTTCTCCTCCTTCCTTCCCTGCACTTTGCTCTTCATTCCCTGCCTGCTCCCCTTTGCTCTCTCCCCCGTGCGCCAGCGCTGATCACCGTGTGCATGGACAGCATGCCGACCGTGGGTGTGAGGGGAGAGCCGGACGTGCACAGCATGCCCACCGTGGGTGTGTTGGTGAGCCAACAGTGGGTATGCATGGACGGCGTGATGACCGTGGTTGTGGATGGCGAGCTGACTGTGGGCATGCGTGGACAGCGTGCCAGCCGTGGGCACAGGCAGCAAGCCAGACATGGGCTGCGTGCTGACTGTGAGTATGGGCAGTGTGGCGACGGTGGGCATGGACACTGAGTCAACCATGGGCGTGCGTGGACAGGGAGTGGACCATGGGCATGGTGGGCGGACGTGGGCAGTGAGCCAACTGTGGACGTGGTGGGTGGGTGTGGGTGGTGAGTTGACCGTGGGCGGCGGGCTGAGCTTGGATGGCCGGCGCTTGGCAGAGCGCATGTACAGTCAGCCCTGGCACACCTGTGCCTGGGGCAGGACCGAGGATGGCTGGAGGAGCATGGCTCCAGTCCCTCTGTTATTCTGGGAGCTGGGCTTTTTCTGGCTGGAGACGACCCTGGAAGGCCTGGTGGTCTGGCGGCGGAGCGCAGCCTCAGGAGCCCGGCACTGTGGGGCTCACCTGGGTGCCAGAGCTTCTTCAGGTAGAAGGAGTGGTGGAACCAGGAAAACCTTATACTTTCTCCTCCTGTATTTTTTCACTATGTCATTCCCGTGTCTTTGCCCAAGAATTCTGTTTAACCAACTTCTAAAACTTCAGAGTGAAATGTGGAAGGTTATATATGCATGTAATTGTGAAAATAAGACAATGATAATTAAGTCAATTATTTTTCATGCACTTTGCCCAGTTTTGATTGGTTTTAGACATTGTGTTTTGCAAATAAGTTTTCTAACTTTATCATTCATCTTTTGCTTTTTACATCCTATTCTCTTTAGGAAAATAAGACTTCTGAAACAAAAGAGCAGGTAGGCGCTCAGTAATTCTGACTAATGATAAGTCATCTGAATTCATAAAAAGTTTGAATGACTAATTTAGAATTTTAGTTTTATTGTGTTTGAGGCATCTTGTCACCCTTGATCGTCAAACTAAGTCTAAGCAATTACAGCTCTTTGGGAATATGTTTTAATAAATAGATGGTGATTTTATTTCCATGAACGTTTTTCATTTATAAGTGCAATGAAGTTCTACACTCTCTAACATCTTGTTTATATTGTTGATTTGCTGAGAAAAATTTATCTTTGTACAAATGTAGATTTTTTTAGCCTAATCCCTGAATGAATTATCATAAATTCTGCATTAATGGTTTTCCAATTACACAGGAAGGTAGAACAGTTCGTATGTACCTCATTTTATTTTTATAATAGCACAATTCTAGATTTCTTTTTGGTTCCGGTTTTAATTATGAGAAATTTATTAACATATCATCTTTCCTGTAATCTCCCCAGATTTGCTGGCATTGTTAGGTAGGAATCAGTGCATGAGAACGGTTTAGGAGACAGAGGCACTCCCCCTTCTTGGCCTGGCGAGACAGCCTTAGTTTTGATATCATACGCTCAGTCCCCTACAGAGGTGTCCTGCCGCAAAACGTCCACTGGGGTGTTTCCAGGGCATGTCTGTTCATGCCCTCCTCTGTTGAAGGTTCTTGAATACCTCACCTTCACCTATAGGTCACAACTTGTTTGGGCTCAGAAGAACCTCTGTGCAAGTCTTCTGTTTCCCCATCCCATGTGACTTGCAGAGAACTACCCACCCTTTGTGTGCATCAGTCTCCCTGTCGGTGTGATGGGAGCAGCCATGACTCCTGGGACAACTGGGGAGACTGAGCACCAAGGCAGGTAAAGCCCACAGCTCAGCTCCTGGTCTGGGGTAAGCTCTCCAGATAGGGAGCTGCTACTTCTACACCCTCCAGGCTGCTGAGAACCTCTCCCTTCCTACCATAGGCCAAGGTCTGAACACCCTGCTGTGTTGTGTCTGTGTTTTTGCCACCCTGCTTCTCTGCCCTGATGCCTTTGTCCACTGTCGATGTCCTCAGGTGTCACTGCAGGCTGACACTCCTTCAGGGGCCATTCCTGACCCTGAGCACCCTGATCCCCCCAGGTCTGTGCCAAGGCTCAGCTGCAGGAATTGTCTGAGCAAATTGAAAGTCTCCCCTTAGGCTTTGGTTCTCTTGCTCACATTCTGCCTGACCACATGAACTGAAAAGTATTTGAGTGGATTCTTCCTAAAAATTTTTAACTGTGAAATATTTCAGACATGTAAGAAGCTGTAATTTGGTACCATTGTACTCCACCAACATGTAACAAATACGAACATTTTAAATGAGGTATTTTTACTGAAAAACAAACCTCTCTCATCCCTTCTCCTCTCTTTCCTGAGAAAACAGTAACCTGAATTTGGGGTGACTCCTAATCCAGGGTTTCCTATTTTATGGCACATTTTCATGCCTGTAATTCTATAGAATATCACTTGTGTATTTTTAATTTACATAAATATTTCCATTTTATAAAGCAGTTACCCCCAAATATTTATCATGCACAATTGACTTAATGGAGTCTAAAATTAGGCAACACTTTCTGAATATAAATGGACTCTCCCAACTTCCACAGCAATCAACCTCTCTTCTAGGTTTCCTATCTTCGTGGTCTTCTGTGTTGGTTCTATCCTGTTTTTAATCCCCAGGCTAGTTATAATAATGTACAAAATTACTTCTCACACTTAGTGTTTAGATAGATTTGCCAACATGGTTTACTTCTCACGGCTTCTCACACCCCAGCCTCCCTCTCCCACAGGTACCTCCTCCAGAAGTCAGTTCCTATGGATAGCCTGAAAATATCTTTAGTTCAGCTCACTCATGTTCTTCCTCTTTTATTTTGGGAAATTTCAACCTGCAGAAGTCTAAGACAAGTCAAATATATATCTTATACCCTCCACCGAGATTCAGTGATTCTTAGCATCTTGGTACTTCTGCTTTCTCTGTGTCTCTGTGTGTCTCTCTCTGCGTGTTGGTCTCTGTGTTTCTGTCTGTCTGTCCCTCTCCCTGTCCCCCCTCCACTTTCTTTTAGACTGAAGCATCTGAGAGTTTGTCATAGACCACCCCCCACCCTAAATACTCCAGCATGTATGGACTATGAACGAGGATTCTCCTCCAAAACCACAGTACAATTAGCACTCTTTAAAACTGAGCATTGAAAAAAAACAAAAAACAAAAAACAAAACTGAGCATTGATTTAGCGTTATTATCTAACATATAGCCCACATCTGAATGTCCCTAATTATAACAATAAAGAGCACCAGAGATTGTTTTCAGCTCTGGTGTCCAGTTAAGCATCACGTGTTAGTCTCTGTGTTAGTTCTGTGTTCTCATGTCCCTCTGTCTCCCTCCCCGTAATCTGCAAGGTCCTTCGCCCTTTGTCTGTCTTGACATGAACACTTTCGAAAAGCCTAGACTAGCTGTTTTGTAGAATGTTCTTCAATCTTGAGTGTATCCGACTGTTTCCTCTGTACTAGCTTCAAGGTAGACATCCTGGCAATACTGTGACCATCTCCGTGCCCTACACCAGAGCCACTAGGTGTCACTTGTCTCATTATTGATGATTTTTGGTCAAGTGATGATTTGATTAAATGGAGGCCAGCAAATTTCTCCAAACATGAAGGTGCACCCCCCCCCCCGTAATTAGTTAGAAATCTGTGCGGTGATACTTTGACAGTGTAACTGCTGTGTCGCCCAGTAGTCTATGCGGCGGCTCAGCATTCCTGGAAGACTCTCAGCGTCAGTCAGATGTGACCGTGACAACTGGGCACCACCATGACCATGGTCGGAACCTCCACCATCTGTCTGTGTTTGTTGGGTTAGCACTCTTCTGCAAAGAACTGCTCTTACGTCTCCAGACCTCCACTTTTAAAATCCTTTAGAAGGGGCCTGTGGGTGCTTTTATTAATACAATATGTTATACTATAATCCTTCAGTTACTCACTTTGAGACTCAAATTGCTCCATGTTTGGCCAGGGGAGGGGAAGAGTCCATTCAGAGTGTCTGCTCTCTTTTCAATATGCTCTTATCTGATTGTGAGCATTTCTTGCTTTCTGACAAAACAAGGTGTTCCACGCTCACCTTGAATTTTTCCTGCCATCAGCCATTGTTCCAAGAAGCCATCGTTCCTTTGGGGTGTGGTCTTTAGAACCCAAGATCTGGGAATCTAGATATTAGTTGTGCTCATTACTACTGAGGTATTATTGCTTCTAGATTCTCACTGGACAGAATGAGAAGATGTATATATAGATATTTATATGTTATTATATATGATATGTAATAACTACATCATGTATATCTTTTTAAGTGTGTATTGTGTATGTGTGTGTTACACACATATATATGCACACATACACATATATACATATATATATACACACACATATATGTATATGTGTATATATATGTAAGCAGTTCTTGTTTTAATAGTTTATGCTGGGACTTCAAAGTTCCAGTTCAGTATCGATATCCTAGGATTTTTTCTTCCCTTTCCCCATTTCATATTTGTATCTCCCTTCTCCAACAATGAGAACACCAAATCCCAAAGGTATTAATTTATTTATTCATTTTCTCAATCCTGTAGTTCACACTAAATTGTTTTGGAATTGCCATACTAATACAACCACCTACTTCAAAGTCACTAAGCACAATTCAAGATTTCTTTCTTGTGTTTTTTTGTTTGTTTGTCTTATTTTTGTGCTTGTGAGGAGATACCCTCTGGAGAGTTACAATCAGATATTGAGTTCTAAGCTTTCTTGGATTGTTTTTTTTTTCTCTTCTGTGTATTGTGTTATCTATTTGTTTATTGTTATCTTGGTGTATTGTTATCTATTTAGGTTCATTCATTTCGGTATGAATCAATTGTAGGAAAATTTTTCCCTATTGATTTCCCTATTGACTTAATAATATATTTTTGGGAATATAAATCGGCATAGTTCAAAAGTTGAAACCACACAAAAAGACACACTTAGAGAAGCCCTACCGCTTCCCTATGTGTACCTTGCACCCCATTCCCAACCATTCCCCGTACACAGGCAGCATCCTAAGTTCCTGGTATATCCTTTCTATCATAGAAATTTTTTTTGCAAAAATAAGCATATACCAGAGAATGGGAGAAAATATTTGCAAGTCATATGTCTGGTAAGGTCTATTGTCTAGAACATATAAAGAATTCTTACAACTGAACAATAAAAAGACAATCTAAGGTAAAAATAAAGGATTTTAATAAACAGTTCTCAAAGAAGATAGACAAATGGTCAGTAAGCAAATGAGACAATATTTAATCTCATTAGTCATTAGGGATAAGCGAATGAAACCACAATGAGATACCACTTCACATCTACTAGGATGATGATTAGGATTTTTTTTTAAAATGGAAAATGACCAGAGAAATTGGAATGCTTCTATCTGCTTGTGGGAATGAACAGTGGTACAGCTGTACAGACAACACTTAACAACTTAAAATCTCCTCAAAAATTTCAATATAGACTTAACTATATGCCCCAACAATTCTGCTCCTAGGTGGAGACCCCAGAGAAGAGAAAGCGTGCATTCACCCAAACACTGGCACATGAATGTTTTCAGGAGCATTATTCATAGTAGCCAAAAGGTGGAAATAACCCAGATGTCCACAGCAGATGGTTGGAGAAATAAGATGTGGTCTGTCCAAACAATGAATTACCATTGGGCCATAGAAAAGAGGGAGATACCACTACATGGTACAAAGTGAGTGAACCTGGAAAACATCAGGCTGCATGAAAGAAACCAGACAAAAAGGCCCACATACTGTGTGATCCCTTGATAGGAGATGTGCAGAATCAGGAAACCCATAGAGACAGAAAGTCACTTAGCAGTTTCTGGGGTTTGGGGGCAGTGGGGAATGAGCACTGGAAGGTGCGGTGTTTCTTCTGGGGCAGTCAGGTGTTCTGGAATGAGGTAGTGTTGATTGGGGGCCAGACCTTGTGGATATGATAAAATCCACTTAGCTGCACATTTGAAGGGTGACTTCTATGGCATATGAATTAGATCAATAAAAATAGAAGCATTTCTTTTCTTAGATACTCATCACCACCTTGTTTCCTGTTTTGTTTTCAATTAACCGTCCTGGACATCAGTTCACAGAGGTCTCCCCTGTTCCTTTCTTCCAGCATTACACACTCTCTGCACCATGCTTCATCCTACCAGTCTCCTGTATATAGACACTTAAACGGTCTCCAGTATTTTTCGATCATAAGTAATGCCTCAGTGCATACTTGTTGCACACGCCTGCGTGCTGCTGGAGGTGATCTTACCCTGGATCCTGAATAATAGTCTGGAAGCTCATAAGTTCTCGGTTGATCGTTTACTCTCTTTCAACCCCTTGATGCTGTTACTCTATTTTCTTCTAGCCACTTTATTTTCCTGATAAGAAATCTGCCAGTTCAATTATGCTTTTGCGGGTCATCCTTCTCTATGGTTGTGTTTAAGATTTTCTCTGCGTCTCTGCTGTCTGCTCTTTCGCAACACGGTTTATGTCCTACTTCATAGTCACCGTGTTTCTGAAGTCCAAGGAATCACATCTTAGCAGTTCCAAAATTCTCAGCTTTTTTCCTTTTTCTGAAAACTGCTTTTCTGTCTCTGGTTGTCTCCCTTTCTAGAACTCCTAGGTAAATGTATATTGGACCTCCTTCTTTCCCCTTGCTTTCTCTTACCCTCATTTGCCTAGTTTCTATCTCTTTATCTGTCTTTGCTACGTTCTGGAAAACTTCCTTGATCTCTCCTCCATTTTACTTTATTTTCATGTTAGCTCTGTCTCATCTGGTGTTTAACCTCACCTATGAATTTTTTATCCCAATGACTACATTTTTTCATTTGTGGAATTTCTATTTGCTACTTTCAAAATTTACCTTTTTTTCTTTCACATCATTCTATTTTTTGTTAGAATTTCCAATTTTCATTTGTTCCTCATAACTTCAAACTTCCTTAATTTACAGAGTCTCTCCGATTACTCCATTATCTCAAATTCAGGTATATGAAGGCCTGCTTTTTTTTTTTTTTTAAGATTTTACTTATTTACTCGACAGAGAGAGAGAGATCACAAGTAGGCAGAGAGGCAGGCAGAGAGAGGAGGAAGCAGGCTCACTGCTGAGCAGAGAGCCCGAGGCGGGGCTCAATCCCAGGACCCTGAGATCATGACCCGAGCCGAAGGCAGAGGCTTAACCCACTGAGCCACCCAGGCTCCCCAGGCCTGCTTTTTAATATACTGGCTCTTCCCAGTGGTGGCTGTGTTTTGTCTGCGCGTGAGCTGATCCTCATCAGCAGTCGGTTCTCAGATTCGTGGATGGTACATGTGTTGCTCTGGAATGGTTTTGTGTTTCTTTGGGCCATTGCCCCCATGGTTTTATTGGTCTGAAACTGGTTTAAATCAATTTTGGGGGTTTAGGACTCCTACAGAACACAGGTGGTACTTCTTTGTCCTTTTGACCTGTGTTATTTTCTGGCACATACTACTTGCCCTTCTTTTTCTACCAAGCTTAGCTCTAAATTTTAAATCTCTTTCCTATATTTCACCTTGATTTTTGTGCGCTTGTACCAGGAATGGGGTTCATGATAGCTAAAATCAGAAATGTAAATAGATTATTTTTCTACCGTGCTAAAAATAGGTAGAACATAACCGCTGTAACTATTTCAAGTGTACAATTCAGTGGCATCAACTGCTTTCCTATGTGCAACCATCACCAATATCCATTTCCAGAATGTTTTCATCACATCAGACAGACTCTTTTATGTATTAATATTAATAACCACCCATTCCCTCCTCCCCTGCCACCCCTCATGACCCCTAATCTACCTTCTGTCTCTACGAACCTTCAGATTTCAGATATTTCATATAAGTGAAATCATACACTATTTGTCCTTTTGTGTCTGGCTTATTTCACTTAGCATGACATTTTCAAGGTTCACCCACCCTGTAGCACATGGCAGAACTTCATTCCTTTTATGGCTGAACACTAGTCCGTTGTATGTACCAGAACCAGCTTATGAATTCCCCTGATGACGTATGTTTGGGTTGTTTCCAGCTGTTGGCTGTGGCGAACAGTGCTGCGGTGAGCATTCCTGTGCAGGTATCTGTCTTGGTCCCTGTTTTCAGTCCTTTGGGCTATAGACCTAGGGGTGGTAATTCTGTGTTTTTTCTTTAAATATGTGATTAGCAAAATGAAGTGGGTCCTAGAGATGTAGCACTCAAGCAGCGGAGGTAGTGAGGGTCTTCTTTCAGCTTGCTTCTACTTTGGATAACGTTTATGATGTTCTGGGTTTAGCCCCACGTTGCCCAGTGCTTGTCACGTGCTGCTCAGCTGTGTGCCCCATGTGCGTCCAGTGTGGTTTTCGATGGTACCAAAATTGATTAAATGTGTTTGTGTATGTATTGCTTATTTTTGTCATTCCTTCGGGTGAGTGTTTGTTTGTTTAGGGTTTGGAGTGATGCCCTAATACTGTACTCGCTTCTACTTTAATACAGCTTCCCGGTCTTCCTCTCCACTCCTCTGACTGCCACTTAGTTTTCTGTACCTAGAAAAGCATTCACTGAGCACCCACAATGTGCTCGGTTCTGTCCAGCGGTACAGTGAGACGTGGGTCCCAGTCAGTGGGACAGGTGGAGGGAGGATGATGGCGCAGTGTGGGGAGGGCTGAGCAGAGCCAGGCATGGTGCTCACGGAGCTCTGCTCCTAACTCAGAGGGTGCCAGATGTGCGTCTGAAACACTTGGCACAATGGGCTGCAAGAAACAAACGCTCCTCTGGGCTCCAGCAAGTGATGGCGTATTCATTGCACGAGCCCATGTGGCGATAGGAAGGCAGGACTGAAGGGAAACTTGTTCCATCCAGGAGGAGGAGCGCTTGGTCTGGTTAGCCGCCATGAGCCTCAGTGACGTTGGCAGATCCCTTCATGGGTTGCTGGGCGGGTGGCCACCCAGGTCCGGTCAGCTGTGACCAGAATGGGTGGGTCATAGGGAAATAGCTGAGTGATTCACAAGGAGCAACCCATTAAAGGGCGTGGTGGCGTGTCAGGATATTCTGATGCCGAGTCTGGCCGACACAACCAGCCACTACAGTCCCTTTCTGTCTGTACTCTGCAGCACTCATCTCACACTCTCATCACAGCTTAGCGAACAGTAGATTATTGTCTTTTTCCTCCAAATCACTTTTAATATACTTATTGATGTCTCTTTTGTAAGTGGATACATAAGAAATGTATTTTACCCATGTCTTCCCAGGTATCTAGAGCAGGTGTAAAGGAAGGAAAGCATCCTTTGGGGTCCAGGAGGGAGCAAAATGATTTTTTGGATGCCTTGCAGTGAAGCAGGAATAAGCCACATTGAGAGACAAGGTTTGAAGTGCCCTGCTTCCACAGATGTTCTTTCTACCGCTGCAGGTCATGTTGGAGTTCTAGGATGGTCCATCAGGAGCAGAACACGAGGCTGCATGTGCATGGTCTTTCTCTGCTCGGCCAGACAGGGGTGGGGAGTAGGTCAGGAAGGCAGCCCATTTAGCTCTGCCTCTTGGCCCATTTTCTTCTTGGTTGCCCTGAGTTTATTTATTCCTGTAATGCACTTTAGAAACAGATACGGAATTTCTTGTCACAGGTAACAGAAGGGCCCAGGGGCAGGTGGTCTTCAGACACAGCTGGGCCCACATACTTGGCTTCCTCAGACTGGGTTTCTTTCCACGTTGGGCTCGTCTGTCCTCCAGCT
Source organism: Lontra canadensis (assembly GCF_010015895.1). Taxonomy (NCBI): domain Eukaryota; kingdom Metazoa; phylum Chordata; class Mammalia; order Carnivora; family Mustelidae; genus Lontra; species Lontra canadensis. The sequence continues at coordinate 12,464,758 of NW_022631039.1, read as the reverse complement.
TGGCTTCATTCCCAAGCAAAGTCTCAGGTGGTGACCAGACGGCCTCAGTCCTGCCTCTGCCATGGGGCACGTGCCCCATCTGCTCCATGGGGAATGCTGTCAGCCAGTATGAGGAGCACCCGGGAGAGTAGGGGTGGGGTGGGCGCATCCCAGGGACCGTCCCTGATCCTGCCATTGCAGCCTCTGCTCAGGCTGGCATGGCCACCTTGCAGCACGAGTCCACGTTCATACTCCAGAGGGTCCCGGCTCTCCCGAACAGGGCAGGCTGGAGAGCGCCTAGAGGGCAGGCACCATGTGAGTGGTCCCCGCAGTGACGGGTGTGCTGTCCTCCAGAAAACAAGGGTGTACACACGGATTTGCTCTGTAGGTGCCAGGCAGCATGAGCTTGTATTAGGTCTTAGAATAAACAGATACGCAAGTCCTAGGTACAAGTCGTTCGAAATTTACTACAGAGGAGTTCAACGATTAAAGAATCTTCTCTTAATTTGCAAGATCTATGGCTTTATCTTTTGTGTACCTTGCTTGCTTAAAGATTCCTGTTAATGCATAAATCAGCCCCTTTCCAGTGAAAGTTAAATACAGCACAGCCTTGAAAACATAAATGAGCAGTAGGGATCATTGGGCACTGACGCCCCCGGGGAAGTGACTGTTTTATGTGAGAAGCAGTAGAGGCCAAGGCTAAGGTTCATTTAAAATGTATAAAAGTAATAAAAGCGCTCATGGATTGAAAGACCATCTGAAAGGACTGTTCACTTTGTTGGTGGTGCTGATGTGGGAGCATTGTTTCTTCGTGGGGAAAACAGTGCAATGCTGTCTGAGCGGCTTCTGCCTCCCGCTGCATCAGCAGACAGTCCCATTATTTTTCGGTGGAATGTGCAGTGCTCTGAACCTCCTTCTCTCTCCAGCGCCCAGAACCACAGCGGAGAGAGAATCGGAACATTTCAGAGAAGAAACAAAACCAGATTATTCTGCTGTGCTGCTGCGTCGCCCCAGCACTGTCCTCTGCTCAGAAGGGCCTCTTGTGAGGCACATTTTTAAACTGTATTATGCCTCCGACGGCTGTCTGTGTGGGAGACTCTGCGCATGTAGGGAAAAGGGCCGCACGAAGTAGAATGCCACCAGAAGGGACCAGGTTCTTGTGGCCAGGAAGTCTGTTTCCTTAGCATTCTGGAAGGTGCCTGAGCCTTCCGAGGTCACTGGAGATATTAACTGGCTAGACCATTCTGTTCTGTTGGTGCCACCGTCCTGATGGAAGCCTTCCCAAGCCTCTACCCTCTGCCCTTTACCCCAGCGGGGCTTTTGTGTCCAAGCGTGGAATCTGGGCACATCCACATGAGAGGAGTAGAAGTAAGCCGCTTTATCTCCTGGTTGCCCTCCCCTCCTCAGTGCCACCCTCTGGAGCGCAGGGCCCCTGAAAGGTCAGTCTCTGGCCCCTCTGCCGGGTAGCCGTTGATTTCTCCTCTTGAATCATCATGAGCACTTACCCAGAAAAATTGATTATTCAGATCGTTAAATCCCCAATTAGTCTGGATAATCGACGTCCTGTTGTATCCCATAATAAATGTGACACGTGCCATGGGGCACAGTGGGCTTCTTCCTCGGTGCCCCATGGATCCTCCCTCCTAGAGTTCACATGCACGGCTCTCCTGGCTTTCCGCTCTCCTCCTGTGCTGGCTCTGTGCGGCCTCGGCCACACGGCGCCCTTGACTCTTTGCCAGCTCCCTGTTCTGTGGCAGCCACTGTGGCCCAGCTGGGAAATTTCCGTGGAGCCTGTTTTTCAGTTGGGACAGAAGGTGAAATGAACCATAAATAAGACATGAATCCAGGTGAATGTACGTGTCCTCACACAGCCACCATGGCTGCCTGTGCAAGGGCTGGAGTCAGACCCGCGTTTGCCTGCTGCCATGCCTGTACCCTCCGTCAAGGAAAGCAGCAGCAACCTTGAGGCGACCTCCTCAAGGCCCACCTGGTAAGCAGGCCAGGCCAGCCAGGTCCTTACTGGACCATCGTTTTGTCCCCAGTTTTCTATCAGGTTTTGGGGAAAAGACGTCACGCATATATGAGGTTGAATACGCTCCATCTGAAGCAGGCTCCACATGATGGTGTGTGACACAAATACTCTGGGGCTGGGGTGCACATAAAAGACCCAAGAAATGGGATGAAGAATTCATCTGGCTGTGGAGACATTTGAGATGCACCTCGAAGGTTGGGTGGAAGCAGGATTTGGAGATGAGGAAGAACATCCCAGGAGAGGGATGGTGGCGGGGCAGCAAGCTGGCAACTGGCCCCGTTTACTTGGACCAAGGGCAGGAAGTAAGTGTGCAGGACGAGCCAGGTGAGAGAGGAGCTTGGAGGGACCTGGGAGTGTATTCTGTGTCGTCACGGAAGGGTTTGGAGATAGGGAGCTCTGTGACGACAGCTGTGTTCTCGGAGGATGGGGCTGGTGTGCAGAGGGGGAGCTGGGGGCTCACCTTCAGAATTGTGTTTCCTCGGACACAGGAAAGGAAGCTGCCCTTGCTTCTTGCCGATTTTGCTTTTGTATATACACTAATGCGCATTATTGTGAACTCTGAGAAGAGGGAGAGTTCCTCTATTTGACCACAAAACTTCTTTTTCCCAAAAGCGGGTGCCCATTAACCATCAGTGTTTGTGTGTGGACAGATAAGCAAGCGGGACACCTATACCCCACAGGATGTGGTTCAGGAACACGGTGTTCTTCAGAGGGAAGGGCACGGAGGGAAGAAGGAGTGCTTGCCCATGCTGAGTGTCAGCGGGGTGAAGACAGAAAGCCCACCCCAGACGCAGAGCCCGGAGCGCGGGCCCCAGCGGGCTCCAAGGGGCCCCGCGGGCTGGCTGGCCTCTCCTCCAGGTAGGCAGTGAGGGCCTAGGCCTCAAGATGCTCCAGGGCACAGAGAGGAAGGTGAACCTAAGGGGCTTGGCAGCTAGAGGGCTGGCAGGGAGCCCTGGCTTCTTCACTTGTACACTGACTTGGCTAAGAGGTACATGAAGCGTGGGCCTCAGCCCTGCACCAGCCGTCCCTACAGATACAGCCGGAGAAGCCTCAGAGGAGAGAGCCCGAGCCAGAAGGTGCTGTGCCTTCCTGGTCTCTTCTGGTGGTTCTTCCTCCCCACCTCTAAGCCCAAAATCTGTGATCCAGGGGGATTGTGTCAGTGAAAAGGGTAAAGATGAGGGTGAGGCCGCCCCTCAGGGCATCACCTGGAAGCCCCCCGCCCCCATTCAAGGCCATTCTCCAAGCTCCAGGCCTCAGGCCTCCTCTGGATCGCCCCGTTTCTCTCCCTTCCTCTCACCTTTCTCCTCTGCCTGGCCCCCAAGCTCGTCCTTTATTTCCCCCAGAATGTATCGCTGCTGTCATAGCAGCCTTTGGCTCCCCGAAACCTGCCTGGGTAAGTTCACCCACAGTCACCTCTTCATCTGTTCTTGTCGCCTCTGTGTGTGGTTAAAATAAGGAAACTGATGTGGGGCCAGACCGATGCTGGCCTCTACCCATTTCTCTTTGATTTTCCCTCACGTTTCTCCCTGGTCTTTGGTTTTGTTCATCTCTTGATGTGCTATGCAAGCTGAGAAAATGGCCTGGGAGGTGACTGGCAGAGGACACATGTGGTTCATGGCTGCCCTGGGGCTGCAGCCCTGTGCTTGTCCTACGGTATATCACACCCTTCCTTAGCAGTGCCTGCTTTTCCAGAAGCTGCCTGTGCTCATTATAAAGATAGAAGAGCCCCCTCCAGATGTTGAGGAAAGGTAAGGAGCAATTTCAAAGGCCCGGACTGGAGGTGGCTGCACGTTTTGCATTTAGCGAAAGCCCATTTGCAGTTTTTCCTCATATGTGGCTTAAAGCACGCACATTACACAGTTCATTTATGCCTTTATCATAATTAGGTGCAAGTAAGTTGCTGCTGGAAGTTGCTTGTCTGTGCTATTATAGTGTTTGCCTTTTCTCTGTTCCTGCTTAGTTTCTTATGCTATTTCATCTTATTGTCATCATGTCAGATCTTCTAAATGGTTTTAACATTCCCTTTTCTGAGATCGACAGTGGGGAGCGGGCACAGACTATGTCAAAAATTCGGGAAATGAAGAAACGTGCATATATACAGGCACACTTGGGAAGATGGCACCGCAGTCACAGCGAGGTTGTGCAGAGATGGAATGACATAAGGTTAGCCACCGAGAGCACTTCCCGCTCCTGGGAACTTAGACATGGTGTGTGTGCAGCCGCCGCACAGACCCAGGCTACGTGCTGCTGCGATGTTCCTGGGCGGGCTGTCCGATGGCGGAGGCATCGAGGATGGTCCTGCACACGCAGTGTGCTCCCCCAAGTCTGTTTCACCTTGATGTTTCGCTGGAGGGCAGACTGACTGGGGGGAACCTGCGAGGAGCACAGTGACGTGGGCTGTCAGACAGCTCCAGCCCATTGGGTAATTAAAATCTGAATGGAATGATAAGAAAAGTCCATACAGTCTGATTGGTTAATCTACTTGTTTTTTGAGAATTTCAGTGAGACCCCTGCCATCATTTGAACTTTTAAAAAGAAATCATTTTGGGGGACACCTGGGTGGCTCAGTGGGTTAAGCCTCTGCCTTCAGCTCGGGTCATGGTCTTGGGGTCCTGGGATCAAGTCCCGCATCGGGCTCTCTGCTCGGCAGGAAGCCTGCTTTTTCCTCTCTCTCTCTCTGCCTGCCTCTCTGCCTGCTTGTGATCTCTGTCTGTCAAATAGATAAATAAAATCTTTAAAAAAAAAAAAAAAGAAAAAGAAATCATTTCGGAAGTCTCCAAACGTGCATGTGTTTTGTGGTCTAAGTGCCTGTGGAGCTTGAACCCATCATGCATGGGGATTGGTGATGGGGATGCCGGTGTCAGGCCTGCTCTGTGTGCTGTCTGTCAATCCGGTCTGTGAGGCACATGTCTCTCGGAAATCTCACAGTCCCTGATTACTCACCGTTACAGACCCTCTGCCAAGGTGACCCTTGGAGCCCAGGGAGTCAAGAATATTTCTCAAGTAACGGAATGAACCCTCAGGCGGTGGCAGGGGTGGGATGAGCCTCGTTTCTCCCTGAATCTCACCATCTCTTGGGCAAAGCCCGTGGTTGTGGCCATGAGGGAAGGATCCAGGTGGAGCAGGGAGTCTTTGTACTTCTGTCTCCCTGCGGCCAATTTCAAGTTATGGAAATTGACGTTAAGTACCCTCAAGAGCTTAGCACTGAGCCACATGGCGACTCACAGGCCCTTGCATGCCGTATGCACCTTCTACTTGGAGCACTTCATCAAGAAGCCCAGCATGGCCAGGTGTGTTTGGGATAACTATCCATTTGGTAGATGTGTAGACACTTACTTTTTTTTCTTTATTCTATAACCACTGTCTGTTCATTTATTTGTCCCCTACTGCCTCCACTAAATGAGAACAGAGCTAAACTCTGAGAAGTCTGTCCTGTTACTTTTTAGCATTCTGGTAGAAAAAGGGATTATTTGTACTCCTGCTGCCCTTATCTTTATAGACATTTGAAAGTCGACTGTGTGTTACAGACAAATCAGTCATTTTAAGCCATTCCTAGGTAAGGTTTAACATAGCCTGAAACAATCACTAAGAGCCTGGCTCGGGATTATTCCTATGTTCCTGTATTACACACTTTGCCTCTGTGTGTGTATGTGTGTGTGTGTGTGTGTGTGTGTGCATGCACACACATTGTATTTCTAGGAAAAACATTGAACAGCAACTTTCTACTGAATTATTAGGTATTAGAGAAATTTAATAATATTCCTCCCAAATTCTGTACACTTTGTATTATCTTCCATCTAATGGAAGAGGAAAAGTTATATAGATGATAGATAGGTAAGGTAGATAGACAGATACTGGGTTTTAGCTTCTCCAGCAATTCCTGGTTGGGCACAGACATGCATTTGCCATGCCAAATTTCTGCCACGGCTCGAGTACCTGATAGCATTTCTCCATTTGAGCAACTCCCCTAGGCGCAAAGGCTCACATGCCTAAGGCAGCTCTCCATCTAAACACACCACCAGCATCCCTTAACAAACCAACTACAACGTAATCAGTTGGTTTCTATCAAATGACGCCTGAAGTAGTGTAGAAAACAGGAGGACTCAGTCTGTTGCATGGACAATACACAACATTGTTTTCAGGCTTGTCATTTTGAATCTAATCTGGCGCTGAGTGAAAATCAAACGCTTGCTAGTGTTAAGTCTGTGATTTCCTTCCGTTGTCTCGTGGGCAAGTGTCTCTGTTTCAGCTCACCGCTCATCAGGCGTTCAGCTCATGTTGACTGAGCGTCTGCTTTCTGTGGGAGCCGTGCAGGCCCGCAGGGTGACTCCAGCGCCAGGTATCGAGCTGAGAGGGTTTCTGTCCCAGAGGAGACGGGAAGCGTCCTTAGAGCCCACGTGGAAGGAGGCCAAGACAGGCTTCCTGAGGGAAGGTTGCGGGTGCCTGGGAGTGGGACAGGCCTTAGCACCTGAACCTGAACCTGCCCCTGCGGTGGGCGGCCATGGGCCGTGGGAAGGAAGTCAGGACTCCTGCTGGAGGGCGGCCAACTGCCTCAGCCAGGCTTACAGGTGCTCCCACGCAACTGATTGTCAATTAAAAACATGAGTCATGCCATGTATTTCCAGCTCTGAGGAGGGAGCGGCTGGACACCTGACAGATGTTCTCCGAGCAACGTTGCTGCTTTCACACACACACACACACACACACACACACACACATATACACATACATGTGGGAGCACACACACACGACTCTCCCTGTGCTCGGGCTGTATGGATGCCCTGGGAAGATGGGGGGAGGGTTCTCACAGGTTTGGCTCAAACTCCTACTAACGCCCAGACAGCTTCTGTTGCAGCTCTGGTTTCTGTTGTGCCCGCGGGATCAGGGTTCCATAGGCGTCCCTTCGTGGGCAGAGGCAGGGCAGCCTGTCCTCGGGCTGGGGCTGAGACCTGCCGCCGCAGGTGCTGCCTTCCCGCCCCAGACGCAGGGGAGGTCGGGGTCCCGGGAGAAGTCCTCACTGCTGCGTGTGCTCTGTGTCCACACCGCAGCGTCTCTGAGTACTGGGGCCACTGGGTGCCTCCGGGAAGGCCGTCAGAGCCACAGCTCTCTAGAGAGCCTGCCTCCTTCTGCCGCCCGATCCGTCCACATACTGTTCTGCACTCGCGGCTTCTCACTGCCTTCTTCCCGTGGACCCGTCCACGTCGCTGACAGGGTTATATTTCACCACTTCTCAGATTGATCTGTGGGCCTGGAATTATCTTTCCGTCCATTATTATTACAGCATTCAGTGGGATCCTCATTAGCCCACTAACTCATGACTATTACTATCATTGCTAATACAATAACTATTAACTAAATATGAATAATTCATGCTATCACTAATATAATTACTGTTATTAACTATATTTCCTCTTCCATAATCTGTCTTTGCTGCCTCATCTCCCTTTACTTCCCTTCACCTTGGCCCTGCCGGTGTTCCCCGCAGATCCCAGGAGCCGGGCTTCTCTCCTGGGCCAGAATGAAAGTGTCCTGGCAACCAACCAACACGTAGTTTGGTCTGCAGAGCAGAGGCAAGAGGTAGGGGGAACCGCTGGCTTCACGGCTCACAGGGTGCACCAGTGTCACCAGGATCGCTCTTGTCTTGACGTGGGACTCTGTCTTTGCTGGGGCCCCAGGGCCCCTCTGATATTGCAGGGCAGGCGTCAGAAAGGCTGGGCACCCCCCCCCACCGCCCCACCTCCAGCGATGGATGACAGCAGGGGCAGGGGCAGACTGGCGGCCTCAGAGAAACCAGAGTCCCTCCCTTACTCCTGGTAAACTGAAAAAGTTTGTGGACAGTGTCCCTAACATCAGGGCATTGACCAAAATATCACGTTTCATGCTCCATAGATTCTGTTTCTAAGAGCACCAGCATCTAGAGCGTTTAGAAAGTTTGATTTAGGGGGAGCTCGGTGGCTCAGTGGGTGAAGCATCTGTCTTCAGCTCAGGTCACAATTCCAGAGTCCCAGATAGAGCCCCGTGTCGGCTCTCTTCTCAGCAGGGAGCCTGCTGCTCCTTCTCCCTCTGCTCTTCCCGCAGCTCGTGTTCTTTCTCTCGCTCACTCTCAAATAAATAAATAACCCTTTTTTAAAAAGTCTGATTTATCAACTGTCTGCCTGCTGCTGTTCCAGGCCCCCTGGGACAGTTACGGCTGCTGGCTTCAAGGGATCGACAGTCTACTTGGGGACAGGTCAGGCTGCACACACACCTCACATCTCAGACTTGCACCTCAGGCAGGTTGCAATCCTCCAAGGGGAGGAGAGCAAAACAACAGTTAGAGATGCGGTCGGTGCTGTGACACCAGCGTCAGCACAGGGGGCTCTGGAGTCGCAGAGGAGGGGCGCCTCACTGGCCTGAGGGAGGGGCCAGGTCTGGGAAAGCTTTACAGAGGAGACAATAATTAGCTGGCTTTTCTGGATGCAGGGGTGCAGCAGGGAGGGCTGGGTGAAAGGACAGTTGCAGCCAGAGGGAACCCTGTGCAGACGGGTGCATCCCAGGAAAGGCGATGACCCTGCCTGATGGTTGCTGAGAGGGGATCTGGGCTCAGGAGGGGAAGATCGTGCTGTGCATAACAGAGACTTCCAGACTTCTCTCTCTGGGTCACAATAATTCATTAGAGAAGGATTTTAAAACTAGGAGTGTTTGAGGAAGATCATTCTGGCTACAGTGTGTAGGCCAGCTTGAAGGAAGGCTTTTGAGTGTGTTGGATGTGAGGTCATAGGACTTGAGCTAAGAGAGCAGCAGTGAGGGTGGAGGAAGGGACACACTTGGGAGTTTGGGGGAGATCTAGAGGCCACACATATTAATTTATGGGGATAGAGAGAGGGCAGCATCTCCTGTGATTTTCCTGTTTCTGGCCTGAGTGGCTGCTCCAGTGATGTTTCCAGGGGTCGGGATGATACAGGAGCAGGTTTAGGGGTGGGGCATGGCAGGATGGGAAGAACAACGAGACAGTGGATTCTGCTTTGATACACTGTTTTAGATCCCAAGATGGAAATTTCCAGAAGGCAAATCGGCTGGAGATGGAGATTTGGGAGACATTACTCTAGGGTGGCTTTGATGATCCCAGAGAAAATAGCCCAAGAAGAGGGTGGTTGGGAGGGTGTGTGAAGGATGAGCCAACGCTGAATAGTGAAGGAAGAGGACAGATACTAGTGGAAAGCAATAGGTCGTAAGTGTCCAACAGCTGCAGCATGAAGCAGGGGCTCTGGAACCCCCTGTGGAAAGACTGAAGGCCCTTTGCAGAAGGCAGGCAGGCTTTGTGGTGTCTTGAGTGCCCCCTGTGGCAGTCACAGGAACTGCAGGCACAGGTGCACAAGCGCTGTCCCTGTCCTCAGAGGAAGGCCGCAGAGACCAAGAAATTTCAGCTCAACTTCCTGCTTCCTGTCACTGAGATATAAGTAAAAGAACTTTTTTTTTTTTCCTTATTAGAGGAGTAATAATGTTAACTGTAGAAAATGAGAAAATACAAATAAGCAAAAAGAAGATATCCGTAACTCGCAACTCTATAGCCCAGACTCGTGACAGTTAACACTTTCCCACAGTTTCAAGCAAACAGAAAAATTAACATTTTTAGCAAAACAGGATTATACCATAGATACTATTTTGTGAGCTTCATTACTTAATATTTCATTATTTATACAGTGTTCTCTACTACTGTATCCTTTAAAATAGATGCCTCATTTGCTTTTTTAAGCAAACTTAGCGTATCATCCTAGCTCTCAACCACTGGGCATTTAGATTGTCTCTAGATTTTCACCGTTACAGACAGAATGGTGAATATCCTTTTAGCTCCATCTGTGCGAACATCAAAATTATCTCTTTACAATAAATTCCTAGAAGCAGAGCTGTTAGGTTGAGGATATTGTAGCCAAGTCTTTGAGTTACAAGAAATAGACACCCATACAGATTTGCCAGCTCCAGTGTAAAAATGGGGGCAGGGGGCTCATAGGAACAATAGGAAATGGGGGGTCCTCAGGTAACTTGAGAACAAGATCCCCCCCAGGGTGAGAAGCCAGAAATACGAACTCCCTGAACCCAGAGCTCTGTTCCAGCTACTCAGGAAGTCTCGTGGCTCTGTCCTCTCCTTCACCAGCCTTTTCTGCTTCCTCTTGCCACCTGACTCGATTTTATATCACAACCACACAGCTCTGGTGGCTGATAGTCATGTCTGTCCCTTAGGTAAAGTGATGGGCAGATCCTGACTGCCATGAGTCCTGGCCAACTAACTTTGGGGGTTGAGAGAAGAGTTTCAGTCAGTTGTAGGTTAGTGAGAGCCGACTGTGGGCATCTCCTCCCAAATCCGCACTGCATGACAACACATTTGCAGCTGAAGATCTGCCGTGGCCGGCGTGCTTGGACCTCGGAAATCAGCAAATAGTACGCATCAGGCCTGCTTGTTCCGTGTTTATCAGAAAACCACCGGGTGTCACATGGAATACAATTGTCAGACTCCTTGAGAAAAAGGCATGGCCAGTGACTGACATCTTTAGAATGTTTTTGACAGGGGCGCCTGGGGGGCACAGTCGGTTAAGCTTCCGGTTTCAGCTGGTTTCGGCTCAGGTCCTGATCTCAGGGTCAGGAGATCGAGCCCCAAGCTCAGCACAGAATCTGCTTAAGACCCCCTCTCCCGCTGCCCCCCACCCTAGAATAGATTTTTTTAAAAATCTTTTAAAAAGAATAAAAGAAGGCTTTTGACAATTTAATTCTGTGAAAACACCATAGATATTACTTTATTCTATCAGTTCGTGCAGCAGAGAAGAAATTTGGAGGGTTTTGGGGTTTTGGGTTTTGGGTTTGGGTTTTGTTTTCTCCTGGTTGATACCATGTTTCATGTATCTGGACTCTAAGTTTTATTGATTTGTCTCCAAAGCTCAGATTTTTTGTCGGGATATGACTATAGTGGCTCTCTCTTTCTTGGTACTCAGTAAGCCCCTTTTATTTGAAGATGCAGATCCTCTTTGTTCACGTCAGGGACTTTTTCCACATTGTTAATTTGATTGATATGTTTCTCTCACAGACTCTATTTTCACCTTCTGGAATTCCTATTGTGCTCACACCGGATCTGTTGGATCAATCTTCCATTTTGCTCATCTTCTCATCATAGCTCATTTAATCTGCTTTCTCTAAATTCTAGGAAAATCTCTCCATTCCAGCCAAATTCACTTATCTGATTTTATGCACTATCCAGTCTGTTCTCTGGGGCATCTGTTGCATTTTTAATTTTGGCAATTTGTATTCTCATAAAAAAAAAATCTTTCCTGATCTAAGATCTTTCTGTTTTCATATATCAACCTCTCTCAATGGGGCTTTTATTCAATTCAGATTTTCTGATTCATCTGAATCCATTTGATTTAGAAATTTCCTGAAGTGTTCTTTTTCAAAAAGGGATATGTCTTCATAGTCTTTAAATTAATCAATCTCTATTTTATGGACATTTTCCGCTATGGCCTTATTATTAGGACTATTTAGGTATTGTTTTGCCACATTAGGGAACGTGTAGATGGTAGTGAGGCATCTACAGTTCACCCTAATGGGGCAAAGGCAGTTTTTATTTCAGGGCCGTCGGAATTCATTCCTCCTGTAGTTTTCACAATCCAGAGGTTGCCGGGGCCCTGCTCCTCTCTCACCTGTGTTTGCTGCTCTGGGGAAGTTCTCAAAGTTGGGTACCCCGGCCAGCTGTGTCCTGGTAATATGCGTCACCTGGGCACATGTTAAAAGTGCAGATTCCCAGACCCCACCCCAAATTTACTGGAGCAGAATCTCTGGGGACAAGGCCTGGAAATCTGTGCCTTAACAAACCCTCTGGTGACGCAGATGCCCTTCAAAGATGGGGAGCTGCTTGTCTACTGTCACCTGATTTCTGTCCCTAGCAAGTTCACACCATGCGAGGTTATGTTCCTCCTCTCATGCCAACACCAGTGCTCTGTCCTGAGGAGGTCACAGTTGGGCCCCTAGCCCCAGCCCCACAGACTGCTCTGATGTGCTCTCTGGAAGAGGCTGTCCAGCAGGGGTCGTCCCTTCGGTTCTCCTTCTGCAGATTGGTTGGGGGGAGTGGGTTCCAGATCAGAGTGGCTTTACTCAAACCAGGTGCCTTCGTGCCCTCTTGCAAAAATTCTCCTGTCATGGTGGTTATCCTGGTTTTCAGTATCAACACATTTATTCCCCTATTTTTTTTTTATCCTTTGGACATTTCTGTAGGGATTTAAGAAGTGCAAAATGGGTGAGTTCAAATCACCTAGGGGCAGAACTTTGAATTTGAATTTGACCTAAGGACTGTAACCTCAGAGACTCACAGGGCTGTGGGCAGCTGTGATCCTCAGGTGGGGGTAAGGACAGCCCGCCTGAGGCAGCGAGTGGTGTGGGGATAGGGAAAAGCTGAGCTCCCATGAGTTTCAGAGGACAGGAGCCCAGCCTGATAACCCATGGAATGAGAGGGGCGTGAGAGAGGACAGAGGTGAGGCGGGCTATGTTTTCTGCTTTGGCCCCTGGATGGTTTCTTGGGAGAGAGGCAAACTGGATTTGGCTTGGGCAGAGTGGTGGCTCTGGAGGTGGGAATGGGGAGAGGAAACCACTCCAGACCAGGGGGAACGTAGCCAAGACAACGGGAGGAGCAGGTGCTCCAGCACGGACAGCTGCCGCCTCACATGCTCAGGCTCGTCCCGGGCGGTGCTGGTCACAAGCGCGCTCGTGTCCCACAGCAAACCAGACAGAGAAACGGTGCCACCCCCGATTCCTTCTGGGCCTCTTACACTCCATTTTGTTGCTGATGAAAATAGTGTTGAGGACATTCTCCAGGTTCCTGAAAGTCACGGGGAAAAGCAGCACCGCCCCGAGGCTCACCGCCCCTCTGCCATGTCCGTGTCTGAAGCTTTCCCTCCAGCCATCCCTCAGAGAGTTTGGCATGTTAATTTTCAAGTTTACCAAGTGGCACTGAAGATAATAATGAATTTCTTCACCCATTACCCTCTTCCTGTCTGTCATAATTCCTCCCACTCAGAGTGTTTGTTTTCCGTTCCCGTATGTGTGTGATGAGGGTGACGGGCCGGCCTTCAGAGGAGCTGGCCCCCTTGTCTACTGCTTCAGCTCTTGGATCCTCATTCCTGATTACGGCCGCGCTAGTTCTCACCCGGCTACGACTGGGGACGTCCGCTAGAGTCTCAAGTGCTCCGTGACCTGCGACAGCCAGCCTCTTCATCTGACCCTTGACAGTTACTTGTGTCCACTTGCTTTCCCTCTTTCTCTTTATCTGGGTGTAACTTAAAGTCTGTCTGCTTATGCTGAGCATAGAGTAGAGCACCCAGGCCAGCCTGCTCTCTGAGGGGCCCGTGGAGCCGAGTCCCAGTGCCCTCGGGCTTCACCACCACCTGGTTTAGAATCAAAGCCAGGCGCCCTCTTGCCAGGGAGCGGGCAGAGCACAAGCAGGCGGAAACGCGCCGTGTTATCTGCAAAGAACCCTCGGCACCTTGGGAACTTTGCACCCTCCGTGAACACAACCGGTGCTGAAAACAAGGAAAGCAATGGGGAGAAAGTGATAGCCCCACACTCTCAGTGGGGGGACTCACAGGACAGAGCATGCCCAAGTTTCCCCTGGAAGCTTCCCGCTGGAAGCTGCCGTCTGCGGTGTATGCTGAACTGTTTTAATAACACTTTGTATTTCCACAAGTTTCTAATTAGAGTAGTAAGTCCTACAAACTCTGTGCCCCTTTCGCATCCTCAAGGGAAGGGGGACTGCTGAGTGTGTGACCCTGTGGACCCAGAGCCCGTGGGGAGTCTTTGCGGCCACTCCAGGGGAAGGGGTCAGCTCCATCACTGGGCCCCAGAATAAGCACCTCCTCAAATATGCTGGGATGGAGGGGCGGGGGGTGGAGTCAGGGTGGAAAGGACGGGGCTGTGGTGCTGAGCAGACCTGTACATGGTCCTTCTTACCAGGAGAGGGCCGCCTCATCCGAACTCCCAGCACCCAGACGACAGGCCTTCTGGCTCATGGTGAGCAGCAGGAGTGGCCTCAAGGTGTGGACACTTAGCCTGGCCCAGAGCAGGTGTCCACAAGGGTGGGTTTGCCGCTATCTTCTGCTCCCAGTGTCCCCTGGGGTTGCTTACCGAGAAATATCATGAGATGGGTTTGAGTTTACATTCCCCCACCCGGGGGGTTCCTACAAGGGTCTCTAAGACGCAGTAAGGCTTGGTGGTTAAGCACGCAGGCTCTGGGTTATGCGGATCACATTCTCTCAACGGCTCAGCCACTGGGAGACCCAGGCCAAACTGCTCGACTTTCCATACATCAGTTTTCTTATGTGTAAAACAGGAACAGTAATCCCTTGTGTTTATCAGAGAGAGGAGGCAGAAGCCATATTGACAGCGGGATTCACAGGAAGCTGAACACTAAGAAAAGCCAGCCTGGATCGCCCCGTCACCCTTAGGGCCCCTCAGGATACCCAATACTGGGTTTCAGGCCACAGATGAATTCCTGACCCGTCCACCAGCGGGCTTCCATGGGCTCATGTTTTGCTTGATGGGCTGGTAGGGGCTGACACTCTCTTCTCCCTTAGATTTCACGGTGTGGGTTTGGGGGTTCTCATTGAACCAGGTCTGACCTCACATTATCTATACGTAAAAGGTCACTAACATGTTGGTATTTAAGAACCCTTTAAAAATATATGCCATTCCAGAGCCATCACATGACTTATCAAAAGACGATTTGTTTTCGTTCAGTTAATGTTGGGTTCTTTCCTTAATATCCTGTTTTTAATCAGATATTTCGGGGCACTCAGTTTGTTGAGCACCTACTATGTGCCAGACGTGGGTTATAATCACCTTACATAGGTTATTTCATTTAGTCCTCACACAGCATAAGCCACTTCTCCTGCAGCTGGTGAGGCAGAACGCCAGAACTCGGACTCCTGGGCCCTGGGACCCCCGGCCCCGTCCCTGAACAGGGCCTACAGTGTGCCGCGGTCCCAGAGCACGCGCAGCCCGCACAGCTGCAAGAGAGGACTCGTCTGCCACAGCTGCTACCCGTTAGTCCAGCGTGCTTGTCGGGACCCATCCTAGGCCACCTGGGAGAGTTCAGTAAAAATCACACCCTCTAATCTCATAAACAGATTGGATTTGGAGGTGTATTTCTTTGTGTATTTCTTTCTTTCCACTCTACGTCTGTAGAGGGGAAATTGTGGTTGCACCTGAGGTTCTTACGTAAGTTAACAAATGATTATTCCTCGCCCACAACTACAGGACTGACCCGTACGAATGAACACATTCTTTGTTTTCTCCTGATGGTTGACAGCGGCCGCTGCGTGTTCTGAGTAGAAGAGTGTTTAGTGACAGAAGCCAGGCGGGTGTTGCAGCAGGGGAAAAATTAGGAAATTGATGAATTATCTTTCCATTTGCACCTTCAGAAATAGGTTAATTGTTTTGGTGACTGGTTCCGTCTTGATTAGGAAGCATTAGTAGCAATTAATGATGGAACTTCAAAAAAGGATTAGGAAAATTAATAGAATTTTCAGTTGACATAAATTATAGTCATTATCTACTGTATCCAGAACCATCGGGGCTGCCAAACCCGGTGATTAAAGTGCAAGTAGATTTTTGGTCTGAATTCTCTGGATAATTGAACACCTCTTTTCGTTAGGCTTTCAGTATATAATTCCCTGTAGTGAGCTAATAATGTTATTTAGTTTAAAATGCCTTGATTCTTTGACATAATTGAACACCTTTCGCAAGTT
Source organism: Lontra canadensis (assembly GCF_010015895.1). Lineage (NCBI taxonomy): Eukaryota > Metazoa > Chordata > Mammalia > Carnivora > Mustelidae > Lontra > Lontra canadensis. The sequence continues at coordinate 12,448,984 of NW_022631039.1, read as the reverse complement.
AATTTTATGACTGTGGGCACATTTTACCTACATGGACAAATATTATTTGATTATGGTGATGAAACTTTTTAAATAAAAAAAGCAGCTGCCAGAAGTGAGGCTTAGCACAGTGCAGGTCTAGAGACACAAAATCAGGACGGGGTGCGCATCATGAAGGTGATGCCTCCCTCCCCAGCTAACGGTGAAGCTTGAATTGGCAGGCACTGGGGAGGCGGTCAGGGTCCGAGGATGAGGAGCCGGGGCTCCAGGAAGATCAGCCTGGGTACGGCTCTGAGATGACCACCCTGGCTGTGGGGATCTTCAGTCTTCTCTGTGGGCTTTCCCCTCGGAGGCTTCTGCATGGTCGCACCTTGGACCTTTCTCACTGGAGCCAGGCTGAGGTAGCAGTTAAGAGCACAAATTCTAGCTAGAGAGCCCTGGATGGTTTGTATCCCAGCTCTGCCCTGTGAGGCTGAGCAGGTGACCTACCTTGTGAGTCTCAGTTTTCTCTCAAAATGGGAGCAATAAAAAACACACGTAATGACGAACGTAAGATGATTGGCGCAGTGTCCACCCATATGTAACAGATAAGAAATGTTTTCTGTCATTCTTAGAATCTCTGAAAACTTTCTGCTGATGGGATCTGAATTCTATTCACAGTTTCCCTCCCATCCACCATCCCTAATTTTGCTCACTTTGCCATATTGAAACCTAACTCGTGTCTGCTCGCCAGATCTGTGAGTCTTTTCTTATGCACCGTGATGGCCCCATTGTCATTATTTCCTTGTGCACATCAGTCCTCTCTTGACCTTCCAGCATGCCCACCTTGCAAAGGCTCTGCCCATCTTCCCCCTGCTTCCCCTTCTGCAGGGCTGAAGTTCCACAGACGGGTGTTGTCTACACTCTCTGGGGGATGTCAGGGCTGCACAGAGATCTTTGGACTCAGCTTCCTCCTGCTGCCTTTTCCCTGCTGGTGGTCCTGGGAGCTTGCCTCCTCCCATAGGCCTCACCTGGTGGCTGGTTAGATGGAGATCCTGATTTAGACTGTGTGTGTGCACAGGGTACCCAGGTAGTAACCCCCTCTGTCCCTGAAGGTTTGAGAAGCACTGACTTAGAAGATACAAATAAAAAGTTCTTAAAAGTGGGTGTAAAACCCTATGTGGTTTTCAGTGCTCTGGAAACTGAGACTACCGATGTCAAACTAAGCTAATTAGTGAGTGGGTTGAAATTAACCAGAAAAGACTCTCTAAGGAAAGTAAATTTTGGGCCAGGTTTGGGGAAAGAAAAGCGTATTTATCAATGTATGTAAGACCGGTTACTTCTATCATGGTTCAGAGCATCTTTATCTATAACCATTATTTACAAAAGCCTGGTTGTAAGAGAATGATTTGCTCATCTGTTGTACTGAGTTATTTTTGTTATTTTTCTTTGTGTAAATAATAACAAATATTCACAGGATAGTCTTATTTCTGCCCCCTTTTCTCCCTCCAAACAACCCATTGTTCATCCTTTCAGCACAGTGCTGTTCCCGTGTCCGCGTACCGTGGAGCTACCTGGACTGGCCCGGGAGAGCTTTCTCGTCACGTTTTATGCTTACACAGAACCAGATTCACGTTTTGCTTCTCAGATCATGTCTAAGAGTCTTTCACACAACAGTAACCTACACTCACCCATGAGAGGTCCTAGCCCCAGGAAATAATTACAAAACCCATGTTAAATTTCTATGCCTCTCCTAAAAACGGACTCCTTCAAGTAACCACCACAGCCTTCCAGCTGAGGTTATGTTAGGCTATTGTGTCTTTCCCAAACAGTACTTAAATTTCAAAATAAATATTTGTTTCTTTGAGACACGTTGCAAAGACTCAACCAAAGGCAGGTCCCTCTTTGTGGAGGAGTAATTCTGGGGAGAATTCTTGACACATATTCAGTCGTATGGGGTCACCTCCAGGTTCCTAACACTCCGCTTTGCCTCCCCTCGGTGAGTTTCACCAGGCATCCTGAGGCCCATCGACCTGGCTACCCAGAGAGTGCCTTCCTGCCTTCAGCCCCTTTCTCTCTCTCCCTGTGTGCAGGCTTATGGGGCGTTTGACTGCTTATCGACGAGTTGTCTCAGCAATTGAACAGAGACTAAGTCAAATTTTGGAATAAATAGATGCCATCCTCTTATTGGGAGCTTTGGGAGAGGTTTGGTGGAGGTGCCTGTTGTTTAATGATTTGCCATAATTGCTTTTGGATTTCCTATAAATTCTCTATAAATCTGTTACTCCTGCTACCTCACAGAAAGCCGAGCACCCACGCAGCTTGCAAACTACAGAAGACTGCTAAGTATGTGAAATGCGTTCAGTGTTCATTTGTTTGAACTGATCGTTTGCACAGTCCAGATTTGCTGAGTAATCATCGACCTTCCACATTTTAAATAGGCCCAACTGACCAGCTTCTTTCTTAATATATTTGAACAACTGCATAAATGGGATTAGGGCTTTATTTTTTATTCACCTGCCATCCTGTCTGTGTGAACAGACTTCTTATGTTTCCACCAACAATACACTCCACTCTTAGTAACACTCGTGATAATGCATTTCTAAGTATGTATCTTAAGAGGGATCTTAGCTCTGTTTTTGTACACTTAATGCTTTCTATAACCAGCTTCTGCTTTATACATTCTCTCCATCTCTTGTCATCAACCTTAGATTTATGGTAGGTGTTGATTTTAGACCAAAATATAAATGAGATTCTGTTGACATTTTAAAAAACCTTGCTTCATAGCAGATGGAGTAGAGAACCAGTCGGTTTAAATAGATAACCTTGGGTCACATCAGAAAATGTCTTGTTCTAGCTAAGTACTCTATTCTTGCACTGTGGGACTGACTTTATTCATTTAATGGAAGCTAGGGCAGACAGGAAAAGAAATATTTTCTTCTCTTAAGATTTCCTGATTTGTTTGTACCTATGTTGTGACACCCAAGGGTAATTCTGATAGAGCAACTTCCAAAAAATAAATAAATAAAATGAAAGAGAGAGGAGAAACAGACGGGGAAATACCTCTACTGTTGCGATTTCTCATTTTTCACTCTCAAAGCATCTGTGTGTTCTGCCTCATTCCGTGGCCTTGTTTGCTGTGCCCCTCAACAAGGACAAGGACCCACCTAATTCCCAGAGACAGAGGGAGAAAGAGTGCACACGATGGATAGGAGGGAGAGAGAGAGAGAGAGAGCACCAAGACCCGCACTCCTGTCTTACCCATGTGCTCAGACTGGACGTGGCACTCTCCTGCAGCCCACTTCTGAGCCTGATTATTTACACTGCTCAGGGTCAGGGCCGATGAGCAGCGGAGCCCCTGCCCTGGCACAGTGGGAAGTCAGGGCCGCCTCGATGGTAGAGGGTCCAACCCCTGCCCGCCCCGCCTGGAGGCGAGGTGAGGTAAAGTCCCTGCTCCTTCGTCCAGAGAGAAATGCTCCTTTATCCTAACGTCAGAAAGCGGACCATGGTTCCATTCCTGAACTGATCTGGGGACGCATCTGGCTGAGGGGCTTGGCTGTCCTTCAGGTCGCTCACTCACTGTTTATTGTCTGGGAACATTTACATTTCACCATTGCTTTGAGATGGTTGGAATAGAAATTCTGCAAGATTTTCTGTTTCAGAGTTTGCCCTCCTCCACGGTGAAATAAATGAGAAACTGATGACCCCAAAACACGGCAAGGGGAATGTTCATCAATATATTTGTGTGAACATTCGTGTTTAGGGTGAGGGTACATAAGAAAATGCCAGGCGATTGATAAAATCTCTCTTCAGTTCTGTGTATAACCACCTTTGAGAATTTTAAGTTTTACGAAATACTAATAATGGAAATGAGAGGTTTTATTTGGCTTTGGATTCCTAATTTGAGAAGCTCTGGTTTTATTTACAGTATCAGCCTCATATGGAAAAATCAAAAGAGGGTCATCTCTTGGTCCGTGGGTGCCCCTTCTGGCGAGGAGCCAGAGCCTTGAGAAATGCGTTTCTCCCCATGTTGGCCCTCAGCTCTGTCTGTTTTCACACGGCTGGGGAAGGATATAAAATACAAAGCATTCTATTTTATGTTGTTCCAATCAAGCCAAGTCTTCAAAATATAACAGCCCTGGGACTGTTCACCAGCCGCATGGTTTCCTGAGCAGGCTTCTTTATAACCAGACTATGAATTTACCTGGAGTTCCGACGGCCATAATTTCTAGTCTCTGAGTTGAGCAGTAGTATCTGTTGCAAGGGAAAATAACTTCAATTTAGTCTGGTTTTCTAAAGATCCTTATTGTATTTTAAGCAGGAGGGCACAGTTGTGACTTTTGAGCTCTGTTCTGCTGAACAGACTGTGACCCCTTTCTCTCTTACTTATCTCCTTTTTAGTTTTCTCTTTCTCTCATGTGCTCAGAGCATTTGTTAAGCTAATTTTCTTTTTTCTCCAGGGACTCAGGACTGAATTCCTTTGTTCTTGGTTTCATCTATTAAAGACACTTTTCTAGTTACAGATTCTGTCTGTGAATCCCATGCTTTGTAAAGAACATCTGATTTTCCTCAGGATGTGAGCTTGGCACTTGGTCGCAGACATACCCCAGGAGCCGAGCAACGCTACTCTGCAGACATCTGTGTGTACAACTCTTGTCTTGGGAAGAGATGTCGATATTTTAGGAATCGATCTGCAGATCTATTTGGAAAATGTAAGTTAGGTTTGTTCAGTTTGGCAAGCATCTATTAAGCCACTTACGATTTGCCAGAGGCTGTGAGCATAAAGGAGTTTTTGAGCATCACGCGCCTTTAAGGAGTTCAGAGTGGATGGAGCAGAGAGCTTATACAGATTCCCTTGTCTGGAGGAGAGAGGATCTTGTCCTACTTTCCCCCAGAAACCAAGTGTGTGAGCCTGACGAAGATGTGAGTGCGATAGTTTACTTAGACATGCTCCCCAGACACACACATGAAGGGGTGTGTAGGGGATATGGGGAAGAGCAAGGCGCCGATACAGAGAGCACAGCGCGCCCATCGCCTCTGTGAGCACTTGTTATCAGTACCCAGGAGACCTCGGGGAGAGATTAGAAGCCACTTTAGTGCCACTTACGCCTTCTTGGTTGAGTACAACTTTCAGGGATATTAATTTACTGGCCTTCTGGCCTGTGTATCCACCTCACACTTGTGGGCCAGTGTTGTGGGATGTCCCTGACAGGCTTTTTGTTTTTTCCTTTTGTAATGCAAGTGCCTGACTTAAGCCACAATGTCCAGGCACCCGTTTCAGAGATGGGGGTCTTGGCATAAACACTCGGCCAGCCGCGAGACCAGACGTGGACCCACGCTGCCTCCTGCACCAAGGATCTTTGTTCAGAGCTCAGAGTTGAATTTGATAACTGACCACTTGCACCACTTACTTTTTCTCCTCCTGGACTTTAAATGTCTGCTTTTATGTTTTTAATGCACGAATAAAGAGTGAGCCTGTGAAACCGTAGGCCCCCACCCTCAACCCCCATAGAAGCAGAACCCCCTCTACCTGCCGCCTCCCTGCATGGCCCTGACGGTGCTGCCTAATTCCCAAGTCTCGTGAATAATAAACCTTCATTTTGTCCAAGCAGCCCCAGTGGTTGTTGCTGAAAGGTGTGTTGTAATCATACTAAGAACCACAAGGCCGTCCACACACAGCACAGGTTACTGATAGGCTGAGACTCCCACAGATGGCCAGCCATAAACCTGACCCTCGAGTGACCTCAGGTGTGAACCCCAGATGCTAGCAGAGGGCCCTGGGCTTGTCCATGAGGAGTGAGCAGCAGACACTGCGGGCAGGACACAGGCACCACCAGCTACAGGATGTTTCCAACACGTGTAAACAGTGCACTGCGTACCTTATACTGTGGACGGCACACTAGTACTCAGAACAATCAAAGGCCGAAAACTATAAAACCCTTAGAAGAAAACACAGGGGAAAGCTCCGTGACATTGGATTTGGTGACACTGTCTTGGCTAGGACACCCAAAGCATAAACAACAGAAGAAAAATAGACAGATTGGACCCCATCACAAGTTAAAAAGTTCTACATCAAAGGCCACCATCAGCAGAGTAAAAAGGGAACCCATGAGATGGGAAGAATATTGGCGCATCCTAGGTCTGATGAGGGATTAATATCCAGAATACATAAAGAACTCCTACGACACAGCAAGCAACCTGCACCCTCAACATAAGACACCAAGCGAAGGACACAAATAGACCTTTTCCCAAGATGGTGCACAGATGGCCAACAAGCACGTGGAAAGATGATCGACTTCACTAATGATCTGGATAAACAAAATGCAGTCCTTCCTTACAGCAGAATATCATCCAGCCTTAAACAGGAAGGGAATTTTGCAAATGTTATAGCTTGTGTGAGCCTTGAAGACTAAGTGACATAAACCAGTCACAAAGAGGAAAATTACTGTGTGGTTCCATTTATACGAGGCACCTCGAATAAAACTCTCACGGGGACAGAAAGTAGATGATGGGTGCCAGGGACTAGGGGAGATGGGGGCAGTCAGTGTTTCCTGGGGACAGAGTTTCAGTTTGGGAAGATTTCTGAGAATGTTCTGGAGATGGCTGGTGGTGATGGTTACAAAACAAAGTGAATTTATGCCATGGGACCATACACTTAAAAATGCTTACCTTTCTGTTAAGTAGATTTAACCACAATAAGGAGAAAAAGTACACTACACATACAAAGTTGAAGGATCATTGTTACTGTGGGCTTGGGAAACTTTCTTGGAGGAAGTGACACGTTCCCAGGCCTGGATGCATGGGTGGGATTCGGGGGGAGCGGGTCAGGTAGGGGCACTCAGGTCAGAAGGGGGTGGCTGGCTGCCATGGGGTCTGATGACAGTGAAACTCTGGACTCTGGAGCCTTGAGGGAAACACTGAGGCACAGAAGACCCAGCTGTCCATGGTGTGGCCAAGGGCCCAGAGCAGAATGTTCCCTAATGACACCATTACTCCTCAGCCCTGTGGCAGCCAGCCTGGTAGAGCTCTCTCCAAAACACCAGAAGGAAAGACTTGTCCCCAGACCTCCACCCAAGTTCACTTAAGAGGTTTTTATTGAGCACCTAACAAAACATCAGGCACTGTCCGAGCCTCCTGGTCTTGCAAGCTCGTGGGCAGACACGGACGAACAAAACTAACAAGTCCGGTGAGCAGTACGTCAGGTAGTGAAGGGCCAGGGGAAAGCTGAGCAGGGCAGGGGGGCCGGCACAGGGCCCTCCAGGCCACAGAGGCAGAGATCACAAGGCAGTGTTGCTTGTGTCCTCAACATGATGGCTTGGTGGTCATTAGAAAAAGTCGAATGTGGTTCTCATCCCTCCCTTAGTAAATGCAGTGATCTTCCTACAGATCTGCCAACCTCTAAATATTTTGCATTTCTCTTTTGAACTTTGAAGAAAACTCTTGGCCAGAGAACTCCTCCAGCTTGGGTGGTGGAGGAGGACGGAGCTTTCAAAGGCCTCTACCAAGGGGTCCTGCGTTTTCCCCTCGTCCTTGCTCACAGCCCCGGGTGGGCATCAGCTGCCCTGGTGGGCTTGGGCTCCATGCCCGGATTTGCATGTTTGGCACATTTACTCAAGGGAATGTCTTCATTAAAGCTAAAAGTGATCTGTTATTGTTCCTAATTACATTCTCAATAATTTTAGACTGCCATTCAGAAAATTGACCTACTCTCCTGAAGAATAGATTCTCTTAGCCCTCTAGCCCACCCAGCCTGCCTGTAGTACCAGTTTTTCTGTTGGTTATGGTTCTTATACCATGAAGTGGTAGATTGTGCCTTTAGGTGTTTAAATGAAAAACAATTTATCAACTCCTGTCTCTTTAATCAGATATTTGGATCACTCTTGTGTCCAGTCATGGTAAATCCTGCCTTCTGTCTACCAATTTATGCTCATCCCCGAAGAAATAGGTAAACAAGCCCACTGTAAAGCTGCCTTCTATCACCTTCATTTTTCTCGGCCCAGTACAGAGCTGATGAAAATACATTCTTTGTTACATTCCATTCATTTCCAAATGCACAAGTTTTCAAATACATTATAAACGAGAAGAAAAGAAACTGAGGGATTGTTCGTCATACTGTCATATTATTTTATTTATCGTCTCTTGTCAATAGAAAAGTCCAGAAGTGTAGTGAGATAAAAATGGAAGTACATGCAAAGATAAAATTGTAAATGGCATAGACTGCTGTATTTCCTCCCATTTTTCTTTCCCTCCTCCTTTTGGACAGTAAACAAGAAGGATTGGGTCAGCTGGTGCGTGCTCCTCTCAGGAGAGCTGGGAGAGCATTTGTGATGGGGTTTGCCTACCCACCCCCCACCGAACTTGCCGCCAGACCCATGCACCCGCTCCTGCTCCCCACACCGGTGTGACGCCGTCGCAGTTTGTGACCGGATTCTGGCTTGATAAGGGACACGGCATCTAAAAGAGTGGGAAAGTTTCCTTAGACACCTCCTCTCACCACAGATTGTTAACCCAGAAATTAGGACTCTAGCCTCGCCTCTTCCAGAGCCAGGTGACAACAAATTAGGTGAACTTGGGGAACGAAAGAGGTGGGAGGAAACTTCTCCTTAGTGAAGAAGATTTTTTTTTTCCTATCAGGAGAGAAATCCCGTTGTTTATTTCAGTTTTCACCATACAGCTCCTGTTAACGTTGTCCACGTCCTGCCACGAGAAAATCACCTCATGGGGTCCTAGTGAATGACCTGGTCTGTGGTGCTGACATAACCTTCACTGGAGCACATTTTAATGAAAAAAATTACTGTTTTCTCAGAGTCCTTGGAGATATATATATAAATCACATATATGAACTTGGGTGTATGTCAGTCTTAAAAATGTGCACCTGGGGGTTCAGCATTACGGGATTCAAGCTGCTGAGACGCTGGCCCCCCCAGGGTGGCAGGAAATCAGATATACCCATTGAGACGCTTGCAGGCAGGAAAGCACTTAATCCCTTTGCCAAGCCATTTTAATAATGCAGAGAAAGATGACAGACTCCAAGTGGTTGCAAAAGCAAGTGATGAACATAAAAGCCACCTGATGTTCTTGAAGCAGAATATCCTGGAGCAGTTTCACTCCTCTCCCCAAAAGAGCACCAGCGTCCCTTGCTGTGCATGGGAGAAGGTTGAAAATCACAAGACTGACCAATTAAGTGACCCTCCGTACTGTCAGAAATCAGGTTGAGGATGGCTGGAGCCAGGCTGTTGGCAGACACCGCGCCACTGAAGTGACCAGAGAGCACCCCCGGCTCTGTTCTGTGTGTCTGTGGCCACTGGAGCCCTTGTTGCCGAAGGTCAGCCATCTCAGCTGCATATAGCTCTGCCTTCCTTAGCCGTTGCCCCACAAGGTAAATTCGAAGATTCATCAAAAACCAAGCAGGACAGAGGATGCAAACACAGTGATCCGAAGGGGCACCCTCGCCCCAGTGTCTATAGCAGCAATGTCCACAACAGCCAAACTGTGGAAAGAGCCCAGATGTCTGGTGAATGAATAAAGAAGATGTGAGATAGATATACAATGGAATATTACGCAGCCACCAAAAAGAATGAAATCTTGCCTTTTGCAATGACACGGATGGAACTAGAGGGTATGTTGCTCAGCGAAATAAGTCAGTCAGAGAAAGACAAATACGGTATGATTTGACTCATACATGGAATCTGAGAAACAACACAGAGCATGGGGAAAGGAGGAGAAAAAGAAAATAAGATGAAATCAGAGAGGGAGACAAACCATAAGAGACTCTTAATCATAGGAAACACTGCTGGAGGGGAGGGGGGTGGAGTGATGGGGTAACTGGGTGATGGGCATTAAGGAGGGCACGTGATGGAATGAGCACTCGGTGGTATGTAAGACTGATGAATTACTGGCTTCTACCTCTGAACCTAATAATACACTGTATATTAAATAATTGAATGTAAATTTAAAAACTTTTTAATTAAATTTTTTTTTAAAAAACTGAGCAGAAGTAGCCTTGATTTTATATATGGAAATTCCTGTCCACTTGGAACAAAAGAACGGCATAAACTCTAATTTCGGTGGTGTTGGAATCTCCTTCTCTTCCTCCTCCCCTTCTCTGACCGCTCTTCCTGCAGTCCTATGTGGACGCGGGTGCCCGCCCTTCAGAGGTGCGCCGCAGGCGTTTGACGCAGTCCTGCCTTTTGTCCTTACTCTTCCTGCTCTCCCGGAGAGGTCTACTTAGAAGTCTCAGGATTTCAGTCACTGCTCCCTCGATGACCAGCCAATGCCCCCTAGACACCCCACAGGCACCTGAACATGGCCCTTTTCTCCAGAAACTCCTTCCTTCTCCTCCATCCTAACACGCCAGTGTCCTCACCCCCAATCCCACTCTTTCTTCCAAGTTTTCACCCCGGAGTCGCTCTGCTGCCTGCCCAAACCACACTGGCCAGCCATCTGGAGTACTTCTGTGCCCCAGTCCAGCTGCCGAGGCTCTCTCTTCTTCCTCCCCATGGTGTCCCACCTTCTCCTACTCAGCACGGTCTCCTCGTCAGGGTCCTCCAGTGACTCGTTCTTCACTGGACAGAGTCCATGGCGCACCCAGAAGCACTTGCCCTCAGCTTCCAGAGGAACCGACACTTTCCCATACACGCTGGACAGCTTTCCACCTTCATCGTTTTCTGTTCCCGAAATGCCTTTCCTTCCCTCTTCTGCCTGGTGAATGCCTGTCCATCTCTCAAGGACATGGCTCAGGCTTTCCCGATTCCCCTGGAAGAATGGACCTCGCTGTCACACACCCACCCTGTCCTGCGGTGTCCCTGCCTGCTCCTCTCCTAGCCGCACACAGTCTGTCCGCGTTCCCTCTGTCAGTGGGCGGCTTTCGCTACTGACCCACGCCTCCTGGATGACGCTGACCTCGGGTGTTAAAACTTGGAATCCCCAGCACCACCGCGGTGCCTAGCCTATGTGCACTTGAAATTCAAGGCAGTTTTATGTTGTTCTTGTCCATAGATGCTCTGCTGACAATAACCAACCCCGTTCTATGTGGACAAGACTGCAGAACGAGTCCCTGCAGAAAGGGCTGTTATGGCCAAAGCATATTGTTTCATACCAAGATGATTAATGCATACATCCTTCCTTATTCCAAAAGCTGGACAGACCTAGGGGCCCCTGGGGGGCTCAGTCGGTGAGCGTCTCAGGGTCCTGAGACTGAGCCCCATGTTGGGCTCCCTGCTCAGTGGGGAGCCTGCTTCTCCCTCTGCCTGCTGCTGCCTCTTTTCATGCTCTTTCTCTCTCTCTCACTCAAATACATCAATATAATCTTTTTAAAATATTTTTAAAGGTGGACAGACCCACGGGCACATGGTGATGTGGGGAACTGAGAGCCACGTGCGGGAGGAGCCGGGGCACCTGCACCTCTGGCTTGGGCGGGGCTGCTGCCGTTCTGTCCAGAAAGCCGGTGGCCTAAATCTTAAAAGCTTTTCTGTAACTGCTAATGTCATCTGCTCAACACAAGCAACATGTGTTATTATTACTGGCATTGAAGAAAGATTTAAAAAAAAAAAATAAGACAAAAGCCGAGGAACACGTTGCTCAACACTGGGAGCCTTCACTGTCTTTTATTCCCTTTGTTTTCAACCCTGTTGTCTCCTTTGTTCCTCCAAATTCAGGGCTGATTCTTTTCAGAGCAGAAGATTTTGAGGTTTCAAATAGTCCTATAGATTCCATTACCTGCGAGCTTCCTGATGAGATGCTTTGTTTGCAAAACTGGAAACCCTGTAGCTGCAGACATACTAAGCATTGAGGAAGCAGAGCTGCCTCCTGATCTCAGAGCTGTCCTAGAACCGACCTTCCTCCAACAGAGGTGCCTCTCCCGGGACACGTCCGCTTGTGTGTGAGAAGGGCCCGTGGCTTGCTCCTCTCACACGTGTTTACGTGGGAACCGTGCCCGGGTTCTGTACCTCAGGGCCAGTGGGACTCAGCACCCTTTGGTGGAGGGCAGAGTTCGACCTCATTATTTTCTGGCGTGCCCCGGGAAAGAACGAGGCAGCGTGCGGGCAACTGAGCCCATGACCTCAACCCTGCCCGAGCCGCCTGCTGCAAAGCTTTCCTGAGGCGTATTTGCCAGGAGCACCCACCTGTGAATCAGGAAACTCGAGATAGTGGTGCTAATAGTGAAAACCAAAACGTAGGATCTGCTGTCTCAGATGGCCTGAAAAATTCCACTCCTTTAGGGCACAGACTCTTTTTTGAAAGAAAGTGTTTTTTTAATGAGATGTTGATATCTGTGGAACAAGGGAGTGTGGGGGAAAGGTGTCTGCTCCGGGCTCCGAGTCGCTTTGCCTGTGAGCTATGACTTGGGGCTCCAGGCCTTCTCGGGGCTCGGGGTGTTGATCTTCATGAGCCAGGACACCGGCCCCAAACACCTTCAGGGCCCCAGTGGGGAGGACAGTGCTCTCTCTGTGTCGGGCCCATGTACACACACATATCTACACACCCACATACATGTTCCCTTGCTTGTAACGGCCCTGTGACGTGCTTATCGGTTTACGAACAAAACACATAAGGCTTGGAGAAGTTAGGTGACCTGTTCCCAAGCAATTAGGAGCTGTGGTGGCATTTCCAGGTTGATTGGATTCAAAACTGTTCTCTTTGTAACTGCGCCTTTCAGCTTTTGGACTTGTGGGAACCTCATCCTAGGGTAGTTAGGGGCAGGGAGAGAAGCTTGGAGTAGAGTAGGGGGCCAGGCCAGGGGAACCTGATGGAGTCTGTTCCCAGGGACTGGGCCAGCACCCCACATCCCCATGTCCACGTGTCCAACAGAAGGGCTAGCGGCCAACAGTGATCATGTCATCACTGCTTGTGCTCAGGATGGGGCTGTCCTCTCAGCCAAATGCAAGGAAATAGCAGCGAGCAGGGTGGGCACGGTTATGGGGACCACAGCTGGTAGGACAGGAGGAGACCAGCCGCATGTTAGAGGGTGGTAGTGTCCGAGGTAGGCCTTAGGAGCGGTTCTGGGCTCCACCTGGGATAGAGACCAAGCCGGGTCTCGACAGGCTCAGGACACAGGTGCGCAGAGACCGATGCTGAATGTCGTTAGTGTCTGGTGTGCTGTGCTGGGGACAGCCCCAAGAGACTGATGTCCCCCTGCAGCTGTCAGGACAGGGCTTGCCCACGGGCTGCAGTGCTTGGTTCCAGGTGGACACAGAGACTCTGGTCAGGGAGAGGCTGTCTGCTTACCACCCCACAGCAGGGGGCTGCTATCCTTCCTTTCCTTTTCTTTTTAACTCTGAAGAAAGATTTTTTTATTCCTGCCCATATCACTGACCAGGAGTGTGACCTATAGCCAGTGGTTCCCAGCTGGGGACAGCTGAGCTGCACAGGGGACATTTGTCAGTGCCTAGAGACTTTTATTTTTTACATTACATCCTCAGGTCTTACTTATCTTAGAAATAAAAGCTGGTCCGTTTTGACTACCTTTACCACACCCTCGCCTCTGTTGGGTTTCTGTGAGCTCTGCTGTTAGGGTTTCCTTATGTAAGTGAGATCACACGGTGTTTGTCTTTCTCTGACTCCTCTCACTTAGCACAACATCCTCAGAGCTCATCTGTGTTATAGCAAATGGTGAGATTCCCTTCCTTCTCGTGGCTGAATTATATTCCATAAATGCACCACATTTTCTTTAGTTTTTTATCCGTGGACACGTACGTTGTTTCCATGTCTTGGCTGCTGTGAATGACGCTGCTGTGAATGTGGGGGTGCAGCCATCTCAGCGTCAGTGGTTTCTTTTCCTTTGGGTCCATGCCCAGAAATCGGATTGCTGGATCATACGGTAGTTGTATTTTAATTTTTAGCTTTCTGAGGAACAGGCAGCGGTGGTGTTGGAGGCAGGATGGAAGAGGGAACTTTGGGAGCAGAAAGGCAGAAGACCAAGTGTGGGGGGTGGGGGTATGCCGGGGTCGCTGCTGAGCCACGCTAGGAGTCGACGTCCACCCCGCAGCACACATCCCAAACCCCGTTCCTGAACTGCTCCCCACAAGCCTGAACCCAACTGGTCTTTCCCTCTCAGAGTCCGCAGCTTCCCTCTCCACAGCTCCTCTTCCACAGACATCCCCCTAGCCAGCCGTCAGCAAACTCTGACTCCTCGAAAAGTGCCCCACGCCTCGTTTCCACCCCTACCACCCAGGCTTGTGGTCACCTGCCTGACCTCCCGTGTCCTCTCTTGACCCCCACGGTGGATTCCAGGGTTGGAGTCTTAAAACAGGCTCACATTATGTCATCCCCTGTCCCGTCCTCTTCCAACCTGCCTTTAGGATATCGCCCAGAGTTCTCCCCAAGGCACAAGGCCCTCCCTGAGCCAACCCCTCCTGTCCCCACCCCTTGCCCCCCAGCTCCCCTTGCGCTGCAGCCCCCTGCAGCTCCTCCAGCACCCCAAGCCCACGGGCAGCGAGGGCTCTTCGGCACTGCATCCCCCACCAGGAATGCCCTGCACTGAGGCCTCCCCAGGCTGGTTTCCTCCCCACTCCCCCCTACTCCTGCTGGGTTCCGGGCCGGAGTCTGTCTCCCTGTCTCCTGATGCTTTCTCTTCCCCTCAAGCCGTACAACAGGGTGTCTGCCACTTACCCTCCTTCTTCCGCAGCTCCGTGGCTTTAAGAGTTCAGGGGAACTTTGAACTTTTTTGTCGTTTGAGAGATTTGATGTTCTTTGGAAGTACTTTTTAATTACATGCAACCTCGACAGCTTCCCCCTACTCAGCTCTCCAGTGATTAAGGGATTCGTGGTGGCGGAGATTGACGAGGATTAGGTGCAGTTTCTGGGCTCAGATGCTGTATTCCCAAAACGACTGAGCATCAGCCTTGGGGCCACTGAAGCCCCCTGCTGCCCATTTGTTGCTGACCTCTGCAGAAAGCCTCTTAATTCAGCGCCTTCACCTCCAACCAGCCGGGGAATTGTGCAGGTGGAAAATGACGGTAAAGTCTCCATTAAGGAAATGCTTGGGGGAAGGAACGTTCTAGTTAATTTAATTTTTGGTTAACTGAGCACCACTAGAGTTTTTAGCAGGAGCGGACGGCATTATGTGAAAGGAAGTTGACAAATTTGGGTGGAGACGGTCCTTTATTTAAGCCCTTTCTCCGACATTCGAAGTCACGTGACTCTGGGCCTCAGTTTTCTCGGCTGTAAAAGGGGGGCAGTAATAGGTCTCTTATTGTCTTGGCATTAGATTAAATGGGGGAACCATTTGCAAGTCATTTAGCAATAGGCTTGCTGGCTACACAGGAGGCTTGATAAAGTACCTTCTTTTTAGGAATAATTCTTAATACATTGGCATATAGCATTTAAAAAATCTTGTGTTAATATAGAGCATCGAAGGAGAGGGTACTATTCCTGGTGGAAGTATAGTGACTCATTATTGTGGAATACTTATGAAAATATAACCGATCATTAAGGATTTTGAGTGCTTTTGTATCTCAGAGACTGAGGAATAGCAGAAATAAAGAGGTCGTTTTATTCTTTTTGAAATGCCTGGGTATTCTTCTTTGCATCTCTCTTCTAAAAATTGAATGTGAGGGAAAAAAAAAAAACCTGGTAGATAAGTCAGCATGGCAGGTTCAGAATGGCACATAAAGCACCTCTATTACCACCTCTCACTTAAAAAAGAAGTAAAAACCCTCTAAAAAGCAGTAAAGGAAGAAGAGACTGAGGAGCACAATGACAAAAAGAAAGTGACAGAAACGATTCACAGATGGGAGGTGAAACCGGTTTCTGGAGAAATGCTCTCAGATGGCGGAATGGGCCCCACGGGGGCGACGGTAGTGGCCTGGGGACGCCTGAAGTGTGTTGGGCCACGGCGGGGCTGATGGTGGGCTAGAGCCAGACACAGAGGGAAGACGTAATAGTTTGTCTCTGGAACAATCTACTTCCTGCCCGGCTACTGTATGCAGAGTAGTCAGCGGCTAAATAGGGCAAACAGACAGACACATAGGGAAGGTTCTCCTCCACCAAGGACAAATGGCCCAGAGGGACAATCTCTGCACGCTGGGATCCAGGGTCTCTGCAGAATAATAGTCTCCCACGTGACCGAAATTCCCAGTTCACTAGCCTAGTGGTCACACGGGAGTCATCCATGTGCCCATGCAGATTCAATCGAAATGTCAGTGTTTCAGAAGAAAGGAGTGCTCAGTGTCCTGTGCTGTCGTGAGCGCCACCCCTGCAGTTGGGAGATGTGCACTCTAGGTGCTTGGGTAAAATGGCACTGAAATATCGTGACAGCAGTTTCAGCAGCAGAAGCGCGGCTTTGATCTTGCTGTGGCGGCTCCCAGGAGTCAAGGTCACCTCACCCCCGGATCACAAATGCTCCCATGAGGAATGATCACAGTTTAATCTGCACCTCTTACCCCTGCTTCTCCAAAAGTGTCCTGAGCCCCAAATCAAATCCAAGGAGTCACTGGACTTGTCCAGCCGACCCCGCAGGCAAGGCACCTGGCACATGTCAGCACGTGTGACAGTGAGTTACAGAAATACCGCCTGCTGCTCCGTCTGTCAATGTGGCCGGAACCCTGGACAGGGTGGCCCTGCTCTGTCCCACTCGCCCCGCCCTCAAGGGGCTGTACCTTGGCGCTTCCTGGGGTCACACATGCACAGTGTCCCGGGGTCAGGGAGCCGTCGAGGCCCACCAGCTGGGGGCCTGTCCTCTCCGGGCAGTGACAAGTGCTGAGCATGGGTTTCCTCTTCTGCCACCATGGCTGAGCGGTGATTAATGCCAAATTAGCACCTTGCTCAGTGACCTTTTAGCATTCGCTGCTGCTCTCCTTCGCTTCGCATTAACTATTTGCAAATATTAGCTTCTCAGGTCATTTCTTCTCATCAGCAACTTTCACAGATGACAGGCAGGTTGTTAATCTGATTGGCAGTCAGGTTCTGTCCTTTGCCCCATCATGAAAGTGTCAGTGCTCAGGCATCTCCCCAGGAATCCGATAAGCAGCCCAGCGGCCTCTACAATATTCTGAGCAGAGAGCGTCCGCAGGAGGCACTTACAGAGGCCTTTCTGGGCTAGCTTTGGGAGCAGAGGGGCTGGGAAGGGCTTGACGCCTCCCCTGGGACTCGTGGAAACCAGTTTCCATCAACTTCATCAGCATATAGGCTAAAAATTAATATGGTGGCTACGTGCACCTCAAGCTTTTTTTTTTTTTGTGATTCACATGGACCTTTAATTTTTCTTTTTTTTTTTTAAAGATTTTATTTATTTATTCGACAGACAGAGATCACATGTAGGCAGAGAGGCAGGCAGAGAAAGATGGGGAAACAGGCTCCCTGCTCAGCAGAGAGCTCAATGTGGGGCTCGATCCCAGGACCCTGAGATCATGACTTGAGCCAAAGACAGGGGCTTAACCCACTGAGCCACCCAGGTGCCCCTCACATGGACCTTTAAATCACATCCTGCTTAAGCAGTAGAGGCAGAACACAGACAAGGCCAGTCCTCATCTTCCCTGCCGTGCTGGGTGGTGGGCACTCGAGGGCCTCACAGCCACAGCTGTCCCCGGCGCTGGGATGGGAGCCCAGCTCTCTAGTGTCAGGTACCAGATGAAGCATTTCATATTTGCAGAATCTAAATTTATTTTTATTTCCAGTCTCTGCCTTCTATACCCCCTGTCGAAATCCCCACTCTAAAAATGTTTGATCTGTCTTTATTTCCCCTAAATAAACAGCAGTAAAGTGTACTGTGGGTAGTTTAATTTTGATATTACATGTATTTTAGAGAAAAATGGCAAAGACATGTCATACTTTTTTCTCCCTTGTCACCAGAAGTACAAGCTAAATTATTTATAGTTTGATACTCACAAAACAGAGGTGGATTCAGGATATTTACTTTTCAGAGAAGAAAAAGGGATTGAAAGTACACGGACAGAACAGAACACTTTGCTGATTGAATGCGTTTGCTCTGGGGAGCCACATTTGCGCCCGAGTGAGAACGCTAGCCCCATTCTAACTGCACACGTGCCCGGCAGAGCGCCCAACACATGGAATATTTGTGGAACTGGGCAGACTTGAAAAGAGTGGGCGGACTAGATAACTCAATAAGTGAAGTCTTAAGGCAATAAAAAAATAAAGTCAGCAAACTTTATTTTGGAAAACGCTCAACACTCGAAAGCACTTACCCCCACGATACGCAGGCGGCAGTATAAGGCACTGGGTCCCTTGACTCCCAGCCGGAATGTTCACTTACCGGCTGTGGATTCTACCCCGGGATCCTGCCATCTGATGAAGGCCAGTGACAACGACCACGCCCAAGGGCTCCCCTCCAGGGGTCGAGGTGGGGTCGTGACATTCAGGTGTCCCATCAGAGTGGCTTGACAAGACTCCCCCATGTGTTATGTTCCGGTCTTGACATCTTCCATGCTTAGGAGAGTCCCATGAAGTTTTGCTTTCTCTGCCACAGGAGAGGTTGGCACCCCCGAAACCATGGCGCCCGTCATTGTGATTCCCCCCGGCAACAGAAGTGTGGTGGCCGGGTCCAGTGAGACCACCTTGGAATGCATCGCCAATGCCAGGTATGCAGCGGGTCCCACCCTGGGGGTACGAATCCTTGTAACGGATGAGATGGCCCTTCAGTGAAAAGCCACATCATGCATGTTCTTGCTGTTCTAGCAGTCATGCTGGTCTCATTTGTCCAGCTGGGCTACACACACGACACACCTGGGAAAATAGGGCCCGACTTCCCAAGCCTGGGACTGCAGTGCTTGCACTGAACGTATCGAGGTGCTGGTGAAGGGCCTCCGTGGGTGCACAGGAAGGGTAGGGCTTGGCGTTCTCGGCCTTATCAGCGGTCGCTCCAGAATTTGGTTCCCATGATCATGCCTCCCATGTAGCCATGTCCCCTAGCAGTATTTATTTTAAACATTCTTTTCCTGAGCAAATGGAATCGTTAGCACTTATGGTCCATCGCTGCCACAATTAGCTATCCTTGCTCAATAGCCCTTGAGCGGAATGTATTGTCGGTGCGCACCGTGAGGGAGTCGGGCCGCATCTGGATTGATTTTTAAATGTCCGTTGTTCAACCCGCCGTGGTTCCTGGTAGAATTAGCTTTGTCAGGCTTGTGCTGAATGCCTGAAATTACGATTATTGCCACCTACGTGATTCACCGTTGTTGTCAATCATGCCCTGCACCCTCCCAGGCCTGTCGAGGAGCTGCACGTGACCTGGAAGAGGAACGGGGTGAGGGTCGCCGGGGGGCTCCACAGCCATGGGAGACGCCTCACCATCAGCAACCCGACGTCTGCCGACACCGGGATGTACGTCTGTGAGGCGACGCTGAGAGGACGTGCGTTCAACGCAGCCACAGCGCAAGCCTTTCTGGCTATCATAGGTAACGCAGGGCTCGGAGGTGCGCGGCCCCTCGTGGAGCGGCCGGGAAACAGCCGTCTCTGGCCGGCTCCCTTTCTAACCCAGAGAAGGAGGGTGACACGGAGGCTACCTTCCAGAGTCACCCTGCTCTTCTTTCTCCAGGAACATGAGCCCACTGAACCCAAAGCACTCACGTTCTGAGTACTTCTAAGAAATGTGATTCTGGATCCTTCTGACCACAAAGCTCGAGAAGTGGTGTGGTGAGGTCCTTGTCACATATGTCACCTTCTGGCACTGGCCTCTCCAGCACGAAGCTTCTCTGTAGCCCTATGGTCAGTTTTCAGAGATTATCCCATCATTGGTATTTTTTGACCCAGAAAAAACGAAGCTTTGGGATATTATCTTCTGTTAAGTGAAAAGGGGAGAACAGAGCTGCTTCCTAGGATGTGCGCTAAGGGCCACTCCTGAGCCAAAGAGAGCAAGATAAAATTCGGCACCCAGGAGTCGCTGTGGACGCTAGAAAGTGTCAGTGTTCAGGGAGTGGGCGTTGTTCGGTGGCCAAGGAAATCCTCAGGGTATTTGCGGATTATGGTAAGATCACCATACATTGTGAGGACAGTGCCTTTGTTTCTCGTGTTTCTTCGGCTCCTGTAATACTTTTAGTCTCCTTAGTGGCTGTGGTCACTCTCACCGTGACCCGTCCAGCAGGACAGTGGCTGCTGCAGGTAGGAGGGGCCAAGGCGACGCCAGGGAGGAGAATCTCTGCCTCTTATCTCTTTCCGGAGGAAGGGAATGAGAACGAGAAAAGTCAGGTCAGCAGAGCCCTGGGGAGCACTGTGGCTCCTCACAGGACGTGTGTCACACCTTGCCACTTTGCCAACTAAGAAAGAAGACAAGCTGTGTTCTCCTGTGAAATTAGCAAGGGTTTCAGGAAATGCCGAGTAAAAGGCAGTTTGCCTTGAGTGGGTCACACTCCTTTTGATCATAAAGAAATGGCTCCGTGGCCTCGAAATAACCCAGCCAAACACACCAAACCCATCCGTCCCTCCAAATGGAGTGTAAAGACTTTTAAAGCATCAGGAAGGCAGACCTTGAGTCGCATGTCGCTGCGGACTCCGCACTAGGGGACTGAGCTGCTTGTCCTGCTGCCTCTCCTCCTGTGCTCCTGACAGAGGGAAACACCGCAGGCCTGTGCCCCGCAATGACATCCTTCCGCCCCCTGTGAGCATAGCACGTTATAGATGGAACCAAATTAACATTCGGCACGTGTCTGTCTCCAGGAGACAGGACTGTATTGTGTTAAAACATCTTAAGGTGATTCAAACAAGAGAAGAAATTTATCTTCCTGTGAACTGGAATGTTTGTTTCCATCATAATTCCCTTTAGAAATATTTAAATCTATCCTATGAACTTTGGTTTCACATTGACAAGTGAATTCCAAAGCAGGCTGTGTGCCGCTCTGTGTTCAGGCTTTGAAAGGGACACAACTCTGCGTCTTTAGGATGTTGATTTACATTCCCTTTTATTTATAAGAATTTGCGATGGCAGGGAGGATTCTGTGCAGGAGTCGTCCTGGGGAAGCCCTGAGGAGGGCCACTGTGAATCCGGATTGGTTGGGAGATGGTGGCCCCAGGCGCGGTGTGCTGGGAGGAGGTTCCCAGGAACGCCATGGGGCCCGGCAGGGAGCTGTCCCGGAAGCAGGCCCGTGCAGGAAGGTGGAAATGCGCTGGTTTTCAGGGACTTCCATCACGGCTGAGGAAACAAGACACGACGGGGTGGTTGTTTCCTCTGCCTGTCAATTTCAATAGCGTATTGCCTGATTTCTGAGGTTTATACAGGAATGCGGGCTGCGTCCCACCTGCTGCAAGTTCTGGTGGCCGTCTATGCGACAGGGAGCACCGGCCTCCAGGGGTTGCTCCGGCCCGTTGCTGCTCCTCAGCTCTTTCTCCTGCCCTGCCCTCCACATGCTCCCCGAGAGCCTCCCCACACCCCACATGCTGAGGCTGATGCCATGGCCTGCCCACACAGCCCCCAGTCTCCCTGCTTCAACTACTCGCACCACCGTTCCCCCGCTCACGGCCTTCCTGGGTCACTGGAGCTGCGGCACCCGCCATGCGGCAGGTTGGAAGTGCGGGGTCTGATGGACAGTGGACAGACAGCTGAGCTCCCGCCTCCCTGCGACCGGGGGTGTGATCTGGAGGTCCTGGCTTCCAGTGCCCCCAGTAGTTGAGCTCACCTGGTGATGTGCTCCTTGCAGCTGACCTGCCTCTTCTGGTGGTGTTTCCATCACCTCCCCGATAAACCGTGGGCCGCTGGGCTGGGCTATAGGGACAGACCTGGGCTCAGACCCTTTAGGCACCACTCATGGGCTCAAACAAGTCCCTTTGCCTCTGCTGGCCTCAGTTTCCACATGTGTAAGCTGTAGACGAGGTAGGAAACGATCAGGGTTCATACCGTGAGCTGTAAAGGTAGTGCTGTTCACAGAGGCAGGGGGATGGCAGCGTGATGAGGTGCGGGCAGAGGGCTGTTATCCCACCTGTGGCATTGTTTCAGCTCTTTACCGATGGTCACGTGACATGCACTTTTCACCTTAGCTGTCCCTGAAGTCAGGGTGTGTCTCAGGATCCCTGGAAACATTTTTTCTTTCCTGAGGGTAAATATAGCTGCAAAGTCTCAGATTCAGTGAGACAGCGTGTACATCTTCCTTTCCAGACTGACAGACCGACACCGTCTCCTGTCACTGCCGTTCACGTGCTTACCCTGTGTCCGTGAGTGTCTGTGTCCCTGCCTTCAGACACGCATCAGCGTGAGTGGCTGCTGTCCAGAGCCGTCTCTGTGCCTCTCGGGCTGGTCTGGTGTTTGTAGACATGGATCATTCAGGAATGCCAAAATCGTATCATTAGAATCCCAGATTACTTGTACCATCGGGTAAATATAGCTGATACATGCCACAATCAAGGAGTTACAACTGTGCTGGAAGGTTCTCTAGAGCTGAGACCAAGCCACCTTCGCTGTCTGAATCCTAACAGAAAATGCCTCCTCCTCCTAACAGAAAATGCCTCCTTTCCTTCCTTTCCCCCACTTAACATTTCTTGAGTCTGCATCTCGGACACTGCTCTGGGCATTGGTGACAATGTGGTGAAGAAGGAGCCACGGGCCCCGGCATCCAGGAGTCTGGTGTGGAAGGCAGGCATGCACGAGGCAGGGATGACTCAGCACAGCAAGCGTGCACAGCAGGAAGGGGCGCCTGAGCTCACGCAGCAGGTGCGGGGCGCAGAGGCCCTCTGGGCATAAGGCCAGGCCAGAACCCTGCGGCGGGCCTTGCACCCCACCCGCCCTGGTTTAGGATAAACTCAAGATGTCTTCTTTCTGGCTCTACATACAGCCTACGTTAGAAGCACCCCCATTAATCATTGGTGCCCTGTGGCAGCTGGAACTTACCTGTATAGCTGAACATTACCGAGTGAAGTTCAGAAAATAGAGCTGTTACAGAACTGTTTCTAAAACAAGAGAGAAACTTGTATGAAGCAAAGCCCAGTGGCGCTTGGGTCATTTGCTCTAAATGCAGGATGGGCAGGCCGGCTGTAATACCTCGGGATGGAGTGGGGTTCAGCGGGCAGGGAGCCACGAGCGTGCTCTTCACGTACTGTCTGTCCTTCCTGGCTCCCTGGCCATCTCTGCCCTCCTTGCTGCTCTGCCAACCATTTGTGGAGCACATGGTGTGTGCAGGACCCTGCCGAAGGGCCAGTGTGGGCAGAAGACGAAGGAGGCTTTGCAGAGCTGGAATGGGACACACCTGCTCCCCAGAAGGACTTCAAGTTTGTAAGGTCTTCGGTGATCTCCTGTATCTCTCCTTCCAGCAGATGGTATTTAAGTGTTTCCTCATAAGCTGTGCCAGGCACTACCAGTGTAGAGATGAGGAGGACACAGTTCTTCTCCAAAGAAGGTCCCAGGTGGAGGGGGCACCCTGCCTGAGGAGGTTGGGGGAAACTCTCCAGAAGACTGGCACTAGGGCTGATCTTGAAGACCGACATGGGATTTGCCAACAAGACAAGCATCTCTTGTGTGGGAGCCAGAGTGTGGGGGCTGCTCAGGCCCCACAGTCCCAGGGGACAGGCTCAACCACTTCCTCTCCTGGTGGTCTCATGGGCCATCATCGAGCCTTCGATGGATCTGGGCTCTTTTCTGGGGGCTCTTGGAGAGAAGCCACTTCCTGGCTCACTCCGGGTGGGGAGAAGCCAGTGCACAGGGTTGTAAGACTGAGGTCCTCACCTTGTTTCTATTTTTGGTTGGGGTCCCAGAGGACCCCCTGCTCTCCCTGGCTTAGCCACCTTCTTCTCCACCTTCTTCTCCAACAAGCCAGGACTTTTCGTGCTGCAGGACTCTGAACTCCCTTCTTCATCTCCCCTTCTAGCAGCAGGGAGGCCACTGCTTTTGGGGGCTCCAGTGATAAGACTGGGCCCACCTAGCTGATCCAAGGTTAGCTCTTCGTTTCAAGATTGACAGCCTTAACCACACTGGCAGAGGCCATCTTGCCATGTAGCATAACGTGCTCACAGGTCCCAGTGACTAAGGGGTGGACACCTCGGGGCCATTCTTCCCACCACAGTGGACAAAGACACCATGTGTGGATGATGGTGGCAAGTCAAGGACATTTCCTGGCATGAGATGGTCATTCTGGAGCAGAAGGAAAGACAGAACAGGGAACATCCTCGGGTCTCATGGTAAGCCCTACTCACGACAGGCCCTGCCACTCAGCTGTGGGGGCTTTGGCAGGAGAGCACGAGGAATCCTTGGGATGCACGGGCCATCAGCCGTAGCTGCCTCCATGAGGCCAGGGTGAGTGCTGTATGGCCCTGGCATTTTGGAAGGTGGGGAATTCAATAGAGGCCTTGCCTTTAGGCTGCCTGGGAGGCATCCCACCTCCTGTTCTGAGACAGGGCCAGTGGAGCGTGGCTGGCTGTTTCTGAACAGGGATGGGAACGTTTTCCTGATGTCTTCATATTGTTTCAAGAGAGAGAAAAGTGTTCATTGCAATTGCTAGCTTTACTTACCGGCTGTACGTGGGATACATTTTTAGAAGTCTAATGTGCACCGGTGTTGGCAGTGTGCCCTTTCTAGAAACGGTGGCTGCCAATTAGCTAAGACACGCACTTGCCCCTTAGAGGTTAAGTGGTTGCGGGAGTCCATACTAGTTCACGACCAGCTCCCAGTTCAGCCCACAGTCCTTGCATTGTGGACGTGCCTCGTGTGCTCCCACTTTTGTCCTTTGAGCTGACTACGTGTAAAAATAGCTGGGGATCAAGAGAAGCGGTCTCTTCTGAGCACCTGTTGAATTCTGTCGACAGGAAGGGTCAGCCCTGAGCGAAACGTCACACATATGGTGGGGAAAGAAATACAGTTACCGTCAGAAGCTACAGGGGCCTTTCCGGGTCTTCACAGCTGCGTGCCCGCTCTGCTTTGTTCAGCCTCCTGGAAAAGTTTCAGGAACAAGGCCAGAGTATCAGTAAATGAACAAACCTGCTCGGCCCAGGCCATTCCTGGCCTTCCTAGTTGTCAGCCACATAAGCCTCCCTGGTTATTGGCTCCAGGGGAGAGAGAGAGCCCTTGGCATGCACCGGCAGGACACCCTTCCAGACTGTGCCCAGGCTGCCGAGTGCGTGGGGTGGGTGAATTAGTGCCAGTTCCCACAGTAACTGTCTGCAGGGGGCTGGGGGGGAATGGCAGTGTTCGCAGGCCAGTGGCCTTGAGCAGGCCTCTGATGCACCCCAGCCCTGGAGCCGTGCCGCTGCTCAGCTTGAGCCAGCTTTGGGCCACATGCGATGAGCACCCCCTGTCTCTGACCCCATGCTAGGTCCTCTCCTGGCCCCGGGGGGAAAGCTGGGTGGCATCGCAGAGGGAGGAGAAGCAGCACTGGACACTGGCCGTCGCACCTAATGCCTCGAGGTAGCCGTCTGGTCCTGTAGATGTTGAACATTTCTATATGCGTGTGTCTGTTATCAAAGTGTGCTTCCTCTGGGATGAATCCCACGGGACTTGAGCAAAGTGAAAAATGCCAATTCTGAAGGTTACACGTGGTGTGATTCCGTTCCTGTATCATTCAGGAATCGGGACAGAATTACAGGTGGAGACCAGAGGAATGGCTGCCAGCGGTGAGGGAAAGGACGTTGGGGTGGCCAGGGTCCTGCAAGGGCAGCATGTGGGACCCTTGGGGGACAGGCCCATTCTGCCTCTAGACTGTGGGTCCACATGCCCTCGCTGATTATGTTGCCTAGGGCTAAGCCCGCACACGTGCTTGCGCGCACACACACGCACACAAGGCAGACGGCGGAGGTGAGAGTAGGGTAGGTCAGTATCTCGGGTGTGATGTTGGACTGCAGTTGTGCAAGGTGTCACCGTTGGGGGAAACTGAAGGAAGCCTGGGATCTCTATTATTTCTTACAACTGCGTGGGACTCTCTAATTATCTCAAAATACAATGTTTAATTTAAAAAAGGAGAACCATAATTAATCACGGACAAATGTTG
This sequence comes from Lontra canadensis, assembly GCF_010015895.1. Lineage (NCBI taxonomy): Eukaryota > Metazoa > Chordata > Mammalia > Carnivora > Mustelidae > Lontra > Lontra canadensis. Next base: position 12,423,170 of record NW_022631039.1, on the reverse strand, counting down.
ACTCTGTCACTTGGTCTTTTTTTTTTTTTTTTCCTTTTCACTTATGTCCCTTTCCTCAGACCGTGGAGGTAGATATCGACGTTCCCATTCACTGATGAATATGGGGCGTGACCGGCTCATGAGGGCCGCGACAGGACGCAGCTCTGGGATGGTCAGAATGTAAATTTCACTGCTGTCATGATTATTGATGAAGGGAAAGCGGCTGAATGTGAACACGTGGGTGTGCAGGGAAGACCAGCTTGAAAAGAGACTGTGAATCTTTGTGGTTTGTCTTTCCAAAGCCTGGTCCTCACACACCCAGAACCTAGTCGAGGACTCCGTGTCCACCCGGCAAGGGGGCAGCCCGTTCCTCAGGCGGATGGCATGTGCCCGAGTGACCCGGCTCATCGCAGAGGGGTTCCCAGACTCCCATCCCCGCGGAGAGACCCTCAGCCTTTTCTTAAGTGTTCATGTCTCCTTTCCCTCTTGTGGGTCCCACCCTGTCTCAAAGACCCAGGCAGTGCAGGAGACATGCCACGCCACGCCACCCACTCCCCACACAGTGACAGTGGCAATCAGCCACCCAGGAAGACAGTGCCCAGAGACTAATTATCACACAGAAAGGGAATTCAGCAGCCTTTGTTATCGCAGTAATGAAATCACTGGCACCTTCACGCTGGCTGAATCTGGCCATGCCACTGTTGAAGTTCTGCTGAGAAAACTGAAAAGAATGTTGCAGTTCACTCTCCAAGGAGAGAGTCACTGTGGATACACCCGCCACTGGTCTCTTCAGTGGGCGAGGGGAGTAGCTGGAGAGTCACAAGCCATGGAGTTTCCTCTGCTCCTGATGATGGATGAGAGGCCCTTTTTCTTTCTTCTCTTCGCCATTATTTAGCCTTCCATTGAAGTAGTAAATCTATATTTTGGAGAAGAAGAACCACTAGGACTTTAAAAAATACGTTAACGGGCCTCCCGGTCCCCTGACACAGGCCCATGCCCGGCTGTGAAGTTTTATTGGACATGCCGCGTGCGTCGGGGTTTGGTTTGGATATGGAAACAAACTAGCCTATAAAACACTGTGCTGTAAATATAAACCTTTATGAACCTCTCGGGACAGTCCTTCTAAAATGTGAATTAAGATATTCCATGATTCAAGCCCATAAACAGAAAAGTAGCCATCACCCTGAGTAGTAATTTGCTTTCTGAAACCTTAGGATAAACCGCTTTTGGCCTCCGCTCACTGAGTTCTGAGTTCGCATGTACGATGGCGGCGAAAGAACTTTCCAGAAATAGTTTTTAAAAGGGGTTTGAGCTCTTTGAGGCCAGACAGTTCTCCTGAAATACACTTCTTTTGCTTAGGGGCTATTTTGTTTCTTTCTTGTTTAAAGAGCCACCGTATTTTACTGCTGAGCCCGAGAGTCGGATTTTAGCGGAAGTGGAAGATACCGTGGACATCGTGTGTCGAGCCATGGGTGAGTGTGGGGCGGCTACTCCACGGGCCGCTGTGAGGCAGGGGGACTGAAGGGGCACTTTCATCACTGTCAGGACACACATGGAGTGTGATGTTAGTGACAGGGCCTTTGGATCCTGGCAGAACTCAGTTACTGGGCATGTGACCTTGAAGAAGGTGACCTCGACCTAGCTGAGCTGTTGCTTCCTCACCTGCAGAGCAGAGATAAGAATATTCACCCAAGGGAACAAGAAGAAGAACTTCACCCCATCTGTCCCCACGGACATGGACTGCCTTGTCCTCTCAACTCCTTTCAAACACTCTGGTTCCACAAGACCATGACTCCCCAAGGCCTAGAGCAGGAGGTGCTCTTCCATCTGTGGGGTGACGGGCACTGGTGATGATGCGTGCTCTGCAGTAGGAGAGGTGGTTCTAAAGTCTTTGAACAGGAAGACTTCCCTTTTTTCTTTTTTCTTTTTCTTTTTCTCTTTTTTCTGCTTCGGGTTGACTTTTTCTTTGTTATTCTAGTAATCTCACCCCTCACCCTCTGTCTTGGTGACAAGCTGTCCACCGTCAGGCAGCATCAACAATTATACGAACCCCCCTCCTAGAGACAGGCTTTTTAAAGGCAATTTCATTAACAAAGGCTATGTTAGTGCACTAGACACTGTCAGTGAAAAGACCTTTTTTTTTTTAATGTTTAAATTTGTCCATCTTAAGGGTGGGGATTTCATTCTAAGAGCTTGGAGGGTAAGGATTAGCAATTTTGTAAATATCCAAAACAGCTCCATAAAAGAGGTATTATTTTCTCAGAGTACACATACAAAAACAAGATCTTAGAAAGTGAGGTTAAGTAATGTGCTCAAGGCACAGAACCAGGGAGAGGAGATGAGATATACCTCTAAAATCCCAGCCCAGCATCTGGCATATAGGAGCTGCTCATTAAAGATTAGACAACCTGCCAGAGGTCTCATGGCAATGGAGACAGGAATGAAACCCAGACCCATCAGCTCCCAAAGCAAGGGCTTTGGCCGGGGCACCTGGCTTCTCCCAGAGAGCTGAGGTTTGGGCCTAGAACTCATGCCAGCAGTCCACGGGTACGGACATGTCATTGTCCGTCTCTGAAAGGGAGTAGGGGTGTGCTCTGAGCAGTGTTGATGGCTCCTGGCTCCTGCAGAGATCGGGGTCTGCCACAAGCCACTCTCCTCTACCCACTGTGCTTCAACTTGGAGCCTGTGTCCTGGAGGGCTTAGTCCCCAGCCCCTGGGCAGGTCACGGGGGCACTGTTGGCACATCTGCTCTGCGGCCATCCTCTGTTCAGGATCCTGGGGTTGGGTGGGGGGAGAGTGATGTGACCTTTACATGGAAATGTCCCCCTCGTGGTGGGTTGCACTGCTCTCTCCCTGGCATAAACACCGTTTTCCAAGGTCAGCGGTGCTCTAAAAGTGGAACTCCACTGTATTTCGAGTGCTCAGACTTTAGAAACCAGAATCTGCAGCACTGCTGGGTATAAGATTTCTGTTTATGACCCTAAATCACCCCAAAACAGAAAGACTCCCAGTTCCCCATATACTAACAATTATTTTTCAATAAATGACAGTCTTAAGCCCTTCCCTTGACAAGGGAATGCTCTTTTTTGCATGATTTCTACAGGGTAAACTGCTTGGTAAATACAGACGTGTACATGTATACTGATCAGGTCTTTCAACGTTGCTATCAGATAATTTACTGCTTTTTTAAAATTTTGACAATGAGACTACAGCTGCATGCGAAGTGGTTACTCTTCATGAAAGCTCGATCATGTAATTGCTCTTAGGAGATTTTACATGAATTGGTTATGCTTTTACCTTGAAATGGATTTTTTTAATTTCCTAACTTAATGAAAAGTGACAGGAAACATAATTAAGGCAAAGAACAGAATCTGAGAATACATTATCTTGAAATATTCCATGACATTAACTTTATTTATTAAAGAAGACATCTTACACCTACATGGCATCTGAAATCAAGGGATTTAGGTGTGCTTTTCACTGTGAATCCTGCCAAGATGGGTTTTATTTAAATTAATTTCATAGGTAGGGAAACCGAGGTAAAGAACCAGCCTAGACATTCCTGCGTGCTTCCCGTGGGCCCGCAGCAAACATACACGCACCCGCCATGCTCAGGACTGCGTTGTCGCATGTGTTTTGGGGGAGTGTCTGTGCACAGCCTGTCATGTCTACCCAGTTGGCATAGGTGGCTTAGGAGGTCAGAGACACACCCAGGTGGCAGTGTCCCCTACCACTAGTCACACAAGCTTCCGGGGGAGCTGCCCAGGGAAGGAGCCTGGCGTCTCCCAGGTCAGAGGTCATCCCAGTCAGTAAGGCACCGGGGACTAGCGCACGCCTCGTCATGCCCTAGGCTCCACGCACTGAGCATGGCCTTGTCGGGGCGGAGCAACAGAGGTCCTCACGCTTTCAGGCTGAGCAGAGTCCCTTCATCCACAGCCTAGGCTCCGCCCCTGCGAGCCTGCCCTTTGTCCCCTGCCTCTTCCCTCCCAAACCCAGCCTCCCCGCCGCCATCCACTGGGCCAGCTGGGTGGTGCAGGGCTCTGGTCTCACTGACCCAGGCCTGAATTTTCACTGTAACATCAATAAGATGAGGAATGAGATGAGGAAGGCCCAGCCAGCCTCAGTCTGACCCTCCGTTCTCCTGCTCCAAGTGCTGGCCTTGCTCCGAGTGCCTTTAGCTCCTAGGGACAGGGGTAGCACCATCCTTTGACCCCTGCTTGTTACCTGCTGGGCTCAGATTTGTCTGGGAGCCAAGGCAGCTTTTCCCACATCCACAGCTAAATGCCCCTCAGGACCCCTTAGCCTCCTCCCACACGCACCTCGCGTGATTTACCTCCGCCATCCTCTACTGCCATGGACGTCTGCTTAGATCGGTGATGTCCAGCCCCCTCGGCAGGAGACGGCTGAAAAGATGGGATGCCTTCTTCTTATGGTTAGTCCTGATCAGAGTCATTCTAGCCACTGAGCATTGGCCGTGTGCCAGGCACTGGGGACATCTGCGTGCGCTGATGGGGTTAATCTTCCAGCAGCATTTCAAGGTTGCAGTGACCACTTCCTTCCAAATGTGTCTCTGGTCCTGGCTGCCCTTCCCTGAGCCTCGAGTGGCAGAGGCAGGCGCTGCAGGGCAGCAGGGGCCTTCTTCCTGATCCCTGTCTGTTCCCAGGACAGTCATGGTCACGGCTGGAATCCCTCTCTCTCCAGACCAGAGCACAAACCTGCACCGGCTCGGGGGGTCCAGAACGATCTGCAGCGCAGCAGATCCGGAGTTCATTACTGCACTTCCTCCTGCTGCTTCTCTGTGTCCATTTCTCTGCACATAACACTGTGCAAGGGGGAGAAAGGGACTCCAGACAAAACATGCCGCCAGACTATCACCTTGTAACGTCTGAAACACGTTCTCCTCAGCCCTCACGTAAAGTGCTTGCAGTTGAGTTCTTTCAAATGCCCGGTTGTTTCCACTCCTGCGCAGGGGTCCCTCTTCCCACCCTCCAGTGGTACAAGGATGCCACGTCCATCAGCAAGCTCCAGGATCCCCGGTACAAGATGCTATCAAGCGGAGGCCTGCGCATCCAAAACCTGCGTCCCGAGGACTCGGGGATCTTCCAGTGCTTTGCCAGTAATGAAGGAGGGGAGATCCAGACCTATACCTACCTGGACGTCACCAGTGAGTCCTGCCCCCCCCGCAGCCAGACCCCCTGCGCTGGGCCCTCAGCCACAGCTCCCCACTCGGAAAACCGTAGCATCTGTTCTGCAAACGGACAGGGTGTGGGGGCCAGCAGTGACCCACTGTGGAGGGCCACCTCTCCGGCCCACGAAAGCCCACGTGCTAAGCCCCCAGGCAGCAAATACGCCCCATTGTCCCTATGCCCCGCCGCCCGACCTGCTCTCAGGAGAGCCTCGTGCTCTCCTCTCTGCTGAGAAGTGAGGGGACAAGTATCTCCACTTTTCTGGACTGAACTGGAAGGACTTTTCAGTGAATAGCTCATTCCTAATCTTTTTCTTTTGATCTTTTTCCCATTTTTTTATATTCACATTCTATTTTAGTTTTATCGAACAATTATAGTTCTTCTGTAAGTTTCTTTTGTTACCCCATTAGCAGAAATACTTTGGCACCCTGTCTTTGAAAACTAAAACAAAGGTATAGGTTTTCACTGTATCTGTGGGTTTCCTTTTTCAGCCCCACAGTTGTAATATTGTTCTTCTAAAATGAAGTCGTATTTAATGGTTATGGAATTATACCTTTTGGAAGCCAAATGCTGATATCCTCAGGTGTGAGAGCCGCTTGAGGAAGCAAATCGTGTCCCATATGCAGACAGCTCTCGTTTGCCTGAACTTAGGAATTTAAGGATTCTGTGTGTGTGTTTTGGTAAAGTAGGGGTCATTACCTTGAACCTTGTCCAGGGGTCAGATTTAGTCTCTGGTTTAGAGCATAGGAAACCAGTATCGCTTCAAATGATGGCAATAATATTGGGTACTTATGCCAGAAACTGAGTTTCACTCAATTAGAATTATTTAAAGTCTATCTTACAAGTCGGCCGGGCAGCTATGGGGCACAGATGAGCATACTTTTTTTTTTCCTAATTTATTTTAATTCCAGTATAGTTAACACAGTGTTATATTAGTTCATGCATTTAACAAACATTTACACAGCATCTGTGTCAGGCACTGGGTCTGTCGGGCTTGGGGACAGAGCTCCGAGGAAGACATGCGAGGTTCTCACGCCTCCAGGACAGAGGTCAGGAGGCGGGGAGACAGACGGCAAAGGAGGAGTAATTTAGCCAGGGATGAGGGCTGGGAAACGAGCAGACCCCCAGGTCCTCCCGGGGTGACCAGGGAGGCCTCTCTGAGGGTGGTCAGGTTGCATTCCTTGTGATGCTGCCGGAGCTGAGGCCCAAAGGTGCAAAGTTTGGGGGGACATGGGTGTCGCGGGATGGGGGAGGCTGCAGGTGCTTTCCAGACACAAGCTTGGGGAGGTGTGTGTGCAGGGAGCAAGGAGACAGTTGGGACGCAGACTGGTGAGGAGCCAGGGGTCATGCTAGGAGGTAGTTTGGAGGGACAAGCAGGGCGAAGGCCCAGGAGCCCAAGGGAAGATTCTACCGGCTTTCGGCAGGGAGTGGCAGGGTATCCTTCATGGCTTCCACAGGGCACCGACGGCCGGGTGTAGGATGGCCAATGCAGGGAACAGCGGGAGGCTTAGGACCCAGGAGGAGGCCACTGTACTGTCGACTTGGGGGCCCCAGCCAGGGAGGGAAGCAGGGGGCTCTGGGATTTGCTTTGGAGGTGGCATCCACAGGGCGTAGGTGGTTTGTGGTAGAAGGAGAGGTGGCAGCAGTGCTTCGGTCCCAAGTTTCATCCACTGGTCCTAGGAACCTCAGGACCCTTATGGATTGGGGACATGCAGATCAGAGTAGAAAAAGTCGCTGAGTCTCGCTAAAGCCAGCCTGAGCTACCTACCACCGTCTCAGTCTGACTGGGGGCTCTCCGGAGCTGCCCCCCAAGGACAGAAAGACGCCCCCAGCGCTTGGGCCCCGACACTTCCTGGAAATCCCTCACTGACGTGCTTCAAATCTGGTTATTTTGTGAAAGTGTCATCCTTTGGGTAATATTTAATATTCAAAAATCCAGTTTTTCTATTTTTCCAAAAGTACTAAACGTGAGCTTGTTAGTTTTACCTGAATAACTGTCCCCCTCGTTAACGTCCACCTGAAGCAGCCGCTCCTGGCTCCTGCACTCGCCCGCTTGCGTGCCCATTCCACCATGAGACTAGGGTTCTCTTCAGGTTGTAAACACAGGCAGCTCCTGGGGGACAAATAAGGGAAGGTTATAGTCACTCCTGAAAGGTTTTCCTCCTTTATTGCTACAGTTATCTCTGTGATTAGTCCCATAAAAGCCCATATGGGCTACCCCGGCAGGCAGGTCTGAGCGCGTCTGGGGACAGCACACTGAGTATCTCCCTGTTGGGTCCCGCTTAGATGTCGCCCCAGCGTTTACTCAGCTTCCGGTGGACACCACGGTCACTGATGGGATGACGGCCGTCCTGAGGTGTGAGGTGTCCGGAGCCCCCAAGCCCGCCATCACATGGAGGAGAGGTAGGTCGCCAGTGCGGCCTGGCCCACACGCGGATGAGCCCATCGGCCCAAGCCATGTGTGTTTTCGTTCCCGCCCTCCTTCGTTCATTCAGTGAAGACTGGCAGCCACCTGTGGGGCACCTGCCTGGCGTCAGACGCCTGGGCCACCAGAGTGAGCCAGACGGGCAAGGCCCCCAGGAGCTACACAGAGCTTACCTCCATGAGAGGAAACAGCCGTGTTTTGAAACATGGGAATATCCCTATTTTCTGCCTCAGCCCTTCATAGGGCTCCTTAGGCTTATGAAGGGGTTCCCCCAAAATACCAGGGAGTGGATTCGGAGACGTGCCACCAGGACCCAGTGTCCCCATTTGTGAAACGAAGGTTCTGTTAAAAATTAAGAATAATATCCTTGCTCTTGTAAGAAAGAAGAGTGTCGAGGTTGCACACCTGAAACTGATAGGATACGTAAGCCGATGAGACCTCGGTTCACAAAAGGCAGAGAAACCAAAGCCTGGGTGACACCCAGGTCCTTCTCGGTGTCCCTTAGCGGAGTGGCTGCGGAGGGATGAAGCTTCACTGAAATAGGAAACCGAGAGAGAAAGATGCTTCTGGCTCGTTTGACACACGTGATGCTCTCGGTGTCACCTGTTTTCAGTCCCTGTGAGGAGGGGCTTCATGCCTCGGGCTTGCTCTCTAGTTCCAGCTCCTTCCGCAGGCACGTGTGTCACTAAATGAATCACATACATGGTCCGTCCTTAATAAATATGTGCTGACACGTGTGGGTTCACGTAAAGGCCTCATCACACCCTCAGACCATGGCGCTCAAACATGAACGTCTGAGGAGCTCCAGGCCAGCAAGCAAGAGGGCGTTCTTCTATCTTACACATACTTTGCTCTCGCGATTCAGAACGTAATGATAGCTTTACATAGAAAAATCTTCAAGCGCATACAGATATAAGGAAACTCAGAATCAGTCAGCCAGAGATAATGACCGCATACATGGTTCATAATTTATTTAACCAAGTTTCTCAATTTCTGACAATTAAGATTTTTTTGGTCTCCATTATCCTAAATTATGTTAAAGGGAATGGCTTCAATTACTGTTGTACATAGAGTTTTCACTTCATTATGATTGTTTCAAGTCATTTCCTTGGTCTTGGTGTTAACACTCCCGCTTTCTCGACTTTTCTTCAGGAAAACATATTTTGGCCAGTGGCTCCGTGCGGATTCCTAGGTTCATGCTTCTGGAGTCTGGGGGTCTGCAGATTGCCCCCGTCTTCCTCCAGGATGCCGGCAGCTACACCTGCTACGCAGCCAACACGGAGGGGTCCCTGAACGCGTCCGCAGCCCTAACCGTTTGGAGTAAGGACTACAGGCCATGTGGAACCTTCTGTTAATCACAGCTTAATCGCCATGTCAGCTGTGCTTAGGGATGTCAATATGCCCTTGGACTCTCTAATTGAATCATAAGAGAATGATTATTTTTACAACTAATTTATAGAAATCTGTCGAGTAATTAATTTTTCAGTTTCTGAAAGCGTAATTAGAAACTGTATTCAAAGATTTAATGGGAACGTTTCCGGAGAGAGAAAAGAGGGACTTTTTACAGTCAGTGGCAGAGAGGGTATTAGCCCAAATGAGCCCAAATGACAAAACCTGTGGGGCCGTTAATTTTGGAAGCTTCGCGTAAAGAAACCGAATCAAGAGTTAACGTTTTAGAGAAAGTATGGTTTTTTCTATAATATCATTATAACCAACTCAAACACTCCTAGTATATTAAACATGAGTGTTTTCTATGTTAGGAGTGAACTGGAGAAAGATCTTTGTTATTTCTCCAACTTTTGTTTCTTTATTGAGAACACCATTTTCTGAAACAGGAACAGATCATTTTCCAGACGTAAGGATTCATTACTGAGTATTTCTGTCCACCACCAACCCCCGCCCCGACCCCGCCAAAACTTTTAGCTTCACTTGCTGGCGTACTTTTTCCTCTTTTCTTCATCTATAAGTATGTTACTAAAATTGATAATAATAAAAATCATTGTTCAAAAAATCAAAAGACAGGGCTCACGATTTTTTTAAAGTTTTATCTATAGGAAGAGAAAAACTTTTAATTTGCATCAGTGATGAATTTGTTAAAACACTATCCTAAAAGAGAAACTGAATTACCATGCTTTATTTCATGTCTGTTTCGCTCTCTACGATGTAGTTCGTGTGCACTTTAATCAATGACCTTACTGATTTATTGGGTATTCTACAAACACCAGGAGTTTTAGAAAGGAATGAATTCAACCCCTCCCCGATATTGTCGGGTACCCAAAAAAAAAAAAAAGATTTTTGTCTTATTTCATGGCCCACTGTGTCCACCCACTTCCTACTGGTCACGTGTCCCTAACATGTTAACCTTATATTTAACAGCTTGTGAAGGGTTGTTGTCTGCATGTCTGTAGGTCACGCACCAGAAAGTTCTGTAGATCTGCTAAGATTCAGATTCTAACAGCACTAGAGCAATAGGTACGCTCATGCAGCCTGCCTCCCCCTTCCACAGACAGTAAAGCTCACATGTTTTCCTGCACATTTGGCCACAAGTAGTCAGGCTAGGGGCCGACCTCGTCTTATGACTCCCACATTTCAGAGCCGTGTTCACCTCAGAGGGATGCAGCCGGGGGGACCCCCAGCACAGGGCTTTTGCTGGGGCCTTAGCTGTGGTCCCCACCCTGACCCGTGCCCAGTGTTGGGCGAGCCACCATGCCTCAGAGCAACACCTTCTAGTCCAGAAACCTGGGAGTGGTGCTCTCACAGCCCTCCCAAGGTTGTTGTGAGATTAAGTAAAATAATATAAATGAAAGCACTTTGCAAAGTCATGAAGTGCCGTGCAGACAGCAGAAATGACCAGAATGTTAATGATCTTGGGAAAGAACCAAGATTCTCACCTAAGACTGCAGAACCTCATAAACCTCGGCACATGCTCGTTATTCTCAATGTCTCCCGGAGGGTTTAGAGGTTCGGGAGTGGCCCTTATGGGGAGGGAGGCCCGACAACCGTGGCTGCAGCCTGGGAAGGCTCGCTTTCAATTCCCTGAGTGTTTCCCAGCGCTTCCATTTACGCTCGCTTTGCCAAGATGAGAGAAAACTTGGAGGTTTTGTTGCCAGATGACCAATTCATTCCCCTCCTCCCACCGAGGGAGGAAACTCTGGAGCATGTAATTTTGTCTGAGCTGTGACTTATGTCTTCACAGATCGCACGTCCATCGTTAACCCTCCTGAGGACCGCGTGGTGATTAAGGGGACCACTGCCACGCTGCACTGCGGAGCCACTCACGACCCCCGGATCGCCCTCCGGTCAGTTCCATCACTTACGATATCTGGGGCTCGTTCGTGTCCAGGGAGCTTAGGAACTGACGTGAAGATGGGAAGGGAGAATGTGGGAAGCTTTGATTTCAGCCACAGATCCCTGATTATGGCATCTCACAGTCTTGGGCTCCATCATTAATCACACAAATCCCATTTTCTACTTCAGCCTTATGTATTATTTACAGTGAGCTATGTTCCACTTCATGACTTCAGTACAGCTTTTCATGATTTTTCTGCCAAGGTTAATACACTATCTGTAAAACGTACTTGTCAGAGGCTGATACTTAATGAGAGAAAAATCTGGAAGGATCGAATAGGATTTCAGTGGTGTTTACGCTGGGCCGTGCAATACTCAAGAGGGGTTTTCTCTGCTCTGGGATGGTTTTGTTTTGAAATGGGGAGCAAGGGAGACCCACACCCAGAAGAAAGGCAACCACAGTCCCCTCGTGCATATAGAGAAGTACTTGTAAAGATGGGACTGTGTGCCTCGAAGCTCCACTAAAGGCATCGGAATATCCAGTCTTTGTCTGAGTTCGGACGGGACGGTAGCAATGAAACATGTGACTTTTCAAGTAAATGTGTAACAGGAGACACAGGTGACCGTGGGTGGTAAGTTTCTTCCCAAAGAGTGGCCAATTTCAGAGTAGTTTTTAATTTTCAGAACCAGCCTGGAAAATAAATCTAGAAAGAAAGATAAAGTCCTCCTAGAATTGTCTCTCTGGCCTTAGCCCAGAAGGCATGCGCTTAGCCAAATGGATAGAATCGAGATGCATTCCTCCTTTCTGGAACGTCTCACTCTGGGCAGAGGGAGGTGGCGGCTGCCACATACATTATTAACTGGATTCAGAGACTGAGCTGCTTTCTCACTCTTCTTGGGCAGGTGTTTGGCAAATCATGAATTTCCGTGCCTCCACCTGGCTCTCTGGAGTTCCCCAGAGCTCAGAAGCCAAGTTTGGTTTAGTTATGAGAATGTCGGATACAAAACCAACAAGCAGAAACTAACAGTTTCAGGATTACCTAGGGAATCCATGGAGGTCATCTTCACGAGAGCTGTCACTCCCAGAAAAGAACCCGTTCATCTCTAAATGGTTTGGGCGGAGGATTCCAGAGAAAGGACAGATAAGCTGGTTTTCTGCTACTCTGTGAGCTTACATGGAACCCCTCTGGATCCATGTGGGTTTCTCAGAGCTTTTATGTGTGATTAAACAAACAAAATTGGAGCCTCCTTCCTGAACAGGACTGCAGTCACTCACTCTTGGGGCACCCCTCGTGCCCGGGTTTCTCTGCCCCAAGAGCATGGGTCCTAAGGGACAATCGCAGCTGGACACTGTACCCCCTAAGTGAGCAGTTTATTCATTTCTTTCTGGGGAGACCAGGTCTGTTCTGCTTCAGGGTACTGGCAAATAAGCAATTTATTAATGTCTGTGCTCTGTGCGTATTAAACCTTTAAAGAACTGGGTACGTTTTGTAAGTCCAGGCAAATTATTTTGGAAAGGAAAGCCAGCACTTTGATCCCAGCCAGCAGTGAGTAGTGGCTCCTGTCCACTGACAGCCAGATGCTGGGCACACTCTTACTTGCTCCTACATTCAAAAAGAAAAATGTGTGAATGTGGTCATAAATAAAAAATTAAATGAGAAAGAAATGCAGTTTTAAGGACGCTTTGCCAGAATGGTTGGATTTTAAGAAAACACGTTTATGGGGTATGATCTGTCGTTTTCTAGAAGTTGGGTAGTTCCCCTCTGAAGAGTTTTTGGACAGTCATTGCTTCCTCTCTGGTCAACAACCCCCTCTTCCAGGCGCATTCCTGGGTGGGAAGGTGAAGTAGATTTAGGAAATGACAAGTGTGATCATGACACGACAGACTTCCTTCTCTAAATCCAAAGACCAGATCAGTGTTCCCCATGGTCCTCCCTGACCCGTTTTTGACTTCAGCGTCTGTTGTTGTATTGTGACCAAGATAGCTCGTTGCTTTTCTTTTTTCTTTCTTTTGGATCTATTCCCATGTCATAAAATTCACCCATTTAAGGAGCACAGTGCTGTGGCTTCTGGTCCACTCACAAGGTGGTCAGTTGCCTGTGGCCCAGATCCTAACTCTAGGCTCTTGGCTGGATCCTAACTGGAGATCTTTTCTAACTCGTGACTCCGTGCTTGGCCTACAGCTACATCTGGAAGAAGGACAACACAGTCATCACCCCAGCTAGCAGTTCCAGGATTGTGGTAGAGAAGGATGGATCCCTCCTCATTAGCCAGACGTGGTCTGGTGACATTGGAGACTACACCTGTGAAATTGTGTCTGAAGGAGGGAACGACTCCAGGACGGCCCGGCTAGAGGTGATGTGAGTGTCGCCACCGTGTAGCCTAACTGCCTTGCCTCCCCATTATCTGCAGGATTACGGGCCACTGTCCTGACTTCCAGTGACTGTCACTTAACACACGTGGTGCCATAGTGGGTCCCAAGCCAGCACTCAGAGGCCATGGCCTTACATTGGGGTTTCACCAGATCCTCGAAATTAAAACATTGCACTCTTGGTTTAGAAAATTGATACTTGGTTTTCATTCTCCTCCTCTCTGTTTCCCTCATTTCCCCCATTGGCACCGCATCGTGCTGGGCCCTGTTCATTGCACCATGTGTGAGGAACACTCAGTCTGCTTTGTGGCATGATGCCTGTCAGCACTTGCCATCGGCGAGGAATGTTGGGGTCGGCCTGGTGAGACAAGTCCATTCCATGAGAGCTGGCTGCCTCTCTGCGGGGCAAGGACACACTCTCCATGAAGTCTCTGGAAGTCCTAAGAATAGCAAGAGGCTGACCTGGACTTCCTGGGGGTCCCTGGGGCCCAAGTGGGAAACTACCACCCTCCTCTGTCCCTGGGCCTTCTTTAGTACAGCTGCTCTCTGTTCATGGGCAGGGGCTGAGGAGCCTGCTGACAAATTCCCTTTCTCTGACATATTTATTTTTTGAAGAATGGTGTCCTCCCAGACAGTCCCTGAACAAACATCCAACAGTGACTCCAAAGATATGGTAGCCCTGTGAGTCCAATGTCCTAGGGCAGCCAGCTCTGGGGGTGCGGCCAGCAACCAACAGGGTCCTGCTGGGCCCGTAGGAAAGGTCTCTGCCCCTCCATCTGGGAAGGGTTCTACAGACAAAAGCCACTCCCGAACACATGGTGTGAATGGTTTGCATATAGGGTCAGTCTCATTTGTCTTTGGATCCCTAGACTCTGGCCAAGGGGATGAGAATGAGAAAAACGCAGGCTGTGTGCTACGCACAGCGTCCCGTGTCTGTTGCACACACCCATGAACAAGCGAGCAGACGGGCCACTTTGTGCTGGTCTCTCTTTGTGGAATTTGGTGGATTAATGATGTGTAGCAACAAATCCAGAAAAGTCTTATTTGTGCCTCTAGTACCTGGAAAAGCCCCTTCTACCTCCTCATTGGCCTCTGTAGGGTGACCCGTTGTTCTCGTGTGGGTAGACATTAGTCCTTTGTTAGTCAGGGAGCAGTGGGTGCCCTGCAGCCCCAGGAGACGTGTGGGGGGCTTGGTGCCACAGCCACAGGCCAGTGTGCTGGGGGCCGCTGTCCAGACGGCTGCCCGAGTGTGTATGGATGTGCCAGGTTTCTGCGCCCCAGCTCTAACCTCTGCACCTGCTGACCCTGGGCTCTCTGCCCTCCATGCTCACCTAGCCCTCGCCCGGAGTCTTAGCCTGCTGCTGCCTCCATGGTGGGGCCTCTGTCTTCTGCCATCCCCCCCTGAAGGGCTAATGCCTCCTCTAGGGCTCAACCAGGGGGTCGCCCCTGGGTCGGGACACCAGATGTCTCACAGCCTCCTGGCCCTCGAGTGGACCTTCTGCCAGAGCCCTGGTTGTCCGGGGGCGGGGTGTGAATTTTCACCATTCCTTCCCTACTGAAGCAGACACACCTGGATGGCACACCTTTGGACTCCAAGTGCCTGGCAGTGCGCTGGGACCCCAGCAAGGCTCCATAAATATACATTGGCTGGTAGATGTGCCCATGAATGGATAAATGTGTGTAGGTTACCGGCCACTGGCTGGTCGTCCTTCTGATTGGCTCTTCCCTCTGAGGCTCACACTCCCCAGGCTGTTCCTCCTAAGCACACAGGCTCGGATCCCACTATGGAGAGCTCAGGCCCCCTACTCCCAAACCCCTGTTCGGCTCTGGCCCTGTGTCTTTCTTCCTCCTGTCTTTCCTCCTTCCGTCATGTTGGGGTTTTTTTTTTTCATATTTTGATAATATTGGAGTATATGACCAGCAAATTCACATAATCCACTGTGCTATTCCCATTTTAAAAACTACCTTTGAGAACTCTTAGATCATCCATCATTGGTATCAAATAAATAAGTGTTAGCATTTCGTAAAGACTCTGTCAGCAGAAGCCAAATTACCTGCTTCCAATACAGTGCATGCTTTTTATTCCGCACAGTTTTTATGTTCTACTGATTTACATATCTTCCCTTCTATTTGCTTATTTGATTTCCTCTGAGTAAAATGCATTTTTCAGCAAATGTTGCTGTATCTATAAAATAATGGGCTTTCTGTAATGGTAAAACACCTCATCCCTAAATATAGAAATATTTGCAGATTTGTGATTCAAACCAATTTAGGTACAACGGGTTGCAGAGCTGATTTGGAAGCCCGTGGCTCCTTGTGAATTGTGAGTGCAATAAACACTCCACTCTTGCAAATCTGAATGAATTGAGGAAGCTGTAGGTTACAGCGTGGTCTATCTTTAGATCCAAATAGGTCTTAACTCTACATCAGTAATGACAACAGTAATGATAATAGTCATAAGTCACGATTGCATGGTGTTTTGTGCTTCTCAGAGAACTTTCAAATCAAGCTCCGTAACATTTCTGTGATTTACTGAGATGACCAAAAAAAAAGAAAAAGAAAAAGGGAAAAATCTCATATTGCAGAAGTGACTGAGAGGTACTTAACGGCTAAATAGTGTCCTTCAAAAGAGGCTGAAAGCCTGCTTCCCCTACCTCCCCACTTGAGCTAAAAGCTACTTTGTTAAATATAGAAATTAGGGGCGTCAGAAGTGGGCTTTGCAGAAGCAGACCGTCCGCTGGCTTGCTCTCGGCCTGTCTCGTCCGCTGGCTTGCTCTCAGCCTGTCTTTAGCGAGTTTCAGCGCCCTCCTCTGTGCCAGCCTGGCCAGATATGTATCGCCTTACCCCTAGGACAGTGCTGAAGAAGGCACAGTTCTGGCAGGACCACAGGGGCCAGCAGGTCCTCAGGGGGTGCCGCCCACCAGCCAGGCGGGACTGAACACCCTGCTTCCTGACTTTGGGCAAGTTAGCCGCCACGTCTCAGCCTTGGTTTTCCCTACCGTGAGCTGGATGTGTTGTCATGGCCATATAGGGCTGTTGTGAGGTTTGACTGAACCAGCGTTTGTAGAAGCCTGGCCTGGAAGCCAGTTTCAGGTGGGTACTCGATAAATCACAGCTCCTCTTCCTCCCTCACCATCTCACAAGAAGGGCCGTGACTCCTTCAGCAAGGGCAGCCTCCCCACACCCAGGGCCAGGAAGTTTCCCCTGTATCTTGCTTTCTCTTTGACCACACTCTGTGACCTTCAGACCCACTACGTATGTCTCTCTGCTGCTGAGCCCTCTGTGCCTGCAACTGTGCCAGGTATAAATGTCCCATAAACGTCAGACTGAGCCTTAACTCCCTCCCATGAGGTTGAATTGGGCTTGTGTAATTGGTATCACAGAGGAAGGCTAATTTATGAGGGGTCTGCCTTCATCGCCTCCCCAAGAGGAGAGACTCCCACAAATCCCCACGGTCCCATGTTGTGCCCTGTAAGTTAACCATATGCAGGCCGTCATGAGATGCCGGTCACTGATTGGGTGGCCGTGTCTTCCCTGCTAATTCACAGGTGCCTCACAGGAAGGAGCTAGGTTGGGATGGCCCCATACCCCAAAGCATCTTGCTATATTGAACACACCCAGGGGACCAGGCTCCTAGGGTTTTATGGATTGAGTAATTATTAATCATTTAAAGACCCAATTAGCTTTGCATCTTTCCTTCTGAGATCAGAGACTAATTCTTAGGAGCCTGGAGTACAGAGAAAAACCTAATTTATGGAGCTGACTTGACGATCAGTCCCTGAGGCAGTGGGAGAGGTTTCTCAATAAAGCAACATCTGACAAAGCCATAATAAGGAGTGAACAATTTAATACTGCTTCTCAAGGGCTCTCAGGCCCCCATCATCTTCATTCTCTGGGTGAGGTCGGAGAAGATGTGTTTGACCAGGGTCATCATTTGTGCATTAAAGGGACAGCACTTCCACCCGGAAAAATACTCAGTTGACCCTGTTCCGCACAGTGAATCCCCCCATGGCCACAATTTTGCCAATTGCTTCAAGTCTTTTTCAAAGCTGTTTTCCCCTAACACGCTTGGCTTAATCTCCTTCCCATACAGTCTTGGTTTCTTGTTCATCTCCAATAGTCTTGTGTTATAATTTGCTTGATGGTGACTCCCCCCCAGTTCTCTTTAAATTACAATGTGACTCAGCACCGACTTCACTGCCATTGCTCCCAGATCCCCTTTCATTTGTCACCCTGTCTGCATATCACTGTCTGTGAGTCACTGTCCTGATCATTTATCTCCTTTCAAAGTTGGCAGAGAAATGCCGAGACACAATCTATTCCTATTAGATAAGATTCTCTGAAATGGATTCAGAATATATTAAAGCCTCCTTTATCGGTTATTGATGGGTCAGTCAAGTATTGCACAAAGCTTAATTTTCTTGATAACCAAAACTTATCATTTAAGGAAACAGTTTACATTTCCAATGTATATTAAAAAGTTCTTTGCATTGAGAAGAAGATAGTACTGAACACAAGAGACACTATAAAGAGGATTTTCCTATAGGACTGAGGCTGGAACTAGAAAAAATCTAAATTTCCTTCCGACTCTCAAGTCCTGTAGTGTATGTAAAAGGTTACACTGCTCATTGGGCGACCATCTTGGGCGTGACCTTGAGCCCATGAAGAAGATTCTGTGGGGGCAGTGGTGGATGGAGGCTCATTGTTTCTTGATGCATCACATCATATCCTTGGGCACCACTGAGCTTGTGACTCCCTGTTCCTACATTAAATGTCTCAGGTCTACTTTGTCTTCATAGTTCCAAAGTCTTTTCAATCTCCCCTCCATCTCAGGCCCCTGGCTGCCATGTTGCCATTCAGAGTGCCCCCTTCTAGCAGGCTCTAGGGCCTTCTCGTTCTTGGTGGCTTTTGATCAGCGAGGAGGAGGGAAGTCAGAAACCACTCTTACTAGAATCAAGGGCTGAATGAGAATCAGCCAGCTCTGAGGGGCAGGCAGGGACTGTGCACAAGCACCCTCCAGGGGCAAGTGCTCAGGTCATTTTCTCTCACTCCTGGAGTGGCTGTGACTGGCCCACAGTCTACGGAACACTCCACTCGCCCAGAAAAAAGCTGTCTGGTCACCTGTCAGATTGGGCATTTCTTAGCTCTCATTTTAGGCTGAGAGAAGCATGATCTGAAATTGAGTGGAAGACCCCCATATTTTCCCAGGTGTGGGAAAGATGTGCTTTCAAAATTTAGAAGTGGATCCAGCGTGGCCCATGTAGGGCCACAGGACAGGGTGTACAGAGATGCAGTAGTTTCTCTGGGGCCGCAAGCTGACACTCCTGTTGTCTAATAGGAGCCTGTTTCCCCTACAGGCTTGGGTCCAGTTCATCTAAACTCAAGGTCCAGAAGGGCCATTCTGCCAGGTTTGTCCCCAGTATGCTGTGCGCCCCTTCGCCATCTCCTCTCAGAGCCTGGATGCCTGGCTCCCTCCTTAACCTCTCACGCAGCTTGTATCTCAGAATCTGTCCTCTCTCCCAACCAATACACAGATGTCGTGTGATATTTTATCCAGTCCCCGGGACAGTTTCCAGTGAGCTACCCTTGGGGTCCCGGTTCCAGCCCTGGAAAGTTGATGTCACAGAGCTAGCCCAGAAATTTTAAACACATGTGTCTCTTACTTGCCTTCCTCAGTGACCCAGCGCAAACCCTGCGTTCCCACCACTAGCCCCCAAACCACCCCCAGTCTTAGCCTTGCCATTAGGCCATTCTCCTTCCTTATCCTTTCTGCCTAAGGGAGCCCATACCCCTCCAGCCATGTGACACCCCCCCCATAAGCTGACCCTTGATGCAGCCCTGCTTTGCATTCCTGCCCAACATTATCTTCAGAACCATCCTGTGGCTCCTGACCTGAGGTGTCCCATCTGCATATGGACCTCATGTCCCTCCTTACGTAGCTTGTCAGCTCTGGGAGAGCAAGAAAGTAGCAGCGTCTCCCTTGGGATCCAGGGAAAGAAGAAAAGAAGGGAGGAGAGAAATTTC
Source organism: Lontra canadensis (assembly GCF_010015895.1). Taxonomy (NCBI): domain Eukaryota; kingdom Metazoa; phylum Chordata; class Mammalia; order Carnivora; family Mustelidae; genus Lontra; species Lontra canadensis. The sequence goes on along the minus strand of NW_022631039.1, from coordinate 12,403,897 downwards.
CTGCCCTAGAGAAAGGCAGATCCATAATCAGACAGGATACAGTGGGGTTCTGGCCCCTGTAGGGCTTCAAGATGTTTGGTGAATGGAAAAATCTATAAATTGCAATGAGAATCAAGAGGTAGAAGTGATTGGTTCTGCTTAAGAATGAGTCAAAGGTGAGAGGAAGACCAAGCCTCGGAGGCTGAGTTTCTGATTGGCGTGACCCTCCAGTCAATGGGACATCTCACGCAGTGGCTCTGCTCAGGGCGTTGCTGGAAGTTTGATGCTCTCAGGAGGGCACCCAGTGTGGGGAGGGGGCTAAAGAGTGTGGAAGGGGGTCACAGTGGATGCGGGAGCTAGCTCACGGCATGACCCTGTGCAGAGGCAGCCAGCAGGCCCTTCAGGAGGGTCGTATGTCATGGCTCTCGGGAGAGCCAGTGTCAGTTGAGCTGAGGCTGGTCTGTGGCAATGAGGGGCTGGTGTTCTGGCCATTTCTCAGGTACAGTAGGTCAGACGTAATGACTACTTAGATGCGTGTGACTGTGAACGTGGGAGCGGGGATGGGTGTGTAACCACTGATTGTGAGAAGGACGAGCAAACTAACACCCTGTTTTGGTGGGAAGAATAAGTCACGAGCAGTGTCAGCCTCCAGAAATTGTTCCTCTGAAATGTGTCCTTGGACTTGCCTCCTGCCCACTGTGAGATCCTCTTAGGACCTCCCAGCGCCTCTTTCCATCACCCTGGTCCTTCCAGGCTCTTACGGCTCCTGGATCTGCTTCCAATCCTTGGGGCTGCATGTACATCTCTCCTCCCGACTTGAAAGTGAGAGGGGGTGGCCCTCAGGCCAGTGAGTGGCCGTGTCCCGAGTGAACAACAGCCTGGGACACCAACTATCCCAGTCAGCCTTCCCGGTTAGTGTTCATCATGTGAGAAAACGTCATACTTTAGGGGAAGTCTTTACAGTGTGATCCTGATCCCCTCGAGTCAGCACGCACCCCACAGCTGAAGGGCACCAGCACCGCTCCTCGCTTCCGACACCAGCCACAGTTCCACGGCCCCCAGGCCACCTGTGACTCTGACCAGCTCACTAGCGTTCGGAGCTTCCCACGACCCCAGCAGGATGGATGACTGCCTAGAACAAGTCACAGAACTCTGTCAAGTGCCCTACTTAGGATATTTGTCTTATTATAATGGATAAAATCAGGTCCAGACATATGAAGAGAGGCAAGGGCAAGGTCTGGGAGGGTCCCCAACACACAGCTTCCACGTCTTCAGGAGGCGTCATCCTCCTGGCACACGGATGTCTGATGACTGACCAGGAAGCTCAACCAAGCTTGGTGTCCAGAGATTTTACTGGGATGTCCTAGTTGCTGGCCACATGACTGAGCTCAGTCCCCAGCTCCCACTCCTTCCCTTCCAGGAGATCACAAGGTCTGGCTGATCTCACTGGCTCAAAGACCCAACCCTCTAACCACATGGTTGGTCTTTCCAGCACAGTGAGTCCCCTCCTGGAACTCTACAGGGGCTGCCCTGAGTGCCGTTGTTGGCATAAACTCAGGTGTGGCCCGACGGGGGCCCCACGAAGATCAAAAACTGTCCCTCAGGAATTTCCAGGGGTTTAGAGTTCTACCTCAGGAACCTGGGGTGAAGACCAGACCAACTCTTGACGATACCACAGTCTTATTTGGGCTTATTTATCCAAGTTTATCTCAGTTTGTTGTCACGTGGGACTGTTTCAACAACTTTGGTCTAGGTTTCAGAGCAAACTGATCTCAATAGGAAATGGGGTGTGAGAGAAGATTAGGTATTTTACGCTGGCATTCCCTTCAGATTGGCCTTCACTGGGCATTTAAGGGAGAATCAGTAACTGGAGAACTCAAAGAGAAATAACAAACAGGTCCCTCTCTGATTTAAAACCAACTCACAATTAAAGAGAAAACAAGCCAACGTCTCGAACTCATGTTGCTTCTTTATTGTACTAATTTAAAGTTTCAGTCTATCCTGGAAATATTAGTCTGTTTATTAACAGTGTGCCTGGGTTAGAGAGAGCCGTGTTTCTTAGGTAGCTACAAGCATCTAACGGCTTAATAAATTTCACAATGAGTACGTTTTTAAAATTAAAAATCTCAAGCATAATTATGGCTCTTTGTGCTGACCTATGTGGGCCAGTAGTAACTGATGCCTAAGAGACCAAAACCTAGTTAGTGGGTGAATCAGGTCCACGTGGCACCCCTCTCCCAGCACCTCCTGGAGACATTTCTAGAAGAAACCGTTCCCAACAGTGGCCACAGGACAGGGTGCTGTCCCCGATCCGCGAGATGGAGAGGGAAAGCCCCAGTCTGGGGCCTCTTAGGATCGTCTGGCAGTGGACCCTTGGTGGCAGAAACCATGCAGCTGGATTTTGAAGCTTTGTCCCTGGTAAATCCCCGTAAACCGTTGGCAGTATTCATTTGCTCTCATTGTGTTTCCATTCTAGAGCCCTGCTGATGTGTTAGTTCCTGTTTCTAGGGCATTTATTAGTTACAGTTTTCTCTACATTCCCCTGAGTCCTTCCCCCAAACCCTGTTTGTTACCCAGCAGAAGATGGACTGAGCCCAGCCCCATGCCATCAATAGGGAGCCCTCCAGGAATTCATGCGGGCGCTTCAGCTAAGGACCCCATGTGCTAGCGTCCAAAACTCTCATGTTCAGTCTTACTCCCTAGCTTTTTCCTGGTGATGGCTTCCTGCATTTCCATGAACAGCTTCAAGTTGTAAGAACTAATTGCCGATGGAGTTTTCTCAATGAAATATCGTACTGTATTAGATACTGGCCCTCCCCACCCAACTAAAGTTAGAGTCGTCAGGTGCGTAATCTCCACGGGAAAGATCAGATCAAATTTCTGGTAGAAAAAACAACACTGTGAATGCGGAAGGGTTTTGGGGGGCAGTGGGGGAGGGGCATTTGGGTTTGGGGCATAGTTTATGTTCTCCGTCTTCCGGACGTTGCCCACCAGGACTGTGCTGCGTAAAGACCAGGCTAAACGTGGACTCTGATGTGCGCTCTTCTCTTTTTGTTCCTTTGTGCCCAAGTGAGCTGCCTCACTCACCTCAGAACCTGCTGGCCAACCTGAACCCTTCCCACAGCCACACGGTGATGCTGTCTTGGGTTCGACCATTTGATGGAAACAGCCCAGTGCTTTATTACATCGTGGAGCTGTCTGAGAACAGTAAGTAGCGACGCCGAGTCATTGCTGTGGACAGCAGTCAGATTGCTCTCTGCGCACGTGACACCCTCCCCCTTTACTTCGGCCTCAGACCCCGAACAACTGGTCAAATGCTACGGATGCTTTGCAGAGTTCCAGTGAAAACCCCAGCTCTGGCTTCGGGGGAGATAGAAGGTGACCTGGGCGCCCAGGAGGGATGAGAAGGAAGCCTGGGGTCTTCCCGTGAGAGCCCGGATCTGGAGGCCGAGGCGCCACAGGGAGGCCACGCACACACCCGTTCGGCACCGTCCCCCCGCGGACTCGGGCTTGGGGAACAGTCTGCCTCCACCTGGGGCTGGCTGGGAGCCAAGCACAATACTAGTTGGCATCTTTGCATGTTTCCTCTGGCGCAGACAAGGGCTAAGTATTCCCGGGGCTGCCCCTTCTCCACCTGTTGGCCTCAGTCAGTGTGTTCTGGCTTTGCTTGAGCCCTGCTGGTCCTTCCCTCCTCCCCATGGGCCATGTGACGGGCTCCCCCAGCATCTCTCCTCCCTGCCACCTGCAATCTCTTCTTAGGAAGTCATGGGCATTCCTGTGATTTCAAGGGATCTCTTTTCCCTGAAAAGAGATCTTGGTCTTCAGCATCCTTGCCCAGACCTCTGGAGTCAGGCACAGAGTGTCGTCCCTCCCCATCTCTGGTGGCCTCACGCTTCCGTGTGAGGCCATGTAAATTCTTCAGACTGTGATTTCAAGTCCTTTTAACTCTGGCGGTCTTCACCATGTTAGTGTGGGCATTCAAGTCTCGGATCCAGCCCCACGGCACCCTTGGGGAGGCCTGTGTTGCTCAAGCTGGCAGGCCAAGAGTCGTCCTTGGCTCCTTTCTCCTTTGCCCGGCCCCACGCCCACATCCCCAGCTCACCCACGCTGCTGGCTTGTGACCTAGGATGAGCCGGTCCCTGCACCCCTCTCCAGCTCTGTAGGCCCCGTTCTCTCTTACCAAGACAGCCTCTAACTTGTCCCCCTGCTTCTACTCTTCTCTTCCAGAGCATTTTGCCACAAGCAGAAACATCTTAAAACATGAAGGACTTGTCCTCCCTGGATACACCCTGCAGGGCTTACAATGAAACCCACAGTCCTGGGTGCCTGCATGGTAGCACCTGCCCCCGCCACTCTCCCTTTATCATGTTATCTCCCCCGTGCTCCCGCAGTCCTCCCTGGGCCTCCTCCATGGGGGAGTGAGCCAGAACACAGGGAGCTGGGCTTCTGGGACATCTGTGTCACGGGCCCATGGGTTGTCTTCTCAGGATATCGTTATGATAAATGGGTCTCTATTCCAGGACAGCTAGGAATGGCACCCTCTCGGGGTCCCATCACCTGAGTCAGGCTGGCAGAAGTGCACAAGGCTGGTGGGCCCTGCTCACTTCCGCGGGGGTAAGCATCCCACATCTCTGCTCTTACTCATGCCGACCCACCTGCACGTCCCATAATGAGTAACTTCACCTTCTCTCCTAATGATCTCTCACACTTGCCTGTCGTCTCCTACAAGAGATCCTCCTTCTGATCCCCACATGCTCACGCTGCAGCAGGTCCTGTCTGACACTCATGTCCCCGCAGAGGCTGCTAGCTCACGGGGTCGGTCGCTGGCCAGGGTCACAGGGCCAGTGGGAGGTGACGGCAGGGTCCCCCCGGGGCTGTCTGCCTCCACAGCCTGTGCTCTTAACGAGCATCGGGCAGCTACAGAGATGGTCCGTGGAGCAGAGTCTCCTCCTAGCACTTCTGCCGTGGCTCTGAGATGAATACGGACCCAGGATGGCACACGTAGGTTTCCATCTGTGCGGAGGTGAAAGGGACCCGCTCTGTGAAACTGCCTTCATTGAAGGGTGACGGCTCCCAAGATGGTCCCCTGAGGGAGGTCCCAGGAGCAAGATGTGAGTCCCATCGCCTGGGTTTCTCAGTTTGCACCCTTAGCTGTGATGGCTTGGGTTGTAAGCCCCATCTAAGAGCCAGGCATACCCGAGGTCCTGGTCCCCATTTCCCAGGGAACCCCTGACAGCCCACCTGGTCTCTTTTCTCAAACTCTGGGGGGTTGGGGTGCGAATGGAACCTGGTCTGCATGCCACCGTCCATCGTGGCTTCAGCTCCACAGCTCTGGTCAAGGGGGGATGGCATCGGCATTCTTTATTAAAATAACCTTCCTGAGATGATGAGGGTTTCCTGAGGCTGCTGTGCTCATGCAGCCTGTGAGAACCTTCTGTATGGAGATGGTGGAGGCAGGAGCAGAAGTGTTGCCTTCGGGGTTCAGACAAACACGACCCTGCTGGCCATCTGTGTCCTTGAGACCAGGACCAGTCTCGTCAGTCTCTGTCTCCTCAGTCCTGACACCTGGTGGGCACCTGGCAAGTGAACCAAAACAAATCTCTCTCTGGTCAAGTCCCTTTGTGACACCCTCGGACTACAGTCCTAGTCCCTCTCCCTTAAGACCAGTGCTCCACTCTCCTCAGGTTACCAAAATAAGACATCGTTTCAAAACACCATAACTGCTGTTTTCTCGGCAGACAGCAGGTGTGCTGGGTTCTTCCAGGAAGCAGACTTCCTGTGCCGTCACGCCTTCCACCCGTGCGTCCGCTCACCCAACACTAAATCCCGACCAGCCATCGGCTTCACCCGTGGCATTCTGCCGGCTGCTGGGCTGCAGGGCCAAGGTGATCCATCTCTGCTCATTAACAGCAGGGAGAAGGTCACACTCATCACCACATCCTGCCACTTAACGAGCTCCCATGGGAGGACTCCCTTGTGCTGTAAGACCCTGGTATAAGAGGGACCAGCTGGGAGGTGAAGCAGAGAACCTTCGAAGGGGACAGGGTTATCGCATGGGTCAGGCAGAGGACGGGGCAGCATTAGCAAAAGCCCCAAAGCATGAGCCTCAAGGCCCGGTGAGAATAGCCAGCTTCGACAGAAAATGGGGAATGGGCTGGGACATTGCCAGGTGCCGTGGAAGTGTTGGCCTGGGAAAATTCTCCCTCACTCTTCGTGTCCTAGCTCAGTTACGGCTTTCCTCCATACTGTCCTTGACCCTTGACCCAGGCAGGCTTCCTCTTTCCCTCTTAGGGGTCTCTGTACCATTATGTATGTTATCCCTCGAGTACTTGGCACCGTGTGTGATAGTTACTGGTCTACATGTGTGTCTTCCGGGGAGACTGTGAACCCCATAAGGCCGAGCCGGATTCTCCCTGTACCTGTGACAGCCGGCAGAGAGCCTGGCACACACGGGTCCTCTCTGTGGCCGTTCAGTCATTTCACATGCCTACAAAAGGGTCTGAGAACATCATTAGTCCCTCATTCGCATCTGGCTCTCCTGAGCTTTCTGGAGCTGGCTCCAACTCCCATCTGTTTTTCCTAGAGAGACTGTGATATAGAAGAGTCCAGAGTAATCTACACTCTTACTATTACTGCTCAAAATATTATTACATGAAGAACCTAGAGTGGAAAGATGTGCTTATCTGTGTGCTGATTCCGATTTCTACTGTGCAAAATACTTCTGTGGGCGTTGCCGAAACCGTTCACAGCCTTGCCGGTTGCATAGTGGGCCTTGTTTCTGCCACGCCAAACAGGAAGACCTGCACTGTCCCCTGCGCCAAGGATCTGGTTTTTATTTTTACTAGGAAGCAGTGCCCTTAAGAAACAGCTGAACGTGCTGGCTAATTCTGGTTAGAAAGAACAGCTTAGCAGCAATACACTAAAATGGAAATGGTATCTGGCCTACGTTCTGCACTGTGCCAGCAGACGACTCGAAATAACTCCATCCACCCGGCTCCTCGGGACACTCTCTGCAGCCAGCTCCTCCTGACAGGCCGGTCAGTATGCCGTTCTGGAAACCGTGGCTCCTGCAGGGGCCAAACTGGCATGGTTCCGTGGCGGGGCAGGCCCTTTGCAACACCTGCCCTCGCCACACGCCAGCCATGACCAGAGGGCCTCTCTAGAGCTTTCATGAAGCAGAACTCTGCAGCTTCCACTGAGCCTTTGTCTGTGCACTTGCCTGGAGTCGAAACCCTCCACGGAGAGCACGCTGGGCCTCATGGGCACCCAGAGGACTGCCTCTCTGTGGGGTGTGATCATTCTCCTCACTGAGTGGGGGTTCAAAGAGGGCAGCAGCGTCTGAAGGCCTGGTTCAGGGTACCTGCCCGGCAGGGCTGAGAGCACACCGGGTCAGCAGGCAAGGGGACCCTGGGGGTCCTGGGTTAAGAGAGCCTGATAGCAAGGATGCAGTGAACGGGTCGAGAATTCTGGTGAACAGCTAGAGCATTTGGCCCAGTCTCTTAAGTGCTTGTTGAGTTGGATCAAGAATAATCTTTCTTTGAGATGATTATGATAACAAGGCAGGAGACTGCCAGAAGAAACTGTGAGGGCTTTGAAGTGGACTCAGAGACAGATCAAACCCACATGACTGGGCGTCTCATCCGGCAGCCTTCGGGGCTGGCTGTCTCTAGATGTCCACACTTTCCATTGCTTTCAAGCTGTTCCACAGCTCCGCGGCTCGGACAGAACTGAAGGGTAATGCGAATGATTCTCATCCATAGAAATGCAAATAAATCCTGTCTGGGTTATAAGTGGGTCTTGCAGTAACCAGTTATCACCCTGTAGACATTAACCGGGTTTGCATCTATCTGCGAATTCATTTGGAGTGTGCACTTTGAATTCCCTTTTCATCCTGTCGGAGCACCTTACTGGTTCCTTCCTGAATTAATGAGCTGCCTAAAATCTTTAGCATGGGTTCGTTTTGTATTTGGACGAGAGCCGCAATTTTACCTTTTAAAAAAAATGTATCCTTTCAGATGCGTGAGTTGGCCTCATACAGTATAAGAATCACACGTACTCATCGAATGAGCTTTCGAGATAACCCTGATCTTTGGGAGAGGCGAACCTTGTTTTAATCTAATCCTCAAACTGAACCCTTTGCCTGTGTTCCCTGAGCTGCACTAAGGCATTTATTCCACTGCTGAAATAGAAGAGTTGAGGTCTTTCTCCAGCTGGAAAGATTGTCTCTTTCCTATGAATTTTTTTTACACCGTAGCACACGTCTCCCCATGAGCAGTCATGCGGGGAACAAGCACCTTTATGCAGAGCCCAGGGCTTCGTTCTTCTCTTCACTTTTTTTAATAGATCCAGGTGTTCACAATTGTGGTTTCACCATCACATCTTACAATACTTGAATTTAATTAAAATATAAGGTAACTTTGTAATTGTTACTATTAAAGTTAGGCATGCACACTAATAGAAATCTAGAGCTTACTTGAAGCACAGCAACTGACAGCAATCATGACAGTCCCTTGTGAGATGAAAGCCAGCCCGTCTGTCCCATGTCCTCCAGGAATTAATGCCCGATGCCCTCTATCTTCCAGTTCTCCTTCCCTCCTGACTCTTTCCGCTTCGCGAAAATCCCTCCTCCTCCTCATCTCCCAGCCCTGCCCTCCTCTTTTCTCCGCAGAGAGCAGAGCCTCCTCGTCCTGAAGGGCAGGTGCAGGGAGCGGTCATGGTCCTCCCCAACAGCTGTGCAGCCCATGCCCTTGATCTCCTGCCACCCAGAGCAACTTGACTCCCGCCACCTTCTTGCTTCCTAGCCCTTCTTCTCCCAATCCTCTGGCCATTCCTTATGACTTGTCTGGAGACCTCCTTTCCTCTTCTCCCCAGGGCTCACCTGTTGTCAGTGGGTTGTCCCCTAAAACGTGTTTGTGACCTAGACCTCGGCCCTGGACCCCAGATTCACGTGACCAAATGTCCCCCAGACATCCTTGCCCAGCTGTCCCATGGGCTCAGCAAACTCAAACTGTCAGAACTCGTCATGTTTCCCCCAAAGTTGCTCCTTCTCAAGTTAAACAAACATTGTTTTGACTCTGTTCCCCACAAATAGTAAGGTTTACCTCATAAATGTTTCTCCAACCCATTGCCCTCTCTGTTCCTGGAGCCTCTGTCCCTAACTAGTTTTCACCCCCATCAGACGAGCTGTTCCAGTTGGCTTCCTCAAGTGTGCCCTCCCCGGGGCCATCAGCGGGAGCCCTCGAAATTCACATGTGCCCAAGTGAAGCCCTTCAGAGGTCCCTCAGAGAAGGGGCTGCAGCGGTGCTGGCTATGTACTCTGCTCCCCCAGAGTATACAGGGCTCTGCATGGCCTGGAGACTGGTCCCTAGGCCATCTTCAGGCCACACAACCAGCCCTGATTCCACCAGATACATTTCATTGCTTAAAGAATAGATCTAGGCTGATGAGCGTGATACATAGAGCTCTTCGTCATCCAGCTGCCACCTGCCTCTCCAGACTTATCTCCAGCTACTCACTGCTTTGCCCGTTAGCTTTAGCAACAAGGCACGGCTCGTGGATCCTTGCACCGGCCAAATATCCAGGGCTGCAGGATTTCTCTCCCCATCCCTTCCACTCTGTCTCTAGTCAACTCCTTGTAGCATCTCCTCTAAGCAGTGTCCCCTGTCTCCCCTTCCAGGGAACACTGTTCCCAGGTCTTGCTCTTGGAGGGAGGGGTTGCTGCCCCAGGTCTCCATCTCCGGGGTGGGCACTGTCCTAGAGCCTCTCTGGGGAGGGGGGGACTCTCTCCAGGTATTCCCTTCTGGGGGGCACTATTCTAGATCTTCTCTGGGGGGGGCACTGTTTCCAGGGCTCCTGCTCTGGGGGGTGCTGTCCCAGGTCTGCTCTGGGGTGGGGAGCGCCGTCCCAGGTCTCCTGTTCCAGTGGTGCTGAATTACCCTGGGGGCAAACCAGGCCCTGAGGGGCACAGCGAAGGCAGGGCACCAACAAATGAAAATACCTAGAAGGAAACTTGTAAGAATATTTTTCCTCCTCCCAAGCTTGCAAAGATACTCTCCTATGTCTGCGTTCAGAAGATTTTTATTTTGCATTTCTTTGATTAGTGGTCCTGCTGAACACATTTTTCCAAGTTCCTTGGCTTTCTGTACTTCCTCTCTATGATCTGTCCGTTTCTTTTCCTCTGCTTTTGTATCAGAGCCTTAGGGTTTTCTCTGTCATGTATGACACATATTCTTTCAGTTTGCTTTTTACTCTTAATTTTTATGTATTACCTTTTTGACATATGGAAGTATTTGATTTTTACATAGTTAAATCTGTTGATATTTTCCTCTGTTATTTCTTTCATTACTTGTATATTTGGTTAGATAGTTCAACACAAGCATAAAATACAGGTTCTTGTAAGTTTTCCTCTTGTTTTTAAAGCTTTGCTTTTTCATACATTTAACTCTTAAATTCATCTGGAATTTAGATGGAAATCCTGACATGTGATTTTTATTTTTTTCCAAATGACATTCATTTTCCCGACAAAATTCCCTGACTATTCCATTTATTTATGGATTTTTTCCCCTTTTTTTATGCATGAAGAGGACCTATTTTTATAAAGGTCTGTTTGGGGTTTATTTGGACCCATTCATTAATCGTCTGTTTTTCTGCCTGGTCTCTACTTTAATTGTTTTAGCTCTGAAATATGTTTTAATAACTGATAAAGCAATTTCCTTCATCTTTTAGGAATTTTGCTGTTCTTGGGGCGCCTGGGTGGCTCAGGGGGTTAAAGCCTCTGCCTTTGGCTCAGGTCATGATCTCAGGGTCCTGGGATTGAGCTCTCTGCTCAGCAGGGAGCCTGCTTCCCCCTCTCCCTCTGCCTGCCTCTCTGCCTACTTGTGATCTCTCTCTCTCTCTGTCAAATAAATAAAAATCTTTTTTAAAAAAAGAATTTTGCTAGTTTTTGTCACCTGTTTATTCTTCTGAAAAAAAATTGGAATTATTTTGTCAGCTTTCAAAAATAGTTCCATTGACTTTTTAGTGATGTTAAACCTATCATGAGTTTTATGAGAGCTGACTTCTTAGAGATTCTGTCTTTCCACCTAGAAAATAACCTGTTTCTCCATTTCATTAGCTCCTTTTTTATATCATGTAGGGAAGCTTGCTGGCTTACCCCACAGGCTCTACACTTCTGTGTGAAAGTTGTGCCAAGATTCTGTTCTATTGCTACTAGGAATAGGATTTTCTCTCTATTCCATCTTGGAGATAGCTCACCATTGTTGGGATACTGCAATAGTCCTGATGTTCGAGTGTTTGTCTTCTGTCTAGCCACTTTCCATATTTTCTTATTATTCTAATGATTTTCCAGTTGATCCTCTTAAGTTTTCAAGGTAGACAGTCATATCTACTCCAAATAATAAGGACTTGTTGTTTCCTTTTTTCTTTTTTAATCTTACAGGGTTGGCCAGAATAATTTAAAAGAATAATCAGCATAGTAGTGAGTCTCTTGTTCATCCTCTGATCTCAGTGGAATGTCTGCCAGGGGTTTACTGTTACATATGATACCGATCTTCTATTGCATACTGGTAAATAATTTGCATATCGTGAAATGCAGAGATCTTAAGTGAGTTTTTACAAATACACGTACACCACATAGCTCCTACCTCAAGTAAGGTACGAAATGTTTCCACCTGCTGGGCGGCTCCCCTGTGGCCCTTCTCAGTCCGTCCTCCTCCAGCAGGACCAGCACTCAGCAGGCCTCGTTCCCCTTGCAGCCTGTTCCTGCTCATATAAACGAACAGGATCTTGATGTGAAACAATCCTTCATGATCTAGTACATTCTTCCTATTCACGGTTCTTAGGGTTTTTAAAATATCTATATGGAAATGTCTTCTGTCAAGCCAATTATTCCTAAAATAGCAATATTCCATGTAACAATACCCTCCAACTTCCTCTTATGCACGTCCTTGGCTCCATAGCCCTGAGGTGAATTCCTGAGGTCCTGCCCTCCACAGTGAAAAGGTGACACGCCGAGGGCCTTGGTCCCCATCATGATGCCAGGGTCCTGAGCCTCACACTCCAAATTAATGTATTTTCCCTTAACTTCGAAAGGAACACTATCTTCCACAAGTTAATGCCATACTCGTTTCTAGGCCGGAGGGATCTGCACGGTGGGTGTCTCCCCGAGACAATGCCTGTCTCTCTCCGGTGACTTAGCAGCTTTCTTTTCAAACTCTGCCATCCAGCATGTCACTTTTCTCTTTGGCCTCCAGGAAACCCAGAGCAGTCGGAACTGAGTGCTTAGCTGGACTGCCTCCCAGGGGCTCACCACTGTTCTCTCCTCCTTAATGATTTCGGGTTTATTTTTTATTTTGGGGTTTATTTAATTTTCATTTTCATTTTGTATCCAATATTATATGTATTTTCACTTCAGATGTGGAAATGTTTTTTAAAAGCTTCTCTGTGTGTGTGTGTGTGTGTGTGTGTGTGAACACATACACATTTGCACATGCACATGCAGAGACCAAGGGAGGCCAGACCACAGTCCTGATCCTCAGAGGGCCATAAAAGGTCACGGATCGATGCCATGAGAACCAACTTGAACCCGGCAGACGAACCTGGCAGGGTGTGTGGGCAGCTCTGTCCTGGTGTGAGGGACAGAGGCAGCCGGAGCGAGCGGGAAGGTTGCTTATTCTGAATTGGTGATTGAAGCCCCCGGAAGGAAGGGCGCCGAAGACCCCTGGGAGGCCAGGGGCTGGGCCTGGGATCTGCAAGCCCACTAAGGGGCGTTGTCCTGGGCGGGTCATCAGCTAACCTGGCTGGAGCATGCCCAGTCCCAGGGGACGTTTTGGGCTCCAGGGGGCGCTTTCCCCAAGCCTGTGTCTTCTTGGGCACAGGACAGTGCCATGGCCTCTGGCATGTTCTGTCATGCCATGTCTGGCCTATGACCAGCTTCTGGGGGGCATTCTCCGGGGCTTAGAATCTTCGGGGAGGCAGGAGGGCTCCCTTGTCCTTCACAGGGATGACTCTAAGCCGTGCGGCCCAGCTCTTTGTTCTGCGGTCCCAGAGTCCTCTCAGCCAGCGCCCCGCAGCTGCCTCGCACCCCGCTCCCCATGAGCTCGTTCGCTCCCGAGTGCAAGCCACTCCCGCCTGGCTCTGGACCGCCTGTTTGACGTCTTCATCCCCGCTTGCTCTTATGTGCTTAAAAGCGGACAGGCTTTGCGCTGTTTTGCTTGCCAAAATTGTAGAGACTTTGTTCTTCATGCTTCCCATCGTTTTAATGCTGTCTTTGAAACATAGCTCACGCAGGTATCTACTAATAGCCGCAGAGTTGTTAGGAAGTATTTTATGTCTCAGCTCATTTTTCTTGGGGCTTTTGCATATTGAACCTCACATTAATGGCATTTGCTCCTATTTTAAAATCCGTGCAGGAAGACAGAGTTGTGTCACCGACACTCATCGTGGTTCTCTTGCTGTGCCGTGGGCCCAGAGAGGGGCTGAGGTGGGGAGCTGGGGGTCCTCGCCCTCTCCGCTCCCTGCCCTCCAGGAAGACGTCAGGGGTCGGGGGGAGTGCTGCAGCCCTTGCTGGGGCTCCCCTGTGGCAGGCCCTTTCAAGCCTGTCACACACGCTGCTATGACTGCTTGGTGCCGATGCAGAGAGGGCCGCCTGCTTCCAGCCAACCAAAGTTCGAGCTCTCCAAGATCCGACCCATTGAGTGGGCACACCACCGCCATCATGATGTGGCTGCTGCCCACAGCCCCATTCCCCTCCAGTTCTGGAATTATCCAATCCCTGTTCCCAACCCCCTGACTTCTCTCCACCTCTCTGAAGCAGATGGCTTCTCCCGCTCAGCACCCATGTCCTATCCGGGAGCGCACATCCCCTTGTAGCCTAAGCCTTGGCCTCATCTGAGATCTCACCCACAGTGCATAGGTTCCAGTCCCTTGGATGTGAAGAGCATAATGTCCCAAAGCACATTCCTGGTGTTGCTTTGGCCGCTTTCTGTAGTGGGGGCAGGGAGGCTCATTTAGTTCCCAGATGCTCAGTGCTTTCGTTCTCGACCTTGAAGGCCACACTTGGGGCCTCTTCCCTCTGGCTCTGCACACTTTTTGTTGCTCTGATGATATCTCCAACAGAGAAAGCTCTCCCTAAGTGGGGGGCGCCAAACCATATTTTAACTGTCTGCTCCTTGGGGCCTTGTCTTAGGAGAGAGCCCCTGCTGCCTCCCCACTCCCAGGTCGGGTAGTTCCCTGACACAGGTCTCTCTGGTGGCCTCCGCCACACCCTGCAGGTTGTGACCATCCATCCCGTGACTCAGGCTTCTTTCCCAGGGTTGCCATGAGCAGGTCCAAGTCATGGAATCCTTCCAAACTTTGCGCTGCAGTGCACTTTCTAGATATGTGTGATGGCTCCATGGCATCCTGTCCGTCCCGAGGAACTTGTTGTCTCATGTCGCAAGCATGGCCCATCCTCCCAATGTGCCTTCCACCCGCCAAGCAGGACACTGCAGCACAACTACAAAGTCAAGGCCTCTCAGTCTTGTAACACTTTCTTTTGTTTTGTTTTTTAATTTATTTACTTATTTATTTATTTTTAATTTTTATTTTTTTTAAATTTCTTTTCAGTGTTCCAGAATTCATTGTTTATGCACCATACCCAGTGCTCCGTGCAATACGTGCCCTCCACCATACCCCCCACCAGGCTCACCCAATCTCCCAGCCCCCTCCCCTCCAAAACCCTCAGTTAGTTCCTCAGAGTCCACAGTCTCCCCCCTCCAATTTCCCCCAACTCCCTTCTCCTCTCCATCTCCCAGGGTCTTCCATGTTATTCCTTATGCTCCACAAATAAGCAAAACCATATGATAATTGACTTTCTCTGCTTGACTTATTTCACTCAGCATAATCTCCTCCAGTCCTGTCCATGTTGATACAAAAGTTGCGTGTTCATCCTTTCTGATGGAGGCAAAATATTCCATAGTATATATGGACCATATCTTCTGTATCCATTCGTCCATAACACTTTGTAACCGGAGTCATCTTTACCCTTTGCAGAACTAGTTTTTATCTGTGCTTCTCTTGGAATGTCCTGCTGAGCTTTAAATGAGCCAAGAGACACTGTTCTATACTGCCTGCTGAGCTTGCCTCTGAGTCCCCTCTCCATCCTGTCGCGGACAAGGAGCTTGGGGCAGGGATTGACTCTTGGCCTGAGCAGCCAAGCCATACGGAGGTGGGAAGGACTGGTTGTCTGGGCCTTGAAGCCACATTTCTTGGTTCTCGTGACAATCGGGCGTTCAGGGCACTTGAATGTTGAGAAGCAAACAGTGATCATCCCACCAAATTAATTTCAGTGACTCAGTGAGCTGGACACTGAAACATAGGTCAGAGTAATGTCTGAAAAACTTGAAGATAATTGCAGAGAGTGCTTGAGAAGTCATGAAAATGGTTTTTAAAAAGCAGTAGAATGTACCTGGGCCTGTTTGGTTTCATTTTTTTTATACTCTACTTTCCAAGTTTTTGTTAATGAATATATATGTATTTTTGTGATGTGTTTCATACATATATAGATAATTTTTATATGTATATGAAATTTATATGTAGTTGTATATATAATTAATATTTTATATATATATAGATATATATATATTTTTTTTTTTTTAACCCTTCTCTCATCACTTCATGGGCATATGGTGCCGTGGGTAAGACTTGGGTTTTGGATGGCTCATGTCATTTGGGGCTCTCATTGAGGAGAACAATTCAGAACCCCAGGGGTCTCTGTGAAGCCTTACGCAGGGCCAGTGCCAATGTGGGCCGGAAGCTCCAGGCCCATCTGTCCTTGCGCCTTCCAGAACAGACGCCAGCTTCTGACCATGAGGGCACTCAGCAACTGCTGTTCACAGCTGTGGAAGACATGGCCCCTTGCTGTCACTCCACCACATGGACAGCAGGCCCTCAAATGCTGAGAGATGAAGTGAGCTGCATCTGGGACAGTAGGACAGCCCATCGTCATGGGCTCCAGCGTCAGGAACGGTCACAGTGGCTTGAAACCCAGCTGTGCAGCAGCTCTGAGCCTGCTGTCCATGCCTCCCTGCGTGAACTGTGTGCACTCGCACACCCAGCTCCGTTCTCTTCTCCCACGGAGAGCACAGGGCCTCCCAGTACGGGTCCCACGCTGCTTGCCCCAGCTTGTCCCTCCCTTTCCTGGTGCACTCCAGCATGAACAGACAGGCCTTTTCTTCTCTTCTGGTTTATTTTAGAATAGTTTCAGGTTTGCAGAGTTATTGGGAAGATAGAGAATTTCCAAAAGCCCAGACATGGTTTCCCATCTTGGGAACATCTTCCATCCGTGTGGTGCATTTGTCACAATGAATGAACCAAAATTGACATATTTATTATTAACTGAAGTCCGTGCTTTATTCACATTCACTCAGTTCTGACCCAGGATCCCACCCGGGACACTACACCACATTAGCAGTGCTTGGGCTCCTCTTGGCAGGACAGTTTCTCAGACGTTCCATTTTTGACGACCTTGACAGTTTTAAGGAGTGCAGGTCAGGTGCTTTGTAGGATGTCACTAGGTTGGGATTTGGGGATGTTTTTCTAGTGATTAGACCAGCATTCTAGCGTTCTAAAAGGAAGAACACAAAAGCCAAGTACCACTCCTGTCCCTTCCAATCAGGGGTACGTGCCATCAGCCAGCCTTACCACTGTTGATGCTGGAGAGGCATTTAACCATTGGAAAGTGCAACTTAATTTGTGCCCAGGCTTCGATTCTCACCCATCCTGAGTGTGCAGTATCTTCCTGAGAAACCCAGAGCACTTACATTCTAAACAACCAGCATGAGGAAGGAGAGCCTCTCATGAGTGTGGCATGGCTGAGACTCTCGGAAGCTTCGGGCCAAGAGTGTAGCTCTGCTTCTGGGTCATCCCTGGGACCAGGCTCTTGACTTGCAGGAGTCAATACTAACTGTGACCAGTAATGAGAAGTCAAAAAGAGCAAAGTTGTCTTGACCTGGGAGTTCCTGCCAAGGTGGAAAGATGAGACTGTGATCTGTGATTCCATCCTTCTGTGTCTCCTTTTCTCATATGAACGTGAGGGTGATCATACCTGCCACGAGGTTTTGTGAAGGTTACCTGTGTACATATGAAGTCACCCCAGTGCCCAGGACATTGCAGGTACTTTCACGGAACAGATATTGATTGAGCCCCTGCTCCACATCAGGCATGCTTCTAGGTATGAAGGATCTAACAGTGAGTAAAATCAAAACAATGGAGTTTATCTTGTGGGTGGCTATTTAAATGGGTGTTATTTTTATGTACATTATTATTATTATAACCTAAAGCTTGTATTTTAAGAGACACAGTACACAGACTGTTGTAGCCAAAACCACAGTGGAATCAGAATTAAGAAAATAATAAATGTGCATCTTAAGTCTTCCACTTAATGCTCTGTAACCCAGGGGAAGTTGTTTTCATGCAAGAAGTTAATTCTCATTCATAGTAAAAAATATAAGGCAAAGCATCAGTGAAATCGCATTTTTCGTCTACCAAACATGATTTAAGATGGTCACAGTGCTCAATGCTGGCAATGTTGCAATTAAACAGTCACTTTCTAGAAGCTTTTTAGTATGAAAAGCGACACATACACAAAGGTATTCATGCGTTCATTTTTGATACCATCAACATATTACCATATTGGTTTCGTCGAGTGCCCACCTTTTTTTTTTTTTTTGGTTTTGTTTTGCTAGGGTATTTTTAAGGAAATCCCAGACATTATGTCATTTCAACCTTAAGTGATTTTATACATAGCTCAATCAATGACATTACATATAGCAAAATTAATGGTAATCCTTAATATCATCTTACACTCAGTCCATATTTATATGTCCCAAATTGCTTTTTTTATGTGTTTATTTAAATTCAGTTAGTTAGCATTCAGTGTAATATTAATTTCTGGTGTAGAGTCTAGTAATTCATCACACCCATACTATACCCAGTGCTCATGAGGACATGTGCCCTCCTTGATGCCCATCACCCAGTTACCCCGTTGCCCGGCCCACCTCCCCCCACCCAGCAACACCCAGTTTGTTCTCTACAGTTAAGAGTGTTTCTTGGTCCCTCCCCACAACATGATCATTTGCTTCATTTCTTAAATTCCACGTAGGAATGAAATCATACGGTATTTGTCTTTCTCTGGCTGACTTACTTCACTCAGCATTATGCTCTCAAGCTCTGTCTCATTGCAAATGGCAAGATTTCATTCATTTTTATGGCTGAACAAAATTCCCATGCATGTATATACCACTTCTTGTCTATCCATTTATCAGTCAATGGACTCTTGGGCTCTTTCCATAGTTTGGCTATTGTAGATAATGCTGCTATAAACATCGGGGCACAGGTACCCCTTTGAAGCTGTGTTTTGTATCTTTTGGTAAATACCTAGTAGTACAATGACTAGATTGTAGGGTATTTTTATTTTTAACCTTTCGAGGAACCTCCATACTGTTTTCCAGAATGGTTGCACCAGTTTGCATTCCCACCAACAGTGTATGACATTTCCCCTTTCTCCACATCCTCACCAACATTCATTATTTCTTATGTTGTTGATTTTAGCCATTGTGACTAGTGTGATATCTCATTCCAGGTTTGATTTGCATTTCCGTGATGATTAGTGACAATGAGCATCTTTTCATATGTCTGTTGGCCATCTAGATGTCTTCTTTGGAAAAAATGTCTATTCATGTCTTCTGCTTATTTCTTTAACTGGACTATTTGTTTTTTGGGTGTTGAGTTTTATAAGTTCTTTATATGTTTTAGATGCTAACCCTTTATAAGATACGTCATTAATATCTTCTCCCATTGTGTTGGCTTCCTTTTAGTTTTGTTGATTGTTTCCTTTGCTGTGTAGAAGTTTTCTTTTTTGATGAAGTCCCAATAGTTAATTTTTGCTTTTGTTTCCCTTGCCTCAGGAGATGTATCTAGAAAGAAGTTGCTATGGCCAATTTCAAAGAGGTTGCTGCCTGTGTTCTTCTCTAGGATTTTTATGGATTCCTGTCTCACATTTAGGTCTTTCATCCATTTTGAGTCTATTTTTGGGTGTGGTATGAGGAAATGATCCAGTTTCATTTTTACGCATGTTGCTGTCCACTTTTCCCAACACCATTTGTTGAAGAGACTGTCTTTTTATTGGACATTTTTTCCTGCTTTGTCGAAGATTAGTTCACTATAGAGTTGAGGGTCCATTTCTGGGCTCTCTCTTCTGTTCCATTGATCTATGTGTCTGTTTTTGTGCCAGGACCATACCGTCTTGATGATCACCGCTTTGTAATAGAGCTTGAAGTCTGGAATTGTGATGCCACCAATTTTGCTTTTCTTTTTCAGGATTACTTGGCTATTTGAGATCTTCTGTTGTTCCCTACAGGTGTTCAGAATGTTTGTTCCAGCTCTGAGAAAAATACTGTTGGCATCCTGATGTGGCTTACATGAAATGCGTAGGTTGCTTTGGGCAGTATAGACATTTAAATACTTGTTCTCCCAATCCATGAGCATGGAATGTCTTTCCATTTCTTTGTGTCCTCTTCAAATGCTTTTTTAAAAATTGACTGTTTGTAGTTGATTCTTTTGAATATAAATCCAGATCCAGACAAGGTGCTTCCATTGTTTTGGTGGTTCTGTCTCTTGATCAACAAGAGCCCCACATCCCTTTCCCCTGCTCAAGTCTGGTGAAGAGGCCAGGGCGTCTGGATGTCCCACAATGTCCCATGCCGATTGCTTCCTCATGATGTCATTTAATTTGTTCCTGCATCTCTTTAATTGCCCAGAGACGGGCAGGAATTTACATCAGTTTTTGATTTTGTGTGTTTTCTCGGATCGTGTGTGTGTGTCTGTGTCAGTGGTGCCCGGATGTTGCTCGGTACTTCCCATTGCATCTCACAAGGAGACGCTGGAGGCCCAGCTGCTCTTTTGGTGATGCTCGATCTGCCCCCGAGTCTGGAAAGTGACGGCCTGTAAGGCCAGGGGGACAGTATTTATACCTCCCTGAGTCTTCGTTTCCTGACGCATATGAGAGGAGACAATGCCTCCTCCCCAAGGAGATTCTCATGGTTACAGCTATGAGTGCATGTCCAGACAGCAGGCTACCATGTAGATATTAGGGCTAAGTAATAATTACAGGCCCTCCAGCAATGAAAATTTTCTTTGAAAAAGTCTTTTCCTTCCTCAGATACCTTTAACTGAGAATATGGTAAGGTTCTTTTTATTGAGGGGGAAAAAAAAAAAAAGCTTCCAGTACATTTATGGAGACTGAAAACTGCCTGTTTTTTCACCAATCCACAGAGCAAAGGAGTGATTAACTCCTCGCGGATTCCGGCACTTGAAGCCAGGAGAAAGATTAGTGATGGCCGCGTGGAGCGGAGGTTTGTTTAATAGCCTGACTGGGAAAGACCAAGTTTCCTTCAGCTTCTAGATCAGAGGAGCAAGAGGCATCCCTGAAGGGGAGGAAAAAAGCTATTGAAACTTTTATGGGATGGTTTCCTTTCTCAAAAGAATCTTCTACATCCCAGCCCCTCAGAGGAGCCTCTCAGAGCCCTCCTTTCTGAGGACCAGGAGGAGCATCTTCTAAAGGGATTTTGCTTACGGATTGTCAGGGACAGACCTGCCCTTTACATTTTACCAGTTCTCAGCAAGCTTCAAGTTCAGAGACTTGTGAAGGAGCAAATCCTTCCCTTCCATTAACCACTTTTTTTTTTTCTTTTTTCAGTACAAATCAGAGTGCCCATGAGATGGATCGGGTTCATTTGTATTAGTTTTCAGTTTAATCTCTCTTCCTGCCAGACCTTTTATCTTCCATGAGGGAGAGGGAAGAGAATAAATAAAGAGTTTTATTTGGATGCATCCAGAGGACTGAGCCGAGCCCCCGGATACAGGGCAGATTAATAGGCCCTGTTGTGGAGTCAGACTGGGGCTGGGCCTCAGATCTTCTGGCTCGCTGCTCGATAGGGTTCCACACTTGGAGGGGCTGTTTACACTCTGAGCTGAATCTGGGAGGGAGGGAAGGAGAGGGGTCGTGGGGCACTCTCTGCCCCCTTTGTGCTGACACACATGGGCTCCGTCAGTGGACTTGGCCACCATCCTTTTGAGTTTGCTTCTTTCTGACCTTGGACCCTGTAGGTAACTCAGCAGGTAAGCCGTTTGCTTACAGACACTGAGGTCTGCAGGAAGAGAGGGACAGAGGTAAGTTTTATTGAACACTGCCTCAGTCAGGGTCCCCACAAGAAGCAGGTGGCTGTCTTGACTTAGAACATCTAAGCAGAGAGTCTGCAAAGGGAAGATCTGCCCAGGGTCGGGTGGAGAGAGACCCCAGGACCCTGGGGCCAGAGCTGGCTAACTCAGGACACAGAGGGAAGGGAGATGCAGAGCCCAGAGAGGGAGGTGGTGTAGACCTTCCCAAATAGAGCATGAACCTCTGGGTGAAGAATGCCATAGTCTTGGGCCATCTCCCAGTGACTAAGAAAGAGCCCAGCCCTGCCAGGCAGGTCGTCCAGGGCCCAGATTGGGGCAGGGAGGTAAGGAGGGACAGGGGTAATAGAAGGGGGACGGGCCCATCCAGCTCCAGTACCCACCAGGGCCTGGCTCTGCACTGGATAAGTCAGCACGTGTCTCTTACTTCAGACCAATACCAGTCTTGGGAGTGCTGTGTTATTTCCCCATTTTTTCTTCCACATTGAAAAAAGAAATGTTTCGTTGTGGTAATACACACCATAACATAAAATTTTACCATCTTAGCCACTTTTAAATGTCCAGTTGAGTGGTCGGTACATTCACATCGTGCCACCCATCTCTTATCCTCATCTGGCAAAACTGAAGCCGTGGATCCATTAAATGTGACTCCCTGTCTTCCCCCACCTCCAACCCCCACCCTGGCAGCTGCCATTCGCCTCTGCGTCTGCGGATCTGACCCCTCCAGGGACCTCTCATCAGTGGAATCCTACACTACCCGTCTTCTTGTGACTGCCTTATTTTCAAGGTTTATCCCTGTTGGAGTGTGTGTCAATTTCTTGTTCAAAGCTGAATAATATTTCATTGCAGGGATGGACCACATTTTGTTCATCTGTCCATCCATCAGTGGACACTCAGGTTCATAACTAATATCTCTTCGTGACCCTCCTTTCAGTTCGTCGGGGTGTATATTTTGACGTAGAATTTCCAGATCATACGGTAGTTCTACCTTTAGTTTCCTGAGGAGCCGCCATACTGGTTTCTGCAGCGGCAGCCCCATTTCACATCCCCACCGGCAGGGCACGAATGTTCCAGCTTCTCACCCCGTCTCACCCACACATGCCATTTCTGCTTTCTTTATAGTAGCCATCCTGTGGTTGTGATGTGGATCTCCCTGTGGTTTTGACTTGCCCCTCCTCCCCCCTGCTTTATAGAAGAAGCTCAAACAAAAGTGAACAACTGTCAATGGAAACACGTAGTCGGCTGTGACGGCTCTGCACCGGCTGCCTTCTGGAGGGAAGCTGTGTCTCCACTGCTCTGTGGCTTGGCAGGGAGAGGCACTGCTCCCCATCAGCAGTTACAGGGGTGCGAGGGAAGGTTCTTGCGTTG
Source organism: Lontra canadensis (assembly GCF_010015895.1). Classification (NCBI taxonomy): domain Eukaryota; kingdom Metazoa; phylum Chordata; class Mammalia; order Carnivora; family Mustelidae; genus Lontra; species Lontra canadensis. The sequence goes on along the minus strand of NW_022631039.1, from coordinate 12,381,337 downwards.
TCCATGTGTACAAATGGCTAGGGGAGCCTGCTTGGCAGATCAGAGCACCATGAGATGTTTAATGCTTCTAGAAGGGCCTCAGACTCCCAAAGCGAGAAGAGATATCAGTGTGAGCAATTCTGTAGTTCCCTGGGGATGCACACGTTGCACTCTGAAAGAAACAGAAAGAGCGGGGGGTCCTCATCCAACGTAGATTACCTAGATCACTGAGAATCAAAAGCCAAGTACACTGAAATGCCCAGCTGGTGCTAAGGACTGCATTCCCAGAAAGCCATTTGTGGAAGCAGCTTTATTCGAAATAATTAAAAAGATTCAGCCTTTGCAGCCCAACTGGCATCCCACTCCAGAGCGGCATAACTTTTTGTCGAGGAATCCGGCTCCCAAACTCCAGCTCCATGGTAGACGGCTGGCTGTGAGAGCCAACGCAAGTTGCCCTTGAGTCTCATTTCATTTCGGAGTGGCTTGTGGCTCTTTCTTGGTGACTCCTAAGGGAGAGGCATGTGTTCCCAATGAGCTCCCGGCACAGACCTGTGATCCTCATAGTTAGGTCTGTAGGTTTTTGCTGAAGAGGTGTTGATTGTGCGTGTGGAGGGCGCCCGCCGCTGGCAGCAGCGTGGAAATCATGGCTCTCCTCTCTCTGACCATCTCCAGTGTGGGGGAGAGGGATTCGGGCACCACTTCCAAGGAAGGGGACAGACGGTTTGATTTCCACAAGAGCCCCCTTCCCCCAATTTCACTTCACTGATAACTTGCAAATTCAGCTCAGGCATCATGACGATTCCAAATGAGAAGTGACAGTGGGTGTTCAAAGTCATTGCCAGGTCCTGTTCATTCCAGGGCATCATTCTACGAAATGATCGGGCCAGAAAGCATGTTTCAACTCTGCACCGAAAGAAAAAATAAAATCTCGCAAAGGTGTGGGAACCCAGCAGAATCCTCTGAAGCCTTGCAGGCGAGAGCCCATTTGGCTGACAGAGTCGCTCTTGCACACCTGCCGGAAAGCTGGGTGCAAAGATACTCTAAACTAGCTGCGAATTTCATTACGTCTGTCTCCAGCCAAAGCCACTGAGGGGTGCGGTGCTGTAATGGGCCGCCACGCAGATGGGTTGCAAAATGCACAGCCCATCTGTCTTTATCATGCTCATTTCCTCTTTTATTAAAATGTTAATGAATATAGTTTTTATTTATCATTTGGTGACATGTGCGGCATCCTTTTCTGGGAGACAAATCTGCAATCTGCCTCACCGTGTGCGCTGACAGGGAACGCAGGAATGAGGAATATTTTGGTTCCATTCAAACTGCCATATGCAGGTTGAAGGAGAAGCCACTTCGCTTGTTGACAGCAGCATGAGGACGACGGGAGGTCTCGGAGTTCAATGCCAGGCCCAGTGGCTATCAGCGGCTAGCCATGTGGCCACGAGCCTTGGTTTCCACTTCTGGGGAACAGGGATAACCATGCCCTCCGCCCTGGAAACGAAATGAGAGAACTTATGGAAATGTAGTTTGCATTCTCTTATTATTATTCAGATGTGTGCCTGTGTGGTTCTGAATTCCTTTTGCTCATTCTTTCAGACTCTCCATGGAAAGTACATCTGTCAGATGTCGGCCCCGAGATGACAGGCGTCACCGTGCGCGGCCTGACTCCAGCTCGCACCTATCAATTCCGGGTGTGTGCCGTGAATCAAGTGGGCAAAGGCCAGTACAGCGCAGAGACAAGCAGGTGTGTGATTGCACAGCCGCGGGGGGCTCTCGGGGCAGCTGGGACCCGAAAGCAAGACTGAGCATCCAGTTAACAAGAAGACATTGCTAGAAGGAGTCAACCTGCATCCCTTAGTGATATTGGCCACACATGCACAGAAAAGACCAGAAGGAAGAGAGAAAGGGAGTCACTCGTGTGCTGGACTAGCTGGGTTTTCCTTCAATGCTCAGAGGGAAATGTCTCCAACTTCCCAACGCTCTGGCCACACCAACACAAGGCGTTTCTGAGAGCACAGGCCTTGGTATCCACGAGATGAGGCGCTGACCATGTCTTCATTCTCTCTGTCCTCCCGGGCTGCCGGCGGGACGGGAGCTGGTGCCACCATCCTGACAAGCGAGCATCTGGCAGGGCACGGCACGTTCCTGAATGGTCCTGACCTGGGACCGTGGCTTCACCCCATTTCAGTGTGCCCACCCCAACCAACCTGAGCATCGGTGGGGCCCGAATCATAGGAGAGTGGAGATCTAAGTGACTTTTTTCAAAATGTGGGAGTTTGGTATGAGAAATACTAAAAGAGCTAAGGAAAAACACAATTTGGAAGGCATCTCAGGCTGTGGGCCGGCGGCCTGGCTCGCTCAGGCTTGTAATCCCTTCCCGGAGTGGAGATGCTGTGGGTTATCCAGACAGAATAAGGTCACCTCCTGTGTCTTCTTGCTTGCTGGCTGAACTGATTCTCTATTATGTTGATTTGCTGTACCTATTTCATGCATGTCCTCTGAGTTTGATCAGCTGTGTGCCTTGCTTTGTTCATCGCTTGATTTTGGTAAATACTTAAGCTCCAGATTCAGACAGACAGAGAATGCAAATGGGGACCGTTTGTCTCAGATGCTAATCTCTCTTTCGCTCACCATATTTTATCTCTAGGTTGATGTTACCTGAAGAGCCGCCCAGTGCTCCCCCAAAGAATATCGTAGCCAGCGGGCGTACCAATCAGTCCATCATGGTCCAGTGGCAGCCGCCCCCAGAAACAGAGCACAATGGGGTACTGCGTGGGTACATCCTCAGGCAAGTAGCCGGTGTTTGGCCATTTTTAGGTTCTCGTTATAAAGAGTCCAGGGTCTGTTTTGCTGGGGTCGCAAACTGAAAGGTCTAGAGGAGCCCAACAGTAATCAAGAGACTCAGGCTGATGTTGGACTTTAGGGAGTGGTGGGGACTATGGCCAACAAGCAACTGTGGGTTGCTTGGGTTGCAGGGGCAGCCTCTGTATATCCAATCATAGCATAACTGCGTACATATTGAAGCTTGCATCTTGGTAGAAGAATGAAGGGGGATATTACTTGTTGGGGTCAAGGTGTGCTATTCATTCTAAATTTTTTCTTTCTGTTTCAGTTTTTTCCAGGGGCATGCATTATTAATAGAATAATTTTTAATTAATAATAATGCAGTTGACATTATCACAATTGACCAGTTGCTACCGGGCTAGCTCTTACATGTTCAGTATTGCCAGGTTTCCTAGTGTATTCAAAGAAATTTTTAAAAATCTAGCTTTTTACATGTGATCTCACAGTTTCTAAACATTGGAAATGAAGTCTGTATGTTTTGAAACATGGGGCAGGCCAAATTCACACCTCCACAGGCCAGATGTGGCCCAAAGTGTGGCCACTTTGCTTTCCCTACCTTATATGGGGCAGTCAGGCTTCTGAGAATGTTGAGGAGACTCTACAAGAACTTGGCTGGGTGGGAGAGAAGAAATCTGTTTTGTCAAAACTGCTAATCTTGAAATCACACCAAATGTGGGAATTGCAGTGGTTTATTGATGCAAGTAGTGAACAGGAAAAAATAAAGCAGTGTTAAAAGGTATTTATGAAATCTCTTCTAACAGACGGTACAGCCACAGACAGACATATTCGTTCCACGACCTGCACTTTGTGTCCCTCCCCAGCCTTATGGGGCAAGAACCTTGGGTGTCCATCACTACCCTCGCCCCCGTATCAGGCCCGTGCCCTCGTGAGCTTGTGATCAGCAAATACTGGGTTAACAGAGGTCAAAAGGGGCTAAACGTAATGTCTTAGAAAAACATAAGAAGTTACAAAAGTGTAGCTGCTCTAGCTCTGTGCTATTTGCATATGGAGGACCGCTCCTTCCAGTATCTATTGATGTAATCATCCGCTCATGGTTTAACATACCTTTATCCATACGCATAACATATTAGCCCATCACAACCACTTCACTGCTCTTCTCAAGTCTTCCTCAAGCATGTGAATTATCCTCTAAACACAAGCTAGATCATTATCTACATGAAGTGGTTTAAAGTTGGCTGTCCCGCAGGGTTCACGGGGACTAGAGGACTGGAATCAGCACTTGGGGCCCCTTTGGTCACTCTTTCCCTTTCAACAAGAAACTCTGAAAGGGGCCTTTGGGCAGAGGGCACCTGTGGGCTTGGGGCAGTTCCCAGTTCCCTCCCAAAAACAGGCTGGGGCTTCCCACACACACAGGCCCAGATCTCCTGTCAATTCCAGCTGTCACTCATGGCCTGTGCTCATCAGGTAATGAAAATAATTTCCTTGCCCTCCCCACCTGGCCCTACACACGCTTGTCATCCCAGCTGCCTCCATCTCAAATGCACAGAGAAGGGTCCTCAGGCTCCAGCTGCCAAGGGAGGACTTTAAAAGTCAACCCGCAGAACCAACCTCGGGGCGAGGACTTTAATAAGAAAATCTTTCTGATGTTACAAGGCCCTATCGGGAACTGCATGTTTCTCTATTTTGCAGGATTACCACCATTAAAAGGATCTTGTGTGATGGTGTCAGTGGAGTTGAGTGCTGGGAAAGAGGGCATCTGTATTTGTAGGGATTTAAATCAAGAAAGTCCTAAAATGAGGGTGTACGACCCAAGGCCTGTGAGTAGCAAAGTTTCCAGAAATTAAAGGCCCATGCCAAAATGCATTTACTTGGAAACATTTCCAAATAATCCTCCGGTCTGCAAATCAGCTCTGTTTGCAACTGTGAGCCCTCCAGGGCTCAAGTGTCTGTGTCAGACATACAGCCGAATCCGTGGAGGCACAAAATGGAAATAAATCACCACCGTGGCTCCGGCCGTAAGAAGTGGTTAGGATGTGTGTGCAGTAATAAAATATTTATAATAATGGGCAGGGTGCTTCTTTGAGAGGAGCGTAGGGGTTATGTCCTTTAAAAACATTCTCCTGTTTATTTCCATATAAAAAAAAATCAGTTCTGCCTGAGACGGTCTCCCGGGCAACATATCCCACCAGTCAGAGGACAATGCCCTGCACTTTCATTATTAATTGTGACCTTCCCAGACATCCTATGACTATTACAAAAGCACCCTGAGCCGCGGGTCAGAATGGACCAACCTGCCTGCCGCAGAAAGGAGGGCAGCCCGCTTCCAAGACACGAATCCCATGGCTTGTTCGACACGATTGTATGAACAGGCGTCTAGGAGAGGCTATGGCTCGTGCAGGCTTCAGTGTCTTTGCTTAGCATACTTTCTGGACGCGCGGCGTTTCCAAACCAGCAGTATCTGCAGTGGGCTCTGCACTGTCACAGCTCTCCAGCACCCATCGTTTCATCTTATTCTTGTGACAACCCTGTGAAAGGCTATTATGATGATGTCATTTTCAGGAGTTAAAATCCAAGGTCAGAGACGTGACGTTAAGACCATGCTCAAGGCCACCCAGCACGTCTGTCTTCTTCCCAACCTGTGCCTTCTGGAGCTGACTTCTTTGCTTTTCCCTGGAAGGCATATTGTGTCATGATGGGTCCTCACTAATGAGCTCTCTGTAAGCGATAGTGCCCAGTGTGTGCCATATTGGTTGTAAGTGGTCCTGGTCACCATTCACACACCGGGCCACTCTGGGTGGGGGCCGACCCTTGCCTTCTCCCAAATGGCTGATTGTCTCAGTGCTATTTGTTTTGTAGACAGGGAATTTAAGTGGGAATATCTGGCACGTGGCTTATTCAATGCCAGGCCTCTCTCTCTGTGGGCCTCAGCCTTGAAGACCATGACGTCCTATAGACGAACCTAACCCCCCACTAGGAAGCGCGCTTACATCTGCTTGGTGCAGGCAGTTGAGTAGGTGACAGAAGTGGATGGAATCTGAGGCAAAAATGCAGGGTGAGGCATCAGCTTCCACTTTTGCCTGTCACGGAGGAGCACAGCCGTCCCTGCACCTCCGGCCCTCCAGCCAGCTGCTCTCGGGCAGGAGGGGGCAGGAGGACGCCTGGAACCTTCTTGCTATTCCAGGGCTGCCTGCTCTTGCTCCTGTATCTTCCCACCACACAGGCCTCACCTGTACAAACGGTTTGTAGCAAGAGGAGCTGAAAGACTGCCCTCAGAAAATCCGGACGTTCACGAAGAACATGTTACTGCCTTCTCCAGACTTCCGTGCTGTATTTTTAGCTGTCATTCTCTTCGGAGAGCTGTTGTCTGTGGAAGGGCCTGCATATGGGGGGGTTCTTCCTTTTCCTGACAGCAGCAGCCTGGCATGGCCTTCACCTTTGTGCCCAGGCGCTCTGCCTGAGACAGCGCAGGGACCAGAGAGACACTGCAGGCCTCGGGGGAGCTCCGTGTCAGTGTAGAGCCAGACCCCAACCTGCTGTCAAGAGCCCTCGCTCAAGGTCGCCCCTGTCTTCACCCTTGCCGCCCTCATCAGATGCAGCCGTGTCTTCCCGAGGCAGGAGCCACCGCTTGGACAGGATTTGGGGTGTTCCTGAAGCCTCAGTATGACCAAGGCAGGTTTTCCCAGGATAGGTCTTCCCAGCACACGCCCCGCCCCACGCTCGACCCCTGGGAACCAATCCACTTCTACAAACAAAATCAGGAAAAACATTTGCTCTGCCCAATAATGCTGCTGAAGCCCTTTCATAGTACACAAGGCAATTTCCTAATTGATACATTTTCTAAGTCCAGGGTCATGTATGTCACTTTATTTTTTTTTATTTTTTTTTATAACCATATAATGCATTTTTAGCCCCATGGGTACAGGTGTGTGTATTGCCAGGTTTACACACTTCACAGCACTCACCATAGCACATACCCTCTCCAGTGTCCATAAGCCCACCCCCCTCTCCCGACCCCCCTCCCCCCAGCAACCCTCAGTTTGTTTTGTGAGATTAAGAGTCTCTTACGGTTTGTCTCCCTCCCGATCCCATCTTGTTTCATGTATTCTTTTTCTACCCCCCAAACCCTCCACATTGCATCTCCACTTCCTCATATCAGGGAGATCATATGATAGTTGTCTTTCTCCGATTGACTTATTTCGCTAAGCATAATACCCTCTAGTTCCATCCACATCATCACAAATGGCAAGATTTCATTTCTTTTGGTGGCTGCATAGTATTCCATCAAAATCCTTGAGGAGAACACAGGCAGCAACCTCTTCGACCTCAGCCGCAGCAGCTTCTTCCTAGGAACATCGCCAAAGGCGAGGGAAGCAAGGGCAAAAATGAACTATTGGGACTTCATCAAGATCAAAAGCTTTTGCACAGCAAAGGAAACAGTTAACAAAACCAAGACAACTGACAGAATGGAAGAAGATATTTGCAAACGACATATCAGATAAAGGGCTAGTATCCAAAATCTATAAAGAGCTTAGCAAACTCAACATCCAAAGAACAAGTAATCCAATCAAGAAATGGGCAGAAGACATGAACAGACATTTCTGCAAAGAAGACATCCAGATGGCCAACAGACACATGAAAAAGTGCTCCACATCACTCGGCATCAGGGAAATACAAATCAAAACCACAATGAGATATCACCTCACACCAGTCAGAATGGCTAAAATGAACAAGTCAGGAAATGACAGATGCTGGCGAGGATGCGGAGAAAGGGGAACCCTCCTACACTGTTAGTGGGAATGCAAGCTGGTGCAACCACTCTGGAAAACAGCATGGAGGTTCCTCAAAAAGTTGAAAATAGAGCTACCCTATGACCCAGCAATTGCACTACTGGGTATTTACCCTAAAGATACAAACGTAGTGATCTGAAGGGGCACGTGCACCCGAATGTTTATAGCAGCAATGTCCACGATAGCCAAACTATGGAAAGAACCTAGATGTCCATCAACAGATGAATGGATAAAGAAGATGTGGTATATATGTCATCTTTTAAAATAAATACAACTTTAAATTTATGTCTTTTTGGGGAGTGAATTATTCTATTTATTCTACATGTTTCCTTCCTTAACAGTGAGGTAATATTGGTCCATAACACTGTATCAGTGTCAGGTGTACACCGTAATAATTCACTTTGCATACCCTGCAGAGTGATGGTAAGTCTGGCCACCTCCAGTCACCATACTGAAGTTAACCGCTTCAACCATTTTGTCTGCAAAGCTCCTCTACAAAGCAGCTTGTCCTGTAGCATTGACTAGCATTGGAAAAATGGGAACACCATGTAGAGATACTCGTTCTGGTGCTCGGACACTCATGGAACAGATCTAGAACCCAGATGGAAGAGGAAGCCAAGAGATTTCCCTGGTTCTCCACTCATTTCAGAGCTGCGGGAAGAGAACATTGCTCCGAAGTTGTCACTTATGGCTACACCCCAACAGAAATCATGGTTGGAACTTCTGGTACTAAGTCACCATGCTCCCCAGATGAGTTACACTTAAAAAGCCATCTCTTTTCCTTACCCGTCACACCGTGGAGATGTCAGTTCCGATTTGTCCAGAACTTAAAATCGCTGGGAGACTCAACGACCCCTCTTTGGAACGGTTGGCTTAGGAGGCCGTGTTTTCCGGGGCTGCCCTCTGGCCTCACTCTCGTCTGCTGGCTTCATTTCCCTCCCCCTGCATGGAGCGAGTGCGGGTGTGCCCGCTGCCCGGTTCCAGCTGTTTCTCCCTGCTCCCCTGCAGGTACCGCCTGGCCGGCTTGCCGGGAGAACACCAGCAGCGCAACATCACCAGCCCGGAGGTCAACTACTGCCTGGTGACAGAGCTGATCATCTGGACGCAGTACGAGATCCAGGTGGCCGCCTACAATGGGGCGGGCCTGGGCGTCTTCAGCAGGGCCGTGACCGAATACACCCTCCAGGGAGGTAAGCTCGCTTTCCCGCACGGTTGCCGGTCTTTGCTGGGGAGCAGGACGTGCCGAATTTGCCCGCAGCGTGTTAGAAATAAAAGTAAAGGGCCTGCGCCTCTCGGGGTCAGTGAGAAAGGAATCACGTCACCCGGTCTCTGCTCCAACGCTGGAGAAGTACTATAGAAGGGACACAGATGACATTCTAGCTGCTTGCTTCTGGGTAATAAGGCCGGGAGGGGTCTCCACATACCCATCAACTGTCCATGTGCTCCCTGAAAGATTCATGCAGTCACCAGTTTCTAAATGGAACAGTGCTACGTTTCACAGTAAAGCTGGCCGTGGAGTCCCAGGTGATACTATGGACATTCTCCAAAGAGAGGGATTATTTAGAATTTTGTTTTTAGTAGTGTACTGTGATTATTGGTAAAGGAATTTGCAACTTGGTGCTTTTTTTTTTTTTTTTTGGTTTTCAGTTATACAAGCCAAACAATTTACTAAATTGGTAAAAACCCCTCCCAGCGCCCACCCTTCCCCAAAATGGCCAGGCAGAATGACATAAAGGCGGTGGGTCCTACCTTCATAGGCTCTGCCCCAACCCCAACATTTTAAGGCTGATCCCCGCACCACATTCTGGAGGACCTGGGTCTCAGCCGCAGGAAGGCTGGCGTTCAGAAACATTTCACTCTTGGTACACCCGCCAGAAATGGATGGACCCTGTCTTGGAGCGGCTGTGTGTGCGTTCAGCACCCCGATCCCGGTCGCGGGAAGCAGGTCCCCCACAAAATCAACAACTCCTTTCATTTGGCACTTCTAGCCGCTGCTGACTCACAGGTGTGAGTTTATTTGCTTCGGCATTTTTATTGCCACCAGGCCTTGACCTTTATCAAATGATAAGGTTTCTAACTGCCCCCTTCTCTCCCCAAATCATGCCAGAGACCTAATGTTCCTTGATATTACATACTGTTATCATCACCCCATATCGATTGGCTGTCCGTCATCATCTGTAAGTCCATAAAGCCTCCTTTATAAATGAAGCACAGTCATTTCTGCTTCCACACGGAAATATGTCACTGGCAGGAATAGTTAAAATGCAAGACAGCCAGGGAGGACCCGCTCATCCGCACGTGAGGCTTGATTACTCATGGGAAAATGGAGACAGCCGAGCACCTGGACAATTAATGTTTGCTTTAATTCGTCTACTTAATAACAATAAATTTGGAAATACTTAAAGTAATGAATATTGCTATTAACAATCCCCTATTGCTGTTAACGATGACTGCTTCATTTTGGTACTGGGATGTCTGAGTCCCGTGCTGGGCACAGGGAAGCACAGCTCCATCTCACTGAGAAGGGCTTGTGCCTTAGAGTTTGGCTTTGGCTCCGTTGGCACTGGGGAGCCATTGAAGGTTGAGAGCAGTGAGCGACAGGAGCAAAATGCCATATGAGGAGAATGAACCTGTTGGCGGCTGTGCAAGGGAACGGAGGCCACAGCAGCCCAGTGGCCATGGCGACTCCAGGCCCAAGGGCAGTGATGTGGCCATGAATGGATGGGTTCCTACAGCTCTGACACAGTCTGTGAGAAGGGTGGGCTGATATGTTTCTGGTCTGAGACACCAGGGCACAGGCCTAGGCAGAGGCGGCAGGGGGCAGGCTCCCACCTCTGGGTCGGATGATGGAGAGACTGACCAAGGATGCTTTTGCTAGGTGCGAGGATTTGCTTTCCTCTGCTAGGTGACAAATGGCTTCTCTTAGTTCTCTGCCCGAGTATGGCTCATACCGTCGTTCTTTTTTTAAACTCTTGATGAGCTGACATCCCTCGATGATGCCCTGGGTGTAATTTCCCCATCCGTATCTCAGCTTTTGCAGCTGGGTTGTCTTCCTTTAGTCTGGGCGTTGGAGGGCTGGTGCTGGAGCCCCGAGCCTGGAGCCCCTGCAGGTCTCGGGGCACCCAGGGGACATTTACATAATTCACATCTTCCTCCCTGCGGGCGTTGCTGCTTCTGGCGTGGCCACAGGAAACATGGGCATCTTTATCCTCCCTCTGGGGGGACACAGTCCTCTCCTTTACCCGTGTTTTAGACTCTTCCTGTGTGCTCACATGCCTGTAATATCCTGGGGGAAAGGACCCTGTGCTTCTTGAATGCAGTGGGTCCTTTCCTGCTGTTCCAGACGCTGCTGTACTTCCTCCTCCACCTGTCCCTTGGTCACCTGAGAGAGCTTCTCAGGCTTGTGACAGCCTCTGACCCTTCACCAGGAAGCGCCGTCCACCCTGGCCCTCCTCTGAGGGCCATGCCTGAGCCCCAGGGCAAATCAGGGCCAAGATGTTGTGGAGCACAGCTTCGGGATCCTGTCCCTTGGGTGTGGCTGAGGCGCTTGACTCGCATCAGGAGGGGTACCCGTGCAGGGAGACGGCCTGCCCCAGCATGCCACGTGCTCCTGCCGTGCCGGTCCAGTCCTGCTCGGTGGGAGAGTCCTGGTCAGCCACCTCACAGCTTGTAAATTGTGTCCCTCATCAGTGTTCCCACCCAAGACAGGACACATGTAAGAGAGGATTTAGACGCGCAGATGGGAAACACCGGGAAGTGGAGGCGGGGGACCTGGTCTGGAGCAGGGGCAGAATAAACCAGATAAAAAATGATCCGATTAAAAGGTGAGGCATTAGGAAGAAAAATGGCAACAGCAGGGGCCATGAATAATTTACGGAGATAATGATGGAAAGCACGGGTTTGTGAGCTGTCTTCCCACACACGAGCTCACTCACATCTGTCCAGAAACAGCCCTTTCTGGCTCGCCCATCAAGGCCTGACTCCACAGTTACTACTTATCTGCCTTCTAGAAGCACATCGCCTCTGTGAGCCGCAGGTTCCCCGTTGTAAAATTATACCCTGAAAGAGTGTGTGCCCTGGCTGCCTCACGGGCGGGTGTGAGAGAAGACACAGGCAAGGCCTTGAAAACCCTGAGCACCTACACAAATACCGAGTGGCTGCTGTTTGTCCCCGTTCCTCCTCCCAGGGCAATGCCCGGCATCTGCTTTGTATTTGAATGTCTCTGCAGTGACGGTTGTACTGAGAGAAGTGGGGTCAATCTCTCTGCAGATAGAGAAATCTCGAGGGGTGTGAGCACCTAGTGCGTGCCCAATGTCACATGATGGGCCACAGCCCTGAGAGTGGGGTAGACACCAGACACACTGTCCAATTTGGGGCAGTCTTGCCTGGGAGGGGAGACTAACATTTGTGATGAAAGAGCAAGACCTACCCACGAAACCAGCCTTGCTCGGGTGTGGTCGCTTCCCGTCTGTCCAAAAGATCGGTATGACAAGTGTGCGGCCAAGACTTGCCCGTCGAGAGACTCAGAGGAACCTGCCATCAACATGGAAAGGGACTTTATTGGGATCTACGTGGTGGGACTACAGCACAGGAGTTAGGGTTCCACTGTCCGTAGTGGTTGGAAATGGAGTCCAGCTGCAGGAAACAGACCCAGAGTAACAGCTGAAACACAACGGAGGGGTGTTTTTATTTCCTCCCATCACAAGTGGGGCTTGGGCTGCACAGGGTCTTACTGGCAGCTCCATGGTCCCCAGACAGTTGGGCTCCTTCTTTTTGCTTTGCCATCTTTAGTGTTTGCCTTGTGGCTGCAAGCTGGCTACTGGGATACCAGCTATCACGCCCACATTCTAGAAGGAGGAAGGCACAGTGTTACACCATGCAGCCAGCTATGTAAGTATGCTCCTCTTGGAAGAACTTTTTTAGAAGTTCCCTCTGCTGCTGACTATGCATACAATTCATGGGCTGTCTCTGTGCAGAAAAGCCTAGAAAGGTGCTCGTTTGGCTGGATACATTTCTGCCAGTTGCTAAGAAAGGAAGGGGGGACAGACAGCAGAGGGCAGCTACCAGTTTCTGCCTCGCATTCTACAGCGACTCCTGCTGAGGAGTGAAACGCAGAGGATATGCAATTTCTAGACATAAAATTGTGTGACCTCCTGTCTCACAGCCCGCTGCATGCAGAGGGCCTCAGGATCCTTGGAATCACCCACATAAAAATTAGCAGACACCAGCCACATGGCTCCTCGAGTCCTTGGCATTGGGGTCTCAGCTCATGGTCCATTTGGACACCAGCTCAACAAGCTTGTGGACACTGGGGGCCCCTCTCCATGGGCTTAGGGTGCCCCATGACTGTTAATGCCTCGTGTTGACAAAGCCTATAGGACTGAGCTGGCCCTTGCAGCTGGAAGGAGAATAATTTCAATGCCTGTATATTAGAGGGGAAGAGAATTACTCATAAAATTAATTATTTGTTCAGCCTAATTTGGAAAATTATTGGAACATATATGCACATAATTCTGGAGTCTGTCAGGACACCCTGGGAATAGCAGGAAGCACCCAGGCTTCTGGAAAAATAAAGCTTCCGTCCAGCCCACCTGATTTTGTCCTCCTCCCTTTAGCCAAGCGGCAAGCCTGATCCATCAGGGGAAATGAGATGTAATTTGTCCTGACTTTAATAAGCTCTTTGGATTTAGCTCCTCTGGAGAAAGCATCGGAACGCCAGAGAGAGCTGGTGTGGATCCTGCCACCATGAGGCGGTGTGTGACATAGTGGCTAGTCATTCTCAAAGAGAACTCAGAAACGTCCCAGCCTCGGCCTGGGAGACAGAGCCATGCACGCGCAGGTGTCCCTTGCTGGCACCCCCTGCAGACACGGAGCAGCGGACACGCATTGGCCCCAGGGGGGCAGGGGAGGCGCCTGCCTGCTGCTGGGCACACAGGTTGGCTCTTGAGTGCATTTACTGCACAGAAGCTCCCGAAAGACGATCAACAAGTCATCTGTGCCTGGAGATCAACACCATGGCCTTTCGATCCCTACTATTTGCCTGTCATATGGCCCATTTTTCTTTTTAATCCCATTTATCACTGAGATCTATTAAAAATGTCTGGTTTGTCGACTTGGGTTCTTCGCATTCTTGACATTGGCAAACATCTTGGACACGCGGGGGTTCTTTTTTTCAGATTTTATTGCAGGGGTTCTTTAATATCAACTTTCTCACCTTCCCCGACTCTTCATGCCCTTACCCCATCCACCATTCTGCCATTATCCTATCCACCAGTCCCCCTGAATAGATCTCAGCAGTGCCTCCCTGACCTTTTCTGCTCTAGGCATTTTAAAATGTGACATACTAACTTACAAATCGAGCAGCAAAACCCTAAGACACTGCCAGCCACGTGAAATTTCCAAGGGGGTAAGAGGAAAGGTCCCTCCGGCCACAGGAGCTGCAGCCTAAAGCCCTGCTCATGTGGGACCCGTTCATCAAACTTCCATCATGATTACCCAAAATGAAATGGAAAATAACTGAAATTGACTGAGGAATTTCTTTCAAGACGCTCTGGAAATCAATATGCTTTCAGTTGTGAGTGGAAAAGGCCATAGCATGTAAGTTCCGCTAATGAAACGCCCCGTATAATTACAAGCATTTTCTTACTGCCAATGTCGACGTCAGCAACTTCCCGATCATTTAGGAGAAGGAGAGCACTGCAGTCATTACAGCAACAAGGGGTCCAAATCCAACACTGACACAGTGTTTGGTTCCCCAAGTCAGGTTTTGTTAAAAGCGGTTCAGCTCCCCAGAAGAGCCTGGTGTAGATGTGCTGTGACTATGGGGTTCTCGGGAGAGCTTGAGCATGGAATCCTGCCGGAGCATAAATGTGAGAGACAACCGCAGCATCCTAAAATATGCCCGTGTAGAAGAGTGAACTTCATCCACTTCTTAACTGTGTTCACAAAGACGCAGATGTTGGTTTTTCTATAAAGGGTCCAAAGACAAATGATACTATAAATCATCATTTTAAGCACACCAAGGTTTTATTTTTTTTTCTGGTTTTATTTCTTTATCATTTTTCTTCCAGTAACAGGTATTTTTGTGCTGTAATGATTTATTCTGGTTTCAGAACATTACCTTCTAATGAAAGAGAAATACTTCATATTTAAAGAGAGATGGAAAAAACATTTGGTTATCCACATTTCTAAAACATTAGTAAAAGCTCCTAAGCGTTCACTTGGGCTTTGAAAGGTTTTCTAAAGTAAGGATTATAAATGAACACTCTGTTTGCAAGTTCCATTCGCATCTCCTCTTGGGAAATTCTCAATGTGGCATAAATGACATTGCACAAAAGATTTGTTTCTCAATCCTTAAGACTTTCTAGACCTCGGGCTTTGCCTACAGAATAGGATAATGCTGCAGGTTCTCCCAGAATTACCTACAACATTAAGTAAGAACTGTACAAAATGATGTGAGATGTTCCATCAGGAATGGGCTCCATTCAGTCTTCGAGAATTTCCAGGGAAGGAAAGGAAAGGATAGGAAACTAGAATTCGGGAGGAAGCCACTCTATACGGGTTTTTGTTGTCATATGCTATGCGCGTACACACCACGCCTCGCCTTGGTCATCCCCCGACAGTCGTGGGAGAGAGGCGTCACTGCCCCTAATTCACAGAGAAAAATGGGAGCTCCGAGAGGTAACTAACTTGTCCAAAGTCACGTAGCTGGAAAATGCTGGAATTTGTGCTCTGTGTGTATCAAACATGGACAGAAATTACTTCCAGATTTCCAGTGCAGCTTGAATATAGAATAGAGAGAAGCAGGATCTCACCTTACTTCCATTCACACAGCAGCTGGGTTTGCAGGAATTTGTGGTCATTTCGGATGGCAGTCTACAACAGGAAGTCTATTTGACATTGAAACCCAGTACACACACACAAATACACATACACACAAACACACACAGCTAAAACAACAGAGTCACAGCCCAATAGCCACCCTTACACAGTGTGAAGTTCTTCGATATTTTCTATCCTATTTCATTCTCCCATGAACGCTGGCTGTGGCCACTAAATGGATTTCCCGGTCTGCTAATGCAGTTGTGACCTACAATTTAAAGAACACTGAATTCAAGCAATACAGGGCACTTGGTTCAGCGGATCTTGCGTCCGTCTCAGAAGAGGCTCCCGCTGGCCTGTAGGACGCATCAGGGTCCGCAAAGAGGACACCACTGAAGCCCACGATAAAAGACCAGACAAGGGTCTGAGTGGGGGCATGAGCGGGGTGATTGTCTTGGGCACAGTGCTAAGATCTGGGGGCTGGAGGAGCTTGCAGTACCTGGGTCTGTGCAGATGACCTCATGAGTGAGGGGAGACTCCCCAGGGTACGACTTGACCTTCAGCTACTGCTGAAAGACACAAGGAACAATCAAACCAGTCTTAAATTGTTGCGACAAGCATTTTGTTTTGTCCCACAGACTGGTCTTCCCTACAAGCCTGGGAACTCTTCGAGGGTGGGGGCTGTGTCCGATTTTTTTATTGGTATCTGTGTCCCCAAACCCAAGCACAGTGCCTGATATGAAAATAAACAAGGTGTAAGTAGAGGCCGGACTAAAGACAGATGCTTCTCGTTTCTTCCTCAGTTTCCAAGGCTGTGCCAATTTCATCTCCATATTCAGCATGATGCCCTCCTTTCCCTCCTGCTCCTTTTTGTCTCAGAATCTCAAAGGAAAGGCCAGTGCCTGCCTTCTCTGCCCCCACGCACTGCCCCTCCCTGGCCTAAAAACTGGTCACAAAAGTTTTCTCCTCAGTGCCTGGCCAAAAAAATCGGGGAAAATAAGTTCAGAAAGGGCCACGCAACGCTTCTAAAGTTTTAAAGTATTAAAGTGTTTTTTTATTCAGGCCATTAAAAAAAGATACTTGAGCTTATTTGTCCAAGATTTGTTATGCTAATAATATGCTAGGAATGTTTAATGCTGTGGGAACATTCAGGTGTATCAACACCGCGAGAACCATAACAACACAAGAGCTCATCCACAGCCTGTAACGATCTGGAATTAACGATAACACCCGACACACAAATCATAATATATACATCCAGGAAGTGATGTGGAGCCAGTAATTCTTCCAAATAACGAGCTGGCTTCTCCCCTCTTTGAAAGGCAGAGACGTTTAATTCCTTAGGATCACCTGGAGAACTGGATGCCCATGAATCCCCACTATGCTCCGGATAGACACTGCAATCCTTAATACGTGAAATCATCTACTTTAAGCCTAATGAAAAACAGACATAAAGACCTGAGTGCCCCTGCGCCACCCGGGGTGGGGGGCCCCTCCAGGACCTGTGGTCCAGCCCGCGTCCATCCCCATCACACAGATCCGAAGTGAAGAGACCGTTTCCCAGGCAAGGTGGTCCCTGAACGGCCCCATGCCAGGCTGCCCCCCAGGGCCCTTGAGAGCCACAAGAGATTAACTCTTTCTGCAGCAGCGCGCAAGACTTTCCGGGTTTATCTGCAACAGATAAGGCCCAGCTCCTTTACTAGATGAAAACCGTGTGGGGCAAAGCACCGTCATTTCATTCCGTGCTCAGTTCAGCTGATTCTTTAGCATTGTCGGGGGCTGCCCCGCGCCGTTAGCCTGGGTTTGCCCCCATCTGATGGGGGTTAGAAGTGGGGTGCAGAAGGCAAGCATTGTCCTAGCACAGAGGCCTGGATGCCCACAACCCCTGCCCCGGGAGGCCCCGTGAATTCCCACAGTGTCACCCAGTTCACTTTGCCTGATGTGTTGTAAACCTCCACAATGTCGGATAGCCCCGTGGTCCACACCACTTCCTTTAGATTAACAATGACCGTAAACTGATTCTGCCGCTTACACAGACTGAATCATGAATGAATGGTAACGACAGGCTAGAATTTACTCAAGGGTGTTGCACATAAGCTTTTACAGAATCTGGACAACATCGTTGAAGAACTTGTCTGAGACACAGTCTTTCAGCCGCAGAGAACAGTCCAGGAAAGGTGCTCACCTGGCATCATCTCAGATCCTCTGGGTTGTAAATAATAATATACGTTCCTGGCAGAAAGAGGGGGCAAGAGGCACATGGGCATGGTGAACCTGGACCCACAGCAGCTGTGACCACAATCTCAATCTCCCTGTAGAGACCACACTTTTCCAAATCAAGGCAGATCACAATCCCATGGAGTCGGGTCTCGGCTGGATGCCGCTTAGAGCCCTGAGCTCAGCTCCAGGTCCCTCACCAAGGGAAAAACCAAGGCTTCTGGGAGGAGGACAGCCAGTAGAGTGGGCAGTGCTCCCTAAATCCTGCTATACGGGAGAGACAGAGAAACAGGATGCTGGTCTGGCCAGTAGGAGTAAAGCCTAACTGGACATTTTTGTGGTTTTTCAAATAGTCTAATATGTGCGAGGTACAGTTTACCCAGGAGACCAATGGAGGTCACTGGGCACATGTCATAGAAGGCGAGGTTTGAGTGGAGAATAAGGAAAAGCCCCTTTACTGGGCAGAGCAGAGGTGCAGGGTGATCTCAAGAGCAGGAACACCATGTCTGAGAAGCTCCGAGACGCTGTGCCCATAGGAGCTGACGGGCCACCTGTCTGGTGCTGCAGGTGAACCCCGTGGCCTCGGGGGGCCCTTGCATTTCCTCCTCTGCTCTGCACACCTCGATCTGTACTAGCAGCAGCGTGCCTGGTTGGGCATTGGCCTCAGTGACACTTTCTCAGAGGAAGCATTCTGTATCAGAGCTCTGGTTATTGTAATGTCATAGAACAGGACCATGATGTTGTTGTAGAACATGGACTTAAGTCTGTGTCCATGCCTTTTAGGCACACACCCAGGCAATAACTTGCCAACCACATTTGCACCTGGTAATTCCTGTCTCCTCCATAGAGTCTTCCTGAGGGAAATCTGTGTTGACCTTCCAAGTAGCACTTATGCATGGGATTACAAACGTCTGCTTACCCCACTAGACACTAAACTCCCATGAAGGCAGGGACCACAAACCCATATTCACCATGTAAGCACCAAGGAAGGATCTGACCTGATCATAGTAGGCCCTGATACGCATATGCAAACATGGCACACACACACACACACACACACACACACCATTGCACACAGATGCATGCACACACACACATTTGTATACACATATGCACACCCATACAGACGTATACACACACATATGGACTCACACATTGGCATGCCCTCACCAGAGATAAACCTGGCTTCTCTGTGCGTAAATGAGAATCTGAAGCCAAAATAACAAGTCTTCCAGCACATTATAATAATCCTTCTATATCCAGCTGGTGTGTTTCTCTGGATCATCAGCTTGTGGGATCACATCACATTGTTTCCAGGGAGGGAAGGATGCAAGTTCACGAGCTCATTGCCATATCGCCCATGGCAGGGAACCAATAGATTGTATCGAAAAAGAGGACTTCAGGGCTATGTAAACATGTTAGTGTGTGCGTATATTAGAACAAAAATACAAACCTTCCCAGTTACCAAAACATACCAAAGAAAAGAGAAAATTAAACAGACCACACAGTGAAGCATACACACGTACATGCATGCACAGAGACATAGCAATAAGCATGTGTATAATTATAACATGTATGTAACATGTGTGTATGTAATGTGTGTATGCAATATACAGAACTGAAGACAAATTTATTGATTCTATAAATAAATGTAATATATAATATATATAATATAATAATACAATAATATATATAACATAACATATAATATATAGAGATTCTATAAATAAATGTAAAATATAATAAATAATTGTAATGGACTTTAATTAGCCTATAAAAATTAAAAAGATTTCCAGATTGGCTGGCAAAGCAAAATCTAATGTGACACCCTAGACACGAGATACCCTAAAGGAAGGGACTTAGAAAGACAAAAAGTAAAAAGATGTAGAAAAGGTATACAGACAAACAGGAATAAAAGAAAGCAGGTGACATACTCTTGATTTCGGACCCATAGATCCAAATATAAAACAAAATTTTAAAAGACAAAGGAGAGCATGTTTTAATGCCAGAAGCCGCAGTTCACTGTGAAGTAACCCCATTCATTCGTGGATCTAGGAACACAGCAGTGGCCTACACGAGGCAGAAACTGTATGGGACGCAAAGAGAACAGAGAGACGCTAACGAAAGGAGATGTTGACGTGTCTCTCAGCCCCAGGCAGACGTGGACAGAGAGTGAGATCAGCCACAGCTGCCATACCTAAATGACACGATAAACAAGGTAGAACTTAGGTATCAACTGTGAACCCTGGCAAGAGAAAATACACCTTGTTCTACAAAGGGATGGGGAGCATTTATGAAAATCAAGCATGTCTTGGGCCACAAAAAATCCCAGACTATTCCAGAGAATACAAAGATCGTATCAAGGAAGGCAAGTTACAAACTAGTGTTTCACTTTATGAATATTGGTGCAAAAATGTCTCCAAAATCATCAAACAAAACTCAACAGCCTGTGAAAAAGTACTAGATCATCTCCAAGTGGGGTTTAATCCAAGAATGCGGTTTGGACATTTGACAATATTCGACACTCCTCCGTAGTAAAAAGGTGTCATAAAATAGGAATTCATACATATTTACTCAGTCTGATAAAGGGCATAGGTGCCTCAGCCCCCGAGGCCATTTTCTTCATTCACTTAATGAGGCAGCACGGCCAGTGCTCCTGCTAACGAGGACCGATGGGCTGCCCACACTCTCCACTTTCGAATATCGCAGGGAGATTGTGCGCCAAAGCAGTGGACAGGATAAAGCAATCAGAGGCACTAGGGCTGAAAAGGAAGTACTAAAATTATCCTGCAGACAATAAGTTCATAAATCATAAATAAATAAAATTAACCTGCAGACAATACAATTTGATATCTGGAAACTCTGAAAGAGCCCCCTGGAGAAACTACTGTCACCGATAGGAGAATTTATCAAACTAGCCCGTTCCAAAATCAACACAGGAAAACAGGAGACTCCATAAACACGAAAAAAACACAGCAAGAAGCTATAATCTGAGAGAAGACCCCACTTATAATAGCAGAAAGCATTAGAAAGGAAACAAAAAGAAAGAAATCTGGGGGTGAAATTAATAAGAAATGGCTGACTACGAACATTCCTGAAAGTCATACAAATAGACACAAACAAACAGAGAGTTTCATCGTGTACTTGGGCGAGAAGACCCACTGTCACAGTGATTGTGGTGCTCCCAACCTTAATGTAGAAATGCCCCACGGTCTCAAAAAAAAATAGTATCAGAATGTTTTTTCTCACTAGAGAAGTTCACTTTCAAAGTTCATCCAAAAGAAGATGAACAAGCCAGGGAAATCCTGAGCAGGAAAAGCAGCAAGGATGGACTCGTCCTTTAGGAATGAAAATATATTACCAAGCTCTGTAATTAAAAGAGTATAGTATTGGTGCAGGAGGGGAAGTTGAATGAACAGAGTGGGAAATCTAGAAATGGACTGTTAGACCTGGAAATTCAATACATGATAAAAGTGGCATCTTGCATGTCTAATCAAAGACAGACTTTTTTTTTTTTTTTAAGATTTTGTTTATTTGATAGAGATCACAAGTAGGTAGAGAGGCAGGCAGAGAGGGGGGTGAAGCAGGCTCCCCGAGGAGCAGAGAGCCTGATGCGGGGCTCGATCCCAGGACCCTGAGGTCATGACCCAAGCCAAAGGCAGAGGCCTAACCCACTGAACCACTCAGGTGCCACAAAGGCAGACTTTCTGATAAATAGCACTGAAGTGAGTGGATTCCTCTGTGGGAAAAGATGAAGCTGGAGCCATGCCCGACACCATATTCAAGGATGTATTCCAAATGGGTCAGAGAAATCCATATTAAAAACTTGGAATATTACTCAGCCATCAGAAAGCATGAATACCCAACATTTGCATCAACATGGATGGGACTGGAGGAGATTATGCCAAGTGAAATAAGTCAAACAGAGAAAGACAATTATCATATGGTTTCACTTATTTGTGGAACATAAGGAATAGCATGGAGGTCATTAGGGGAAGGAAGGGAAAATTGAAGGGGGGAATCAGAGGGGGAGATGAACCATGAGAGACTATGGACTCCGGGAAACAAATGGAGGGTTTCAGAGGTGAGGGGAGTGGGGGGATGGGTGAGCCTGGCAATGGGTATTAAGGAGGGCACCGATGGCAATGAGCACTGGGTGTTATACGCAAACAATGATTCATTGAACACTACACCAACAACTAACGATGTACTATATGGTGACTACATAACATAATTTTAAAAATTATTAAAAAACTAAAAAATAAAAATAAAAACATGAAGTACTAGAGAAAAAAAAAACAGCAAATTCCATTATAACCTGGAAGTGGGGAAAACTTTTCTTTTAAACTCTAGAATAAATGAAAAGAATTGATGAATTTGACTGCATAAAATGTTTAAATAGATGAAATTATTCTGTATACAAAAAAAAAGCAAGGGGGGAAGAAAAACAGCAAATTATATCCCACACAAGTTGTTATTAGCTGTATATTAAGCTCTACTTTAAGAGTTTCTAAAATAGAGAAGAAAAAAGACCTGTAAGCAAGAGAGAGAAGTCAAGAAATAAGAGAATTAACAGAAGTGCAAATGACCCTTAGCCACACGAAAAGAAGCTCACTTTTGCCAGAATAAGAGGAGCACAAAGAGAAACTACACAGAGACACCGTTTCTCACCTATCATTTTGGCAGAAGTGTGAAAATTTGACAGTATTTCATGATAAGGCTTGAAACAGGCACGCTCGCTCCCTGCTGCTGGGAAGGCAACACGACACAAACAGAGGTAGGTCCGGCAGCAGAGGGCAGCGGATGCCGCCTTTCGCGGGAGGACGTCCGACGAGGAACAGGTCTCCGACGAGGAACAGGTCTGCGTGGTCTCAAAGCATCTCCCCCAAAATGCATACAACTGACAGGGAGAAAGGGGTAACTCTATGGAGGGGAAACCTGGCAGCGGGGGTTTCATCCCCAGCAATGGGACGGATCAAAATCGTGCACCAGAAAGAGGACGCCACCAAAGAAGAGAGCACCAGCTCTGTGCTCCTCCTGGCTAAGACACGTGGCCGGAGCCTCGATGAGAAGAAACACCAGACACAGATCGGGGCCCAGACTACACAGCTGATTAGCCTGGAATACCCCGAAATGCCCAGGCCCTGAAAGTCGAGGAAGAATTGAGCAACTGCTCCAGGTTGAAGACTGAAGAGTCACGAAATTGAAAGCAGCGCGGGATGGCCGGGCTCCTTACGGGAGAAGCAGGAGAAATTGTGGGTTAGAGGCAGTCCTGACGTTCTGGTTTCTGTGGCTCCATGTGGTCAGGTGGTGAATGTCCTCGTTTCTAGGAATTACATGCCATGGATTTTGGGGGGTGAGGGGCGTAACTTGGTAGCTCACCATCAAACAGTTTCGAAAAAAAGTCTTCATGTAATTTCAGATTCTTTGTAAGTTTCACATATTTCAAAATGAAAATTATCTGTCTCATTTTAAAATACTACTAATTCTTTTTCACGTTCTACCCAAAACTGGAGAACTTCTGATGTCGCTAACTGGCAAGACTAATTGGCAAGACCATCTATCCCCCGACCTGTGGGAACTACTTCAATGAGACACATGTCATCAAATGGGAAGGCCCATCCAGGAGACTGTCCAGCACAGCCGTGGAGGTTCCATGAGAACCAGACCTACCAAAATGTCCATCCCACAGTCCTAGCGGGACAAAGCTTGGCTCATAAACCATCATACAGCTGTCAGGAAGGAACTCGGGCATTCCTAGAACAGCCCCTGGGGGAAAAGGGGAACACAAACAGAAATCAGGCTTCTCATCAACTTTGGGCCCATGTATCTATTTGATCTGTTTTTGAAACTAAATTAACTCTAAAACATTTAGAAAAGAAATTCTAGAGGCACCCGCATGGCTCAGTCAGTTAAGCATCTCCCTTCAGCTCAGGTCATGATCTCAGGGTCCTGGGATGGAGTCCAAATTTGGGCTCCCTGCCCCGCAGGGAGTCTGCTTCTCCCTTTCACTGTCCCTCTGTGCTTTCCATCTCTCTCTCGCTCTCGCAAATAAATAAACAAAATCTTTAAAAAAAAAAAAAAGTTCTAAAAAATGAAAGGCAATTTAAAAAAAAAAAAACGAGTATGCGCGTATTTCAAATTGGTAGCATAACCAAACAGAAAGAGATTACTTCAAGTCTCTTTAAACCATGGTCATTTGACAGTGTGTCCCCAGCAGGATATAATCCAAGCATAAAAACAAAAACCAGAGGGGGAAAAAACGGCTAAAACTGTTTTCAGCAGTCACGTGGTGGTGGCAGTGGTGGGTTTCCATTTTAAGGCAAATTGCAAGAGAGTTAGGAGGTAAAGCAAGTATTATGTTGATGTTATTGGGAACTGAGATTTTTGCCAGAGTTGAGACTCTGAATTTGAATTAATAGTATGATGACTTTATCTGAAAAAAAACAAAGAGAAATTTTTAAAAAGGTCTAGAAATTGGACCAACCCAGGAGCACTGAGCTTCCAAGGAACCACAAAAATAAACCACAAAAATAAAAAATAAAAATAAAAATAAATCTCGGTTAAGTAAATGGATGATTCCAGGCCAGGTCTCTGGCAAGTAATGCGTAAGAGAAGCCTGCGAGATCTTGACCTCTGAAAAAGCAAAGAGACCATTGAACGCCAGTGAGGGTTTGTCAGAAAGACTCATGCCCACCTAGAGAGGCTCCCACTAGTTAAAGTTGGGAACCTGTGAAAATCAACGCTAGTAATAATTGCAATAAAGTGAAATGCTTCAAATACATTTCAGCCCATGGATTCATAACAGTATTGTTTTTAAGACTCATTGGTCACCTTTGGAGAACGTTAACAGAAACTATTATATGCTGAATTTGTGTAAACCTTCCCAATCATAACTCTCAAGATCTATAGTGAGATACTTGACCTTGATTGGTGAACGCGTCAGGGCCTTAGTATCTGGTTTTATTCTTTAGACGGCCCCGTTCAGACTGCATGCAGGCTTTTAACCTCTTCAAATACGTGGAAGTTACCACTGACAAGAAAGTAATTGTGCAAGTAGCTGGTCACATGTTTGAAGATTATTTACTACCTTTTCCCCGGTTAGGAGAAACCTCTTCCTTGCCGTTAACCGGAATGCAGATAATTCAGCCTCCTTAAATGGTACTTTACGGGTATAATGTTCCCCTAGGTTAACAGCTTTTCCTTTTATTTCCTTGACAGACATAATGTTGAATGTTTTTTTGTGATGAGGGGAATGGATTGGATTCTGAGCAAATGTTTTTCATAGCAAGTATTTCAAAATAATGGGTGTTTCTATGAATCTACACAGGTGCTGTTGTCAGTCTTAATATTTTGCCTTCAGAGTTCAAACAGTGACTCCTTAGAATTATAAAATCCATCCTCTTACCACGAGTGCACAGTTAACTCCATAGCCAAGCTGAGTTTCTGCTTTTACCCTCTTTGGGTCAGGATGCTTCCACGAGGTCTTGGCAATTCTCTACCATGTCCACTCGGGTGCTCAGAAATATCAGTTAGTGGGGCACCTGGGTGGCTCCGTCAGTTAAGCATCTGCCTTCGGTTCAGGTCGTGATCCCAGGGTCCTGGGATTGAGCCCCACATCCCAGGTCCCTGCTCAGCATCGAGTCTACTTCTCCCTCTCCCTCTGCCCCTGCCCCCGTCCACTTGTGTGCTCTCTCTCGCTCTCTCTGCTCGCTCTCAAATAGATAAATAATATTTAAAAAAAGAATGTCAGTTAACTAAGCCACCGTTAGTACCAATAACGCCTGCTTCCACAAATCTTCATCGTGACACCCAGTCTCCAAAACCGATAACAAAAGTGAACAATACAGTTCACACATCCTTGGGAGGTTCTGCTTTCCAACAGTCCATAGGCTTCCATCTGAATTGAAATAGGAAACGGGGTGCGGGGGGACACCTGGGGCGGCTCAGTCAATTAAGCAACCGACTCTTGATTTCGGGCCAGGTCATGATCTCAGCGTCCTGGGATCAAGCCCCAGATCCAGCTCGGCGCTCAGCAGGGGAGTCAGCTTATGGATTCTCTCCCTCTCCCCCTCCCCCTCCCCTCTCTCTAAAATAAATAAATCTTTAAAAAAAAAAAAAGAAAGAAAGAAATAGGAAACAAAATTCCCATTTTCGAGTGATGCTATCAGAAGACCAACAGCTGGCACGTCAGGTGGCCCAGAGACACGCTTAGTCCAGATCATTATTTTCCAAAAAGTCTGCATCACGGGCCGATGAATACTGGTGGTTCTAACCTTACCTGACATGTAGCATTATCTTCAGTCCCTCAAAAGAAATCCTTTGTCAAAAGGGATGCCTTTCTTTTCTTTTCTTTCTTTTTTTTTTTTGTCTTTCACAAAACCGCAACAAAAAAAAAGGTCTTGGATATTACTAGATTTACCATTCCGATAGCATCATTTAATGAGGAGTCTGAGGCCACAGTCCACCTCTTACTGAAGAGAACTTCTCTGTGAATAAAACAATGGACTTCTTATATCTGAGGCTTTTCGGACTGAATGTGGCAGTAAAATCTTCATACCATGCTGTTCGCTTTGGTATGCAAAACTTATGACTCTGTTCTTTGACGCCTTGTTTATTCCCAACATCCATTTAGCATTTGGCCATTTCATCCTTCCTAGCGTGTCTGGAGTGGGGTCTGCTGCGGTGCCCCCAACCCGATCAGTTGCTCTGGGGGGCCTGCCTGCCCTCCCCCAGCGCTGGAACAGGGCCTTCTCAGGGCTCACTGCTGTGACTCCCCCGCCAAGAACTGCCCGTTGCCTCCCCCAGGGCCCCCTACCCTGCCACAGGCGTCTGTGGCTAACGGTGCTGCTGTGGACGTGGGAAAATCCAGTCCCTCGGCCTCAGGTGAGGACACCTAGAAGGGCTCAGCCGAGGCCTTGCCAGCCGGCCTCTCACAGAGCATCTTCTCCTGAGCTCTCCTGGCCTCCCCACTTCCTTCTGGGGGCATCTCCAGAACCCCCGGAGAGCTGATACAGGAAATGCTTCACAAGCAGGAGGCTCAGTCTCACACAGGTGTGCATTTTTACACATAAGGAATGTTCTCAGCATTTCTTTTGAGAGTGAATCAGAACGTCATGCTTCAATAACCTTCCCACTAAGTTTATCCCTGCACCGTCTGATGTGTCGTCCACACAGCTCCCCACCACGTTCCCCAGAAGGGGTTCCTGTCCTGTCTCCCGTGCCCACCGGCCCCAGGCGTGTCGCCGACAGCTTCTGCTCTGTCCGGCAACGTGGAGGATTCTGCAACAGCGAGAGGAGCTTTGGCCTTAGCTCTCAGGAGCCGGTCATTGTAGCCTCTTGCCCTCGACCTGATACGGTTGTAACCAAACTCGTAAATACCCCTCCTTCCTATTTTGTAGCTGCAGCCAATTTCCCACTTCTAGTCTTTTCTGGATAGGATCAGGGCTGGCGTGATCTGCCTGGGATCCTTGCTCACTTCATCCCCTTCCTTTGCCATCAAAGACTGACTTCGGGCTTGAAGAAGATGATCTGAGCACACAGACCTCAGTCTCAGATCATCGCCTTGACATTCCCCGAGTAGAAAATTCTTTTATTCTCTGACGTGGTGTACCTGATGACTCCTTCTATTTTTGAGTTTTTTGAGAGAAAGTGAGCACAAGCGGCGGGATTGCGGGGGGTGGGGGGGGCGCAGAAGGAGAGGGAGAAGCAGACTCCCTGCTAAGCAGAGAGTCTGATGCAGAACTCGATCCTAGGACCCTGGGATCATGACCTGAGTCAAAGGCAGACATTTAACCAACTGAGCCACCCAGGCGTCCCCAGTGGCTCCCTTTAATCAGAATGTTGTTCATTATGTCTCTATAAATACAAAATAGTATCAATAATATAGACATAAATAATTTTAATAAGTATTTATATATTTAAATATAAAGTACCTACAGTGGACTGTGGGCCTCAATGACTTCAGAAATCAACTTTTCAAAAAGTTTGTTTGAATGCATTTTTTTAAATTAACATATAAGGTATTATTTACCCCAGGGGTACAGGTCTGTGAATCATCAGGCTTGGACATTTCATAGCACTCAGCATAGCACATACCCTCCCCCATGTCCATCACCCAGACACCCTCTCCCTACTCCCCCACCCCCCTGCAACCCTCAGTTTGTGTCATGAGATTAAGAGGGTCCTATGGTTTGTCTTCCTCCTGATCCCATCTTGTTTCATTTTTTCCCCTCCCTACCCACCACAATCCCCTGCCCTGCCTCTCAAATTCCTCATATTAGAGAGATCATATGATAATTGTCTTTTCCTGATCGACTTATTTCGCTCAGCATAATACTGTCTAGTTCCATCCACGTCATTGCAAATAGCAAGATTTCATTTCCCTTGATGACTACATGGTATTCCATTGTATATATAGACCACATTTTCTTTATCCATTCATCTATTGATGGACATCTAGGTTCTTTCCATAGTTTGGCTATTGTGGACATTGCTACTATAAACATTCAGGTGCACATGGCCCTTCGGATCCCTACATTTGTATCTTTAGAGTAAATACCCAGAAGTGCGATTGCTGGGTCATAGGGTAGCTCTATTTTCAACTTTTTGAGGAACCTCCATTCTGTTTTCCAAAGTGGCTGCACCAGCTTGCATTTCCACCAACAGTGCAGGAGGGTTCCCCTTTCTCCATGTCCTCGCCAACACCTGTCATTTCCCGACTTGTTAATTTTGGCCATTCTGACCGGTGTGAGGTGGTATCTCACTGTGGTTTTGATTTGTGTTTCCCTGATGCCGAGTGATGTTGAGCGCTTTCTCATGTGTCTGTTGGCCATTTGGATGTTTTCTTTGCCGAAATGTCTGTTCATGTCTTCCACCCATTTCTTGATTGGATTATTTGTTCTTTGGGTGCTGTATGCATTCTTAAGAAATTTTGCAGATGAATTTTTTGAGTGAAAACCTGAAATTTTGAAAACTTCATGACCTATAAATATTAATTATGTACTCTCTGATCCCAAATATTTCAAAAAGTCAATTATTTGAAGCTATAAAACTCTGTAGTCCTCTTTAATGAGTTGATTTATTTAGGTAGCTTATTACTTTAAAACATTTTTATATTTCTGACACCCAGGATTCGTGTTGAAATCCATCAAAAATCAGATCTTGCTGAATTTACATGACTAGCCAGGAAGAAGGGAAGGGAAGGAGGAAGAAGATTTTTTTTTTTTTTAAGATTTTTAAAAAATCCTTCCTATCTTTCCAGGGAACACCTAACGCCAGGAAATAACCATAATCGCACACACCCTCTATGTGTGACTGGGTGAAAATGAACATGGAAGTGAACTTGAGAAGATGGGCTGATGGGGATGTCGGGGAGGGCGCTGTTATCTTTGCTGCCCTGGGGCCTCCCTACAGATGCTTGCAGAAAGTTGGTAACAGGGACTGGATTCAGAAAGCATCTAGCAAAGTCATGGCTCGTTTTGTGTTTTTTGTTTTTTTTTTTTTTTTAAAGATTTATTTATTTATTTGACAGACAGAGATCACAAGTAGGCAGAGAGAGAGGAGGAAGCAGGCTCCCCGCTGAGCAGAGAGCCTGATGCGGGGCTTGATCCCAGGACCCTGGGATCATGACCCGAGCGGAAGGCAGAGGCTTTAACCCACTGAGCCACCCGGGCGTCCCTCGTTTTGTGTTTTAAATAGACTTTAATTTTTAGAGAAGTTTTAAGCTCACAGCAAAACTGAGTGGAGGGTGCAAAGATTTCCCATGTACCCAGTACCCCTCTCCACCATGGCTGCCCCACCATCAGCATCCCCCAGGATGCTGGGTGCATCTGTTACAGTCCCGGAACTCAGCGACTCATCACTGGCACCCACAATCTGTAGTTCACATTGGGGTTCACTCTCCTTGCCGTACGCCCTGTGACTTTTAACAGAAGTGTAATGACATGTGTCCGTGATGAAATCATACACAATAGTTTCCCCTAAAAAATCCTCTGTGCTCCACGTACCCCCCACCCCCAAAAACCATGGATGCACTACCTCTGTAGTTTTGCTTTTTCAGGATATCCTATAGTTGGAATCACAAAGCATAGAGCCTTTTTAGTTTGGCTCCTTTCACTCAGCAATACACGATGCGTGGGGAAGGTTTTCAAATGTAACTTACCAGTTGTAAATTTTCCAGTGGCTCTGAACAATGGTTGACGACAACAAAGAATTGATGGACATGAGCAACTCTGGTGCTGGTGTAACCCAGCAGACAGGGCCTCCCTGCCCTTGGTGCCTCCTACATGCCCATCCCAAGAAATCCCACCTCTGGCCATTGCTTTATCCCGGCCACAGGCTCGCCTGTAACAGATCAATTCCTGTTTCTAAAACTGCTCATGTGGTTTCTCTCTCCACGTGCCACAGCTGGAAGGTACCCTTGGGTGCTGGGTGCTGGCTGCTTATGACAGAGCTCATCGTCCTTGGCTGGGAGAATCAAGACAGGATTTAAGCTGTGTTGAATTTAAGACTGAGAACATCCTAGGATCAGTGCAGGGGGAAATTTCTAGGGAAAAAAAAAAAGGATTTAAAATTTTTTTTTTTTTTTTTTTTTAGCAAAGAAAACCACAAAAGAACATAACACCACTTGTCACTTTACCAGACCCCTTCAAGGCCTGCAGTTAGGGACAAGGAAAGAACTGCACTTTAAATGCTAATTATCTGGGGAGAAAAATGTCCCAGGAGGCCTCATTCAGGAGCAGCAGGAGACGCCCCTCCCTGCTTCCCTGAGTTCTCCTGTGAAGACTGCAGAGAAGTCCCACCTGGGAGCGAGGCCCCTGCCTTTCCTTACAAGAGGAGGGTTCCACGGCCTGCAGTAATTAAGGCCATTCTGCCTCTGTGGGGAACACTGCGGAGAAGGATTTCCTGGCTGTAGCTCTTTCTCTCCCTCTAGGGAATTTTTAATTCCATCATCCTTGTATTGGTGAGTCATTTCTGATGACAATAATTAGGACGACGAGAAGCTGAAAGGTGGCTGGGACAACAGGTGACTTTTTTGGACAAAGCCCCAGGTGGGCGAGAGAAAGGAGTCTCGGGCTCTAGAACCTGCTTCCCGGGACTTTGGGAAGGAACGCACATCCAGCCCCATGAACTTGGGTGCAGGGGTGCCGCAGGCAGAGCCCTGCTGGCATCCTGACTTTCCACGACCCCAGGGAATGAGAAGGGAGGACAGAACTGCCTTCTTGACGGGGGCAGCCCAGCTCCCCGGGGTTTTGCTGAGACGTGGGAGGGCGAAGAGCCACGCTGACGCGACGTGAGGCTGAACTGGCCAACCCAGGCAAGCAGCAGCCCCCCCTCGTGCCCCCCTCGTGCCCGCTGTGGTGCCAGAAAGAAATGCGGAGCCGCTAGTGTCCCCTTAGAGCCCTAGGAGATCATCGCTCAATTTAATTTATGCAAAAATGCCAAGTTTTTAAAAGCGTTAGATCAGCGTGGTGTTATCTAGGGACTGTCACTGCGTTGGATGGGAACGTTTTATGGAATTCTAGTCAATAACTGGGCCCACGAGACCCCAGAAGGAAGCCCGCAAAGAGCGTTGCAATTCTCGGCCCCCGGGAGCACAGCATCTGAGAGAAGAAGCCAAACCCTTCAGAGTGTCCTCCCAGTTGCCCCCGGGGCCTTCTCTTCCCTCTCCCTGAGACAGTTGGAGGTTTACGACAAGCAGCCTTCTCTTAGGTGTCATGGTGCCGTGGGCCTGGAACTGCAGTGGGCCTGGACGGGTGGCTCCTCAGTGCACTGGCAACTGGGCTGGGCTGGCGGCGGATGGCGGGGGTGGGGCAGTGGATCCATGCACATATCAGGGCCTCTGCAGGGAAAGCTGCCCTGGGACTGCAGGGTGCTGTCAGGGTCCCGGCCTTCTTACGGGGCTGCTCAGGGTGCTCCCAGAGAGGCTGGGCCTGGAGCGTAGAAGCTTCAGGCTCAGTAGGGCCTGGGTGGTATTCTGCTGGTTGGAAGACCCGTGGGGCCTCTGCGCAAGGGGCCCAGACCCAGACATCACCTCTCGGGGGCAGAAAAACATCAAAGAGCTTGAAGCGCTTTTTTAGAAGTCAGATTCCCTGTGATATAATTTACAGAAAATGAAACAAATTCCCCCTTTTTAGTGTACGATTGGATACGGTTTGATAAACGCATGCCAGCCACAACCCCAACCGCAATGGAGTTGGGCCATCTCTTTCACCCCCAAAACCCCCTGCGCTGTCCCTCTGTGCTCCCAAGGGGTTATTTTTTCAGCATGTATTTTTTCTGTTCTTTTATTTGTAATCTCTTTGTGTCTTCACCTTTAAAGTGAGATCCTTTTAGGGTGCCTGGGTGGCTCAGTGGTTAAGCCGCTGCCTTCGGCTCAGGTCATGATCTCAGGGTCCTGGGATCGAGTCCCGCATCGGGCTCTCTGCTCAGCAGGGAGCCTGCTTCCCTCTCTCTCTCTCTGCCTGTCTCTCTGTCTACTTGTGATCTCTCTCTATCAAATCAATAAATAAAAAAAAATAAAATAAAATAAAAAATAAAATAAAGTGAGATCCTTTTAGACACCACACAGCTGGGCTTTTCCTCTCATCCGATAGCCCGTCTTTTGTTGGTATGTGTACTGTTTACATGCTACACGACTTGAAAAATGAGGTTAAAATCTATCGTCTTGCCAGTTGTTTTCTATTTGATCCCTCTCCTGTTTTCTCCTTTTCCATTCCTTCTACCTGCCTGCTTCGGGATTAATTAGATATTCCTATATTTACATTATTTTCCCCACTCTTGCCTTATCTTAGATCCCTTTTCTGGACTCGTTTAGTGATTGCTCTGGGGTTTACTATATATCTCCTCATTGAATCCCAGTTGTTCTTAAAGTTAGTCCCATGTACGATGGATGAGCCTGGTCAGTGCCTCTGAGGCCTCTCCCCATCTCTCAGGCATTGGGACCCCTCATCTCACTCGCACTCCTGCTGCAAGTCCCGATGGAATGCTACCTTGGTTGCTTCAACAGTCAGCCATATTTGAGAGTGAGTCAAAAATAACAAAAATATTCTACCTACCATCATCTTAACCATTTCTGGAAATCACCCACTTCCCTGCATAGATCATCAGCCTCGGTATCCATCTGCTAGCACAAGCCTTCAGTGTTTTTCACAGCACAGGTGTGCTGGGAATGAATTCTCTCCGTGTTCGTCTTCCTGAAAATGTCTTTTATGATGCTTTTCCAGGACAAGAAGCCTGGGACCGTAGATTTTCCCGTCAGTACTTGAAACGTATCACTCTACTGCTCCTGGCTCACTTGGCTTCCAATGAGAAGGCCCTTGTGATTCCCTCCTTTGTGTCTCCGCAGTATTGAACTTGTCTGGGCGTCCACAGCCTACACACACATTCTGTCCTCCCCTGCCGGCCCCCACTGAGCCTCTAGCACTTAGTTAGGAATTTGAGCTGAGTTTTCCTTACCCAGCTATGCGGTGTCCCCCTGTCCTCTCTCCTGCTCCGTCCCAGGTGAGCCGGCACTCCCACGCTCTCTCCTCCAAGAGGCCCATCTTTTCTCAACATTCAGTGGCCACGCTGACCTCGGCTTTATTGTGGGCTCAAGAGAGGTTCAGGTTTTATAGTTGTTAGTTCAGCTTCCTCTTGTTCTTGGATGTCACGTTCTTCCCAGCATTCTACATCCCAGGCACTATGATCCCCTGGCCTTTTTTTTTTTTTTTTTAATCTACAAAATGCGGAATGGGGAAATGGACCATATGCTTGGCGACACGCAGAGGCAGGGGACAGAGGAATATCGCAGCCGGAGTCCAGAGCAGATGAGAAGAGAGCATGACTTGAAGTGTACTCTTGAGGGGCTTGGGGGAATTTTTTGCTTTTTTCACTTTTCACTTCTTTTATGCTTTTTTCACTTCTGCCTAACAAGATGGGAATAATGGAAGGCTTAGTCATCTTTAGCAGGACCATGCTCTGTCCCCATGTGCTCTGTGCCAGGAGACTCTGTGTCATCTTTATTTCTTTACCTGGAGCCCAAGGATCCGTTTGGCTTCTGTGTGTTATTTTTGAAACAAGGCCCTAGAGAACCAAGACCTTCTTTGGCAGAAAGTTGGATCACAGCCCGTGGGATGGTCCCCTCCAAGGCCATGGAGGTCCCCGTCCTCCAACAGCTAGCCACATCACATCGCTGCCTTTTTCAAAACACTTTGGATTTCCCATGGTGTGCTGTGTACGTCATCAACCACTGTGTTTGGCACAAGGCAGTACCCAAGGTGACTCCCCACGCCCAGTTGCCCCTGTGTGCCCTGTGTCTAGCCCGCGCACTGTGTTCTCACGGTACAAGAGGGTTTCGTAACACCAGGCCTTGCTCACTCCATCTTCCCAATGGAGAAGGCCCTTCCCTCTTCAGACATCTGCCCTTTCTTCCAGACCTAGTCCAGGTGCCTCCTCATGGAAGCCTTCCGTGCTTTCCTGAGGCAGAGTCAGCTGCTCTGTCCTGGGCGTCCCCTGCCTCAGAGAGCTGTGTGCTTATTTCTGTTGCATGAGTATCTCCCCGAGTTCGCGACTTCTGGAAGACCGGCCATTTGGCGAGTGTGTAATTGATCAATAACAGAAAGACAAAATGGTGGTCCCTGTAACAGACAAAGAGAAATTTAGCCTCCAAATGAATGAATAATCCATATGGGAGAGGGTGCTTCCCCCCCCCCCATATGAAGGATTAATGGACTTGAAACATAGTGGTACCTGCTGGGGGAGGGGGTCTCTCAACGAGACCTTGCCTAGATCTCAAACCCTGAGTAACTAAGAAATGAACCAGAGAAAGCTCTCCTTAGTTATTTATCTGGGGATTCCTGAGAAAGCCTCACCCGTGGAATGAGGTGATCCGGTCCACTTTTCCACCGATGCCTTAAAGAATTCTCCCACAGAAAATGAGACACAACCCCAGTTCTTTTTCTTTGTAATGCCACTATTAGCTTCCAGAAACATTTATCACACTTCCCTGTTCTCATTGCTGTAATGGCCTGTGAATCATGAGTGGCAGCTAAGAGTTTCTTTCTCCTCTCTCCTCCCTATTGGGCCTCCTACTGTTTGTTTTGCCGTCTTCCACGACTGCCTTGGAATAGTACCTACTGCACCCCCACAGAACGTGCAGACGGAAGCTGTGAATTCCACAACCATCCAGTTCCTCTGGAACCCTCCGCCTCAGCAGTTCATCAACGGCATCAACCAGGGATACAAGGTACACCGTTCAGCCCTGGGTGGCCATCCTGGTCTGTCACAGTCTTGTGACCAATGAGAAGGCTGCCCACTCCTCATTTCATGGAGAACCTACCACATAAAGTTACCAAGTGTGTTAGCTTTGGTGGTCAGGTGGGGGTGTCACCATTTATCCAAGGTCTTCTCTGCTCTATGGGTTCAGAAACTCAAATTATTAGTTTTTAAGTGGGTGGTCAAACGTAACAGAGCGACTTCTTTTGAGAAAAGCCATTCATTTTTAAATTAGCAGTGGAAAACCTGTCTGGGTTGATTGGAATCAGTATTTGTGCAAACCACATCTTCCTGGAGAAGAGACCTCTCCCAGGAGCACCAACTTAGAGCAAAGGGCGCTCGATGCAAGGGAATGAGACTTCTAGCAAAAGAAGATATTTACTCCCTCCCCATCTCAGCTTCAGGGAAAGTTCTGTTCAATGAATTCAGGACACCTACCTGGCCTGAATTAGAGACACAGATTCCCTCTGTCCTTAGCTACCAGAATCTATTACCTTCATGGATGTATTTGGATGCAGTTTCCAAAGGTGTAGTCCGTCTTGCCTTCTAGATCAGCTACTGGTTGGTCTTGGGATCCCGTCCTGATTTTAGCTACAGCATAGTCACTAGTGGTCTGCCATAACAGGTAAACTCAGGGAAGATCCTTGTGGAGAAAGGACTCCACATGTTCTGCTTGAATTCTTGGTAATTTCAGATTCAAAGAGTATTATTTCCTTAGACACATGGTTCAGTTTTTTTTTTTTCTCCCATTTGGATTCAACTTACAAAAACACTTTTTTGTTTTCATTAGAAAGGCAGAGGTAGCTAGGAATTTGCCCTGCCTTTTCTTTTCCTTTTCCAATTCCCTAGAGGAATCTACACTCAGAAGCTTTGTCTGAAAGAAAATCATATTGATCAACCAAGATGATTTTGCCTCCTTGACTTTCCTGTCAAGTCTTATTGGCAAGACCAGAGCATTCATTCGATGGCTCAGTGTGGGTTTGATCTATACAAATACACTTTGTGTCCTGCAGCATGTCAACCTTCAAACCTAATTAACCCTGGAAATGTTTGGTGTCAAAGGAATTAAAAGTCATGCTCATACATAATGTTGCCCAAACGTTAAAACGACTTCCTTTGGAATGCATACGTGTAGGATATTTCTTTAAAATTGGACTCGACCTCCTAAAATTCTTTTCAGAAAACTAGTGTGATAGAAATCGTAAATAACTAAGATTGGTTCCTATTGAATCAGGGGCTTGTCTTTGAGGCAGAGTTGATGCCTACCCGGGGGAAAAAAAAAAATCTGTGTTCATGTTTCATTGATATTTGTGTTTATGTTTCTTTTTACTGATTAAGTCAAATAAAGATGGTGTTGTCTTTATTGCTTAGTGTTAAAAAACATTACACTCTGAAACATCTTTAAGTGAAGGTTTAAGGAGTGTCTATTATTCCAATATGGGTTAAAGTTAGATAATTTGTTTTTACATACATGTATAAAATATGTGTATAAGTACATATCTGTGTTCAGTTATCTGTGAGATATTTTTTCAACTCCAGATTTTTTAGCAGCATTGCAAAATGTAGGCTTTATGGAGTTTCTTAGTCATGACTTTGCTTTCTTTGACGATACATTAATTACAAACTAAAAATCCTGATAACAGACTTGAGAGTGAAGATGTGCAGTTCAAAAGCATCTCTTTCTCCACATGTCCCATCACAGCTCCTCGCGTGGCCAGCTGAGGTCCCTGAGGCCACCACTGTGGTCACCATTGCGCCAGATTTCCACGGAGTCCACCATGGGTATATAACGAACCTGAAGAAGTTCACAGCGTACTTCACCTCCGTTCTGTGTTTCACCACTCCGGGGGACGGACCTCCGAGCACGCCTCAGCTCGTCTGGACTCACGAAGACAGTGAGTACTGCTCCACTGTGTGTCTTCTCAACAGTCACAAGTCAGGCATCAGGGAGGTCCCCACCACTGTCCTATCCCACGCCGGGCCGGGGCTGAGGGCTCATCAGGAACCTCCTTGTCCTCAGAGAGTTTGCAGTCTGCGTGCCCGAGGGAGATCAGTCAGTGGGAAGTATCGGTGATGAGCGGCGGGAGGTGGTCCCTGGAACTGGAAGCCAGGCTAGCCGAAAGAGCTCAGAGGGCCAGAGAAACAGTCTGGTCTGAGCCATGTGGTCCACCTGTGGTCTTGATGGCCTTCTCTTCCCCTAGATTTCAACTTTTAGTCCCCTTCCCTTCTTCTTTTTTTGTTTTGTTCCCGTATTTTTTTAATTTAAATTTAATTAGTTAACATACAGTGTATTATTGTTTTCAGAGGTAGAGGTAGGTGATTCATCAATCTTATACAACACCCAGCGCTCACTGTGTCACATAAGCTCCCCTCCTTAATGCCTGTCACCCAGTCAGCCTATCCCCTCACCCCCCTCCTCTCCAGCAAACCTTAGTTTGTTTCATATGATCAAGACTCTGCTATGGTTTGTCTCCCTTGCTGATTTCATCTTGTTTTTTTTTTTTCTTCTCTTTCCCCATGATCCTCTGTGTCGTTTCTTAAATTCCACATACGAGTGAGATCCTATGATAATTGTCTTTCTCTGATTGAGAGTTAGCTTAGCATAATACCATCTAGTTCCATCCATGTCGTTGCAAATGGCAAGATCTCAGTTTTTTGATGGCTGAGTAGCAGTTCATTGTGTGTGAGAGTGTGTGTGTGTGTGTGTGTGTGTGTGTGTACACACACACCAGCTCTTCTTTATCCATTCATTTGTCGATGGACATCTGGACTCTTCCATAATTTGGCTATTATAGATATTGCTGCTATAAACACTGGGGAGCATGTGCCCCTTCAGATCACTCCATTTGTATCTTTGGGGTACATCCTTAGTAGTGCAATTGCTGGGTCATAGGGTAGTTCTGTTTTCAACTTTTCGAGAAATCAGTCTGTTCAAGTTGTGAAAAAGTTCAGGTGTATATGTTCGACATTCCCTTATTCCTGCCAGGTCTCTGTGGATAGGTCCTCTGCCAGTCGAATGTTTCTACTCTTGTAGGTTACAGACATCTCCTTTTGAGCTGCTTTCAGATTTTCTCTTTGTCTCTGAAATTTGTAAGGCTCACTACTATATGTCAAGGCAGTGACCTATTTTTATTGATTTTTAAGGGGTTCTCTGTGCCTCCTGGGCTTGAATGCCCATTTCCTTCCCCAGATTAGGAAAGTTCTCTGCTATAATTTGCTACAATATATCATCTGCTCCCCTTTCCTCTTCTTCTAGGATCCTAATTATTCTAATATTGTTTCATCTTATGGTATCACTTTTCTCTCGAATTCTCCTCTCATAGTTCAGTAGTTGTTTATCTCTCTTTTGCTCAGTTTCTTTGTTCTCCATCATTCGGTCTTCTATATCACTCATTCTCTCTTCTGCCTCCTCTCTCCTCGCAGTTAGAGCTTCCATTTTTTTATTGCACCTCATTAAGAACCTTTTGATTTTGACTTGACTAGATTTTAGTTCTTTTATTTCTCCAGAAATGGATTCTCTAGTGTCTTCTATGCTTTTTTCCAACCTAACTAGTATCTTTGTAATCATTATTCTGAACTCTAGTTCCAACATCTTACTTAATGTCCATACTGATTAGGTCCTTGACAGTCGGTACTGCCTCTTGTTCTTTTTTTTGAGATGAGTTTTTCCATCTTGTAATTCCATCCAGAGAAGAATAGATAAACAAGAGAACAAATACTAAAATGGCAATAATGACCTAGAAATGTACACTAAACAAATCAGAAGAGACCAGAAACCAAAAGAGAGAGCGAGAGAGGAGAATATGATCAAACATGTGAAAGAACAAGGCAATACACTGAGTCCAATGTGTATTTTGGGGTGTTTGTTAGAAAACTATATCCCAAAATTATAAATATAACTA
The DNA here is from genome assembly GCF_010015895.1 of Lontra canadensis. Taxonomy (NCBI): domain Eukaryota; kingdom Metazoa; phylum Chordata; class Mammalia; order Carnivora; family Mustelidae; genus Lontra; species Lontra canadensis. The sequence goes on along the minus strand of NW_022631039.1, from coordinate 12,342,573 downwards.
AATAGATAAAATAAAACTAAATACATTGAAAGGATACAATATAGGTATAAAAATGAAAATTAAAATACAAAAAAAGAAGGAATATAAATAGACAGATGAAGAGAGCAGAACAATACACACTATATCCTGAGTGTATTTTGGTCTCTTTGTTAGAAGAAAGTACATCCCAAAATTGTAAGGAAAGAAAAACTTATATATATGTAAAAATAAAATTAAATACAATGAAAGGGTAGAATGAAAGTATAAAAATGAAAATTAAAGGTGATTTTAAAAAAAGAGTTGATAAAATAAGAAATTGGTTGAGAAAGGAAAGAGAAAAAAAATAAAATTATCAGACCAAAAAAACGTGGGGAAAAAACCATGAATTCTGTGTACTGTTTTCCCTTAGCACTGGAGTTTTATGGTTCTCCTTGACCAGTAAACTTGGTCTTGGCTGGATGTTCTTGCTGGTCTCCTGGGGGAGGGCCCGATTGCATTGACTCTCAGGTGTCTTTGCCCCTTGTGAATGGCATCACCATTGCCCAGGGACCAGGCTAAGTAGCTCAGGTTTGTATTATGTGGCTTTTGTTTCCTGAAGCCTTTCCATGCCATTCTTGAGGATGAGAATGTACTTGCAGCCTCCCAGTCTCCAGCCCTGGAGCCAACAGCTTGGGGCCCCACTCCTCAGTGAGACATCAGGGAAAAGCAGTCAGTCCCCCGCCCTGGTCTCTGGACGCACTCCATGCTCACCTGGCTTGTGACTGAGCATTTCTATCTCAGGCACATGACCATGCTTTAAGTGTCCACAAGCTGCAGACTCCTGTGGCACCTACCCACACTGCTCCTCCCCGGGAACAGGGGTGGGGGTCTTGCTGCGGTCCTGCTGCTTACTGGGCCCCTGCTCGGAGTGTGGTCACCCAACCATGCCACAGTTCCAGTATGAGGCAACCCCGAGCTAAGAGCCTCACTCCTGGGCTCACTGGCTTCAGGTGGCTTCCCTGCTCTGAAGCCTGGGAGCTCTGCTGCAGTCAGGCACCCTGGCGTTCCCGTGACCCCAGGGATCCTGAGACTACACTGTCCTACCTAGGATTCTGCCCCACTTTGCTGCCTGAGTGCCTTTCAGGCAGGGCCGTCTCTCACCAGAGCAGACTTCTAAAAGTTCTGATTTTGTGCTCTCCTACTCTATCACTTTCTGGTGCCCGTTGATGGAGGCTCCCTCCCACCATGGCTTATCTTCTGATATATGGCCTTGGATTCACTTCTCCGCACCTCCTACCTTACAGAGTCGCTTTTCTATTTGTAGAAGTGCAACTGTTCTTTCTTACATCTCCGCTTGTGTTCACAGGTGTTCAGAGTGATTTGATAGCTTTCTAGCTGGATTCCTGGGACCAGATAAAACTAAGGCCTCCTACTCCTCCACAATCTTGCCAGATCCCCTTACCTTCTTCTCGAATGCCCTGTCAGGCCTCCCAGCTGCACCTTCCCTGACCCTCCCTGGGGCATCTCAACCCAGCAGCCCCTCTGAGCACCTTCACTTGGCACTGTCCCCATCTGCTCACTTTAGACCAGCTCCTCTCTGTCCTCAGGTCAGCTGACACCTGTGGAAAACATCATCTAGTGAAGCTCTCTGAGAAAATGACCACAGATGTGTGCCAAGACTTGAATATGGGAAGGCTCACTGCAGTTATTTGTAATTGGGGAAAAAAGAAAGAAAAACATGCAAGTGTTCCAGAGGGGTGTAATTTTAAAAATTATGGAATGACAGTATACTAAATATTTTGTCGTTATTAAAAAGTTTTTTGAAGAAATGGTCATAATCTACTGTTAGGTGAAAAAAATAATATGCAAAACTATAGGAGATCCAAATTTTATAAAAACACACTTGTATGACACACAGTTGTTAGCTCTACGTGGTGTGATCATGTATGTTTCTACATTCTTTGGATTTTGCCATATATTCTTGTTTTTACAGTGGGTGCTTACTCTCTTTATCTCTTTATATTAAAACTAATATATGTTTAAGAAAAAGTCACTGGGGGTTGCCACTCGTCTGTACTCCAGATTCTTCCTGTCCCAGCCATGGGGCTCTGGGTGTGGCCAGCCTCCTGTGCCACCTGGGGCATCATGGCCCAGCCTTGCCCATCTCCCTGAGGCCTCGGCTTCACTGTACTCACAGAGGCAGCATTTACAGAGGTCAAGGCCATCTGAGATGAGCTTCCTCCCCGTCTGCTCCCATCTCAGGATCCCTCTGTTTTCACCCCAGTTCCTCTCTATCACAGGATGAAGACTGACTAGTTGTCAGCCCACAAATATGCCCAGATCTCCCTCATCCGAAAGTGGCAACTCCGTACTCGCCCCGACCCACTGAGCTCCTGGTGAACTCACTTCCTTCTCTGAGAAGCTATTTCTTAGACCCCTAACCTCTTGCACCCCCGATGACCCCTAGCAGCCACTCTCACCCCAGCCCTGGACTATGACCTCCTTACCAAGCATTCAGTTTTGTCAGCTGCTGCCACTGCATCAAGTGACACAATCTTGTGATTTTTCTTTTCAGCAAGTTGTTGGTACAGTGGATTGATTTTCAAATGTTGAAGTGGCCTTGCACACTTGGAGGAAATCCCACTCAGTCCTAGTGTGTAATTATTGCCCATGTCGTTGGCTTTAGTTTGCTAATACTTTGTGGGTGATGTTTTGCATTTGGGTTTCATGGGAGATACTGGTCTGCAGTTTTATTTTCCTGGACTTTCTGTCTGTCCGGGGTAGTGTCAGGATAACACTGGCCTCCTAAAGTAGGTTTGGAAGTGTTCCCCTTCTCCTACCTACATTTCTTTCTTTTTCTTTCTTTCTTTCTTTCTTTCTTTCTTTCTTTCTTTCTTTCTTTCTAAAAAATTTATTTATTTAGTTGAGAGAGTGCATGAGTAGGAAGAGGGGCAGAGGGAGAGGGAGAATCCCAAGCAGACTCCCCACTGAGCACAGAGAGAGCTCAACGCAGGGCTCAGTCTCACAACCCTGACATTATGACCTGAGCTGAAACCAAGAGTCAGATGCTTAACCAACAGAGCCACCCAGGTGCTCCAGCTCCTGTTTGGCTTTCTAGAAGACATTGTGTAAAATTAGTATCAATCTGTCTTTAAAATGTTTAGTGGCATTTTCCAATGAAATCCTCGGGGCCTGCCTATTTCTTTTGGGGGACCATTTTAATTATAAATTCAGTGTCTCCAGTGGTTATTGTACTGTTCTATTGTCTGCTTCCTCTCGGTTGAGCATTGGCAGTCTGTGATTTTTCAAGGAACCGATCCTCTAAGTTGTTGTGTCTGTGTGTGTAACGCTGCTGGCAGGATTCCCTTCGTATCCTCCCGTGGCTGTAGAATATGTCATCATCTTCCTTGTTTCATCCCTGATATTGCTGATCTCTATTTCTATTTCTGTCATTCTTCCTAGAGATTTGTCAATTTTATTGTTTTTTGGTTTTGTTTTGTTTTTGTGGGTTTGTTTTTTTTTTTTGAGGAGCCAGCTTATTTCATTGAATTTTCACCACTGTTTTCCAATCTTCAGTTTCATTGATTTTTGCTGTTAATATTTCCTTCCTTCTGCTTGCTTTGGGTTTATTTTTTGGTCTTCCTTTTTTCATTTCTTGAGGTAGGTACTTAAACTATTGATTTGAGGCCTGTCCTCATTTCTTTTATAAAGAGTTAATGCCATAAATTTTCCTCTCCACACTGCTTTAGCTGCACCCCACATATTTTGATATATTGTGTTTCATTTTCACTCAGTTCTATGTGCTTTTATTCCCTCTAAGACTTCCTGTTTGGCCCATGCAATATTTAGAAGCGTGCCATTTAGTTCCTGTGAGTGTGGAGATTTTCCTATTGTCTTTCTGCTGTGGATTTCTTGCCTGATTCCATAATTGTTAGAAAGCACACTGTAAAACTTCAATTCCTTTAAGTTTCTGGAAGTTTGCTTTATGGCCCAGCACATGCTCAGTCTTGGTGAATGTTTCATGAGTGCTTGGGAAGAGTAATGTGTATTCTGCTATGAGATCTGTTTTTCAATTATAAATTTGTATACACTACCCCCAACCAGAATTTAGGATTAAAGGAGGCTGATCAAGATCAGCTTTTCCATTTTAAAAAAATGTACTCCTGTCTCATCAAGTCTTGTTCCTACTGTGATTGTATTGTAGTTAAATGTTAATTGAACGGTCCATTCATCTATCTTCCCAACGCAGAAATGAGCATGCGCACTTATATTCAGGTTGTCTGTGGACATGTACGAGGCAGCTAGCTGGATGTTGAAAGGGTTGCAAAGATAAGTGAGCAGAGCCTCTGCCTTTAGAGATTCTCACCTAGTCAGACGTGAGGGACATGGCTGAGGCCAGTGCCACCGAGAAGGGAGGTCGAGGGATGTGGCTGCCACCACCCAGTGAAAAGCAGCTGGTCGAGGAGCATCGGGGAGCAGGTAACTCTTGTAGATAAGGTGGCAACTGAGCTGGTCTTAACAGATGAGCCGAGAAGAACTGAGGGCATTGCAGGTGGGAGAAACCGCATCTGTGGCAGCAAGGAGAGAATGTGAGGTTGAGAGAACATGATCGAGGTGTTTGGCGTGGCCATGGTGCAGCATGTGGGGGTCGGGGAGGGGACAAGCCCCAGAAAACCAGAGTCAGAAGAGTTTCAACTGCTACGTTCAGGCACTTGGACAGACCCACAGAAGGTTCTCCATGAGGGGTGTGCTTTGACTTAATCCATGTTTCAGAAGTTCTGTCTGCGGGTTTTGTGTGAAGGCTCTGGAGCTCAAGGTGAAGGAAGCCGGGAAGAAGGCATGAGATGAAGAGAGCCCACACCCACGCCGTGGAGACAGCGGCGAGGGGGATGGATCCTGAGCACACGTCACAGGGACTTTGGGGGCTCTCTGATAGAGGGGTAGAAGGAATTATCCAGGATGACTCAATGTGCTTTGGTTTATGTGACTACGGGGGCAATGAGGCCACCAAATTAGGAAATGGGTCTTGGATGGGTGAAGACGCTGCACCAACTTGGGGTGTGCCTGGTGTGTGGCGACTGCGGGGCATCGCGGCCCCAGTGTCTGAGTGGGTTTGGGAGTCCTGGCAATTCCCAACTGCGATCTTACTTTCCAGGAAAGGGTTAGGGAAGGTAACTGAGTATATGGTCTAACCCCAGATGGAAATACCTGAAATCCATTCCACCTCAGGGTGTCTAAGCTCTAAGGTCCCCAGCAGGTAAAGCCCCCTGAGCAGATGAAGTCGCTGTAGGGATCTGGTGGGCCAAGGTGTGCGACAAGGGGGTGTGGGCCCAGTCGTGTGGGACTGAGGTTGCAGGGGGGCATGCAGGGGGCCCACATGGGGTCTCGGAGGAAGAAGGAGCCTGGCGTGGACATAGGGAACTTTCTGCACTCATCTGTAGGAAGACTCAGCCCAACTCCCTTCCGTGTGTAGATGGGGTGCGGAGGGCAGTGCTGGGGGACAAATGTTGGGAGCTCCCCCTTACACCTCTGCATTACGTGGACGTTTTCATCTAGTTCACTTTCCAAAGCAGAGGTTGGGGCAACACCTCTGCTCAAGCCACAGCCATGTCCGACTGCATCGTATCAGACTTCACTTTCCAGAGGACGTTGATTAAAAAGACGAGGTGGCAGAAGAAGGTAACTCCTTCCAAAGAAAAAAGAGAAGAGTCCTGGCTGAATTCTTTGCTAAAAGACGGAAACCCAGTTGTTGCCAGCTAAGCAAGCAGACAGACACCGTGGGGACACACCCCATTCAGCTCTGTGGCCAGGAAGCAGAGCCTTAAGGGAATTTTTGCCCACCATTAGTAGGTTAAAAAGAGCAATTGGACATTTCTTTCTTGGGAATTGAGAGAACTAGAACTGATGACCCCTCTTTAGAATTTTTCTACCAGAGTCACCAGTTTTCTGTAGCTGGGGGTCCTGCTGATGCTATTCAAAGCATGCACTGTGTCATGGCAAGGTTGGGAGTCGAAGCTGGCTTGGCCTGGCCCCATGTGCTCTCCAGCTGAGGGCACCTCCCTTGGCTCCGCCTCCTTTTCTGAAGCTCCGAGGCGATCAGAACCCAGGGGGGAAGGGGGTGGTGGGGGAGGCAGGCAACACAGTACGGGGGAAACAGAATATAAATTTTAAGGCTAGACATTGTCAGCTGGTTCCAGTAGTGCTAGGGGACAGCAGATTTGGGCAGGAATCCAAGAAGCAGAAACACTGAGAATATAAAAGGAGCAAAAAGCTTTCTTTGCCGCTCTATCGATCGAAAAAAGAACAAGTCCATTCAAAAATCCGTCAGAATGTCTTTCTGGAAACTCAGACCTGGAGAAAGATGAGTGGGATTCCCCAGCAGTTCTATGTCTCCCCCGCCCCGAGAGTGGCCTTTATCAGGGTTGGAGCTTTGCCATAAAACGTCTTCCGGAAGTTTCACCTAGATGAGTGTGTTTGCTGAGGCTGTTTCCATTTTTTTTCTTTTTTTAAATTAGATGTATTAGGAGGCTTTTTCCAGATGCCAGGTGAGAAGCCAGTACTGAACCCACTATCTGTGTGAGCCAGCCCCACAGCAGCCAGAATGGGGGGATGCCCCAACTCTACTCTCGCGCAGAAAAACCAGCACCCTTGTCTTCATGCTGTCCGATTTGAAGCTTGAAATACTGCATCGTGGTTTGGTTAAAAAGATCTCTGTGTAGCAGGTTAAGGGCAGAGCAGGGGAGGCATGAGGCGGGGCAGCTCTGGAGGGGCCAGGGCAGGGGCGTGTGCCTCTTCCGTCTGTGCTGAGCTGGTGGGTCCCTTGGCTCCTCTCCATTCTCCTCTGTTCCTCCTTTGTCTCTGGTTCTGCCCATCAAGCCTCCCCTCCTTCCTCCCTGACTCAGTTAAGTGTGGCCTCCAGAGTTAGGCACAGGGAGGGGGAGGCCTAGGGGGGCAGAGTGAACTTGACCCAGTGGCCCCACCAGCTGCAGGAGACGACCAACCAGGCCCCTCAGCAGTGGAGTCCATCTCTGACCCCTTCCCTCGCCCCATCCCCATTCCCTCCCAGACTCCAGTCTCCCGTAAAGCGCTTCCTTCTCTCTCTGTCCCCCATGCCCATCCCCACAGAGCTGGGAAGGAAGCCGCCCTATGAGAGGGCCACATGCAGGGGCTCCAGGTCCTCACTGACCAGGCCTGGCTGTCCTTGCATGCTACAGCTGCAAAGAGGGCGAGAGGTCTGGGCAGGAGGCTGGTCAGGGCCCCTGGCAATGAACGTCCATGACCTTGGACTGCTCACCTCACATTGGGCCTCTTGGACTTTTTCTCTGGGTGCTTTTCAAAGCGGCAGACAGTTCCTCTGAAAAATGACATGGTGCTGGGGTGGTAAGACAGCTAGGAACTAAGAGTAGCAGCTACCTGTCCGGGGACAGGCCTCCAACCCAGCAGCTCCTCGTTTTAATGGATGACATGGAGTCTCTGCCCCCCACGCCACGGAGAACAGCTGTGCTCAAAGAAACTCCTGGCAAAGGAGCGCGTGTTGCTGGAACTTTTGCACAGTACCCAACCCTGTGGGTCCCCTCAAGGGAAGGGGGTTGGGGGTAGGGAGCCTGGAACTCTGGGTTGGGTCTGGGGGTGTCACCCTGCTTCCAGCAGTGGGCGGCTCTGGCTGCACAGAGCAGAGACCCCACGCCAGCCAGATGCTCGCTGCAAGGCGTGTCCAGGGATACCGGGTGCCAGCCGCCGTTTTTCAGAACCCAGCCAGCCTGCTTGTTCTCATTAGAGTAGATCAAGGAGAAGGAGAATGGGGTGTGTATGAACCTCCTGCTGCCTGTCTGGTTCTCAGCATGGCTGGGATGCGGCTGATGAAAAAATTTATGTGCCCGGGATGCCTTCTACACCTTGAATTCCCTCCCCTCTTCTTGGTTCTTACTGGCATTTCCTTCAAGTCCTGCCTGTGGGCCCCAGCCTGGGCTCCCGCTTCCCTTCTCTGGTTAGAACTTTCCACACACATTTGACCCAATGAGAAGGGGGCTCTGGTGTTAACAGGTGACTTTATTTCTGATTGCTAGAACCAGGAGCTGTGGGACATCTGAGTTTCACGGAGATCCTGGACACATCCCTCAAGGTCAGCTGGCAGGAGCCCCTGGAGAGAAACGGCATCATCACAGGTTAGTATCCCCATCTCAGAAGAAGGAAAAAGAAGCTCATCCCAACAAGGGAGACGGGCATCACTGTACACAGCCCAGCTGGCCGGGGCACAGGCGCCAGCGGCCTCTCCAGGAAGCGGCCCCGTCCACCTGACCGTCGGCTCAGGGCTCAGTCAGCACACTGGGCGGCATGCCCCCGGGACCCCACCAGCAGGGGGGCATGGCCCTGGACAGAGTACGTGTATGGGTCTGGTCTGGCCCCAGAGCTGATGCTGTAACCTACAGCCAGCAACAACGGAACTCCGGGGCAGGGGAGAAGCAGCTACGGGAACTGGACCACAGGAGCTGGGACGTGGGTTCTGCCTCCAGCCCAGGATGGCCAGAGTGCATGTGCTGGTCACAGAGGCCCCCGCCGCAGCCCGGGAGCCGGACGCAGTGGGGGATGGGCAGAGAAGGGAGCCCTTGTAGTCTGACTTTGCTTTAAGCCATCCGGAGGGAGAACAAAGCAGGCCGGGCAGTGCTAGGAAAAACAAAAGAGCAAAACACCAGAAGCGCGTAGTAGAGGGAGGCTGCCCTTGGAAGCAGAGAGTCTCCAGCAGACCCCTCAGGGACTGGGGGTCCTGTGGCTGGAATGAGGCTCACATTCACCATCTGTCTCAGAGCCAGAGCGTCCCCGTGGCCTTCACCACAGCCGAGCCGCAGCCACCTGGTGAGGGCTCCCGGGTTGACATTGGCACATGGGGACTGACTTCCTCCGATACGCGTGTGGGCCTTTGTGAACACAGCGCACACCTCAGTCCTGGTGTAAAGCTTCAGGGAAGCCACGGGCGCATGCCACCCCCGAGCAGGGCCGGCGCTTCCCGGCCGAGCGCTGGTTGCCAATATTGCAATTTATGATCCTCCGTTCTCGCCAGCTAATAGGGCTTAATGAACTCATTTCGTATTTTATTTAAACAAATCCGTGTCGTTACAAGCAGAGCCTATAGTCTATGTGGAGCTTGGCCTTCCGATGGCTGCCCACTGGGGTCCTCCTCCCTCCTAGTGGCCACACGTGCCCCGTCTCACTCTGTCTGGCCTGTGCTGTCTCCTTTCCCCTATGAACTGTGCCCAGGGTCCCAGGAGCTCTGGGAAAAACTGCAGAGGAAGAAGCCTGTAGGAGCTGAACCCAACGGCGGTTCTTCCTGCCCCTCACTGCTTGTCCCTCCAGCCACCTGCCTGGTGACCCCTGCCCTTGGCCGGGCCTGCACTCTGCCCCCGCAGACAGGTCTGCACTCCCCATGGACAGGGCTCCGGGCAGGGCGTGCCAGCAGCACCACCCAGTCTATCCCAGGCTCCAGACCGAGTATCTCCCCCATGAGCGGAAGAAAAGCCTGGTCTGTGGGCACTGCCAGCCTCAGAACATCATGCACTGGGGCTGCCAGAGCCTCCTTGTTGATGCAGCTGCTGTTGGAGCCACTGCAGGGCGGATGACAGGCGCCGGGTGTGGTCCTCCACATGGGGCCCCTGGTGGTCCAGACACTGGGGGAAGCCCTTCCTTATCAGCCGCAATGCACAATGAGCAGCCTCGGGCCCAAAAGAGAGGGCAGCCCCGAGCAGGAGCGGCCGGAGGGCCAAGCAAATTGCCCATCGCACTTATTGTGAATTCCAGCATCTTCCACTCACCCTGCGTAAACCCTGATTTATGAGGGCCAGGATGCAGACAGACAGCTTGTGATTGGATGTACTGCTCTCCTGTAGAGAATTTACTTCAGATCAACAGAAAATTATTTCTGAAGCTCCTGCGGTCATTAGTCTCGGTTAGGCAGCATTCAGAGCAGGTAGGACACCCACCTGCCAAAGGCACCGGGCACTGGCTGGGGCAGCCCCTCCACTTTCTCTGGCTGTTCCCGAGCCGCCATGCACCACCCCCCTGCTGAGGAGTGGTGCGGGAACCCGGGCACCCTTCCACCCCCGCGCACCCCGCTCTGTCCATTGTGTGTGGCAAGCTGTCCGGGCCGTGCTCTCTTGCCAGCGCGGGGTGGGAGGAGGGGGCTTTGCTTGTGTTGTTTGGTCTCATCTGCATCCACGATGCCACCCTACCCCCAAGCCTGACGTCACAGACCCCAGCAGCGCTGCCCTCCCGAGGATGCTGGAAGCTCCGGGCTTGGAGTCCAGGTTGCCATGACGAGCCACGTGCTGTGTTTTTGTAAATGTTGATCAAGAACAGCTTCTAAACAAGTTAACTGCCTGGCAGACAAGCTTGGAACACAAAGCCCTCTCTTCTGGACGTTCAGGAAAGATCCAAGGATCAGATCGTTCAGTGGTGTATCGGGAGTGACCCACCGAGGTCAGGGGGGTGGTCAGGCACGCTCACGCACGTCCGCACTTCCGAGGGAAGCCGGTGCACGGACGGAGGCTCTGTGGGGAAGCCGGGAGCTCGGGCCGACCCTAGAAACCACTGCCAGTTTCCAGGAAGCTCGTGAACCCTTCTGCACCTTCGTGTTCTCTGTTGCAAATGGGGATGGTGATATGGAGGTCCTGCTGTGAGGACCGAATGAACTAATGTAGGGGACGTGCTTGGAACGCCAGGAATGTTGGGAACACTCTGGGCACTTGAAGATCCTGATACTCATTGCCCAGAAGGCTTGATTGGTGATTGTACCATTAGATCCAAAATCCCAAATTAACAAAATGGAAAGAACTGATTTGTCTGGTGCACTGAGGAGGGCGGAGGCTGGACATGGGGCGCAGGGAGTGTGAGGAGGGAGAGTCTGAGGTCTGGAGGGAGCAGGACAGTGGGCGGTCTGGGGGAGCCCATGGCCCAGGTAGGCTGCGCAGAGCACAGGGGCCTGTGTTGGGACCAGAAGGTAATGGGAGATGCACATGCAGGGCAGGGGCCATGGCTGGTGCCCCTCTGCTGCTCTCCCGGATGTCCCATCAGCACCACCCAACCTGCATGCCTGGTGTCCACACACGAGTCTCCAGGCTGTGGGACTGCAGATAACGTTCGTTTTTTTGGGGGGGGGTTGTTTTTTGTTTTTTTCAAAATATTAAAGTCCCGAGATGCTCTCTAAATTCTTGTTTACCTGCAAGCACAAGTTTCTAACTATATTTATTGCTTTCATCAGAATGAGCTTTAAGACGCCTCTTGGTGCTTTGGTATCCCTGAGTTTATTGACCGGAAAGAAGGAGGAGCAAGCGTTTTCAGCGGCCCCCCCTTGCCTCTGCACCCACGAGCACCTTCCATCACTGTCTCCCGCTTGAGGAGATGCTCTGCCAGGCCTCCAACCACATAAACTCCCCTCCACGGGGGCTGCTTCAGGATATCGCTGGGGCGTTCTTCTCTGAGCCTGAAGTCACGGTGGAATCTGGGGCTGGATAAACTGTGGTCACAAGGCCCCACTGAACTGAACAGAGACCAGGGGAGAATCAGATTTCACCAGGAAAACAGGAGGTTCAGAGAGTGGGGACGCAGGAGAACTCAGGCACTCCGGCATTGAGGGACTTTTTAGGGAAAGCATTTTGCGTGGCAGAGAGCTCCCATCAATCATTTCAGGAGGGAAAAAGTGGCAGTGTTTCCACGAATTAGTGGCAAGCCAGGAGCAGGTTCCTGATTTAGAGTAGTATGTAATGAAAATATCAGCGTATAAAAATGGAAATATTGATGAAACGCACCCACAGTTTGACACGAGATGAAATCCGGCACCGCAGGTTGGCAGCCACCACTCATCTTTCCTCAAGCCAGCTCGGGCACTGGGGGCCGGGCTCCCGCTGTCCTTTGGGTGGCAGGGGGATGGGGACCCCGTGGATGGAGGAAGGGCCTGGCTGGCAGTCTCGTGTGGGCGGGGCAGCAGGTTCCCTCCTGGCTTCAGCACACCTGCCGGGCTCTCCTGCCGGTTCAGCTCCTCAGTGACAACAGCAGCCCCTGGACAGCCCAGCTAACCCTCTGTTCTCGCTCCCCAGGCTACCAGGTTTCCTGGGAGGTGTACGGTCGGAACGGCTCCCGGCTCACCCACTCCCTCAGTAACACGACTCATGAGTACAAAATCAAAGGACTGTCGTCGCTCACCACCTACACCATCGATGTGGCCGCTGTCACCGCCGCGGGGACTGGCCTGGCCACCTCATCCACCATTTCTTCTGGAGTGCCCCCAGGTCAGTAAAACCCTGTGGCCACGTCTTTAAGGGCATGGTGCTCTGAGATTGCTGGTGTTCTGGGTGGATGGCAACCCTGTGCGCGGGCCTGGGGTCCTTCCGAAGAGGGACGTCTGCTTCCTGAGGGGGCGGTGGGGTAGCGAGTGGATCGTGACCCAACGTGGGCCTTGTCCTCCAGCGTCTGCAGTTAGGGTGCGGATTGGAGGGAGCGTGCCCCAGGGAGCGAGCTGGCCCCGAGGTCCTGTCCTCCAGGGAGACCGTCAGTCAGGGTCCACGGACAGGGAGACGCAGGCTTCCTCCCAAGTGCGCAGGAGGAGGCAGGGGTATTAAAACAAAGAATAGGGAGCATAAAGCTTTATTCACTCAGCGAAGCCATGGCGATTTGGTTTGCAATAAGAGAAGGGAGTAGGAGGAGGTGGGAGAGAAGGGAAGGTCTTCCAGATGGAGGCAACAGTCCCCACGGGCTCGGGGAGGGTGCTCTGCTGGTCGCTCTGCGGTGTGGGCACCGGTGATCCCGGCTGCCCTGTCCTTTTGAAAATTCAGATTACCTTCCTCAACGTGCGGCACACTCATTTCAGCCTCAGAGCTCTTCACTCAACTCTTTTCTCTCGGATTTTAAGTTTGTGTTCGAAATGAAAGTGTTTTGCCTGGGAATTCACAAATGCAAGGGAATGTGAGGAAGCCTTGTGGGGCTCTCGGTTCAGTTCTGCAATTAGAGCTGTGGGCCTCTTGCTCTTTAAAAGATGTCAGTTTGCCTCATGCGGGTCAGTCTTCGAAGACGAGGCCCTGAAGCTCCCTCCGAAATCAGCACTCCCTCCTAGAGTGGCCTGGGCCTCCGGACCTGCGTTCAGAGCCCGCTGTTCTCTTGCACAGGATGCAAAGCATGTAAAACGCATACAGTAAAGCAGGAAACCCACACAGGAACGAGTGTGTCCTCCTCCCAGGGACTGTCCGGAGAGAGCCCAACAGCCCTCTGAGTTGTTGGGGGGCGCCGAGGAGGAGGTACCATACTTCCTCCCCCCTCCACAGGACAAGCTCAGAGGACACTTTCTAGAGGCCCTCAGCCGCCTGCCCTGCCTGCCAGGGAGCAGCAGTTGCACCCTCCCCCACAGCAGCACCCCAGGGCCTTCTAAAGCAGCTCAGTGGCGGGGGGTGGGTGTACACCATGCCGAGTACACCTTCATGAGCTTGGGGGATGGAAGCAGTGGAGAGGCTGCCGCTTCCCCGAGAGGTCAGGTCACCCGGAGCTGGGGAAGGACCCCAGGCGTCCCCTCACGACGACCATCCCTCTGGAGGTCTGTGTTCCACCAGCTGTGCTGGAAGTCAACATCCAGTCGTATCTAGAGCACCATGGAGAGAATCCAGTGAGCGGAGACTTACAAAGACAAGAGTCACTTGTCCTTCGATGTCAACATTTTCTGCTTCAGATTCATTACACGAGATGCGAAAAGGCCCCTTGTGCCAGTGCCCAACAGATCACTAAAAGAGTTCAATCGTCCCCATGCGAGTCTGGGTTTCCCGCCCCTCAGGACCAGGAACTGGACCAGGAGGCGCCCCTCAGATGCTGTGCACGCAGCATGCTGCCCCTGCCGCCTGCATGGCGTCCCTCTCTCCTTCTTTCCATCCCAGAGTCTTTCCCCAGAATAGCTTGTGTTGCCTGGTAAGACAGGAGCCCGCATTTCAGACTGGTGGCATCTCACTTGTGAGTGGGGCAGGCTCTTTGGGGTTGGGGGGCAGCCTGGCCAAAGGTCTCTATTCAGTGATAGGCTGCAGCCCCAGGTAACCTCCCAGGATGGGAGCCCATCAGAACCCCCCTCTCACCCACTTAGTTGCCAGAGCAACTGAGCTCAGGCATAGTGGGGAGAGCTCTACACTTAAACCTGAACGCGGTTGTCTTGGAAACCACACCCGGGGCCTAGGACTCAGGACCCGCACACCCAGCAGCCCCATGCGGCACCTGCTGTCTCCCTCCCACCCCACTCTCCGTGCCTGGCATCACAGTCATCACCAAGGGGAGGGTGGATGTTTGGTTGTGTTCTTTTCAGAGCCTGGAAGCATCCCATCCTTTCATCCTTTCTTCCTTCAATGAGTATCTGTTAATTACCTGCCACGCATGGAGATAAGTAAGTCCTGACCTTCAGGGCGGATAATCCAGAGACCACATAAATATGTGTCCTCGTCCCACCTCCGAGGCGTGGAGCCTAGTGTGTGGCACCCAGAGCTTAAGGATCGTGTGGTGGTCACGTCCCCGGGGAAGCAGTGTTTCTCACGTGGTTTTGAAAACAAATCCAGGCATTTTGAAACCATTTACTGACTGACATGTTTGGTGTGTTTCCTGAGCTGTGGGAACTTGTATCTCCACGTCTTTTCTCTCCTTTGTCTCTAGAGCTCCCTGGCGCCCCGTCTAATCTGGTCATTTCCAACATCAGCCCCCGCTCAGCCACGCTTCAGTTCCGACCGGGCTACGATGGGAAGACCTCCATCTCCAGGTGGATCGTGGAGGGTCAGGTACGCTCTCGAGGGAGGGACTGCAGGGTTTCCAGACAGTCATTCATGGCCCTGTGCGTGGGAGTCAGGGGACTGTTGCGTCTACAGAATGGCTAGTCGGGGGCACAGTGCCTCCCAGGGCGGGGGCTTGGAGGACGAGAGCCAGAGACTGGAGACGATGGGCTGCTGGGGGCAGGATGTAGAAAGGTAAGAGGGATAGGATGTTAGGCTGAGGTCTGCATGGACTGTAGAAGGAGTGATAAGAGGGCTTCACATTTGAGCTTCGGCTCCAACTAGGTACCCAAATTAGATAGCATAGCTGATTTATTTCTTTTGAATTCCGGGTAACAATAAGCTGCCAAATGTAAAAATAAGATTATTTTTTTGGTACAACTTGTCTATGGCATGAGGGAACGTGTCCACAACATGTAGAGAGCGGGTTTGTTCCCAAGCACTATTCCAGGCAGTACACAGAAAGGAGGAATTTCCTTCTTGGGAGAAAGGAACACACATCACAGTCAAGGACCAGCAGAGAGGCTTGAGGAGAGCCAGGGTGGGGAAGGGTGGGAGGCACTGGGCTCGAGGAGCCCCAGGCACAAATCCCACAGGGTCCCGGACGCGGGGTTTCCTGGGACTGAGGGCACCACATGAGCCACAGTTCCAGTTCCCACAAGAGCAGGAGATAAAAAGCTGAGGAGACAAACTGTGGAAGGAGAAAGTGTCATAGCAGTTCTCTCCTCCAGTAAAATCTCAGGGACTTTCTTCGCTGTGCTTGTATTCTGTTGTAAGACAACTCACTCTCGGAAACTGGCCGTAACTCAGGGAATTAAGTCCACATGCATCCATAAAACTTCCATTAAGCAACAATTTCTGAAAACAGATGCAGGAATCTGAAAGTGAGAATCAGCTGGTCAGGGCACATCGACAGGAAATAATCATTATTTTCTCAGGAAATAATCAACAGCATGTCCCTACCTCACACCGAGCTGAGAATAGAGGTCCCCAGTGAATGAAAACCAAAATGAGAACAGCGAACTTTAAAACACAGAGAGGAAAATACAGGAGAAAAATCACTTTATCTCATGAAGACCAATTCTAGCTCATCTGGTTAGGTAGTTTAACTTCTTTATACGTATGTAGATACACATGGACATAATTTTATTTCTATATACACATTTA
Organism: Lontra canadensis; assembly: GCF_010015895.1. Classification (NCBI taxonomy): domain Eukaryota; kingdom Metazoa; phylum Chordata; class Mammalia; order Carnivora; family Mustelidae; genus Lontra; species Lontra canadensis. The sequence goes on along the minus strand of NW_022631039.1, from coordinate 12,326,671 downwards.
TACATTATGCCCCCCAGCTTCATTGAGAAATAGTCCACATATATCTATCACTAAGTTTAAGGTGTATGGCCTGATGGTTTGATTTGGCCTCAGGGTTTTAAAGCACATCTCAGACCGCACGTCGTTTCACCATGAAATTTTCAGGCTGTGTCTGTCTATAGGTGCGCCTAACACCGCGGACGAAATTTCACAGACATGGTGTTGAGCAAACAAAGCCAGACTCAGGTTTTCGAGTAGACACTGTTTGATTCCATTTATATAAAGTTCCAAAACAAGAAAAAGTAATGTTTGGTGTTGGGGTCTTATCTTGGAGAGGGTGACTGAAGGCCCCAGCACGCTGGAGTGTCGCTTCTCAGTCAGGATGTGGGTGACGGCTGAGTGCGCACCCTGTGGTCAGGGTACTTGACTTATGTCTGTATTTCCTTCAATAAAAATTTTACATTAAAATACAGATACTTGCAAAATTATCATGCCCTTATCACACCTGATATGATTAATTAAATATTCCTTAGTATCAGAGGTGCCTGGGGGGCTCAGTCGATTAAGCATCTGCCTTAAGCTCAGGGTATGATCTCAGAGTCCTTTCCAGGGGACAGAGAAAAAAAGCATCATGAGTTCATGCTGGTATTTCCAGTCAAACTTAAGATTACTCTTAACTTTGAATTTATGGTTGAAATACCTTTTTTCTAAAATTGTGTTTTTAGAAATATTAACATCATTACTTATGTTCTTTCTCCTACTCTCGTACAAAGCGTTTCACAGCGGTAATTTCAACGGTATGCCTCACAATAAGACTGTCGAATGCGGTGTATTTGTCCTTGGGTTGTGTTGCGCTATGGATGTACAGACAAAATACGGAGCTCTAAGTTATTTTCTCTGTGTGGTTACATCAGCAGCTTCATACAAAACTAGGTCCATTCATTCCAGGGTTGGGTTTCATTTTGTTCTTTTGCTTTCATTTTTTAATGACTGCTTTCTTGAAAAATCATTTTACTTTAAAAAGTTGTTAAAATATTTGAAATTTACTTTATTTTCCAACATGTAACTCATTCGCATGAGCTCAGAGTCAAAACCATGGAAAATGTCTATTTAGAAACATTCATATTCCTCTTTCCCCCTCTACCCTGTGGCCTCTGTCCCCCAAAAGTCCCATGTTAGATTTTCAGTTTACCCTTCCTTGTTTTGGGCAACATAAACAAATACACACACTTGTGTTCCTTGCTTCTCACTCCATTGGCCTGAAGGCGGGTCCTGAGGACCCCTACGCATCCCGCAGGCAGATTTTCCTTGTCCCTTCCTGCAAACGCAATCCTCCCAATGCCCACGTGCCAGGGCTCCCCCTGCAGTGCACACCCCTTGTCTTCCTGCTGTCATGAAGGACCAAACCCTAAGTGGCTCAAACAGCACTCGTGCACTAACTCATACTTCTATAGGTCACAGGGCCAACACAGGTTTCCTGGGCTACAATCAGGGTGTCGCTGGCCTTGTTCATTCATGTGTTGTCAGAATTCACCCCTTATGGTTCTAGAACCCAGCTGCCCATCACCATCCCCAGCATCCATGGCCACCATGTTCCTAGACCCGTGACCGTGCTTCCTTCACCCTCTGAGCCACCAGTGACAGATCCAGTCCTTCTCGGGCTTCGACTCCTCCTCCTCCTATCTGTGACTACCCTCCTTCCTATCTCGGCCACTGGCAGGGGACTCATGAACAGGCCAGACCCACCCAAATAATCCAGAATAATCTCCCTATTTCAAAGCACTTAACGGTAATCATATCTACAAAGTCAGGTAACTAGCACTCACAGGTCCTAGGAATTAGGGTGTGGAGTTCCCGGGTGGAGGTATTATTCTGCCTGAAAAGTTGTCTTCGGCCTTGAATCTTGAATCTTTTGGATGGATTCCTAGGAGTGGGATCACTAGATCTGACAATGAATATGTCAGATGAACATATAATTTCTCTAGACTTTAACAGATCCCTCTGCTGTAGGTGGAAACATGTTGCAGTCCCATCAGCAATATGTATGAATTTCTGCTATGCCAAGAACAAAAAAAAATAGAAGTCAGATTGATCATTTCTTGCATGCTTTTAGGTTGTCGGTGGCAGAAAGGTTCTCCCCACCCTCGAGTTAGGAAGGAATTCGCCTGACTTCTACCACCGCTGTCTTTTTTGCCATTTAGCTCCCCAACCATTTGGAATTCGACCTCATATATGGACTGAGGTATGAATCCATTTTTGTAATTTTGCAAATAGCTATGTGATTATCCCAAAGCCATTTAATAAAAAGTCCCATTTTTTTTCCCTCTTCCTGATTTATAATGTTAGATTCCCATAGGTACTTGGGTTTTTTTCTGAATTTTCTATTCTGTTCTATTAATCTGGTTACTCATGCACAAATGCCACATTTTTTAATTATAGAGGCTTTAAAATGTGTTTTTCGTATCTGGTAAGGTCTTCCTGACCCTTACCACCACACATGCACACCCCCTACCCTTGCCGTGCTTAGGATTTGTCTGGCTACTCTTGACGTCCTAGGATGGTGAGTCTTCTATTCAGGAACATGACACGTATACCCTTTCTAATTGCTTAAATCTACTTTTGTCAGCTGGTTTCTTCTTGGCAAAAGCACTGGGCTATCTATTACTACCCTTACTTCGTTCTGAAAAAATACAGGAAAAGTCAGGGGCCATCAGCATGGCTTGAAAACTTGTAGAAGGAGTGTGGGCTTTGCCTCAAGCAGACCTGTGCGTCCTTTGCCTTGCCCCCCTCTTTCCCTGCTCTGAAATCCTGGGCATATTTCTTAAGATCTTTGTGAGCCTTAATCTCCTCATCTGTGAAATGGGGTCAGTAGTACTATTTGCAAGATCACCATGAAGGTTAATTAATGTGTATATAACTTTAATTACATTTTCTAACATTCTGCTGGCATATAGGATCACAATTGATTTTTAAATATTTTTCTTATTTTAATGACTGGCACTAAGCTGCATCTCGGCCTTATGGGATGGGGTTGTAGCCAGAAAACTCTTGAGAATTCTCTTCTTATTTTATTAATTCTACCCTAGTTTTCAAAAGAAGGACAAAAGAAGTCCTATTGTCCATTAATCATGACCGTTTTTTCTCTTCTTTTGAAATCCTCTGTTTCTCTGTTTTTGTTCTTTTAATGTATTTATTCTGTAATCTTGATGGGGGGGGTGAGGTCCTCCTGTAGTGTATTGAACAGAAACAGTGACAGAACAGTGGTTGTTTCATTACTAACTTTCGAGAAATTCTGTTAAGGCTCTATCTTCACTTATGACATTTACAATATTTATGCTATGTTTTTTGTATTTATACCTAGCCTATATCAGGTTAAGACAACTCTTTTCTAATCCTGATTGCTAGGAGTTGTGGGGTTTTTGTTTGTTTTAGGATTTAAAAAAAAAATCATTCATGTTTATTTTTGTCAAAGTATTACTTTGTGTCTGTTGAGTCGTTTGCGGTTTTTCTTCTATCATCTGTTGGTAAGATGATGTACATTGATACTCTAGTGTCCAACCATTGCAGTGCTCCTGGGATAAACAGAGCTTGATCATGCTGGCTCTTTTGTTTGCTTTAGTTAGGAGCTGAAATTGTTGTTTTCATGTTTGTAAGTGAACTTGGACTTTTCTGGTTGTTGGTTTGGCTTTTAAGATCAATAGTTTATTTTCTCATTAGTTTTCATCAGCAAAGATTTGATTGCCCTCCAGGCAGGGTAAGAGGTGGGGCTGCTGACACAGAACTTAGACACAGACCAGCAGCCTCAAGGGCATCTTCCGAAGACGCTTTGGGTTTCCCAATCCTGGCTGAGCTTTAGCGAGTGGGATGGGGTGGAACATTGTCCTGTGGGTGAGAACTTCCGGGTGGCACAGTGAATTAAAGAGCCACGGTTCCTGTTGTGCTGGTGCCACTGTAGGGACTCTGGGCTCTGGGTCTCTGAGCAGGGCATAGGGATCTGGCATCTCCATGTCTCCTCCCGTGGGTTTAAAGGCTTCAGTTCCACAAGGGAGCATGGTCTGGGCAGGCTCCATGCCTTTCTCCAGGACTCATGCTCCCCCGGGGCCTGTGTGAGAGTGTCCCAGGTAGTGAAGGTCCTCGGTGCGGTGCCTGCAGTGACACAGACTCCCCAGGTGTGTGCCCCAGGCTGCTGCTCTCACCTCGACTCAGCTTGCCACCAGTGGTTAAAGTTCTAGCAGGAGTTTGAGATTTCCCTGAAGTTCATGTTTGCCTTTCACCTCGAGAGTATTTCAAAATTACAGAAAAGTCGTAAGAATACTACATAAAGTTCCCTTCACTCAGAGACCCCGTGCAAGTTTGGTCCGTTGGCCCAACGTGTCCTCAGTGGGAAAAGGATCCAGCCCAAGATGACACACTGCCACTGGGGTTGTCCCATCTCTCTAGTCTCCTTCAACCTGGATTAGTTCCCCGGCCAGTCCTTGATTTTGTGGGTGATTAATGATTTTGAGGGTGATAGCCCCTTCGTTTCCTGGAAGACTCCTCAATTTGACTTGTACATTTCTTTATGAGTAGAGTCAGGTCACCCATTTTTGGTTAGAATGTCACAGAAGTGATGCTGGGCTCTTCCCTTTGCATCCTGTTGGGCTGAATAAGACGTGGACGGGTCCTGTCACTGGTGGAGTTAATTTTGCTCACATGATTAAAATGGCGTCTGCCAGGTAGAGCTGCTTTCCCCTGCTTCACAGTTTGTAAGTCTTCTGTGGGGAGGTATTTTGAGACTCTTGAAAATCTCATTCCCCCTCCCACTCACATCCACTAGTTTAGTCATCCACTGAAATTTCTTGCCTGAAGTAATTAGTACAATGAGGGCGCCAAATAGCACCCTTTCTAATTCAGTCATTTCTTCTGTGTTTATTGTTTGGACTTTCCTGCTGGAGACAATTTTTCTCTTCCCATTTATTTATTCATTTATTTGTTGATATCAGTGTAGACGCACGGATCCCTATCTTACTTAACAGATTCATTATTTCCATTGGTGCTCTGACCCTCCTGCCTTTGCCCTCCCACCTGTTTTTCGTGTTCTCCTCACGTGCCTCCATTACTCTAAGCACACCCTTGCCTTCCAGCACAACAAAGTACTCTAGGCTCCTCTTCTTCTTGCTGCTCTGTTTTCAGCCATTTCTCCAAGGACCCTTGGGTCCTTTCAGTGGAGAGCGGTATTTAGAAACCAAGATCTGACCACTAGATGTGCTCACTGCCCCTGGATGTCCAGGCCTCCTCCAGTGCACAGAGCTAGGAAATACACACTCTTGGGCACACACATGTCTCCACCTCAGTCTATTTCTGTATCTGTCTGCATACACTGACAATCACTAGTTCATACCAGCACCTCCAAATACACTTCAGTAGCATCTATTTATGTAAGCCGCCCCTTTCCACATCGATACTAGCCTTTATTGGCTCCCACTCACCTCAGTTATTTATTGATTTGCCAAATCCCCCTGTAAGTGGGTAGTCCTCCCACCTGAGGGGGCTGCCACCTGCTTGGACACCTTTGCATGGGCCCCGACCCCACCTTCCCCCACCAGCTGCCCTAAAAATTGTACCATGCACTTTGAAGTCACCAAAATCTTAAGTTAATCATTATGTCTTAATTCTGAGACAGTCACACTTGTGATTATGTCCCTATTTCAAGTCCACTGTGTTTCTCTCTGTGCCCAGAGGCTGTGATTATTATAAGCACCTTCTCCCACAGGCAGTGCTCGCTTAGGTTTTGAGGTGGGTTTGACTACAGCTTCACTCTCGTCGGTCTCAAAAGACATCCCTTGCTCCCCAGCGCTCAGGCAGGCATCTGAGAAGACATCCATCATGCCTATCCAGCACTGCTCTGGCTTTGGGGCAGGAGGCTAAGCTTAAAGTTTATCTTGTCTGCCATATTGCTTGAACTGGAAGTCCCTTATAGCTATTCTCTCCAAAGTATTTTAAAATTAACTCAGCAAGCCTAAAAATTCTGGTAGTGGTATAGATCGTTTAAAATCCAAAGAGAATTTTTCATCCTGAAGCTCATTATCTGGATGATTTGTGTTTAAATGTTCCTAGAGAGTAAACAGTCATCTATAAACAGAAGCTCTGTTCCAAAGCCCAGAAGGTAAGGATTATAGACTTTTCCCAGGCTCCTTTGGACAGAGTCATGGGCAAGAAGAAGACAGAAGACAAGTCATGGGCATTTCACCACGTGGTGTGCTGGGAGCCCCCAGCTGGTTCTGTCACAGAGCTGGTGCGGCCTTCTCCAGTAACTGCTTGGCCACATGAAAAATGCCCTTTTCCTCAAACTTCCGGACTGACTCCTTCAACAGACTGCGACCCTGGTTTCTGTTGTCCCAGTCCATTCAGTTTGGGATGAACATGTTGGACCCGTTTTCAGTCGTATACTTAGTTATCCCAGGGAAATGTCATGATGATGTGGCAAAGGTTAGGATGAATATCCTTTTTTTTTTTTTCCTTTTGGCTGAACCAATCCTGCTTTTCTTTTTGCAACCTGTTCCTACTAATCTCGAAGACGTATTGCAGAGGGTATGCCTTTGGCCTTTCTTCAAATGCCTTGGCAGACACTCCACTGCTACTTCTCTACAAAGTCCTGACGGAATGTACCCCAACCCTCCCACGTCACCTACCAGTGCTCACTGGCCCTCATCCAGGGGAAGAACAGGTCTGCAGCCCCTCTTCCCCCTCCTACGGCCAGGACTCTGTCTGTGAGATCTTTCTGGAAACCCCATCCTGCCCCCTTCTGGGCATTTGCCACCATCCATGGATCACTGTCCGACTTGCCTCCCAGGAAAGGCCACAGACAAGTTCCCTGAGGCTACCTGGTGCCCAGATGAAGCAGTGACATGAGGGCAAATGGCCTTGAACCATTGAACCTTGAACCCCAGCTCTGCCACGTCCCAGCTGCACAACCACGAGCAAGCCACCCAGCTCAGGCTCTTGGGTTGTGAAGCAGGTATAGTCATACCTCCTCTGAGGGGTTGCGAGAGAATTGGAACACTTTGTCATATTTCTGATCTAAGATGAGCACGCCTTTGCTTTCTCTGGGCATGAGGTTTTGTACAAATGAAATCTGCTCTGGGCTGCAGTAGCTAGTGTCCCTGACCTGTGTATAAGATTGCCCCATGTCGAGTTCCCCCTGTGAAGCCTCCCTTCAGCTTACCAGCCACTTCTCTGAGAACATCTCAGTGGGTTCCACGGCCAAGTCAGGCTCCAACTTTCCTAAACTCAGAGCAACAGGGCTCTGGAGACTGTCACTGGGGTAGGCAAAGCCTCTGGACTATTCCTCACCTAATTCTCTTTGTATCGATGCTAGCTGAACCCAGGCTTTCTATGCCATAAGACTCCAGTGTTCTCTTGCCCTGCACCTGGCCACGAGCCAGAGTTCGTAGAGGAGTAAGAGGCCAGAGCACCAGGGCTGGTGAGGAGGCGGCCATCTGACGAGAGCACCAGGGCTGGTGAGGAGGCGGCCATCTGACGACTCGTCACACTGAAAGCAGGGGGTGATTTCAGAGTGAGCCCGGTGTGCTGGCAAAATGCGGGCAGAAGGTACTGCCCTGGTTTGGGGGTTGGTGGAGGCCCAGGAAGAAGACAATGTCTGCGCCCCATCTCCAGGTGCCGTGAACATCAGTCGGGACAGGCAATGGCCGAGCGGCCTTGTAGGTGTGAGGATTTGGCTCCTACCAAACACTTCGTGACAGGATACTGGTATTTTCTTCCCTTTGATCCACTTCTCAATCACATCATCTTTGCAGAAAAGTTTCCTTTAAATTCTGACTGCTTTGAAAGCACACAAGGAAGGTTGTATCACACTCGGCGTTCTCTCCAGTGAATTTTGGAAGAAAAGACCCTCATCCTTGGAGGAGCGCATTGCCAGGCCCTAGAGTAAGCCGACGCTCAGATGTAAGTTAAAGTTCTAGAAAGCAGCTTTTATAGGCATTTCTGGCTCAGTAATGCTTTGTTTAATTAGTAACCTCTGACTGTAGGTGAGCAAAACCTGTCCTCCTGCATTTTTATGGTGCACGTAGATGGGGAGAATGCAAATGTTTTATGTTTTCATTTGCCGCTCCTGTTTGCCTTCTCGGTCCCTCCATAAACCCCTGCCGTCTGCAGCCGTTCACTGTGCTCTAACAGCCGAAATAACATCGAGTCTCCTCCAAAGGCTGCTTCGAGCAGGTTTCCTGTAATGAAGGTACTAGTGGTACAGATAAAACTGTTTCCATTCCAAAAAGGGGAAGGGGAAGAAAAGCCCGCTTACTGCTTGTGTATAATGGCACCATTTTCTTAAAAGGACTTGTTTCAGAGAGCGTCATGGGCTAATAAAATAAAGTGCCAGTCTGCCGACTGCGGTCTCCGTGACTACAGAGCAGTGGGGATGGAGCAGGTCGGAGCACCCCAGATGCCCAGGGAGGCCCCCCATCCACGGCATTCCTGGAGGAAGTGGAGGTGCCGATTGACGTTCTCTACTTCCCAGGGCACTTCCCACCGAGGGACAGGATCGCGGGCTAATGAACAGACGGCCGGGCTTTGTTTTCTTTCCTGTGTGCTGGACGCCCACCTGTGAGTGTGGCCTCTCGAAGTGAACTTCTCCCGGCAGTGAGCCGCGGGGCAGGTGTCCAGGTGGACCAGTGTATCTCATTTCTCCTCTTCCAGGTAGAAGCCCATATAGCCTGGTTGTTTCCCTTCATGCCCAGGTTGCCAGGGCTTTAAAGTCAAGTGTGAAGCCCAAGAATTCTAGAACCGTTGCTCTCCTCCTCCACTCCCTTCAGCTGGATTTGCCTCCATTCTGCACTGTCGTCCACTCCCTGTGGCTCAGTCCTGCGCCACCCTGGAGCCTCAAGGAAAAGCAGCCGTGGCTCTGACAGATAGGGAGACACTCATGTCCCAGCCTTCCAGCGGGGGGCAAACGGCTGTCGGCCTCCGAAGAGACCAAAGTTATGAAGACCTTGCGTTTGAAAGTGGGAGGTGTGGCTCCTGTAAACTGTTGCTCGAAACCGTCCACTTGCCTATATACTATTTTCAGTGATTTCTTGCCCTCTAAGAATCCATCAGAGTGTTAAAGAGCAAATCTGGAGGCCAGGAGATCGGAGGTTTCTTGCAATAAGATACTCATAGTGGAAGCTTTGCCCTTGATCTTTGCAGGATGGGTGGGACCGGCGAGGATCCCTGTGGTTCATTCAGCCTCAGGCAAGGCTGCAAAGGGACAGGCTGAGCAGCAAAGCACAGTGCCAAAAAGCAGGCCCCTAGGGGCATTTGTGCAGAGCTGGCCTTGAGGCCACTGGGTGTGGGAGGGTCAATGGCTCCCACCGGCTGGCTGAGAGCGAAGACCACACACACCGGGACATGCAATGGGAAGAACTGGGCATTGAAAGCTCTAGCGTGGGACACACACATATAGAGCATTTAATAAATGGAACCTCGTGATAAAAATAATAAGGTCAAGGCAAGCGTTTGAGGAAAGACTGTGTTCTTGGGGAGGCTGCAGGGCCACACCCAGAAACACCTAGAAAGTCAAGCCAGTTCAGGGCAGGAGCTGCTCTGGCTCAGAGAGCCAAGGAGGGCTGAGTGTCCCCGTGATGGTAGGCCATGCCCCTTGGGAAGAGGCCCAGGCTCCCGGGGCCGGATCAGCCCGGCTCGAGCGCCCAGAGTGTCAGCTGAGAGTCAAGCTGGCAGTACTTAGAACTCACTCACACAGAACCCAAATCCCACAGCTTGAAAAATGTCAAGTCCAGCTCTCCCTGGAATGTCCAGGGCTGTGCATGGCAGGGGGCATTCCCAGCGGCACTCTGGGCTCGGAGACTTCCCCTGGCCTGGAGGGCGTGGGCCAGCCTGGGCCCCCAGCTCGCTGACATCCCACCTGCTCAGGAGGCAGACGAGCCAGGAGGGCCAGAAACTCTCACGCTGCTCCTCCTAGTCACAGAAAGGCTCTTCTCCCTGGGCTACAGAGTCTCCTGGGAACATAAGCCTGGTGAGACCGGGACCTCATCTGTCCTGTGGGCGCTCCCCTCCGGCCCAGAACAGGGTCTGCAACATGGAAGAAGGGTGCCCAGAGAAGCCTGTTGCCTGTGGGTCACGGCACAAACTCTAGGGACAGAGTTTCCCATGCTTTCAAAACATTTCCTTTCCTTATTTATCGGTCCACCTGCTCCTGTCACCGCTGACATTAGAAAGGCTTTCCAGTGTGTTCTGTCTCCTGCAGCGACAGAGGCCAGACATTTTTTGCCTCATCACTTCGAGATCTGCAGGTGGGAACTTCTGATCACTAATTCTCTCTCCCCTTTCCCTCATCGCGGAGGGAGGTTAGGGCCGTCGGTGGCCCTCTTCATCAGTATCTGTCAGCGTGTCGACTGTCATGAGCTCTGACTGTGGTGGAATTGCTTTGTCTTAATCGGAAGAAAAAGAGCGACTTTATTTCTGAATAGCCTGTTGAGTATGCAAAGGAGGGCTGTCACCCACTCTCTGGCTCCTTCAGCGATGACTCTGTCACCTGGATAAGAGGGACAACACCTCTGCCTAAGTGTCCGGGCACCGCGGTGAGAGGCGGCGGCAGCGTACACGCTCAGATTTTTCAAAATGCTTAGTGTCAGCTTGATTGTGCTTAATAACACCCTGACAATGACTCCTCTTTTATTTCTTGACCAATGTGGGAAATCTATAGAAGATGAACGGTTTGAACTGGTCTTCTTGTTCATTAGTCTATCAGATCCTTCTGTGTCCTCTTACTGGACTTTAAAAAATACCGCAGAGCCGAAAATACCGTAGTGCAAGGGACAATGCGGGTCGGTCTGAGGAAAACATTTTACCACAAATGTCATTTTCAGGAAATGGAGGTCGACGTATAGCTAAGTCACAACTGTCAAACCGAATTAAGTGTCATAAGAGAAATATTTTCCTATTCTTTTTGAGGACCACTCAGCATCTCTCATCCTAATTCTCATGTTGGATTTTTAGTTCACCCGTGTTTTGTTTTTCCGGTCGTCGGGTTTTGTATCTGTTTCACTCAGTCACCCATTTACCGTGCAAACATTTCTTAAGCACCTGCAGTGTTCCAGGTCTGGGGGCTCGTGCCCAGTGCCAGATTATAAAGAGCTCCAGAGCCTCCCAGGCTGGGGGACATGGGAGGGACAGCTGACCTGGAGTCTGGCCGATACAGATGACACCTGCTGCTGGAAGGGAGCCCGAAAGCAAGCAGGGGCCTGGCCAGAGCGGCCAAGGAAGGCTCCTGTGGATGCGAGGTTGCCGTGGGGTGAGGTAGGGTGAGCAGGCCTTAGGCAGGGAGGAGGGCGCTGGAGCCAAGAGCACGGTGGCATGAAAGGTAGAGTCACAAAGTTGCATGTGTCCTACTGTTGTAGAACCTAAACTCTCTTTTTATTCAGGCGGGGTGAGGCCAACAGGTCAGGAGATGACTCACCGCGAATAGAGTCCTACTCACAGTTTGCAGAAGAGGGCGCATGGGATTTCACGCGGGGAGGCAGCAGGGCCAGTGGGGAGGCAGCAGGGCCAGCCAGTCAGCAGGCAGAGGGAGGCCGCACGGTGGGCGAGAGCCTTCTCGCGGGTTACCCGGGAAGGAGCGGGCAAGGCAGGGGGAGCAGGCCCAGGATGGCTAGTTGGAGTAATTCCAGTGGCTCTAGGGCATAATGGCTATTTGTGTGGTCCCCGGCCCTGGGGAACTGGATGGGGGGACGGTCGCCCAAAGCTCTAGAGCCCCGGGGAGGAGGGTTGCAGTGTGGGCTCTGGGTCGGTGGTCTACATTTGCAAAGTGCATCACGGCGAGCTGTGGGCTGAGTTCTCCAGGGCCAGCAGAACTCTAGACATCAGGGACACTGGAAGCGGGGCGGGTGTATCTGCGGGGGAAGGTGGGGCGGCTGCTGAGTGGGTGTGTGAGCAGGTGGGATGGGAGACAGGAAGGCAAGCTGGAGCTCATAGGAACGGCCTGATTAGTTTCTGCCCAAGAGTGTCCTTGGGAAACTACCCCCGGGTATCACAGCACAGTGCCAGGCATCCGGGTGTCCCCTGCCCTTCACACCTCCCGTCCTGTCAGAGTCTCCTGGTGACATTTAGGGGATGTCATTGCTGTCCTTGCTTCACAGGCAAGGCCGAGGTCCTGGCATCACAAAGCAGGCAGCAGGCAGCAGGTAACAGGCGGTTCTCCTGGCCCCATGCCTGTCCTGCCATTCCCCTCGGGCCCCACTCCGAGCACAATGGAGCCCAAGTCCTCACTGGCATTTTGGCATCTTGAGAAGCAGCACAGGGAGGTGTGGGCATTTCCTGTGTGTCCTTGAGATGAGTTGGATCTGATGAGTGAGGAGGGACAGACACAGAGAAGGCCACTTGCACTTCAGAGATAAGGAGGGGCAGGTGCTGGGGACAGCAGCTCATCATCCCCCACGGCAGCTGGGACAGCCATGCCTCGAGGCAGCCATGCTCACAACCCAGGCTCCCGGACAGGGATTGTCAGGAGTGCACAGAGGGCCTATGGGAGAAACCTCTTCGCAGGAGGGGAGCACTTCATGGAAAAATTGTCCCTAGAAGGATTTTTTGGATGGGGATGCATTTGGGGACTGTGTATAAAGTGGGGGAGACCTGGAGAGCCCAGGGGAGGTGAGACAGGACTGGGTAACAGAGGGCACAGGTGAGGCCGGGGACAGCCTGGAGTGTGGGGTGGCAGGGAAGACCTTGCCCCCATGCCCAATCCGCCTTTATGGCCGCAGCAGCCCGAGGCTCACAGCATTCAGGGGCCTGTACCTGAGGGACACAAGCAGGTGTGCTGTGCAGGGTGACTGGCGAGGAGGGGGCTCCTTCCCGGAGGTACAAGTCAGGGCGCCATCAGACTGGTGGCTTTCCACCAGCTGGTCAGGGAGGCAAATCACCAGGCCAGTGACTGCCCTATGGATCCTACAGGCAGTGGTCAGCGGCCTGGACCTTTGGTCTTTTATAAGCAAGTCTCTCTTCTGTGTTTAACTCACTGAGCGAGACTATCAAAGTCATTCAAACAACAGGTCAGGAGCTTCTAAACCAGGGTCACATCACTGGAGTCAGACCGCTGTAAGAGGCAGTGGGGACCACCAGCACGGCGCAGAATGGGGGCACCAAGACGGGGCTCCAGGTTTTCCATCCTTGATGACAGAGGGCTGCGGGATCGTGACCAGATGACAGGAACCCAGACAGGGGTGCATCCTGGCAGGGAGAGAACAGGGGCCCTTGCAGGCCTGTGGGGTCCGAGGGACTCACTCAGAGATGGCCAGAACTTATCTAGTCCACCTGGCGGTCAGTAGGAGTGAAGGCCACATACAAGGGTCCGAGCCATCCGCGGAGGGAGGAGAGCGATGCAGAGGGAGACAGGAGGAGCGCCAGGACAGACCTGCAGGGAGATTTCATTTTGGGGTCACTGGAGGCAAAGGAGAGGAAACAGCTGGAAGGCCAGAGGAGGCCAAGAGAACCCAATGCTCTTGACGCCCCACATGGTAGAAGACTCAACCATCATTTCCCAATCCTCCCGAGTCTGAAGATGGAGAGGATGGTAAGCAATTAGGAAAGAATAAATAAATAACCAGCAAGCCCAGCTGTGAACAGGAGAGAGGCCTGGGGAACATGGCTCGGGTTTTTGCAAAGAACAAACCCTCCTTGGTCAGGTGTGCGGACAATCCCCCCATGACTGTGGGGCCTTTTGGAGAACTGGCCTTGGGCCTTGCTAAGGCCTCAGCCCCTTCCTGGTTGTGCATGACCTGCCAGCGGCACCATGCGGAGAGGCCCCGTCTGTCCCCCGTCCTCACTGGGGGGTTTCATTTGGCAGGGGCACTGGGGACAGCACTCAGAACAAGAGGGGACTTGGGAAGTGTGGAAGTTGCTTGACTCGCAAGTTTTCCTGCTGACACCAAAGTTTCGGCCAGCAGGGTGCTCTTGGCTTGGCAGGGTTCCATGGAATGAATTCTTGGAGAGTCTTTTTTCCCTCTCCTAGCTCTGGATGAAAGGAGAGCTGTCTCCTCCCGCCCGCCCGGCTCCATCCTCCCTCCTCTCCCAGAGAGCACAGATGCGGGTTCCCGGTTCCCGTGCTCCCTCTCCGTCTGCGGCTACCTTTCATGAGATGAGGTTAATGACCGTCCTCTGAGTAGCCACTTACCTCGTAGCCACCGGGGCCTCAGCGGGGTGTTGGAGGTCCTGCCCCGGGGAAGGCTGGCTTCCCCGCAACTCCTTGGAGGCCCCACTGACAGCAGAGGCTTTCCTAGGACAGACAAATCCAGCTCTGGTGGAAAAACCCACTTGGCAAGGGCAGGGGGTGGTCTGGGACCTCCCCCCACCAGGTATTAAATGAGTACCTGTGTCCAAAAGAGCCCACCCTCCCAGCCGAGCAGATGTGCCTGTCGGAGCCCTCAGGGAGGAACGTGGGCAGAGCAGCAAGTCCTGGGGTTTTAAGAAGGATAGCAGCTTCCTAATGGGTCCTAACGACCACCCCCTGATGCGCAGCATTTGAAATGTGTGGCATTTCTGCTTTTGTATTAAGTATTGTAAAGTGCTGTTTGTTAGCTTTAAAAGAAGCAGCAGAAGAAAAAACCCGTCAAAATCCCAGCTTCCCCATGGAGCTCTGATTTGTTTCATCTTTAAAGAGCTCTGTCACACTGTATGTCCAGTGCATCATTAGTGAACAGCCAGTTACTTCTGGAACACTCCATCATGACGGTTTTGAAATCTAACTAGAGAGCCAGAGGAGCCTAGCAAGTGTTAAAAAGACTTCTGTTTCTCACTAAGAAGAATTCTGGTCGCTTTAGATCAAAATGTAAACCTTTTATTATAGAAATGTAAGCACCCCATCCCCCCTTCAGAGGTCTATAAGTAAAATTACATTTTCGGTAATCATCTGCTTTCGGAGCTCAATGCAGGACAACCCATTTTCAATATCGATTTTGGAAACCGTGCACGTGTTCCCTCATGTTCCTTCGTCTGTGGAGCCAACAGCCTGGGCTGGAACCCTGGGGGAGATGCCAGGGCTACAGAGAGGAGTAAGACCCTGAACATGCCTGGGGGCTCTCACGCGGACAAAAGGGAGAACACACGTGGCAAGACACCTCGGAAGCAAGGCAGAGGGAGTGCTGCATGTCCTGTGGGTGAAATGCTGGAGGGGGGATGGCAAACTTTTCCTGTAAAGGGCCAGGCAGTTAATACTTCAGGCCTTCGGGCAGCTGGTCTCTGTGACAAACACACAGCTCTGCCACAGGAGCATGGAAATAGCCATTGGCGGGCAGTACACAAACCAACGAGTGTGGCCGTGTTCCAATAAAACTTTATTTACAACAACAGGAGGTGGGCCAGATTTGGCCCTCAGCCAGAGTGCACTGACTCCTAAGGCTCATCTGTCTTAAGAACTATAACTGTTCATCTTACTGTTTATGATTCGGCCGGGCTCTGTGAAGTTCGATGCAACCGTAGAGGAGATGGAAAGCCGCACGCCCAGAGGTTATGATCGCCGTGCTCTTGTAGCTGGCCTTACTTCTGACTTGGCCACCTTGTCGCAGCGTCCTCATTCGCGGACCCCCGTACTTTGAATCTGGTATTGTCTGAACCATTTCTAGACCCTTGCTGGTTCCCTCATCTGTGAGCAAAAGGAATCCTGGACACACACCATGTGTTTGTAAGAGAGTCGTGTCTTTAAGGGACTGTGACAGGTGGGAGGAGCGCTGTGTGTCAGGGACAGGGATGATGCCCTGATAGCACAGAGGTAGCAGCCTGGTGGGGGTGGGGGGGCAGAGCTGGGGGTGGTGGGGTGTGGGTCACAGAAGCTTCCCAGAGGCCCAGGTGCTCTGTGGATTCTGGAGGAGTTCACCAGCCACCAGGACAGGAGCAGGAGGGGGAGGCGCCCTCCAGAGAGATGGCAGAACATTCGCGAGCTACAGGTGTTTAAGGCTGAGTGACACCTCCCCAGAATGACAGACTGGCTTTGCAGGGAGAAGTGGCAGGAAGAGCCCAGAAGCTGTATGGGGCCACCTGGCCTCACCGCTCACTCGGCACACGTTCAAATCCAGGTTTTATACAAAAGAAGACAGAGTGCTCTGTGAGAAGGCGGGAAGTGTGACCTTGGGGTTCCCCAGCCATCAGTGTCAGCCCTACTGCTAGAGGCGGAACAGCAGCCCTGCCCTCAGCCAGCGGCCACCTTCACAGGAGGAGGAGGCTGGGGCTGGTGGAGGTGAGCAGGGCCCTGGCACTCCAGAAGGAGAGCCCTCCCTGCTCAGCGGCCCTCCACTGGGGGACCTCCTTCCCTGGGTAGGCTAAGTAGGAGTCCTCATCCAATGCCCCCCACCCCACGTCCTGGCGGCAGAGCTGTGGGCCAACCTGGCCCAAGACCCAAACGAGCCTGCTGCTTCATCCTGTCCTCCCTTCTCAAAGCCCCGCCACTGGCCCGGGAAGGAGGCCTTGCCAGTTCTCCACCCATCTTTACAGGCACGTGAGTGGAACGGGCTTGGGACCCAGTGCAGCTGACTGCTGCTGACCCCGCTGAGGCCACATGCCGAGCCCTGTCAACCATGGCAGCTGTGTGGCCAGGAGCAAGCCATGGCCGGGGAGGGGTGATGGCCACGGGGTCAGGGCAGCCACCCGGCCGGCAGATGGATGCCTCTAGGCCAGGGAGGCAACCAGGCAGGTGGAATGCCAACAGCCAGGGTCCAAGGCCAAGCACTTGCCACCACCACTCTGCTGTTTCTTAGCCTGGAGACATCCCTCTGCCCCAGGAGCTCAAAGAAAGCAACCACAGTTGGAGGGCTGAGGCTAGGGCACCTGGAGAGAGGAGGGGAGGGGAGTGGCTTTGCAAAAGCACAAGAGAGCTCCACGGTTCGGCTGGGGATTTGGCCAAAAAGCGGCACCGAGCATGCAGGTTTCCCCCACACGCAGGCAGACACGTAAAGACATGAAGGCACCAGGCAGCACAGGTGCCGCAGTGCCCAATGGCCACGAGCAGGTACCCATGGCTGGCGCTCGCCTCCATCCCTCAGTGTCCTGAGTACCCCACTCGCCTGCGCTCTCTCAGCCTGGGATCTGGCGGTAAATAAAAACTCTTGAACGGATTGCCCTGAAACTGAAGTTGGCTCTTCTTCCTTTTTTCTTTCCTTCTCCCTTTTTCCCCCCCAAACTTGTCTTCCAAGAACGAGTACATGTGCTCTGGTTCAGTCTCCCAGGGATCCCTTTCACTCAAAGGAGCTGCCTGTCACCTGGGACTCAGAAACCACCAGATCCTCCCGTGAGGCCCTGTCCGCAGGGCCTGCTGCTCAGTACAGGGCAGCTGAATTGTTAGCGTTTTGGCTTTAAGACCTTCATAAATCTTGTTCATGTATAGAGCAGCGATAACTGAGCAGAGAACGTGGTCCCAGCCCTCCCGCCCTCTCCACCTCCTCGCCCCGCTGCTGAGGGTTCAGAAGGTATTTGTGAGCTGTGCAGAGCCGAGACCGGCCCTCAGCCATTCATCCCACAGACTCCCACTGCATCTCCTGCGGGCTGGACACTGAGCCACACACAAGGCTCCCACGTGGACATTCGTGCGCTGCCCTGATGTCACACCTGCAGAGGGACTCACCTCCATCTGCCCAGCAGCGTTGCATGGACCCAGGCCATGGTTAGTGTTGGCCAGTCTTCCCCTGCCGGGCCTCTCCCACTTCACAGGCACAGTGGAGGCGGCAGGTGACGGCTGTGGGCCCTGGGGGCATGCAGTGCTGTCTGGGGCTGGCCTGGCCCTCCTGTTCTCCAAGACATGCTTCCGTGCCACCTGGATTGAGCCTCGATCTATGTCTGTTTTCTCCCTCTTTCATTTCTGTGTCTCTGAAGTGAGGGTCTGCAGGCTCCAGTGGGGGTCCCAGGGCTGAGGACTGGAGGATGCTGGCCGCCTTGTCCCCCCGTCACCAGCCAGTGGTGGAAACTGCTTCGTTTTCTGATTTCATTGCCCCCTTCAACTGCCTCGCTGCTTTCTGTCTCCCGGCTGCTCATGGACTCTGATCTCTAGGTCTTTTCTACCAAATGGTTCTGGCCAGTCGTCCCACATTTTAACACTTCTTATTAAAATTTATTTAATATATTTATTTGAGAGTGCACAAACAGAGAAGGCCAATATTGGGCTCGATCCCAGGACCCCAGGATCAGGACTTGAGCTCAAGGCAGATGCTTAACCCACTGAGCCACCCCATCCCGTTTGCTGTGTGCCACGTGCTCTGCCCTGAGCCGGGCATAGAGCCAACTCTGAGTGCAGACCCTCCGCAACCCCCGTGTCTACCTGGTTTTGGGGTCATCACCCCAAAGGGAAATGCTGTACCATTAAGCAGTGACTCCCAGCTCCCTCCTTCAGCCTCTGGCACCTGCCATCTGCAGTCTGACTCTGGATTTACCTATTCTGTGAATTTTATGAAGTAGAATCATATAAACATGGTCTTTAGGGTCTGGCTTCTTACACTTAGCCTCGTGTTTTCGAGGTTTGCCCATGCCGTAGACTGTAGGTGCCTGCGTCCCGCTAACTAGGACTCCCCCGTGTGGACACACCACAGTGTTCCTCTGTGCCTCCTGCGACCGGCCTTCGTGAGGCTTTCCCCTGTAGCCGCTGTGAAGAGAGCCGCCAGGAACAGAAGTGCTCGCGTGCTCCCTAGAGGACCAGCTTCTGGGTCATCCCAGCTGGACGCTGGGCGTGGACTCGCTGGCCCACAGGGTTATCCTCCGTCTAACTTTCTGAGGAACTGCCGACTGTGTCTGTGCTTTCAGTGCAGGCTGTTCCGAGCTTCGAGTTTGCACTTAGCTTCCTGGAGGAGGTGGGCCGCCCAGCTCTGTGTCTGCTTGGCCTCCTCCATGCCCTCCTGAACCTTTCTCCGGTTATCCAAGACTTTAAATTCTTAAGCCGTCCTCCAGCCACCTGGCCACTTGCCGAATGATCTCTCCGCAGATTTAATGAGCACATTTCTGCACTGTCATCTGACATATTTACAGAGCGTTAAAAGCAAAGAGGCCTGGGCTGACCCACCTCACCCCCGCTTGTTTGGCCTGAAACCCCCTCTGCGTTCCCAGCCTTCCCTCCACACGCGTCCGCCAGGTCCCCCAGAGCCACATGGCCTGCACAAGGCCACATGTGCCTGGCACAGGGATGCAGAAACCTGTGTTGGAGAATTAGGGCTTTCTTGGCTGGTATGAAGTCATGTTGTCTCCCTTCATGGCTCTCTTGACTTGGCCCGCTGGTCTGACTCCCAGGGCAGGGCCCAGTCTTTCTCTGTGCAAGGCCTGCGCTGGTTCTTTGGTGTGTGTTTGGGACAGAAATGGGCAGGGTGGGAAAGGGAGACACAGAGTCCGCTTGGTCAGTGTGTAGTGGAAATGGCTCTGGACCCTAAGTGGGATCCTGGCCAAGTCTTCTCTCTGGGCCTCTCTTTGAGTCCTTGCATGTCAACCAGGAGGAAGGGCAGGATGGCATGGGAGGTCCTCTCTCATGGTGGATTAGCCCTGGGGGGTTTGTTCCCAGAGACTTCATCCTCTAGGTCCTGACCTTGACGGGAATAGCAGGAGCCATATCTCCAGGGCTTAGTTGAGGGCGCGTGTGCAAGATCCAGTTATCTGCCCATGTCGGGGACACGCATGGCTCTGCCAGCCTGACACACACCAGGCAGCCACATGTCTTGTACATGGCCGTCTCCATGCCCCAGCTCATCCATCCCATATGAGCATCATCTTTCCCATAGGTTGGAGCCATCGGTGATGAGGAGGAGTGGGTCAGCCTCTACGAGGAGGAGAATGAGCCCGACGCCCAGATGTTGGAGATCCCAAACCTCACACCTTACACTCATTACAGGTGAGAGCAGCAGGTGATAAGCCACCACAGGAGGAAGGCTGGCAATGCCAACAGTTGGCTTCAACCCAGAAGAGCAAAACCCGATTCCATGCATATAACTGAGACATTTCCAAGAGGTATTAACAGTCCACTGAACCTTTGGAGCAAGACGCATGGCTGAGTACTATTTCCAGTGCAGACCCGATGCTGGCTCCGCAGCGCTCCAGCCATCAGCGCCAGCTGCAATGGCTCACTCTTCCACTGGGCTCAATACCAAGAGCCATGGGCAGCCGAGAGGTGGGGCTTTTCCCCACAAAGTCCACAACCACTTGGGACTATTAACATGCGTGCGTAAACAAAGCAGTCTTCCCTGGAACGTCCTTTCCTTCCCCCTCCTGGGATGCAGGAGTGGCGGGGCTCACTAATCAAGCACTTAACACGCCGTGTAACCTTTCGCTTCTTGATCCTGAAACCTATCCAGGCAGTAAATCCTTGGCTTTAACAAAGGGTAGCGTGATCACAAGCCGTTAGAGACATTATAACTTCCCGTAAGATCATTGACGGAGATGAAATTTCCAGTTATCACCAGATGTTGGGTTTGATAATGTCATTGTTCATAAGATCGGGGAGTAAAAGACTAAGAATGACTAATTCAGAGAGTAAAAGGTGACATTACATCTTCATGAAGAACATTTTCTTTTTGGTATAATACCAACATTAGAGCTTTTTAAAACAATGCCTAATGAGAGCTGCTGTTCAGCCTCTGTTCCTTGTGACATCCTCCCTGAGATCAGAGCAGATGGATCAAGGCCCCGTACACTTGTTTTTAGAGGAAAAAACATTTCTCAAACAGTGAGCTGCGGGGGCTCCAAGCTTACCCTGTGAAGCTGGTACCAGCTGTATCATCACGGCCAAGGTCAGAAACTGTGATTGGAGACCCCCATCATCTCCCAGCCCCTGTGGTGAATGCGCGTGTGTGCTCAGGGCATGTTTCCTGGGGAGAAGATCACTCCAAGTAATTGTACAAATAAATAGAGGAGAGAGAACCAAAAATATTAACCGAGGCTCTAAAGCACGTCCATCGCACCCTCATTCTGTAGGTAAGGAAATGGGGGCAAGTCTGATTTGCCTCAGGTCTCAGTTCCAATGGGGTCCGAGTCCTGGGGTGTGGGTTCTGGGGCCAGTGCTCCTCCCCTGAGCCAACAGAAAATGGGGTACAGGCACCCGTGCTCATTGAAACGACACCAGATTCTCAAGGCCATCATTTGGCTCCTTGCCCTCTGATCCCCAGCCTTACCCTAAACACAAGTCAACCAGTGGCATCTGATGACAGATTTCTGGCCATGTAACCCATTCAGTTATGCTTTGCTTGGGAATTTAAAATCTTTGCGTTGGAACAAATTTACCATTCCTTGGAGACTCTAGTGGGAAGGGCCAAATATGCAATTTGCATTTTTCATGAAACCCGGTAGAAAGAGGGCATCCTCGGGACAGCCTTCATGACACAGACACACAGCAGAACATCCTGAGAAGGTGGTGGGTTTTTGTTCTGTCTTTCCTGCAGAATAACTCTGTCTGCGGCTTTCCATCTAGGTTTCGCATGAGGCAAGTGAACGTCGTTGGTGCCAGCCCCTTTAGCCAGTCATCCCGAGTCATCCAGACCCTGCAGGCCCCCCCCGATGTGGCCCCCACCAGCGTCTCCGTGCGAACGGCCAGTGAGACCAGCCTGCGGCTCCGCTGGGTGGTGAGTTGGGGGTCGGAAGTTGGCTGCAGGGACAGTTGCCTGGAGTGTCCATGTCTGCACGTGAAGCCAGAGCTTAGGGGTCTCTCAGTCATGGCTTTGTCCTAGTCAGAGCTAATTAAACCAAAAAGTATTGCATTTCACAGTTGCTGTTGGGTCGCAGACCAGCCCAGGCGATCCTGCTAAGGAGTAGTAGCATTACTCACTGGCTTCTTGGACTGGAGGCGTCGTCTCTGGGGGAGGGAAGCCAGTGGTGCCGCAGGCCGGACCCATAAGTCCTTAAGCTGGGTGAGCGCGGAGCCAACACTCGGTGTTTGTAGGAGAAGCGGCTTGACATTTATTCAGAAACTTTCCCCCACAAAACTAAGCCAAAATGTATTAAAAGAAATTATGTCCAGCCCGAGTTACTGACAGGATTTCATTTAATTAACAGAAGAAGAGTTCCAGGGAACAACGTGGTAGAGGTTCTAAGACTATTCCCCCCGGAAAGTATTTTCCATGGACGGGGCCTGCTAAGACCGGCGGACGCTTGGGGACCTTGACGGGGTGGTTCTGAGATGTCGGCTCACCACGTGTGTCATTTGCTTCCAGCCGCTGCCTGATTCCCAGTACAACGGGAACCCCGAGTCGGTGGGCTACAGGATTAAGTACTGGCGCCCCGACCTCCAGGCGCCGGCGCTGGCGCAGGCCATCCACGACCGGCTGGAAAGGGAGTTCACCATCGAGGGGCTGGAGGAGTGGACGGAGTACGAGCTCCAGGTGCAGGCGTTCAACGCCATCGGGGCCGGGCCCTGGAGCGAGGCCGTGCGGGGCCGCACACGGGAGTCAGGTGAGGCAGAGGCTCAGCCCCGACCTGGGTCTCCCTGGAGATGGGGCTCCGTGTCCCCTGTCCCCACATCACATCTCAGTGACTCTGCCCCCCCATGTCTATGCCAGTATTTTCCTAACCCAGTAATTACGTCAATGTCGGTGGGAATTTCAGGAAAATGTCATTAGAGTCCAAGCCTCTAATTTGAAATTAATCATGGGTCTTACTGGGGGCTGGACTCATGGTATTATCTTTTAAATTTAGGTATGACTTTCACCCTTAATGATAGTAAGCAAGGATGTATAGTGATTCTGAGGGAGATCTTTATAACACAAGGCTCCGGACCTCCTCTTGACAAAGAAGTGTGTGGGAGGGGCTGAGACCATCTCCCCGGCACTAACAGTAGCCCCTCGAAGGTTCGATTGCCTTTGACACAGCAGAGCTTCATTTCAAGCTCATTATTGAGTAGGACGGGGTCCTGTTTGGCAGGGGGCTCATAATTCAGGGACCTAGACTCTGCTGTGCTATTGGCCCAATCCTTGTCCGGGCCCAGCTACCCGAGGAAGAAGAAGGAGCAAAGAGCGTACACCCCGGCCCCTAACACCTATCCACAAATGGCACGCACCCCTCTGCACAGAGCCACCAGGCTCGGGGTTACCGTTGGCACCCAGGGAGGAAAGGAAAAGTACTAAGTACTTCGGGTCAGCACTCAGTCGTCTTGGGCTGCAGTCTGGGCTGCAGTGAGTTCCCCTGATCTCTCAGGCTTTGCAGGCTAACCTGTGGTTTAGGGGACCCCTGCTAGCCTGGTTTGAGTTAGTGGAGTGACAAAGAGGGCTCCAGTCATGTTTAAAGACGCACAGTGACACAGACCAGTTCTTTCTACCTGGTCTGAAATGGCGAGGTTATCTCCTGAAGAGAAGGAAGCGTAGTGCTCCCCTTCCAAGAGGACCGATATTTGAAGAGGGGTTTGCCGGAGTAGCTGGGGCTGGCTCAGATGCCTTCCTGGCTTTCTTTCAGGCCGTAGATTTTATTACATTAGAAAGAAAAGATCGAGACACTACACTCAGCTTGTGGCTCTGTGCTCACATGGATTTCTAAAAAGCTCTATTCAGTCTTTGTGACAAAAAGGAGGACTTGAAACATTCTAAGGGGACTGTTCTAACCCCAGCAATAGGCAGAGCAAGAAAACATTAAAAAAAAAAAAACTTTGCTGTAAGTAACTAGAAAATTATGGACAAAATATCATTGAGATTTAGAATGTATTGATGTCCTCATAAGAAAACCAGAGGAAATCCCCAGAAGTCAGAGGCAGACAGGGACTGAACCCATAAGTGCTGCGCTGGTCCTGTGGCCACCCCGGGGTTGGCCTGGGAGGTGGACATCCATCCTAGAATCTTCGAGACTTGCAGCCAAGGATAGAAGTTTCAGCCACAAGTTTGCACAAGGCGGGGGGGGTGAGTTAGAATCAAGGTCTCTGCACACAGATGAGGCTCCTGAATGCTGTACCCCCATTGAAAGGAGAGACTGAAAATCTCTGCCCAGGGACAGGAAGTAGACAGGAAGTCCACCTGTCTACCCAGACTCTGAATAGGAAAAAAATGTAACTCTAAGTCCTGTGCCCAGCTCAGGTTTGAGTTTTGAATTTACTCTGTTGGGTCCAGAAACTCCTAGAAAAGAAACCAATGGAAAACTTCGTTCCAGATACCAAGAGCACAAGCCACAAAAGAAGAGACTTCACTAACACAAAAACCTCTGTGCTTCAAAGAACACCATAAAGTAAAAAAACAACAATTAAAAGCAGTCCCCCAATCATTGAAGGTATTTGCAAATCCTTCATCTGATAAAGGACCCATCTGATAAAGGCCAGACTTTCTGGGCAACCAAAGTAGGAAACATCTCTGGAGAGATACTGCCACAGCCAACTTGTCCCAAAGAAAAATCTGCTTTTAAAGATAAAGTCACAACTTTCAAACACACAAGGAAATACTCTGGTATGAGTAAGAGTAAGATCTTTTTTGTTTTAGGAAAGAAGGAAGAAAGGAAAGGAGGTAGGGAGGAAATAGGGCCTTGACTGCTTTAAAATACATAATAGTATGAAAGAGAATATGTAATAAGTATAAAATTACTTATATAAGTTATTTACTTATTTATATAAGTTTAAAATTATTAAAGACTTCCCGGTGTGAAATGAATAAGTTCTGAGTAATCTTATGTATAGCATCATCATCATAGTTAATAATACTGCATTATATACTTGAAAGTTGCCAGGAGAGTAGATCTTAAATGTTCTCACTACAAGAAAGGGACAATAATTTTGTGACCGATGGATGTGTTAGCTAATGTTATGGTGGTAGTCTCCTTGCAGTACATAAGTGTCTCAGATCAACATGTTGTACACATTAATCTTACACAATGTGGTGTATCAATTATATCCTGATAAGAACTGGAATAAATATAAAATAAGGCTGTAGTCTTAAATTATGAAAATAAAGCATTAAAACTTTAGGTAAAGTTGCCACTTTGGAAGCACTCTTTAAGAAAACAAATAGGACACAGCCACTGAAAATAAAATGCTACCATTAGGTAAAAAGCAGTTTAGATGCTGCTAAAGAGAAAATTACCAAACCGGAAACTAGGTATGAGTAAATAACTTAAAATATAGTACAAAGACACTGAGGCTGAAAACGTGACAGAGAGGTTAGAAGACATAAAGAATGGAATGAGAAGGCCCAACATATAACTAATAAGACTCAGAGGGGAAGGAGCGAGGAGATGAGAATGAGAAAATATAGGCAGATAATAGCCAAGAAGCTTGAGAACTGATACTTTATCAGACTGAAGAAAAGTGAATCTTGCACAGAATAAATAAAATAAATTCACACCGAAATACATTATGCTGCAACTGTAGAGCATGAAAACCAAAGAAAATTTTGAAAACACTTGGAGGGAAGGCATCTTACCTACAGAAGACAAGACAATTTGAAGCCAACTTCTCAAGAACAGTGGAGGCCAGAGGACAATGGAACAATGGAATCATAATGGAATGAGAATAATCTTGAAGGAGCTGAGGGAAAATAACTGTTAACCTCAAGTGTTACACGCAGCTAAATTACTTTTCAAGGATTTTGTTCCGGAAACTGTAAGCTAAATAACACATAAGGTTGAATAAAATGTAATAAAAATGGAAAATAATACTGTTTTGTTAGGTTTCCAAAGAACACTCTCAAAAGACAAACTCATGGCAAAATTGCTGAGGTGAGACTATATTTTTGTAGAAATCTGTTCAGCTGCTGCAAAGCTCCCTTTACAGTGGTCAGGAGAATGCTGGGGAGATCACTCTAGGCGTCAGCTCACCCCAGATGCTTGCTTCTAGCTCTGTTCCCTTCAGACCATCTTGCGTTGCCTCCTACCCTATAACTCTGAGGAAACTCTCTTGAATGATATTGTTTTTGTAGGCATTTCTGTGTTTTAGTTAATATCAAGGTGCAGCTTTGGTATTAAAAAAAAAAAGGCACGATGAGTTTGTTTTTGTCTTGGTTGACAGAAACGACACATATTTTTGCACAACTAAAGGACAATCATAGGCTGGAACTAGGCCCCCAAAACTAACTGCATCGATTTCATCATTTGCTTATTGAGAAAGTTTCTGGTCTCAAAATTGTCTTTGCAATGTAAGTTCTGCTTTATGCTCACACATTCTTTCTTATTTTGAGGGTTCTGGCTTACAGAAAATTATTTTTTGGCTTTTAATGGGGTGTTTGTTCAATTAGAAGAGTTTTGGTTCTCCAGATGTTTTCATCACACTGAATAATAGGGTTATTGATCTTCATTTCAAGATGAGATGACTCAGACTTCAGACTTTTGGGGTACAGGAAAAGTGGGCTCCTAGGACCCCTCTTGGGCTGACCTCTCCACCAAGAGTACTGGCGCTCAGACATTGGTCCCCCCAACCTGGGGCCTTCTCTGGCATGCCTTCCAATGTTGCTGGTCCTTTGGGGCTTCAGCACCTCCACCTTTGAACAGTGCTTCCAGAACTTCCTACTGGGGCAACCCTTCACCTCTGACAAGCAGGCCCCTCCCCATTGCAGCAACGTTGATGTCTTACCTTCCCTGGTCCAGCAGAGGAATCGCCCCTTCCTAGAACAGATCCTGCCAGGCACCCCTCAGCCCGTGGGGGTGGGTAGGAGAGAGCAGGTGTTGCAAGGCCCAGGGGTGGAGTGCAGCTGATGGCTAGGCAAGGCGGGGAGGGAGCCGATGGGGAAAATAGAACTGTAGACGAATGTCTTGTGGAGATGGCCACACAGGGGTCCTCTCATATGCCATAGTCATGGCCGTACAGAAAGCTGGTGTGGGGAGCACAGAGCAGAACATCTTGAACCACATTGAAATGACGTTTCCCATTTTGAAGTATGCTCTAACTAGCTTTGTGACATCCTCTGATTTATTATGATATAAGGATAAATGAGGCCCTAAACATCAAAAAACTGAGCCGTGAGGAATCCTGGAGAGAGAGCGAATGAAGAAAAGAGAAGCATTTTAATCAGGATTGTTCTTCATGAAAGGAATCTCTAACACTGTCCCCAGATGCAAGATGGCAGTTTGGAAAGGAAGTCGAATCTACCTCGAAACAGATAATGGAAAAGATTTTTCTTTTCCTACCAAATCTTAAAACCACAGATACTTTGTAACTAAATGGCCGATGGGATCCCAGTGAGATCTGAATCCACTGACACAGAATCCCAAGCATGGCCTTTTTCTGTGGCTCCGTCCTTGGACACACAGCCGAGCTCCTGGTGCCCCATTCAGTCATCCCACTCACTGGGTGGCCTTCCTTCTCTGGGGCAGTGGATGCCCTTCAGGACACGGATGTGCATATTACCACACCCTAGAAAATCAGTGTGATCTGTAGATCCGTGGTAAGGACTGAGCACTCACCGTGTCATACATGGGCCTGCAGGAAACCATTACGGATTAGAGAGGCGGACGCGTTGTGTTGCTATGACAACAGTCTCTC
The DNA here is from genome assembly GCF_010015895.1 of Lontra canadensis. NCBI lineage: Eukaryota > Metazoa > Chordata > Mammalia > Carnivora > Mustelidae > Lontra > Lontra canadensis. The sequence goes on along the minus strand of NW_022631039.1, from coordinate 12,299,310 downwards.
TCTCTTACAGGCAGGGACGGTTCTTAGAACGCAGCACTGCTGTCGTGGGCACGCAGCACCTTTGGAGTTCTCATCTTACTCTAAATAGAGTCTGATAAATTGTCAGCTTGCCTGTTCTTCGAGTGGTCATGACTCAGTTCACAGTTGAATCAAGGTAGCCAAGTAACCCTTGTTTCTTGAACACAATAAGCATATGTGTGAGCGATGTCCTGGGGTGACTGCCGTGGCAGGAGCCCCCTCGGGCACGGAGAATGTGCATGAGCCCTGCGGGAGCCGCCACCAGAAGTCACAGGGGACACAGGGAAGCGTGGGTGGCAAGCACGTGTCCCTTAGAGGGCTGAGGAAGCTTGAAATTATAAATATTCTTTTTTGTGACACTTAGTTGCTCAGATAAATTACTACTATTTTGTTGAATGACTGACAAACCATAGGAATGACTCCCAACTAACATATTTGGGAAGAAAAAGTGTATCCAGCAGGTGTGGGCTGACCGACATTGTCTCTCTCTAAAAGTATGAGGAAGATCCCTGAACCCTTATGCGAACAGATACCAACAGGTGACTCTTCTGTTCTGGGGACACGTTGACTGGCCTCCACCAGCAACCAGTCTAACGCCTGTGTTCTGAAGGTGGTTGATGTGGTGAGTAGGGGGGACAGGCCCACCGCTGGGCCATGGAGGCCGGGAAGTCACCGGGCTTGGGGCTGGAGCCAAGGTCTTTGCCGCCGGGAGGCCTCCATGACTCCACTGTCTGGGGACCAGAAGGTGCCAAGCCCTGCCCACCAACACCCCAAGTTCCATGTTCCCTCAGCAATGTGCCTTCTCGGGCTTTCCTTGGTCTTCTCTTCTCGGCCTCTGTCTGCAGGAGCCACTGGCTGTGGTGGTGACCTGGCCAAGCTGGAAGATAAGGTGACAGCACCTCTAGGACCTACATGACTCCTGGCACTTTTTTCTTGAAGAATTAGTTTCCCAGGCCACCGTAACAAAGCACCCCAGAATGAGGGCTTAACACAGCACAGATTTACTCTCCTGCCATTCTGAAGGCCAGAAGTCAGACACGAAGGCGTCAGCAGGGTCCCGCTCCTCTGCAGACCCTGGGGAAATCTCTGCTCCAGGACCCTGTCCCCGCTCCTGCTGGCTTCCGGGCTCGTGGCCGCGTCCCTCCAGACTTGCCACAGTGGCCTCCCTGTATGCGTGTCCGTCTTTTCCTGCGATGCCCTCCGAAGGACACTGGTCATGCTGGATTAGCTGCCCTTCGCCAGTATGGCCTCATGTAACTAATGACATCTGCAGTGACCCTAGTTCCAAATAAGTCCCATTCTGACCTGCCAGGGGTTAGGACTTCAGCGTATGGAGGCCGGCGGGGAGGGGGACACAGTTCAACCCATAATGAAGACCAAATCACTTCAGTGAAGAAAATCCAGGAATCAGACATTGGAGAGCAGCATTGTTGTGCGAAGCCTCGTTACTGTGTATGTTCAGAGCAAATGACTGAGCTGCTTACAGTCGCTTAGCTAGGAGGACAGAGTACTTGTGGGAAGGAAGGGAGGGAGGGAAGGAGGGTGGCTGGGTCTGTGGATGGAGGGTGGCGAGAGCCCCTGTAAGCAGAGCATCCCTGCTTCTGAGGTGCACTTGAAGGCACGCCCCCTTCTGTTCACAGAGCCGCGGTGGCCTGCAGAGAAGGGACGGATGCTGCAAGGGCTGGGGGCTTGACAGCCTTCCACTCACCCTCCTTCGGTAGGGAAGGGAGGTTATGGTGTCATTGTCTCACTTTCTTCAGAACAGAGAGCCACGGATTGCCTGCTCATTGCAAAGCTGAGTGCTGGGGATGGGCACAGGGAAGAAAGAGGGTAGGTTCAAGGACAGGTGGGCTGCACTTGGCCATTTCACAGATGGGACAGTCAAGGTCCAGAAGAGCAGAGCAGCTTCCCCAGGTCCCATGGCTCGGGATTCTTGTCAAGTTGCTCTCGCTCCACAGCCTGTGAGCTTGTTCCTTCCCTGTGAACACCTCAGTGCCTCTCAGCTTCAGGTGGTTTTGTCACTTACTAGGGATGTGGGCAGGTGACCGCTCGGAGCCTCCATTCCTTCCTCTGCAGAGTGATCCGTCCCACATTGAATGCCAAGTCCCATCCCGTATTACTGTCCATGAAACCCACTGGACTTGCAGGGTTTCATCTCCTGTTCAACCACAGAGGCTCCGGAAGGTGGTGGGAGGTGTGACCTTCAGGCCACAGCCAACAGCTTCCTTGTGCTCAGTGCCTGTCCGTGAACACTGCATCCCCTGACTTTGCTGGGGAGCTCTGGGATCTCTCTTTTCTGTCTGAATAAAGTTTAAATGGGTTCACAAGGAAACTCTCAAAGCAAATTGAGATGATCTGGAATATAAAGCCTTGCTTTTAAAGCTTGACTCTTGTCCTTACACACTTTCTGTCCGAACCATTGCAAACACAGAAGACAAACTGAAATTTGTTCAATGATATACCTAAACAGAAGAGAATAAAATCCTACACATACACAGGTCAAGAATTGCATAGCTCGTGTCCACAGGCCCATCTCATGAAATAGCCCTCACTGAAATATATTGGGGGGGGGGTCCTCCAGCCTTGGTCTCTCCATCTGCAGAATGGGGCTAATAACCCCTGCCTCCCAGGGCCGTTGTGGCTCTTAGAGATGACGGTGGATCCGAGACCCCTAGGACAGGACGTGCACTCAGTGCCTAGGAAATCTTCCCTCCCCTCCCCTTCATGCAGACCATGCTGTCCCCTCCTCACCAGCACCTCTGCCCCCTCTCGAAATACCACGTTCAGAGATATCACTGAACTGGTGTGTGAGAGTGACCTGAGATCAAAGTCTGCAGGTCCCACAAGTTAATATAAAAACAGACCAAGCAGATTTTCTTGCTGGGTGGATTCAGGTAAGATTGAGCTCCTAAGTAGCCCGGATTTGTGGAATTTGCTGCTAATATTAAGGAGATTTACATTTCTGTCATACCCCTGCAGGCTTAATCTGGTCACTCCAAAATGCTTAGAATTCATTGCTCTTTCAAGGACAACTTGATTGGGTAAAAATTGGATCTTTATTTACAGAAGCCCTTGGACTTTGGGTACCAATCTGTTTTACTCGCCTTTGCAGTTCCTTCAGCCGCACCTGAAAACGTGTCTGCTGAAGCCGTCAGCTCCACCCAGATTTTACTGACGTGGGCTTCGGTGCCCGAACAGGACCAGAACGGGCTCATACTGGGCTATAAGGTATGTCGGGGGTGACCGTCCCGTGCTCAGGCCTTGCAGGTGCACCCGCGTGTCACTCGCCTAGACCAAGGAGCTCAGAGGGACGTCCAGACCTGCAGCACGAGCCTGTGTTGTGATGTTCACATCTGTTGTCTCCTCTAAACTTCATTCCCGTCTGGGGATGAGGCCCGGGTACGACGTCCTCACGTAGGCGCAGATAAGGCACGGATGGGAGCCGGCTGCGTAAACTCGAGCCTCTGCTTCCAGGCTTGCACAACAGGAGTACCCGCGGTGGCTGGCTCTGAGTCTGGCCTGAGAAGCAAGGGGGTTCGATTTTGTAAGAAGCGCTTTGCTCCTAGCGTGCGCCGAGTCAGTGTGAGCTACCTGCTCACACACGGGCACGCCAGCACCCTGGGCAGTCCCGGGCAATGGCGGGCACAGGAGGGGGCGTGCTTCTCCAGGAGCCCTTGCCGGGTTCAGTCCTACTTGCACTTAGCCACGTGTGCTTGTGTTCCATCCCCTCCCCTGAGCAGAGGGATGGATTTTCCCACATGTGCCCAGCAGCCCCCTCCACCCCGGTCTGTTACACGCCACCCCACACGGCCTCTGGGCATGGGGACTCCTGGTTTCCATCCCTAGTCTCTGGTTCTCCCCACCTACTCCCCGGGGCATTCAGGCTGCCTCAGGCCCTGCTGGACCTGGCGCTGCTACTGGGCAGGTGCAATGACCTGGGTCCCGGTGAAGAGAGCTTTCCCTGTGGCGTTCAGGTTCCTCCCTGAGGACCGCCATCTTCCATGGCCTTCTGGGCCCCCGACTGAGGGACCCGCTCAGGAAGGGTGAGCTGTGAATGAGGACTTAGCAAACCAGAGGGAGCCGGCAGGGCCACGGAGCGGCGCCTCCCAGGGTGCTGTGTCTGTGCGTGGGGCCAGGGATTCCGGGACTTACAGCAGCTGTCCTGAGGCAGGAGCCCAATTTCCCAAGAAGCTAGGAAACCAAGGTGGGGGGGTTGGCGCCGGCTCCTTCTGCAGGAGGCACACTGTCTGCGTTTGTGACGGAGGCCTCGTCCTCGTGGCCGCGGTTGGTGTGGCTACTGTCTGTCGTGCGCCTCGGATCTTGTTAGTCATGGCTCGGGGGCAGCCCGCCCAGCCTCGGCCCGGGTCATGACTCCAGCTCCTCTCCTGCCCCGGAGACCGTCTTCCCCCCAAAACACCAGCGTATGGAAACGAGACCCGTAAGCCTAGAACACAGGCGCTGTGGAGGAGAGTCCGCAGTCAGCTGGTGCTGGCCGTGTGCTGGAGGGACCTCCTCCTGGCACCCACACCCCCGTGACCACACACTTGTACCCTGTGGTTCCAGATCCTGTTCCGGGCCAAAGACCTGGACCCCGAGCCCCGCAGTCACGTCGTGCGAGGGAACCACACGCAGTCGGCGCTGCTGGCCGGGCTCCGCAAGTTCGTGCAGTACGAGCTGAAGGTGCTGGCGTTCACCCGCATCGGCAACGGCGTGCCCAGCTCGCCCCCTGTCCTGGAGCGGACCAAGGACGACGGTACGGCAACGGCGCGCTCCAACAGCCCCAGCGACCCGAGCGCTGGTCATTAGTAACTTAATTTTCAAACCACTTCCACCACCCCCTCCCCCCACCTTTTCTCAGTTGAGAAAAACAAAACAGGATTGTTTTTCAGTCACGGAGCGTTTATATGGCCAATTTCAGCCCGGAGTGAATTTTTACAGCCTAATTATGAACCTCTGCGAATTTCGGTCGTAAATTGAAAGAGGCCTCACAGTAAAGGCCGGGTTGGGCGGGGGCCGTAAAACTTCCAGCCGCTCCGGCTGGCGGTGTCTGCACAGATCGGGTTAGGAGCCCCACCCCCAGCCTGGGTGCCTCTGTTTCCCTGGTGCCAGCCCCTCCCGCGGTCCTCACACCAAGAGGTCCCTAGAAGTTCGTGCCCTGAGTGCAGCGGGCTCTGTGGACTCCGCGGGCTCCAGACTTCCCACACCCATGCTTCCAGGCCGGGATAACGAGCGCCTCTTGACAGCTCTGTTTTTATGGAAGTCTAAATCATCAGCGCATATGTTTTTCCACTTTGCAGATGTCAAACACTTAAAGGTTATCTCTTTTTACATTTTTATTGTTACATGGGCTGTAGCAAATAGTTGGGGAGGGGGTGGTATATATTCTAGGGGAAATACAGCTCTCCCCGCCCCCACCCCCCACACATACCTTAGGGATCAGAAGCTTCTCGCAGAAATGCAACAACTCGATTTCCTGGTACGCGTCTGCCGAGGTCATTCAGTCAGCCCCACGGTTGTTTGTGCTCTCCTGGGAGATGGCAGCAGCGCTGGGCTTGAGTCAAGGAGAGGAAGGAGCTCTGCACCCCGTCCTGTCCTGGATGCAGAGCCCCGGGGCGGGGGCTGGGGTCTGATGGGGGGGCAGTGGCCTCAAGGATGTTAGCATTGCTCTGCGAACCCATGGCAGCCTGGGTTACAGGAACGGAAAGTACGAGGGACCTCCAACCTTGGCCAGTCACAACTACCTCCTTCTAAAGTAGAGGCTGGAACTCACAGAACGCTCTTCCTTCTTCTCCCACAGTGCGATTGGAAGCATGCTTTCCACTCCCTCATTTCAGTGTGATCCCAGTGATGGGGCTTGGGGATGGGGCAGGGGACAGAGGCCACATAAGCCTGCTGTTGAAATTTACATATTTTGCAGCTGGTCCTGGCTTCTGAACCCATACCCTCCTTACATTTATGTTACCAAACACAAGGGTCACAGATTTATTTAAACCACAGGTTTAAAATTTTAAATACTGTTCTCCACTTAATAGTGAGAGGCAGAATTCAGCGGCCCCGGAATGACTATAACACCCATAATCCTATCTCTGTGTTCGTTGTTCTGAGCCCCTTGCCTCTTATCTGGGAATCTACTCAGTTCCAACAAGAAGTTCTGGACTGGCCACTCGCCTCCCCCTTTAAGTAAATATATTTACGAGGGCCATGACACTGGTAGGCAATGGCGCCACACCACACAGAATTACTATACACGTTTGTGCACATCAACTCTTAATTTTCTAAGACGGTGCATAGGGGAATAATCATTCATTGTAAACATGGGGAGGGACTTTAGGTCATCGGATTTATCTAACTCCTGATAGCAGGTGTCAAGCCCCCAAAAGGATTCAGCCCACATTGGCAGAATCTTGACCTTGGGCCTGACACACTTGCAGCCTCACGCCCCTTGCACTCACAGGCTCCCAGCATGGTTTGTGAGCACCGTTTCTGGCTGGAAAAGCAGCTGAGCTGGGTTCTAAATGAGATGTTTTCTCAACACCATTAGGGGGCCACATGGAGCCAGTTAGATTCCAAAAGTCATTCACGGCCTTGGAGCATCTGGTCCATGAACAGAGACACCTGTGGTCGCAAACGCTTGGCCAGCCCACAGAGCCCTATGTAATGTTGTAACCTCATCACGTCCCCCTGTAGCCCCATATCAACACCTGGCTCACAGGTTTCCTCTCCTCCCTCCAGCCCCGGGCCCACCAGTAAGGCTCGTGTTCCCAGAAGTGAGACTCACATCCGTGCGGATCGTGTGGCAGCCGCCGGAAGAGCCCAACGGCATCGTTCTGGGTAAGGAAGCGGCCGTGATTAAAGAGATCATAGCTCAGAGGAAAATAGCAATTACATTGATTTCATGTGTTTTTATTACACATCAAAGAGGTTGAACCAAAAAAAAAAAAAAAAAAATGTGCCTGCTGCCACCCGGCACTTTCTGTGCAAAGGAAAGCAGGATACCTCCTCTGTCCTGTGAGCTGTGTGCTGAGGTTCCTTTGCAGGTTGAAATTTACATTTTGTTGGCCCAGAACATCTTCCATTTGTTTGGGGTTCGCAACAAAACCATCTGTCTTTGGCCCTTCCTTCAGCTCTGAAATAACCAGGCTGTTTCCTGGGCGTCTGGGAAGCAGCAGCCTCATTGCTCATGGGAGCCAGAGACCCGGGCTTCGCTCCCCAGTTCCGGGAAACATCCTTGGCTGCCGGGCCCTCACCTCATCCTTTTAAGAAGTTTCCAGAGTGAATTGTGTGCCTTGGGTCCCCGGGAAATTGTTTACTTTTAACATTTTGTCCAGGGAGGCCTCTCAGATAGCATTGATGAAAAGCCTTAATTTTTCTTAGTTCCCCAAAGGCAACAAGTCTTACTTAAAAAAAAAAAAAAAAAAAAATCAGTTCCCTCATTTAGTCACCCTTTCGGCATGACAAATTCAGGGCCTCTCCCATGCACAGCGTTTCATGCGTGGTGGGCTGTAAGGAGTGAAGAAGAGGTGCCCGTCCTTGGGATGCGAGTGGCTCCTGACACTGTCAGGGAGAGGCACGAGGACAATGCAATATGATAGCTGACCAATGACCATTCACGAGATGCCCCACGAGCAGGTCCCCTGGGCTGAGGGGCTTGCCATGGACGGAAGGCAGCTTTGGGGCTGGATCTTGCTGGAGAGTGGCCTCTGCAGTCCTGGAGGAAGGGAAGAAGGTCACCCACTCACCAGACGGAATGCCTCATGCTTGTGGCAGTGTAGACAGACCCCAGCCTGGAGACGTGGGCTGGGCCAGGCCGGGGACGGCTGGGGATGGTTGGACCAGCCACGCAGGGAGTGCCCAGGGGCCCAGACGCGTGACATCAGGCATCTAACAGCCAAAACCCCAGGCTGGGTCTACTCTCCAGACCCCGGCCAGCATCCAATAGGGTATTTCCCCAGTCCAGACTCACAGCGGACCCCCATGTGTCTTTGCTTATGCACTGGGTAGTTACAGGAAGATTATAAACCTTGCGCTTACAGACAGGTAGTAAAAATCACCACTCACACCCTCTGGCTTCTGACATTAGGATTCTAAGATTTGGTTTGAAAAGGGGTTTTACTTCATTAAAAAACACTTTTTAAAAAAATCTGTGCTGAGGGCAGTAGGGAGTCACCCCAGGACTTTGAGCAGCAAAGTGACATAATCAGGTTTGTCTTTTAGGTAATAACTACACAGAGAGGCAAATGTTTTTTGAGTTCTTGCTTCATGAACACAGGGAGGACGGAGCCTGGGGCGTGCCGACGTCGTCTGCTGCAAGGCTGGGGCCCTGCTCAGTCTGTCCCTTCCTGGTGCCATTCCTGGGGTTGCTGGGTGGAATACTTAGCTAAGCGTATTTCTGAATTGGGTGACCTTCAGAACTACAGGTTCTTGGTACCTTAATACCACAATGAGCCATGGAAGAAGCTGCTGGTAGAATGTGTGTTTTGGATCTCACCAGATAAGATGGGATTGTAGACCCCTGTTAGGCCCCGTGCCTTGTGCTCCAGACCTGGGGCAGGAGATGGTCCACGGAGTGCATGGCTGGGCCACAGGCCTCCCAGAGCCCCCTCAGCACCGTGCCCAGCTGCTGTCTCTCCTTTACAGAACTGGGCTAAACGTCTGATGACCCGGGGGCAGCCCCAGCTTTCCACGAGACAGGAAACCTGGAGCACAAAATGTGAATTCTGACCTGTCGCAGTACCCAGAATCTCTAAGAAGCAGAGTCTCCCCGGCCTGCCGAGGAAGAAGGCCTTGTCCCCACCCCCCCAGGCCTAGCAGCCCCTGCCCACCCCCAATGCTCCCGCCATGGCCTCTGCCCTCCACCCGGGCCAGCCCTGTACAGTACTTGTGGGTCCTTTGCCCTTCTGTGCCTCTAACGTCACATTTGATGTCGTGTCCGTCTGCAAGCTCCCTCCATGCCTGTCCCTGCCTGGTCATGCCCACTGTCATCTTGCAAGTCTCGCTGTCCAAAAGTAAAATCTTGTCACTTACCTCAAAGGGCATCTCTAACGTTTGTACGTCTGATTGAAAAAGCATGTGAATTCGGAGACTTCACATCACAATGAGATGGTATTTACATCATTCAGATTTGGAGCCCAAGAAGGTCGGATATGACCCTGGAGAGACAGGGACATCGGCAAACACACACACACACACACACACACACACACACACACACACTCATATACTCCCAGAGAATGATCTGGAATGCCTGGGCGAGGGGAGCACATCTGTCCCTGAATCCCAGAGGCCCTTCCCGTCAGGTCATAAGCCTGAGTTCTCACAGCTGTACCCAAGGAGACATGCACGGGACACTCCTGCCATGTGGTGTTTGATGACAAGACACCGTAGTGTCCATCAGTCAGGCCACAGAAAGGTGTGTTGTGGACTCTTCCTGCGGCAGTTAAAGGAATGACCAAGGCCTACATGAGTCAGCATGAGGAAGTCTTACAAGCCTGTTCGGGGGAAGAGTATACCCAGCGGGAGAAGGTTCCTGCACATAGAAACCTCCATGAGTGTGATTATCACCATTTACGGGTCCACACGGTCAGTGCACGTGTGACCTCACGGACAGGAATACTCCCCGAGTTGAGAAGGGAGGTTGCCTCTGAAGAAGGTCCGGTGGGGCCACAGAACGGCCTCAACTCCTCCTGTCTCATCTTCTCTCTTATATGAAAAAAAAAGTCCAATTTGGCAAAATGTCTAGATTTATTCAAGTTGGTACAATGAACACTTGGGTGTTCCATCTATATTATTCCCAGTATTTTCTCTATATTGGAAAGATTTATAATAAAAAAGGACAATCATAAGATAAAAATAACACCTTCACTCTGAACTTCGAAAAAACAGAAAATTTAGATATGTAACAGGAAAAAATGAGAATCACCACAATTCCACTGCACAAAAAATGTTAATATTTTTTTCTGATCATTTTTCTAAAATTGTAAGTACAAAGTATTTCCTACTTAGAAGGGAGCCTCTCCGTCGTATTACAGGTGTGTTTAGCGGCGGTGACCCGCATGTGTCCCTCCTGCCCCTTCAACCACGGCCAACCCGCTAGGACCCCCAAGGGATTTTGTGTTTATCTCTTCTTCGGTTTTCTATAAGATATTCCTAGAGTTAAGCTTAAAAATCTAATATTATGGTTGCCTGTTTTTAGATTTCATTCCAACCCTTGTCACATGTTGTGACTTTGCTCTTCTCTTCCCACATCATGAATCTTTCCTATGCAGACACCCCACTGTCTGTGTCCGCACACACCCAACCGGGATGTATGCAGCATCTACAGCATCCTGGCGCTTGCCCCTGGGTGCACGTGTGGAAGGGTCCTCAGCCCCAGATGAGCACGCCCAGCCTCGCAGGTCTGTTGGCTGCTCCCATCCCTGGGCTGCCCTTGGCTTCATCTCAATTCTTATTGTTCTGTTTCCTTTTCAGTCTCTGATTTCTCCTTCTCGCTTGCTGGTTCAACCAAGCACTTAGGTTTTCATTTCTTGATACTGTATTTATTAGTTTGGGATATCTTAACAGGAAGTTTTTTCAGGACATCTGGTTTACCACATGCCAAAAGCAGACTCTTCTCTGTATACTTAAGTGCTGCTCGGACGTCCAAGATGCTGCTCGGACATCCATATTCATCTCAAAAATGTAATGTTGAAATGCAAATACATTATAATTAAAAATTTTTTTAAATATGGATCATGTCCCAATTGTGCAGTGAGAAATAACGATGTGACTGACGTCCTTAGAGGTGACTCTTGACAGAATTCCTGATGATCTCCTCAGGATGCAGGCCTGGAAGCAGACTAACTGGGAGAAGGTGCTAGAACATTTCCAGAGTTCTTCGCCTACATGCCACACTATCCCTTCAGAAATGCTGTGTCTACATAATAAACTCATGAATCCTGGGCATCCTCCCCTACTCTCCCCTGGGTTTGAAGCACCACACTCTGGACAGGCCAACGGCAATGTGGGCAAGCTTGCAGACTCGGCAGCCCAGGCCGATGAATTTAGGCATGTGACTGAGGCTTTCTATGCCTCAGTTTCCCTATCCCTCAAATGGGAATAACACATTCCCTTGTAGTGTTGACTGAGTTGTACATGAGAACCTTAGGACAACGCCTGCCACGTTGTAAGCATTCAACAAATGTTTGCTCAAATGCATGGCTATTTAGTATTTCATCATGTCTCCTGGACTGGAGAATTCTTTCTTGTCCCCCAAGTCTTCGCCCGGTGCCTGCATCTAGCTGGCCATCCCTAGCAGAGGTTTCACACGGACAAGACGGGAAGAAGAACCAGGAAGGGCAGAAGTTGGATTCAGGCTATAAGGGACATTCAAAAGTTTGGATTTTGATTTGCAGTCCCTGGGGGTGCCAGGTGGTGGGCGTCACTAAAAAACAGGTAAAGAGAGGGCAGCATTTAATACTTCGTGCATTCTGACCATGGCAAAGCAAAGAAAAGGTAAAATAGTGCTCTGTCTACCCATAATGCAGAAAAACACCACGTCCGAGCGTCTTCTGTGGTAATGGCCTTTAGTTGTAACGGTAACAAATGTTGTCTGGGCAACCCGTCACCTGCATATTATTACAGCTAGCACATCAAATTGCAGATGCCATAGGAAGGATGAGAAAACAGTGCCTGAAGATTCAGATCAGTGTTCGTGGGAGAGAAAGGGAAACATCTTTTTCGCAAGACTGGCTTCCCACCCAGAGACCTCGAATCAGTGCTTCCGCTCGGGGCACGTGTATGAACTCCTCCCCAGCCCAGGCTTCGGTAATCTATATCAAAACATGCTCTTGCATTTCCAAAAAAGATTAACAGCACGAAACAGCACCAGGCGCCTGCAGGGAAAAACACTTGCTTATTTGCGTAAATATTTTACTGTGGAGAGCTTTTAGCATTTAGAGCCTGCCTTTGGGGGATGCAGCGGGAGCCCCCTGAGCATGGTCACCCTCCCTCCCTCGCTGGCGACTCCTCACTCCCTTAAATGCCGCCAAGCTAACGTGCGTCATGTGCTCTTTAAACCCACGCGGGGCTGCCCGCACACACACCAGAGCCTCCCCCAACCTCCACCTGCCTGCCGAGGGCCTAACATTTACCCTCAGCTTATTATGGAAGGGGGTGCCAAGACTCTGCTGAGAGTTAGGATCGCAAGGGACTGTAATCCCTGTTTGCAAATACAGAGTTTTGATCCACTGTTGCATTTGTCTGCCCCCAGCCCTCACGCGGATAAGCCCTAGAGCCAACAAGCCACACGGTGCCTGGGCTGGGCCTTCCAGAGGCCATTCTGTGGCCGTGGGCTCTCCCAGCAAGTCGTGGGTGCTGGCAGGGCCATCACCGCTCATGCCCACCCACTGGGGCTACCGAGGGATCAGCAGCACCGTGCCCCATGGGTGGCCTTGGCTTCGGGCCCCCAAACATTGGGCCCTAGGGACACACCACCGAACAGGCGACTCTCAGACGGGGCCATTTCGCTTGCCCAGGATGCATGCAACTCAGGAGAGTCCTCCCACCACCCAACGGGCCGTGCTCAGCTCCCCCGGAGGGCTCCAGGTGCGGTCCACAGTCACCCCATCTGAGGAGGCAGCTGAGACCCACCCTCCCAGGAGCCATACCCACCCCCCAAGCAGGCTCCCAGCACAGGAGCATCTTAGAACCTCCTCCTGTATCTCCCATAGTGGAAGGTTCTAGAACTGGTGTTGGGCTTGAAACACACACCCTTTCCCGATTCTGATTTTCTAGATGCACGTTTTTTTCCATCTTCTGGGCATGTTCAGAGCTTGTGTAGTTTCCATCTTCACCTTGGATCAATGTGGCTCATACTTGGCCTTGCCCCCCGGAATGCCTGTATGATCATAATTCACCCATAACCCTACAAATCAGACTTCACTCGGGCTGTATTTCCCTCCTGGTATTGATTCAGCTTGCCCATTCTTTCCTAACACCCAGCGCAGCCTTCTGCCCTTATGCCACGGACACCCAGCACGTTTATGTCCCTGATGGCACTCGAGTTGTAATTACGTAACTGGCCTTTTCCACCACGACACTTTCTCCCGTGATTCCCGACAAATGCAAGAACGGGTACTTGGCTGCTTCCTTCTGCCACTTGTGCACAAGCTCTCCTCTCCTGCCCGTTGAGGCTGTGGCGTTGCAAGGACGTTTGAGGTTATGTTCACCAGGCCACAGAATGAGGACTGGGGGACATCACCCTGACTTGAGGGCGGATAAGAGGAACGGACATAACCCCAGGTTGAGGGACTTTCTTCTAGTAGCTCATGTAGAAGCTGGAACAAAGGCAGAGGTGATAAGCCGGGTTTCCCACAGTTGCAAAGGGGCGACGCTGGGCCTTGCTGTTCCGTGTGTGGCTTGAATCAACGCCGTGGCTGCAGGAAGTAGGCCTTGTGGGCTCCGTGCTTTGGTGGTGGAGGAGCTCAGGACATCCCGCCGCAAACACCCCCTTCCTGCTCTGTGCTGGTAGCACCTCGGGGGGCAGGTCCGTGCGGTGCAATATTCCAACCAATCCAAACTCACACTCCTGAAGGACAAGAAATACGCTTTCCAGATGTGGTGAGAAGACACGAACAAAAAGCCTGCACCTGGAGTAAAATTGGTTTTGTTTCCGTTTCATAAGTGTAGAAAAATGATAACAAGCAGTCCCTAAGATAGGAACAGTGACCTCGAGGTGGTGGCAGGTGCCATGTACGCCGTAGGCCCTCAGGGCCCCAGCATCGCCCCACACAACCTGGCCTGCCGTGTCCTGGGGCCCCAGGGCACTGTGTCCGAAGGCGCTCTCTGCCCCGGGGCCGGGCTCCTGGGAAAGTTGCCTGCCAGCAGCGCAGGCCCATGACAGCTGGGGTTGGGGGTCACCACCGTAGCCCCTGCCATACCCCCCAAAGTGGGCAGAACCTTGGGGGCCCAGCAGGGCAACTGCTTCCTCGTGTCGTCTGTGAGCTTCCTCTGTCTCCTGGGCTCACCTCCCTAGCAAACTCTTCACCCTGGGTTGTCTTGGAGCCGACTGGGCCCCTCAGGACTCAGGCAACAACATCCACAGAACAGAAAGTGTCTGGTGTGGGCAGAGCCCCCTGGCTGTCTAGCCCCTGCCCCTGCATAGCCGGCTCCATTCTCCTCTCTGGGCCGGTGTGGCCAACGGTGCCTCACAGCAGCCCATGGGATGTGACATTCAGAGGGACCTGGGCCTTGGGCCACCTCCCATCCTGACACACCCTCTACCCCTCCTTGGTGCTCCGGGCTCCGGTGGCTGAGGGCTCTGGCATTGGGGTGGGTGGGGTGGGCGCCATTCTTCTTGAGTTGTCATGTTTCTTCCATGCCTAGCGGCAGCTTGAACTCCAAACCCTGCTGCAGGAACCCCGAACCCACTGCCCTGACCCTATTCCTGGTGCAGGTACCCCAAGCCTCCTCCAGACAACCCCGGTTTTTCCGTCTGCTTTCTGAAACAACCCATCCTTTCCAGAGGAACCCTGGCCTCGGAGTTCCTGCCTCTCGGCTGTGCTGGCATCCACCCCTGGGCACTGGATTGTGCCCCTCCACTCCCCGTTCCCAGATGCCTTGCCGTCCCTCAAAATCTCCTTGCAAATGTCCTGTGGAGTGACCAAATTATTTGCCACTTGTCTCTCTTTTCTTCAGATCATCAGAATTCTACCATTCTAGAGCAGGAAGGAGCTGGGGAAGCAGCAGGCCCTCCCCAGCCCGGGGCAGAACGGGGCTCTCACGCTGCTCTAATGAGTGGGAGGTGCTAATAAATGGGGTGAGTTTTTGCTTGATTCACAGTGTAGGGCTGAGAGCTTCTACCTCCTCCCTTCTGGGTCTTACAGCTGGTCGAAGAATTAAGCTGCCATAAGGTGAACAGGAGAAAAATTTAATTTTGTGTTTACAGGAGCCCCAAAGATCGGAGGCTCAAAAGTGACCAAAGCAGGCTGTTTTTTAATGCCTTTGAGTTAAAGAAATAGTGAATTGGTGAGGAATTGGCAAGACCAGGTTTTTGGGCTTGGGGGGTCGACTGCTGAACAGGGTTCTACAGCCACCTTGGCCCTAAACTGCCCCAGGCGGGCGACGAGGCTGCTCTCTTCCTCCTGGTGCATCGAGGGGGACTGACGTCCTGTGTTCAGGGGGACAGAGGAGGGTCTGAGCGTCCCTCCGGTGCTGGCCGTTTCTTAAGTAACTTTAATCCAAAGTAATCAAGAGGCGAAAATGGCATATTTGGGGGTGGCCTACGCTAACTCTGCTTCAGGGACTGGAAATGAGACTGGAAATGAGAAGCTGGGAGTTGCGTAGGGGTCGGCCGAGGTGTCGAGTACGGAGGAGCGGCCCCAAGGGGCCTGGACGCCTCCCAAGACCTGTGTGTGCAAGGCGGGCTATCGGCCCGCTCCAGGTGCTGGGATAGCGTGTGCAAGCAGGTGGTCCCTGCGTCTCCTTGCTCCCTTGGGCACAGGCGCGTGTTCTCACACCGTGAAAACAACACCTGCTCAGCTCCTCCCACCCAGAAATCCCGTGTGCCCTTGCACGGGGCCCAATCCCCAGACCCACGTACATCAGCCTGATTCCAGCACAAAGCAAGTCTCTGTCTCTTTGAGGAGGGCTGGTGTCTCTTCGTCACGAGGAACAATATTCAGATCATTCTTCATTCTTGAGGTTTTAAAAATGTTATGTTTGCTCATGTTCTTCTAGGTAACGTCTGTGTCTGTCAGTGTGGCCTCTGGGCTTCATTGTAAAGGTCAGTTTGTCTTTGCAAAGTATCTTGCCTTGCTTTCTTTCTCTAGTTGAGGGAGATGCGTATGTTAATGTCACTGGTCAGTCATTAACGTGCTTTTTGTTCTGGACGCAGACAACCCTCCTCCACATGCTCGGGGTGGGTGGGGAAGGAGTCGCCACCAAGGCTTCTGGCTGACACTGGTCCTACGTGAGGCTCGCTTCAGCTCCTGTGCATGGACCACATCCCCACGCAGGCAACATGGCCTTGGGACAGCGGCTGCCTTCCCCGAAAGCTTTGATCTGTCCCGTGCGCCGCTTTAAATCGGCTGAGCGGGCATCGCTAGTCCCCCCCCAGCCTCGCCGCAAATCCTGACAACATAAAAATAATAACACAACTCATAACAGCCGGAGAGAGGCATCCTGAGGTCAGAAGTGCTTTAAGAGCGTTGATTTACATAACTTTTATAGCAGCGGGTGAGTGTCAGAGCCGAAGTTCAGAGTTAATAGCTCAGATAACAGAGCTAAACGCACAGACCAGCAGGGAAAGAAAAGCAATACTGTAAGCAATCAGCCGGGTGTGACTGACAAGCCGGGGGGAGGAAGTACGCCAACGTCACCCCATTCCCAGGGTCGAGTACGTGGGTGCTGTAGGAGGAATTAGGGACTGAGTACCTTGTGGAAATCATGACCGTCAGAGGCGAGGACGTCGTGACACTCGGGCATGGGGAGAAGGGTCACAAACAGATGCAGAGACTTGTGCAGGGCCAGACCTGTGGCCGAGTGAATGCCTACCCAGGGGTGCTACCGAGGAGAGCCCGGCACGGGGCGGGATGCGGGCCCAGCTCGTGCACACTCAGGCAAGGACGAGCGCGTCTCCACGGAGGCCTCAGCGACCCTGTGCTCTCCGACGCTCCCCAGAAAGACACCCAAGAAGCCGGCAGAGCTGACCTGGCGGGCTGGGGCCTGGGCAGGAAGAGGTGTCTTTAAGCTCATTCCTTACACTCCCGTGTTATTTGTGAGCCGAGTGAGTGTAATACAATTCAAGAGTAATGACGAAACATTGCAATAGAACATTAATGCCTTCATTAAGGGGGAAAAAAAAAAGGCAGCTTAAGGCGAGGAATTTTCCAAGATGAATGCAATTGTGAATTCCGGGACAGGAAACCCCATTCCGGCCAGAAGGCTGATGGCCAGGGACACAGTCCGGGCCCCGGAATACAGGCCGCTGTCAGGCAACACGCACAGAAGGCCTGAACTCAGCGTCGGCTCTGTGCCCGGCTCAGTGTGGAGCGCACAGCACACAGCAAAATGGACAGGTGTGGCGGGGCCGGGGTGTCCCTCCCACGTCTTGGTCCATCCCCAGCTCTGATGGGACCGAGCGGGAGTCTGACCCATGTCTGTCTGGGTCCCGTCCCTGGCTGCTCTCGCACTCACTGCCCTTCCCCAGAGCTGCCAGACCCAGCAGGTGCGTGGGTGAGGCCCAGAGGTCTGGGGATGAAACTCCCTGGAGGCCACGTGACCAAGGACATCCAGAGCGGCAGGCAGAGGAGCTGGTGGGGATGCCGAGTCCTGCAGCCACAGAGGGTGGAGAACTGCCTACAGTCCTTCCTTTGTGATCACTTTACAACCTGAAGTGAGTGTGCGTGATGCTCAGCTGGTACTGGGGCCCAGCACCCCTTCCCTCCCCTCCCCTCCACTCGTGGTCAGCGCCCTCCCTGCGGGCCAATCCATGCCACACGGCCCCCTCAGGCGGCCTAACATGCAGAGACCCCGGGGGGCACAGCAGAGAACTCCCAGAGCCTGAATCGCACTCCGGGCAGGTGTCCTTTCAGAGCATGCGCTGGTCGCACCCCACATGTTGTCATCCCTCAGACATACTCTGGTGTGCTGAGATGCATGGTCTCCAGCAGCCAGGACTCGGCAAGGGGACTCTCCCTTTGCTGGAGGATGGGGGCAGATGTTTTCTCTTCACAGGAACAGTATGACTCAGTAGAAAGTGGGACTGGCTCAGGGCTCCCAGCACAGCTCTGCTGGTGACTTCTTGTGTGACCTCAGGCAGACCACTTACCCTCTCTTTGCTTTGTGGCCATGTGAGGATTCGTAGGTTTCCTGTCCTGGCTGTTGTGAGGGCTCAGGGAGCCAGGAGATCAGCAGGAGAGCCCCTTGTGGTGGCTACAGTGACCACGGTGTCCTCACCCTCAGGAGGCGAGGTGTCCAGGACTCTCCAAAAGCTTGGGAGCAGCATCCCAAGGCACCAGAATCCCAGACGCCCCCACCTACAATGGGGCAAGGGAAAGAAAGGTGGGAGGAGGGTACAGAGCTCAGCTTGGCTTCTCTGGGCAGTAGGTCATCAGTCCCTCAATGGTAAAAGACAGTAGCCTAGCAGGACACCCTGGCCAGAGGCTAGAGGGCAGCCGGTCATCCTCAGGAAGAGAAGGAACCACAGGGTCCTGCAAACAGCAGGCCTGTGAGTGGCCGTCGTTGTGGACCAGGCAGGGTGTGCCCGACCCCTGGTCTGCATGGCAATAGTGGTGACCTACAGTGGTCAGCAACTTGATGCTGAGTGCATGGAACGATCCCCCCCAGACACAGCCAGCCAGGTGGGGCCCCTCCTGTTGTTGGATGGATGACGAGCTGGAAGCTGGGAAGACACTCATAGGCTCGGGCCCCAACAGAGCCAAAGAAGGTGCAAGAAGGACAGCAAAGGAGTGGGGGCATCTCACCCGGAGAGGCGGGCGGGCAGCGTGGAGTTCCTGGGGCTTGGTCACTGGGCGACCATCCCACCCCCAGGAAGCCAGCAGAGCCCGAGCTGGTGGAGGACAGAGTCCAGCTCTGCTAGCCGCGTCGCCTGACCCAGGAGATCCTTGTGTCACCAGAGCAGGCTCGCTGTAATCCGTGTTGGTGGAGGCCACCGTGGCCCACCAGCTCTGGTGTTAATCAGGGCAGAGCACAGCTGTCGGCACCAGCGGGGAGGCCACAGGTGCTGTATCCCAGGCTGGGGCTGACAGTCTGCGCTGCTTCTTCAGACGTGGGCAGAGGGGGTCTCGGTACAGCCTGTCTGGGTGGCTCGGTCGTTAATAACATCTGATCACCCATAATCTCTTGATAATCAAGGAACTTTAGGAGCCCTTCAGAGCCACAGAAGCCCCCCAGAACAGATGACATGTACCTCACTGCCTCCTCAGCAGGAGGGGGATTACATGGTGAGGAGTCCCCCAAGTCGGGGGCCATGTTGGGGTTTCCTGGGGTGTGGGCACAGAGGAGGGGCTCACATCAGGAAACAGAGCTCCCAAAGTTGGGATCTGTAGGCAGATAGGGAGGATGACCAAGAGGAAGGACATGTAACCATAGGAGAAGGGCGCCCTTGGAGGACCGTTCCAGAAGGAGGAACTGTCCTTGGCCCTGTGAGGGCAAGGGCAGGCGGCGGGAGGAGCGAGGAAGGACAGAAAAAGCGGGAGCACTGGGCCTGCCCCTCAGGAGCACCAGCTGGTTCCCGCCACGTCCTCTGGGCCCCAGCAGCCGTGGGGAAGATGAAACTGTTGCCACATCTTGGGGGCAGGAAGGATGAAGGGGAATGAGGGTCATGGGGGCCCAGCGTTCCAAGGCTCCATCTGTCACTGCGACTTTTCCCCTTCTCAGATGCCGGTGGAGGAGGAAGGATGTCGGGGAAACAAAGCAGAGTGGGGGGTGGCAGGAATGTGGGGGTCTGTAGGGGGGTTGACGTGACTGACACATGGCCCTCCTGCCCCACCCACAGGGTACCAGATCGCCTACCGCCTGGCCAGCAGTAGCCCCAACACGTTCACCACGGTGGAGGTGGGTGCCACCGTGAGACAGTTCACGGCCACCGAGCTGGCCCCGGAGTCTGCGTACATCTTCAGGCTGTCAGCCAAGACGAGGCAAGGCTGGGGGGAGCCGCTGGAGGCCACCGTCATCACCACTGAGAAGAGAGGTAAGACCCCTCTCTCGTGGGGCTCCAGGGAGGAGAGCTGGGCCCAAGCGGGAGTCATGATCTTGCTGGGCCACGGCTTCCCGGGGCAGGCCCTGCACCGTAGCATGTCTACACAGCCTGACATTTACCGGACAGGCAGGAACGTCCCTCTCTGCTCTCAGAGAGGTTGTGTAACTGGCCCAGAGCAGGTCTGAGTCACCACATTTGAGGGCAGCTCCCCAAAGCCAGGCACCAGGTCTCTGATGTTCCAATCCACGTGCCTCACTGAGCAGGTGCTCAAAAAACACGTCTCCTACCGAGTGATCCTGCGGAGATCTGTCTTCACGGACACCGCTTCTGTTCCAGGCTCTGGCGAGGTGTTTGTTGTACATTGTCTTGGTTTATCCTCACCAGAGCCTGGTGAAGGAAGTGCTGTGAGCCCCCGTTCTGCAGAAAAAGTGGGGCCCAGACAGAGTCAGCTATTGGCCAGGGACACAGCTGTGGGACAGTGATGTGAACACCCTCCCCAGGCCCCAGGCCGCCTCTTCCCACAGCAGTCTGCTGTGGCTTCCCAATGCCCTCCTGCCTCGCTCTAGGATCTGCCTCAGCAGGCTCCCTCCCCAGGGCCACCCCAACTCTAGTCCCAGACGTCTCAGGGAAGAGGACGACAGGAAGGCACTTGCTCGGAGAAATGACCTGTCCTACCTCCCATCTGGGAGTCCCCAAGCACCAGGCTCTGGAGCTATGTGACTTCAGGCAAGGCCCTTCCCCTGTCTGTGCCCTGGCACCCACCCAGTGGCCTCTTGGGAAGTACGAGGGCCAGCACTGTCCGCAGGCCTCCGGGGGCAGAGCTGGTGCAGCGCCCACGCTCAGAGGGTGAGCCCGTGTCCCCGTGGCTGGTGAGATCGCTCTAGGACACGATCTAGAGCAGACAGTCTAAGGGAGGCATGAGTTGAATTGAAGTGCTTGAGAAACAATCCAGAGGGCCAATCTGAAACCTACGAAAGGTAGAAGGCGAAGGAGGTTGTCGGGCGTTGAGCCCTCACCATGTTCTGGCCATGTTCTGGCCACACTCCAGGCAAAGCAGCCCACTTCTCTCTCTAATTCCCACACAAGCAGGCCAAGCAGGTGGGGAAGCTGATGCCCCACAAGGTGGAAGGGCCCACCAAGGTCCAGCTGCTGCTCGGTGGCTGCCCCGGCTAGAATGCCCGGCTGACCCTTCCAGTGGCCAATGGTGGGACACTGGCATCACCTGTCTGTGGCTTTGGATCTTCCAGAGGCTCCACCTTCCAGGGGAAGACCAAACCCTTCAGCCCACTGTGAGTCCCCTGACCCCAACCACTGAGCCTCAGTCCCCCAAGGATGATGACAATTGCACAGCCCCTCTGATGACAATGGTTACCTCTACTGTTAACTGGAGGACGGCAGCCTGGGAGTCACCGGAGATGCCAGAGCGTGAAGCCGATGGAGAGACAGCGTGCACACTCGGGGCCCTGGCTAGCAGCACAGACACTGGTCCCGGCACAGGGTGGCAGCTGGGGATGGGAGCTGGCCAGACAGAGGACAGGCTGCAGGAGAACCCCCTCCTGCCCAGGTCGTCAGGCTCCTCCTTGTCCGGGTCATGCTCGGGGCCCTGAGTGCCTCTCCCAAAGGCTCCTGCCTTCTTCCTCAGAGTGGATGCAGCCCCGGAAGGGAATCCGGCACTTTCTAAGGCACAGGGAAAGACACAAGTTTGCTAATAGTTTGATGTGACTGATGAATCCAAATGGAAGCATAAACAGGTGCGCCTTTTAGGAGGCATCCCCGGTCCTCGGCGGGTCTGCTACTGATGGGGTTGGGGGGACGCACACCCACACCCCAGGCTGTACCCCGACCTGTGCCCCGATCACCCGCACCAGCTGCCTGGGGCCCATAGGGCTGAGGGGCTTTCTGCCAGGGCCCACTGACCACCCCCAGCAGAGCTTTGCCCGTTGCCAGATGCCCAGGACTGATGAGGGGACGCAGGCCTGTTGCTCCGGGCGAGAAGACCAGGGCAGCACAAGAGTGTGCTCCCAGAAGAGCACAGACCACATCAGGGGGAAGGGCTCCCCCCACCGTCACCACAGGGCCAGCCAGCTGTCGCTGCTTTATTACCCACAACACATTCTCAACAGGATCGATAATCTTCATGATAAACAATTAAACAATTATTCCTCCCTCTGTGGACTTTCTCCGCTACAATCGATGAGGTGAGGAGACGCATGATGGAAACGATCCAAGCTCAGGAGCCAGGTCCCAGCCCTGTGCCCTGCACCCCCAGTCACCAGCGCTTTGGGCACAGAGCAGCAGTGACAGCCCCCGGGGGAGCTGAGTGGGACTCTGTCTGTGTTTCAGCCTCATAGTGGCTTCCAGGGAAAGGACATCAACAGGACAGATGCCCTGATCCCAAGACTGGAGGGAGAGGGTGTCTCTCAAGAGACTCCCCTGGAGACGTCTGGTCGTTGGGGAGCACGTGTGGGCTCACCCTCCCATCTGTCTGTCTGTCTGCTGTCTGAGAGAGAGCAGCGCTCCGGGAGCAAGCCAGAGTCTCCAATCAGATCCCGCTGGGGCGGGTCCAAGTTGGCCGTGGACCCGGAGTCCACTCCCTCTCCTCGGCCCTCTCTGCCCTTGCTCGCAGGGGGCCTTCTGGGAGCAGCAGCCTCTCACGTGTCCCTGCTCTGTTCTCTCTCGGTTGCAGAGCGGCCGGCGCCCCCTAGAGAGCTCCTGGTGCCACAGGCGGAAGTGACCGCGCGCAGCCTGCGGCTCCAGTGGGTCCCGGGCAGTGACGGGGCCTCCCCCATCCGCTACTTCACCGTGCAGGTGCGAGAGCTGCCCAGGGGCGAGTGGCAGACCTACTCCTCGTCCGTCAGCCATGAGGCCACAGCCTGTGCTGTCGAAAGGTACCCAGGGGCAGGCGGGCCCTCCGTGGGGAGTAGAGCAGGGAACCTGGGGGCCAGAGACACACCCGGATAGCTCCCCTCTCTTCTCTAGCTCCCTGTACCAGGGACCAGGACTCCCCCTCCTGGAGCCCCTCCAGCCTCTGCCCCGGGTCCATCCTTCCAGGTCCAGCCCTGTGCAGGTGGCAGGCCCGCCCCAAGCCCCAGGGAGAAAAGAGATACAGATCACGGGGCCAGGGAGCCTGGAAGTGTGGGCTCCAGCCCCCGAGCCCCTGAGAAGCAGAAGTGGGGGGGTGTGGAAGGGGTGTCATGGGCTGAGACTCGCACCTTCTCTTTGTGCTCTCTCTCCTAGTTGGCAAGGCCGGTGGCTCCCATGGCTGCTGTCATCCATTAGTGATGGCTCCTCAGGGATATGGGAGGGGTGTCCCCACTGTACCCTGAGAACCCAGCATTTATCCAGTTCCTGAGGGATCCACCAGGCAAAGGCGGAGGGAGCGGTACTGACCACTGCAGCTCACTCTTGGCACCTAAGGCCTCATTTGGGCCCCTTCCCATGTTTCCACACCCCTCTACAGTAAGAGATGAGGGTCCCCCCTCTCTGGGGTGAGGGACCAGGGCTACATAACCGTCTAGGCAAGGGTTCTCAGCAGTGACCTTAGACCTTGCATCCTGACCTGGGAGGTCTGGGCTGCACAGGCTCACACCACCCTGCAGAAGACCCCTGGGTCTCTCCGGTGAGCAGGCCCGTGCAAGGAGCCGGCCGGCATTTTCCCTATCCTTCTCTGGCCCTGACAGTGGTCACTTTCCATGAAGCTCACATCAGGCTATGCGGGGACCACAAAGGAGTGTGGCCCGCAGGCTCCAAGGATTCCAGTACCCCAGCCAGCCCTGCTCACAGTGACGGGGGAGGAGGCCTAGACCCCATTTCCCAGGCTCACCAATGTTCCTCTCACCTTTCAGACAGAACACCACATACTTGTTGCCCCCTGTTCTGGGCCCTGTGCTGGGAAATCACACCCACATTTCTCATTGAACCCACCTGATGGTCCAGTGGGGGGCCACCCTGCCATTCCTCTCAGCTCTGGGAGCCCGAGTTCTGCCTCCGGAATGGACGGCAGTGACCAGGCTGCCATCTCAGAAGGTCATACAAAGCAGTCCCGCTCTGTCCCCCAGCTTTCTGCCAGCGCCCCTCGTACTCTTTGAACAGCAGCTACACCACCCGAGAGGCCCTTCTCTTGGCCCCTCGGAGATCTCCGCTGGCTGCCCCCCGCCCGCGTCCAGAGCCCAGAAAACCCACCCCCGGCACAACCCCAAACCTCAGGAGGCATGGCCCAGCGTGCCCAGGTGGCTTCATGAACCACACTCGGCCGCACTCTCCTCTGAAAGAGAGGAGAAAACTAAACTCCAGTGGCCTCATCTGTCCCGGGGCCTCATGAGATCAGACGAGTGTGTGCAGGGGACTTCCCATTGGAAGTTTGCCGAGTGACAGTCCGATCTGGTGTGGGACATGCTGTGGTCAGTCTCCTCCAGGTCCCTGCGCCCATCAGCAGACACACACCGAGGGCCAGGTTCCCAGGAAAGTCACCTGCTGGGCTTCCTACTCTGAGGCGAGGGTTTGCCCTGCGTGCCCCCCAAGACAGCTCGGGTCCTGGAATGCAGGGGGGGGGAGGCCAGAAATGGGCCTCATGCTGGGAACTCAGCTTCCTGCTCTCTACACACCCTCGCCTTGACCTGAGACAGGGGTGGACTCTTCCAGCCATCTGGCATGCGTACCTCACCCCTGCTGTGTGCCCCCCCACCCCGGCGGGCGGGGTGGGAACAGAGGAGCTGCCACTGGCCTCATATTCCAAACGCGCTGGAAAACGGTGAGGTGCTAAACGCAAACGGATCAATGATGCGTCTGACACGTGTCCTAAATGTAACGCGCTGAGTGAGCATAAACGCTGAATTCAAGGACGGGGGTAGTTTCCCACACGCCAGCACATGCCAGACGCCGTGCTGATTGTTACCTGCATCCTCTCATTCACCCTTCCTGAATCCTACCCCCCTCATTCACCCCTCCTGAATCCTACCCCCCTCATTCACCCCTCCTGAATCCTACCCCCGTTCCTCCCTCCCTTCCTTCCTGCCTTCCTTCCCCTTTCCTCTCTTCCCCCTCCCTTCCTTCTTCCCTCCCTCACTTCCTTTCCCCTTCCTTCTTCCTTCCTCCCTCCCTTCCTCCCTACCTTCTTCCTTTCCTCCTTTCTTCCCTCCCTCTCTCTCTCCCTCCCTTCCTTCCTTCCCTTCCTTCCTCCCTTCACAGATACTCACTGAGCACCTCCTGGGTACTAGGCCTTGTTCTTTGTGCTCGGGGCATAGCAGTGAAAGAGGCCACCTCGGTCTGTGTCCCTGTGGGGAAGGCAGACTGTTGTCAAGGAAGCAAACAGTTCCTTACAAATCATGGTGGGGCTGATGAGGGGATGGACAGGCCTAGAGGACAGCGCTCAAGGCACGGGCTCTCCCTGAAGCCATGTGAGCTGTGGCCAGAGGATCCTGATGGGAAGAACAGCCAGGATTCAGTGAGTGCACTGCGTGTGTCAGTCTCTTCTAAGCGCCTCTCAACGCCATCCACACAACCATCTCACGACCCCGTGCTCCAGTCGGCCCAGGTGAGGCGCCTGTGGCTCATCGACCTGCCCGAGGTGATGTGGGGGTCAGTGTGGGGGCAGTTTGGCTCCAGAGTGCTCACTCCTGGCAACTGCCTTGGGCTGCCTTTTAATCTGAGGAGAAGCTAATGCAAATATGGGGCCTCAGGTGGTTGAGGCAGAAACCAAAGGAGAAAACCATGCGGTTGTCACAAGAATTAGATAAAATAGCTCGTAGGAAGCTAGGAACAGATGGGAAGTTCTTTGTTTTAACTTGATAAAGGATAGCTCCCCCAGAAGCTTCGAGCAAAGATCATTGTTAAGGGTGGAACTTTGGAAGCGCCCCCAGGACAGCCAGGGCCAAGGCAAGGTCGCCTGGCAGGGCTTCCCCAGCTGGAACCGGGGCACAGAGAGGCCAGGAGACAGGCCTGCAGTGGCACGGAGAGCTGGCGTGGTGGAGGGCTGAAGGGAAGAGCCGAGAGAGAACCTTCGGGGGCCGACAGAGGACTAGTGCAATCCCGTCTTGGGCGGGAGGGCATATGAGAACACAGAGGACGATTCTTCCAATCCTGTGTCCACAGATGGTCATCGGTCTTTGAAAACGCAGAATTCTTCCTCTAGGCCAAGAATTCCCCAGACCCCACTTGCAAACCTGTTGGGAGTGGGGCTGTTATTGGCTAACTCAGGGGGCATGGGAGCCCCCTGGCCTCCTAGAGGACCCCTCAGAGCTTCCGGTGTTCCACAGTGCTCGGTTTGAAACCCATGAGTCTCCAGGTTGGCCTGGAGGCAGTGCGGGTCTGCCCACCGGTAGCTGGGGGAGCAGGCAGAGTCCAGAGCCGCCCGGCCCTCCTGGTCTGGGAGATGGACACGGGCAGAGCTTTGCCCCAAACAGAGCAGCGGTCCACGGGGCAGGGGCGGCTGTTCTCCTCATCGGCTCCTTCGGAAGTCATGGCAAGGACAGCCAGAGGTGCCGGCCAGCCAGGGACCCAAGGAAGACCGCAGCTCATCTGCTTAGAAGACTGTCCGGTGTCTGTGTGGTACAGAGCTCAGCTCAGACCATCCACAGGGACCGGGTCGATGGAGGGAGGCAGGCAGGCCTGCGCGGTGGCCGCGAGCCGTGCGCCCGGACTGTTAGGGCCCCTCAAATCCCTTTCAGCAGGCAGTTGGGGGCGTTTCCCCTGTTTCCAATGGACAGTTGACCACCTCGGTCTTAGAGGCGGCCTCAAGACAGATCCTCCTCCAGTGGTGGCCAAGCCAGGGACAAGGGACTTTAATGGGGCCGGGCCTCGGTTTTCTCATCCCTGCAATGGGAATCACACTGCCCGGCCGGGCCCTCTGCGGGGACAAGGGGGCAGGCGGGCCTCCACGAAGGTGCGCTTGCGGGCGGGCGAGGAAGTGGCGAGGCGGACCCTGGTTTCACGCTCTGAAGCGTGTGAGGGCTGCGGTAATTAGCTCCTCCTGAGAAATTCTCGAGTCCCTCAGAGAGCGGTGATTTGCTTTGCAGGAGAGGCTCTAATTACAGGAAGAGCCCGGCGTAAAACAGCCACCCTCGGGCCGGGACATTTAGCTGCTGGGGGCAGGTGGGGAGGATAGTGCCAGCTGCCTGAGGGCCCCTCCCAGGCAGGAGCAGGACGGATTCCTGGTCCCCGAGCGAGGGCCTCTTCCTCCGGGCTGCCCGCTTCCTATGGCCCGAGCGTGGGGCAGGACAGGGAAGGGCTCAGGCCCTTACAGCTCATCTGTGTTTCAGGCTGAGACCTTTCACTTCCTACAAGCTGCGCCTGAAAGCGACCAATGACATCGGCGACAGTGACTTCAGTGCGGAGACGGACGCGGTGACCACGTTGCAGGACGGTGAGCCAGCTGGGACCCAGGCGGGGGTGTAGACACGGGCCCCTGGCCGGCTGCCGCCTTTGGACCCCGAGACACGGGCTCCCAGGGAGAGAGGCCCTGCTTTCATCCCGAGCCAGGAAGGAGTCGCCCAGGGGAGGGAGGGCGAGCAGGAGGGTTCAATTAGCAGCAGACCGCTCGGAGCTCCGTGCAGCCTGTGGTCCTGAAGCCAACTTCAAGGACTGGCGAGTGGAACGGAGGTTCCTTTGATTGGCTTCCAAACCCCTACAATCTATTAGCATTCTAGAAATTGAATAATTTATAGGGTCATTAAAAATGAATATGGAAGGGTAGCTGCGTTTTGAGCGGTGTCCCCATTTTTCTCATTCACGAACCGCTCCACAGTTTTGCCCTTTGACGAAAGCCCAGGGAAGTGAAGGAGCTGAGATTCCCCCGAGAGCTCCAGGTGGTTCTTACCCGCCCTCCTCCGCCTCAGAGGATCAGGCCCGAAGATCCTTGTGAGTTCGGGGGCCAATCCTGCCAGGCCCGCTGGCAGGCCAACTTCTAGGGCAGGAGGGTCGCTCTTGCCTCGAAGATGCGGGGGTTTGGATCTCGGGCTGCAGGCCTGAGCCTTTAGCTACCCCAACGGCATTGGAGACTGACTCACCACGTTGCCATGTTTCTCCTTTCTAAGCCAGGAGCCTGCCTTCACCAACATGAGGCCTCAGGCAAGCTGGGGACCAGCAGGAGGGGTTCAGGGGGACCCTTCCAGCTTCTGGGCCTTGAGATGCAGAGATCATGCACACCCAGGGTTCCCACTGCCGCTGGGACAGGCCCTGCAAGAAACCCTGTGGTTGTCTTTGTGGCTCGTCTTCTCGTCTTACATTTAACACAGCTGGGGTTCTATTTGGGAGAAGCACTGATGCTTCAAAGAAATCAGGAAATGCACCAAGCTGATTTTGTTGGCGAGTCTTTGAGGAAATCGCAGGCCAGTGAGGAAGATATCACAGACTCCCTTTGCTCTTACACAGCTCGGGTTCCTGTTGAACTGGCCTGTTGGGGAAAAAAAAGGCATTTGAGGGCCTCTCCAGGTTCCCAAAGGCCTGTCTGCATCCTTTGTTACTGAAATCCTGTCTTTGGCCACACCAACCCTGTCCTCTTCCTCTTCCGAGATCTGCAGTCCTCTTGTGTCGACTGTATTGTGTTTGGGCTGGATTGTCTCCTAACAACAGATCTGCTGGGACGGACAGACTCCGGGGCTGGGGGGGCCCTGGGCTGGGTGTGTGGATGGCTCACTGATAAACATTTCCTCGTTGTGGTGGCTGAGGTGTGAGAACCCCTCAATCCAGCGTGAAATCCCGGAAAGCTGTGTAAGGGTCCAGCGTGGACCTCAGGCCAGCAGGAGGCCAGAGAGCACAGGGTAGGGGGCTCCCCAGAAGGCAGGGGGGCTGTAGGTGAGGCTGATGCCAGCACATCCCAGGTGCTGGGTGCCCCAGAAGGTGTGGAGGAGACTCAGAGCCGGTGACCGAGAGGCTGAGTCTCGGACGGTCAGGTGGGTGCGGGGTGGGGACAACAGCCTCAGTTGTTCCACTCAGTGACTCTTGGTAAGCATCTGATACGCGGTCTCGGGACCTTAGAGTGAGCAGCAGTGAAAAAGCCAACCTAGCATGCCGGCCGGGACCGGACAGGTTCAGTGGGAGTGGAGGTAGGGAAGGCGTGTCTGAGGAGGGGCGCAGGACATTCAAATGGGGCGGGACTGTAGTTTCCAGCATGGAGGGCACAGCCATGGCCACGGGCAGAGCCAAACTGACCGTATCCCTCCAGAGAGCAGAGCCAAGCTGTCACCGCCGCTGCCCCGAAAACAGCGGCCGTCCCTCCACCCCAGAACTCAGCCTCCCTCCCTTAGTGTCTGAAACTAAGAGCACTCAGGCCTGGATTGGCCCTTTGTCCCATTCAGAGCCTCTCTAATTTAAGTACCTCCAACAAATGATCCCTCTCCTTCAGGGAGAGCTCCTGAGAAGATGGGGGACAGCAGGAAGGCTCCCCAGGCAGGGTTCCCAAAGATAGCCAAGTGTCTTTGTATGTCCTGTGTGGGTCTGCTGGGGGGCGGCGGGCGGGAGGGACAAAAGCAGGACATTATCTTGTCACGTCCATCAGGATTCAGTCCCTTTGATCTGGGCAGGAGCGGGGCTCCGCGGGTGGAGGACAACTACAGGGAAGGGAGAGAGGTGGAGGCAGGGATGCTGGCTTGCCGGCTTCCCCAGCCACCCACCCCCTCCCCCATCCCACCAGCCGGTCCCTGGCCCTGCCTCCTCGCCAGAACCAGGAGGGAGCTGGCTCCGGAACAGCGGCCAAGTACAAGCAGAACCCGCTAATCCTCGCTTTCTCCTTTCTTGGATTCCAGTTCCGGGAGAGCCTCCAAGTTTCATCTCGGTGACACCGCACACCACCTCCTCTGTCCTGATCCAGTGGCGGGTAAGGCCCGGGAAGGGCAGGGTGTTTCCTGAACTTGCATCCGAGGCTGGAACCTGCCCGCTGCTGGACCCCATGTCTGAGGGTCGGTGGCAGGTCACGGGACTCCGTGTAGTTGGTGTGCCCACTGCAGGGGGGAGCACCACGGACCCCCTGAGCCGCACTGTGGGAAGGAGCCTGAGCACGGCTCCCTGGGAGGGCCAGCAGGACAGCAGAGCTGGCACGGGGCATCTGGGCTGGATGCCCCAGGCTATTGGGGAAGGACGGTCCTGCAGGCCTCCATGGTACACACAGAACTAGGTGGCATCGGACAGGGCAGCAAAACCATAGGCTGGGGAGTGATCTTTTCTACAGGAATCATCCACTAACAGACAAAATACCCACGGGGTTACGTGCATCCTCCCTATGTGCCCAGTGTTAATTCTCAGTGAACAGTCCCATCAAGGCACCTTATCCTAGACAATCAAGTAATGTTGGGGGGCCGTGAACAGTAACATGACATCAAAAGGACACTCTGCTCTCTCTTGGCCTCATTTCCAACTTGGATAATTTTGTCAACAGCAACGTGCATGGAAGACAAAAATAAGAGGGGAGAACTGCGAGAGGGGCTGCCCCGGCCCCAGGCAAGCCCAGCGAGGGTGCTCACAGGTCTGTGGAGAGGGCTCAACCAGGCCAGGTG
The DNA here is from genome assembly GCF_010015895.1 of Lontra canadensis. Lineage (NCBI taxonomy): Eukaryota > Metazoa > Chordata > Mammalia > Carnivora > Mustelidae > Lontra > Lontra canadensis. The sequence continues at coordinate 12,269,106 of NW_022631039.1, read as the reverse complement.
GTAGGGTTTAGCAGCTGGTCTGGACCCAGGCCGGACAGAACCAGCACCGCAATGGGCAGGGCCGAGGGCAGCAATGAGAACGTCGTGGGAGCTCTGGGCAGCCAGGGAAGTTCCTGAGCCCAGAATGGGCGGCCTTCCGGAGGAGGGCAGTGCCTAGAGCCGGGGCCATGGGGTCGGAGCGGGGAGCAGGTGCGCTGGTCTGTGTCCACTGTGGCCACGTTGGGCTGGTGGTCCACGGAGGGGTCCATGCAGCCGAGCTGCTTCTGTCAATGAGCTCGTCCAGGAGAGTGCCGACATCACATCCAGACCAGGCGGGCGGGAGGGGACGGTTCGAGGTCAGGAGATATAGGGGCCCAGGTAATTTTGAAACTTAGAGCAAACTGTGGCTTGGACATGGCCTTAGAGAGGCAGAGGCTGTACCCAGCCAGGGGCAGAGGCTGGCAAGAGAGGAGGACTGGAAAGGACTCCCTTGGAAAGGGATGGACCAGAGGGCATGGGTGGGTAAACCACCCATGTTTGTATCAGGAAACCTAGAGGAGGCCCTCGGGGGGGCTGTCCTATAGGGACTGCCTCCAGGGGCCTTGTAGGCTGGGACAGAGCATGCCAGAGACCGCTCCAGGCTAGAACTGGTGCCCAGCAAGAAGCAAGGGGGAGAGAAGTCAGGAGCCCTCCCAGCCTCCCAGGGCTGCTAACGGAGCGGGGTGCTGGGCGGGAAGTCAGGGCAGGCAGACAGGATTGGGATGCATGTGTCGGCCATGAGGGGGTCGCAGAATTCTCGGGGTGGCTCCTAACTGCTCATGGTTCCCGCTGTCTCCCCTGGTGGGGCAGCTCGGTGGCAGCCTGGCTGTTAGCCCACTCACAGTTTGACCCCGAGCGAGGAGCACAGGTGGAAACTCCATGCGGGTCAAATGAACAAATTGCCACGGCTGCTCCGGAAGGGACAAGAGCCAGATGTACATAGCCCGGGCTCCGAGCCACACGCAGACTCTCCAGGTACTGATGGAGTGGCTGTGGGCTCCTCCTTCACTCCACTGCCGAGTGACATGTCTCGGAAGTGAGGGAACCCTTACAGGTGATCAGGAGACAGTTCCAGATGTCTTCCAGTGAACGTGGAAACTCACTGCCTGGCGTTCTGTCTTTCGCAGGCTCACTGGAGTGTGGGGAAAGCATGGGGCTGGCTCCTCCACTGCCTCTGGGTGGCCTCATCCCCTGAGCTTGTCTCGGGGCCCCACTGGCTCTAGGTCCGTGGACCCCAGTTTGCCAGTGGATGACATGACCCCAGCAGGCCTCTCTGGCTCCCGTTCTTTCTCTGTAAAAAATAGGAGGTCAATGGCGACCTCCAGGGTCTCTGAGGCAAGGCCCGTTAGGTCTCACACCCCTGACTTCCATTAGGGCCTTTGGTGGGAGGTGGGAGACGTTCAAAGTGGGAATTCAAGGTCCCAAGAGCTTCTGTTTCTCACCCTCTACTAACTTAATCGACCCAAAAGTTGGTCTTCTCTACTGTGCTAAATTTTACCAGAAATTTAGCATTTTCTTTGTACATGTGGCAATTGGCTGGCCGGTAACTAGGTAAGGTCCTTTCCTATAAAAGCAGCCTGGAGGCTTGGGATGGACCATCACCTCCACACGGTGGCTGTCATCCCCCGCCGTCCCGGCCCCCATGCGCACAGGGGGCTCCGAGCCCCATAGTTGTGGTTGGACAGCTCTGTGAATGGCGGAGAGCTGTACCAAAGGAACTTGGCATGCGTGTCCATCAGCTGTCCCCGTTCAGAGCCCAGCAGAACAAACTAATTGCAAGGAGCCCAGAGCAGGAGGTGGTCAATATGATGTATTGTAGAAATAAATGCTTGTCAACTGCCAGGCAGTTGAAGTATAATTAAAATTATGAGTAATTTACTAAATCAGCATGAACAGAACAAAGAGACTATGTTTAAATATAGATTTGCATTCCAAATGAAATGTTTCACCTGTAAACCCCTTTTTTTTCCAGTAATTTGTTTAAAAATGCGAACACCGCCTGTAATTTCAAGGCTGCTGACCCACTTAAACGTCTTCTCTGTAGAAACTTGTCAGGTTTGATTTTTCCTGGTAGGATAATCAATCCCTGCCTTTCATGGGGTCCAGCGCAATTTGAAATCTGAGGATTTGAGCGTGTGTTCTAGACAGTGGCGGCACTGTGTTCACACCGAGTGCCACTCATAATGGACACCGGCCTTTCTGAGTTGCTCACAACATTGAAGCTGGCTGCTCAGAAACTTCCAGTGGCTCATACAGTCTGTCACTCAAGTGGAGGTTCCCCTGGGGTAGCTAGAGACTTCCCTAAGTGGATTTTCAGGCCATTTTTTTTTAGCAAAACAACAACAACAACAAAAAACTAAAAACTTCTTAGCAATAGATCACATCATGCACATTGGCCCCAGCAGAGCGTGAACTCAGGGCTGTGACAGGCGCCTTCCACAGAGGAGCATGACCGCCACCCAGAAAGAGAGGAGAGGGCCACGGGGCTCTTCAAGACATGATTGGGGTTTGTTCCTTCTCTCACATGGGCTCCATCCCCTGCAGAGGACCAGCTCCTGTGTAGGGTCTGAGCACCCAGAGGGGGACAAGCCAGACTCCAGGCCTTGCAGAGCTTCTGTTCACTGGGCAGAGCCCTAGGACGTGTTACTGGGAAGACAGTGGAGGAGGAGCTGGGAGGGGGTTTCTGACTGTGTTTTGCAAGATGAACGCCCCCCCCCCCATCCATGCTCCCAGGTAAATGGCAGAGATGGGCATCTGGGCATCACCCACAGCTGGGCAAAGGCTTAGAGGTCTGACAGCCCCTGGGACTCAGCACCAGGCGTCAAGGGAAGGCACGGTGGAACCAGGTTTTCTAAGGCTTCCTGTGCTACAGCATCTCCCGGACAGAGGGCCAGTCCAGGATGAAACCAACCTGAGATGGGGTGATCTTGGATGTCAGCAAATCTAGCTCACAACCACAAGCCCTAAGTGAGTACCCGCCATGACCAAAGCTTGTCACGGGTGCTGCAGAGAAACAGCAACGAAAAGATATAGCCCTGGACTTACAACCAGTCAGTGTGGAGGCAGGAACGGCAGGCGTAGTGTGGTCAGGACCGAGGGCTGTAGTGCAGGTCTGTGGCTGAAAGGGAACCTTCTGTCCAGAGTCACAGGAGGCACTAGACCACATTGGGCGAGATTTCCACCCGCTATGTGGGTGAGCCACCAGCTCAAGCCCACACTGCAAGGAACCAGGACTCAAATCCAGAGCCTGAACATGGCCCATGGCTTCTAGAACTCTCCATGTGTCACACGGAGCTGCCCTACTGATACCTTCCAGGGGGTCCAGAGTCTTTCACGAATGACAGATGTGTTTTCTCCGAACTCTAGAAATAGAAGGTGTGGTTAAACCCAATTCCAAATCCCATGTTGGCAGGCCCCAGAGTTGCCATGGAGCCTACCCTTCCTGTGCCCATGACCTACCGCCGACTTCACGAGGCCACCCCCAAGCTATGTGGCCACCCGTGCCCCTCCCCGAGCCCAGAGAGCAGCATCAGGGTGGTCCCACTGTGTCACGGGTAGCAGCTGTGCCTGTCAGATGCGGATGTGGCCTCTTCTCCTTGTGCCTTGAAAGCACCCTCTCCTCTTTCATCAGAAGTGTCCATGAGCCCTGGATCTATGACCTCGGCCCTTCCCCTCCATCCTCCAGCCCCAGGATGTGCGTGGACACACACACCCTGCGTGGGGTGTTTGCTGCCTGTTGCCTCTTCCAGATGGAAGATATGTACCAGACAGGGTCTGGGGGAGGGGCACAGAGCTTCCATGCCCTCCACCCCGGATCTCTGCATGTTCACCGACTCAGGAGCTCTCCGAACCCCATCCTCTAGGGCTGTCCTGGATGCTTCATTGCACAGGCTTGACTGATGAAAGCACCGACCATTGGCCATTGATTGACACTCCAGCCCCTCTCCTGTCCCCAGAAGTCAGGGATGGGACTGAAAGTCCCAACCCTCTGATCACAAGGTTGGTTCTCCTGGTGACCAGCCCATATTCTCATTCACATAACAAGTGACAGCTTTGTCACTCTGGACAAAGACACGTGTATGAGGAACATATTTGTCTCATCTGAATGACAAAATAGATACTCTTCTCCTAAGTCACGGTATTGCAGCATATTGCCCGTCTCTGCTTCCAGCTCCCATGAAGCTCTCCCAGGGCTGTGCCCAAGGGGCTCTCCCAAGGACCTTCGGATCTTCTCATTGCCTCGGTATTTGTCAAATGATGGCTAGACCCTAAATTGCTTCTCCAAATATGCTCTGTCTTCATGTTCAGCAACTGATAATGTGGAACACAGGCTCCCCGTGTGAATTAGCGATTATGATACCTTGCTTGTGTTCATCCGTCCAAAGTTTGCCATTACATTTGCAAGCAGCTGTGCTGTTCGTGACCTTCAGGCTTGGAGGTAGTCCTGTTTTCTTTGGGTGTCATTGAAAAGACCCGTAGATACTTTGCTTTGGGGTTTGGCGGGGGTTGGGAGGTTTAGCTTATATTTGCAGGACTCAGGACTCTATATGCAAACATTTATGGCGGGTCGATTTCTAGACGTGTAGTTGCTGGATTAAAAGGCAAGTGCATTGAAAATCTTGATAAGTAAAACCAAATTACCCTCCGAAAAAGCAACCAGTCATTGGATGAGAGCCCTCCCTACTGCAGTGTGACCTCCTCATAACTGCAAGGTCTGAAAACCCTGTGTCCATGTAAGGTGGCCGCCACCTACCCTACCAGGGGTAGGACACCTGCGTATCTTCATGGAGGGCACAGCTGAACCCACCACCAAGGGGTTTTCCTACAACAAAGCTGTGGCCTCTACTGTGGGACAAGGACAGCGTTTACGAAGGTGCTGGTGACACCCCCATACACAGCAGCCGTGTGGGTGTCATGGGGAATTCGACGTCCATCCCTACCCCTGGACAGGCGTCACGACTCTGCTGTAGCCAGGGGTCCTGGGCATGCCCTTTGCCCATCTGTCTCGTCACAGCTTGGATGGTTCTTGTCCTTATTTGCTGAGTGTTCCAGAGGACACACGGGACCCAGAGCCCCTGGCCCCCCAGGCCAGCTCTCTGGCTACTGCAGCCCTCCCAAGATTCGTTAATCAATAGGAACTGATGGGAGGGAGAATGTGGGCTGGACACCTCCGTGCACATTGGCGCGCAACCCGGTGTGGGTTAAATTCTGAGCCTCAGGACCTGTCTCCTGCCATTCACAGTCCACAGGGTGTCCAAACATTGAATGAGCACCTACCCTACCTACCCTACCCCAGGCCCTTTGTACACCAGCTGTCATGGGAGGGACCGCGGGGGTTCTGGCTTAGGTCTGAGTCCGTGCAAGAGTGGGGGTGACCTGGCATGCGAAGCAGTCACTGGGCCCCCCTGTGAATCTGCCATGAGCCTGGGTGGCCGTCAGGGAGAGGATGGGGCCAGCTGGTGGGTGATGCAGAACCAGCCCACATGCATAACTCCTCAGAGTTCTGGCTTCACCAGGCAACGGGCAGCTTCTCCGCCCACCTGCAACCTGGGATGGAGTCCCCTGCCTTAGCCTGGGGCTCCTACAAGTATGGACTGCACATGGGGTAAGATGCTCAGTGCCCATGTCCCGGCACCAGGAAACCCGGGCTCTCAGAGCCCGATCCTCTACCTGGGGGTCCCCTGTGCCCTTCTTCATGAATGTGGCACCTGCCTTTTTGTGCATAAGCAATCAAGGACAACCTGTTTGATTTAGAGACTTCTCCAGTGCAGCTGGCTGACTCAGCTTGAAGCGGGGCTGCTAGGCCCTGCCAGGATGCTGATCGTGCTATATTTGCAGCCTCCAAGGGATGAGAGCCTGAACGGCCTTCTTCAGGGTTACCGGATCTACTACCGGGAGCTGGAGTCCGAGGCATCCTCAACCACCGTGTCCAAGACGCTCAAAACCCCTTCAGCTTTACGGGCCGAGCTTGCAGGTGAGATGCCTACCCCGTCCCAGCACAGGTGCCACACCATGCACCCAGGAGAGGGACCCTTGTGCATGTTAGCTCTATGTAAGGCATGGTGGGAAATGCCCTGGAAGGCCAGGGGAGATGCGACTCTCCTCCAGGGGGCATGGCCACTGGGGTGGACAGGTCTGTGGCAGCCCAGGTGTGCACAGAGAGGGTTGGCCCACAGAGAGCCCCTGGGCCTTGGGGGCTTACTCCCAGTGTGGAGATCAGGGGAGGATTCCCGGGGGACGAACCATTTGAGGTAGATTGTCAGGGAAAAGAGATTTCACCGAGGACACAAGGACAGGTACGACTCACAGGGGCCTGGCAAAGGTAAATGCTTAGGAGGTGGGAAGAGCCAAGGGGCTCCTGGATGGGGCCTTCCGGTGGGCCAGCCAGGAGCACCTGCCCGCGTGAGGCTGGTGGGGTATGTTAGGGAGGGAAGGCCTTCCCAGGACACCATGTCACTGCCCCATCTGGGGCCAACAGAGGCTGGTCATAGCCTACTGCTCTGATGAGGTCCATTCGGGGGGCCCCCAGCCTCATGGTGTGCACAGCCCTCTCTCCCTGAGCCAATCCACCTGCTCCCCTGGCTTGGATCCAATAGCAGTTGAGACAGCTTCTAGAACTTCGGGAAAGGGCATCTTCCTGTCTCAGAAAGGGGTCAGAGGGCATCCCCCAAACAGTGTCACAGAAGATTCTTCTTGCCGTGTGACATCCTTGTGTCACATCAGAATGTGCGACTCCGGGACTGCATCCCTGCTCTGTCCACCTCCCACCACAGCGCAGGCTGTGCCTTGGGCCTGCGGGTCATGGGGCAGCAGACGGGCAGCGGCTGCGCCTGGCTGATCCCAGAAGTGTGCTGACTGGAACCAGTGGCTCATTTGCCTCCCGTGATCTTGGTCACACTCCCACATCCCCGCCCCACAGGCATCCCTTGCCGGTGGCCAAATAATATCTTCTTGGGCTTTGTAGCAAAATCAAAACCACAAAATAAAAGAACCAGGATGCGGTTGGGTCCATTTGCCTGCGCAGGTGCTCACAGTCTGTGGCTTGCTCGTTCCCGTCCAAGCAGGGCTCTCACCTGAGCAGAGACACCCGTGCCTGCCGCAGGGTGTCTGGAAAAGTTGCCGCCCTGGGAGAAACCCATTTCCTGGCTCCTTGAGTGGTGTTTGCACTGTCATGCCGGAGACTCATCTGATCCCTGTCGTGGGCCAGGTGCCCTGGCTATCTCAGGAAGCCAGGCGGGGACCCCCAGGTTGCTAATGGGGAGTGTGGAGGCGGCAGTGTGGACGGGCAGCGGCTTCCGAGCGCAGTACCAGCCCGCCCACCGTGTCTGCAGACATCATTTGCAGTAACTGTTCCCTGCCGGCTAACTGCCTTTCTGCTTTGCTTACCCCTAATAGCCCAAAGCAGCTTCAAGACCGTGAACAGCAGCTCCACATTAACGACGTATGAATTAACACGTAAGTGCACGCCGCCTTCAGCAGGAGGCGCCGTGACCGCGGGGCAGGCCGGGGCCAGTGCCAATTGGCCTCTCAGTGGACCAAGTGAGAAGCAGCCAGAATTGATGGCTCTAGTTTCTGGAATTCCCCCTCTCCAGCGCTGCATCTCAACACACCAAAACCATCGGGGAGACGGGAAAGGACACTTCCAGAAGCAGAAACTGGGAAGGCATTTGACAGCTGGTCTTCGAGTCTGGGGGAGTCAGAGGGAGCCAGAGCTCCTTTCTGCTTCCCTTTGACCTTTTCCTTTTACTCTTTATTTAATTGCAGTAAAATATGTGCAAAATGTACCATCGTAACCATTTCTGAACGTGCAGTTCGGTAGCATTAAGCATGTTCACACTGCTGTGCAGCTATCCCCGCCCGCCTCCAGGGCCTATCTCTCTCCCTGGACCGAGCCTCCGTCCCCATGAAACACCCACCCCTCCCCGCCTGGCCCCCGGCGCCCACCCTGTCCTTTCTGTCTCTGTGTCGGAGTCCAGGACTGCAGCAGTGCTTGCCCTGCTGTCTGGCTTCTTCCCCTTCCAGCTTCAGCCCTGCTGAGGCACAGTTGGGACGCCCCATGTCTTCAAGACTGAGTAGTGCCCCCCTGCGTGCACTCACCAGGTTTGGCTGCCTGTCCATCACCCCTTCCCTCTGGCTGCCACCATGCTCGCTCTCACGCTCCTGGCCCTCACAGGGTTGCATGGTCCGGAGGCAGGGCGAAGGGGCCCCACAGTGTGACTCCCCCCTGTGCCGGGAGCTTCCCTGGACTGGCACGTGGATAAACGAGGGGGGAGTAGAAGGGGCCAGCCCTTCCCGAGGCCCTAAAGTGTGTGAGCACCACCCCCCGCATCGCAGGCAGCGCCTGGGCAGCTGGCCCCGCCCTCATGGCCGGGGTGGGAGTCGGGGCGGGGAGACTCAGGCATGCCATTTTCTCCTCCACTCTGCTCCCCTAAAAACGACTCTACGGTCTGCGGTCTGCCCCGCATCCCTACCCAGCCACCACCCCTCCACCCAGTGCCTCGTCTCCCATGACACCGGGCTGAGGAGCAGCTTAGGGAGTTTGGTGCAGCCCAGGTCCCAGAGACAAGGCTTCCCAGGCTGGGCCTCCAGGCTTTGCAGTCCAGGTCCAGGTTATGAAGGAGAGGGGCCCCGACTGTGACCGTGCCCATGTCCACCCTGGCTTGTCTCCACTGATGCTGAGGATACACATGGTCCCCAGGCATGGGGGTGGGGCAAACAGGCCAGGACAGTGCATGAGCCACAGAAGGCAGCACAGCTGCAGCCAGGCTGAGAGCAGGAAAGGGTGGGTCCCTGCATGGCCCTGAAGCCGGCAGGGGCAGGAACCTTGGTGTTCTGATTCACTGAACCTCTGCGGACCCCAAGAGGGGAGATCTGAAGCCTGAGCTAAGTCACCATTCACCCAGGGGTCAGACCCGCACATAGGGCCTCAGGAAATCCCAGCAACGATGAAGCGGTATTAACTAACAGGAGAACCTTCCAGAGTGTTCTCATTGACAGGTCAGCTACTTCCGCCCTCACTCAGCTCGGCCTGTGGAACACTATATATGTGGTTTCACGTGTCCTTGTCTTCCCGGGACGTGGTGGTTAAAAACTCAGAGGGCTTTGTGTTGCCAGTGCATTTCCTCCTTAAACACCAGGGTCTTCCTTGTCCGTTCTTATGGAGAGATTCTGGGCCACAGGCTGGCCTATATGACATCCTGCCGCCTCTACTCTTCCCTCTGGAAGGAGGCCTGCAGCCGCACACAGTAGCTGCTCATCTGGGCCAGGGAAGGAGAAGAAGGCCACTCCACAGACCCTCGGGGGATGCCCCCACTCTGCCCCGTGGCCCTGTGGTGTTGCTCCAAGGCAGAGAGGTGGTCCCAGGCCAACTGACCCGTCTCCTTCCTCCTGTAGGTCTGAAGAGGTACCGGCGCTATGAGGTCATCCTGACGGCCTACAACATCATCGGCGAGAGCCCAGCCAGCGCGCCTGTGGAGGTGTTCGTCGGCGAGGCTGGTAAGCTCGGGGCACCACTGCCCTCCGGGAAGCATGGCATGGCGCCCTCAGGGGCCGGCAGCGTGCCCACGTTGAGGAGCCTGGTACCACCTGTGCCTTCGGGAGGTTCCAGGTTCTCTCCTGGGAAAGACGGATCTGCTGAGGGCTGGGCTGACCTGGTGGCTGGAGAGACCCATGCAGTCTTGTTTTCAGACTCAGGGATTGATTTTATCTCCAGAGCCCTCCTTGTGCTTCCCAGCATGTGCTCCGTGGGGAGGCTGCTGCCTCTATGGGAATCCGGGTGCGTGGGGACCTTGGCCTCTGCCGGGACGTTTGTGCTCAGAGTCCCACAGTTCCTGGTGGGGCCCCAGTGTCGGCTTGGCACACATCGGCCTGACCCCCCAGTAACCGCCTGGTCTCCTGTGTGGGAAAATCACATGGATCATTGTTTGTATCCCTGTTAGATAAGACGTGGCCCCTGAGTTTGTTTCCAGGGCTGTCCCTTGTGTGGAGGCTTCAGAGAGACGTCATGTCATGTTGAGAGCAGACTGGGCTCCCATCTGACCCAAGGGCGCTGCCCACTCTCCCCTGCTCTGCCGGGGCTCCTGTTCAGGTCAGCTGGGGCAGTGAAAGCATCGTGCTTCAGGCCAGGAACCACGGGAATTCCCTCTGAGATCAGAGCCCCAGGCTTGCAGGAGACGGCGGTTGGGCCGCTGGGCCAGCCCGCAGAAACCTGTCAGGTGACCTTTCGACATTTGGAGAGGTTACTGTTAGAAACCAAATGACAGCAGTGGGGGACTAACTGAGCAGGACTTTTCTGGAACGGTCAAGCAACATTTGCACCAAGTGATGCCTGGAACGTGGGCTGTGCTGGTGGCTCTGTACGTCTGCCCCGAGGGGTTAAATGGGGTGGCGAGGTGGGGGCTGGGCAGCCAGTGTTCTGGGCAGATGCGCCTCCCCTCAGAGGAGCCTCCCTCCCCAGGCTGAGGCCAGGCAGGAGCACAGGCAGGGAGGGGACAGGACGTGGCCAGTGCCATCTAGAAGGCAGGCACTCCAGTCCTCTCTGGCACCTGGGCCCACGCTGGTCAGCACAGGGGTCTGCTGGCCAGCTGGAGCCGCAGCGCCTGGCAGCCCATTGGCGGCCTGCATCAGGGGCCCGGGGCACTGGAGGCAGAGCCTGAGTCACAGGGGCCCAGGCAGACGCTCCTAGAAGACTAGAGCCAGGGAGGGAGGCAGGCAGGCATGGGGGATCGTGTGCACCGGCCAGGTCGCCATGGGCCTGAAGTCTGGCTCTGTGCTCCATGCCACGCTCCACTCCATCCTCTGCTCTGTGCTCTCCTCCGTGCTCCATGCCATCCTCCACTCTGTGCTCTCCTCTGTGCTCTGAGCCATGCCCTGTGCCATGCTCCATGCCGTGCTCCACGCTCTCCTCTACGCTCCGCTCCGTGCTCTGCTCCGTGCTCCGTGCCAAGCTGGCGGGTTAGCAAGCAACAGGGCAAACCGTGAGCAGTGTGAAGTCAGCCGTCCCCCTGACCCTGAAGCAGAGGGTGCGGCATGGAGCTCACAACCTGTGCACGGCTGTGGGAGCGCCGTCACCCCTGCAGGGACAGAGCCCCACTTCCTGGAGAGAAGCCCCTGCCATCCAGCTGTCCCTCCTCCCCTGTCCCGCTTCCCAGCCAGCCAGTGGCCTGGAGGTTCCCGTCTAGGAATCTGTGCAGAATGTCTCATAGCACCTGTGCCCACGAGTGGGCTGCTTTCACCCGATGCAGCAGCACCTTGTCTCATGGCTGGGGAACGTTTTTGCCATGTGCACACTCAGGTTTTGTCTCTCTCCATCCACAGGGGGACACCTGGCTGGTCCCCGCCATCCGGGTGCTGTGAGGACAGCCTCTATGGTATTATCCAGCAGTGCCGAGCTAATGCCATGGCAGGCAGGCAGGGGGAGCCACGGAGGTGGTGGGGTGGGGGCTCCTCCTGCTCCCTGGGGCCTCTCACCTCCCTCCGCTCTCCTGGAGGGGCCCCCACTCCAGCCCTTCCCTAGGGCACCTGTCCTCCCAGCACCCGTCGTCCCAACACCCACCTGCTCCCTGTCCTGTCTCCCCATATCTTGGGTGTCAGCCTCCTGGACCCCATTGACCCCAGATGGAAAACGGGGGGCCCTACCTGGTGAGCCCGGGCTCCAGGGCTGTCTGACCCCACACGCATGCTCTGATGAGCCAGCTGTGCTGCTGAGGGCACTCACCGGAGGTGCTGAGAAGTGCTCTTCAAGCCTCCTGAGTGGTTGTGGGCTCCGTGCACAAAGCACCGCTCAGCCTCCTTGCCCTGCCTCTTCCCCCGACCCCCACCCAGGACCTGACTCCAGGGACTGCTTCTCCAGAAAGCTCTCTCTGACCCCCCCCCACCCCGCCCCGCCACAGGTCCAGCTTTCCCCTTTTGTGCCCTGAGTCTCCGGTGCAGTGTGGACACCTCTACCTTCATTATCAGATGGGACGGTCCTGTCTTCTTTGCCCGTGGGACCAGGACAACTCCTCTCACAGTGCTCCCCATCCTGAGCTTAGGACCAAAGGGGACCTGAATGCCTTTGCTGCCTTGCAAATAGAGGTCCCCAGACTCCCATGAGGACGAGGCAGGAGAGCAGCTGTGGGAATCCTGGGAACTGGGAAGCACCCAGATGGGCTGAGATAAAGTGGGTGGGCTTCATGTCTCAGAGCAGGTGGGAGTAAGTGGGGGGATGGGGCTAATCAGAGATGTCTTCTCCTGAAGCAAGGAGACACGTGACAGTGGTATCTGCCCTGTGACTTCTGTGACCCCAGTACCCTTGCTCACACAGGCACACATATTGTACCATCGACGCCTCCTACAGCACCTGGGCAGGGAAGGGAGTCAGCTGGCCAGGGTGCAGGAGCACACTCTGGGGAGGCAGGCAGGCGGTGGGGGCAGGGACAAGAGAGGCTGCTGAGTGCTATTGGGTACGCTTTGTGCAAGGGGGTTCTCGTAAGCACCACACAGGAAGAACGCATGTGCATGTCCCTGCAGTTATGCTCCCTCCTGCACAAACTTGGATGGGGGCAGGGAGGGAGGGTGCAGGATACGGAAGGAAATTGTATGCTCACTCCTTCCACCATAATGCGGGTGACAGCCTTCCAGAGAGACCAGCCGAGGACACGGAGCACAGAGGCAGAGCGGCCTGGCGGACACCAGGAGAGGGTGTGCTGTGCACCCCAGGGGAGAAAGGGCGAGACCTGCCTGCCCATGTCAGATGCAAATAGGAACTGACCAGGACTCTAGGCCTTGAGATGCAGGAGTCAGGGAGAACCAGGGCCAAGGCCCTGGCAGATGAAATCAGGGAGTCTTTGGTGTTTGGATAGAAAAAACAGGGAAGCAGTCTTCTCAGCGTGCATTGGCTGCTCTGGAATAAAGTCCACCCATTTGTAGGCAGCTCTGCCAGTTACTGGCTGTGTGACCATGGGCAAGTCACTTGAACCCTCTGGGCCCCAGACTTGAGGAATCACGGTGTAGAGAGGAGCACTGTGAGCTAGGACTAAGGACACTCGGAGCCTCATGCCGACTCTGTCCCTAACTCGTCTGTCCTTCCTACAGGATGAATGTGGAGAACATGACCACACGGGGTGGGTCAGTATTTGTGAATGAATGGTTGAGACTCTGGGTGAGTTACTTAACTCCCTTGGCCTCATCTGCAGAGCAACGTGTTTAGAATAGGGGGTCTCTGGGTCTAGCCCAAACGTACAGGATTTTAGTCTGTTTCACCTCATGAAGACAAGGTAATTTTTAGGAAATTTCTCATTGAGATTGATTTCTGAGTCTAGACATCACAAATGGGTAAAAATAATACATCAATATGGACTCCAGTTTGCCAGAAATAAAAGCCCAGCCCAAACAGGCTTAGGCTGAAAGAATCATATATTAACCCATGTAACAGAAAAGTTGAAGGTCCGGCTTCAGGCATGGCTGGATCCAGCACCCTAACAGGCTGGTTTGATGGCCCATCTTGGCTCCACTGTCCTGTCAGTTTACTCCTATCTTGGGGAGGCTCCCTGTTACAGTGGCCCTGCTGTGGCAGCAAGAAGGCAGCTTCCCTCGGTGATGTCTGCAGAGGAAACCCACTCGGTCCCAAGAGCCAGCCTTTAGTGATATGCCCATCTGCAGACCAGATGCAGTGGCCAGAGGCCTGAGGTCCCCAAAGCCAGGTGATGATGTCATCTCTACCTGGGTCCCTGGGCCAGATAGGAGGAAGGATCCCCAGGGGAATGGGTGCTCCCTGCCACAGTCCACATGCAGGGATGGCAGAGTGCCAGTGGCCAGAGCTGCTTCAGAGAGGGGTGAGAGACCGTGTGTGGGGTGCCATGGTACATAACTGCTGTGCCAGTTTTCCCCACTGAGATCTCCAAGCCCATCTCTGTGTTCTCGGGGTCCCGGGTACTACAGGGCTAGAAAAAGGAGCCCACATCCTGACCTTCAAGACATATGCTACTCAAGGATGGGCCCCCACTTTCTGGCGAAGGCTGCCCTCTTACCCTGGGACAATGACATCAGCTACTGCCTGTGTTTCCAGGCCTCCCAGGCCACTCTCCCCTGGAACAGACACTGGCTGTGTCGTCTAGAGTCCCTGCTCTTGCTCCCGGTCCTGGGAGGACCTGCAGGCTTCCTCCAGCCCCGCTTTGGGGCCATGCCTCCAGGAAGTAGCCGTCTCCTCCCTCTCTCCAGGCAGAGCTGGGGTTCCCTCCTCTCTTACGGAACACATTGCACACACAGCTTTCTGCACTCGTGGTCTGTGGTCTGTCTGTGCTCAGTGCTCCACAGAGCAGAGAGCCCCTGCTATCCACCCCACCGTCCTTAGGACTCCATGGTTTGCCTGCAATGCTGTGGGGAAGGAGTGGGGGGGAGGGACAAGACCAGATTAGACAGGAAGGAGGGAAGCCGGCAGCCCTGCTCGGAAGCATGGACACCGGAGACAAATGACAGCAGGCAGTGCCATGTGGGGGTGGGGATCCCCAGGGCCAGGGACACACAGGAAGTGCCCTAACAGAGGCTTCAGAAGCCCCAGCTCCTGTTTGCCCTGCCCATTCAAGAAGGACAGGCATCTGGGGACCCCAGAAACCTAAGGGCTTCTGACAAAACAACACAGCAGACCTGACTGGCCCCAAACCAAGCCCAGGGCTTTCTGTTCTGAGCCTTGTTCTTTTTTGGTCAAAAATTGATCGATTGCACCCTGAATGCTTTGTGGGGACCACTGAAGGCAGAGCACCTGTTTCCTGCTCTGATGGTGGGGGCTGTAGAAGCAGAGACCACACACACACACACACGTACAACCCCTGCTGCCAGGGAAGGGGGTAACAGCCCCCGTTCTCACGGAGCAAGGACCCCTCGCCCCATCGACTCCATCCCAGCTGCCCCATCAGGACCCTGCAGCTCCCCAGCTCTACTGTGCAGGCCAAGGCCCCTGGAGTGGGAGGGCTCGTACCGAGTGGTCTTATTTGGGAAGACAGGGGTGTTGTAGAGGCCCTGTGAATTGAGATTGGATTTCCTGAAGCAACAGGCCCAGGCACCTCTGTCAGAGGTCACAACGAAGATTCAGTGAGCCTGAAGAATGACAGGTCCTTGGCCTGGCGCCTGGCCCAGGGATGCACGGACAGCAGTCATGCCACCCTCACTCCAGGGGTGAGGCAGGGTGAGCAGCCCCTGCCCACCTCTAGCCCTGCTTCCCCTCTGAGCCTCAGTCCAGGTTTAAAGGCAGAATTCACCCCCTCTCCCAAGAGATGAGCCCATCCACAGAGCCGAGATGGTCATGGCAGAGGAGAGGAAAGCCAGTGTCAACCCCGAGAAAGCTCCGGCCAGACAGGGTGATGGTGGCCAGGAGCAGTTTTGGCCCAGGAAGTGACCAAAGAGGCCAAGTGCTCGGCCTGGGCCTGAGCTGCTGGCCTGGACACACCTGATGTTCAGAGCCTGGCCGGGGGCCCAGACGCTGCAGGCTGGCTCCAGGATGAGGGGCATGCTGCATAGCCCGCAGAGTCGGGGTCAATGCGTGGCCCACGTGTGACCAGCTGGGAGAGCCATGGGCGCCTGGGGAAAGGCAGACTGCCATGGAGGGGAGGGGTGCGTGCGCAGGGGCCTCTTGGGGTAGCCGTCTTGCTCCAGAGGTGGAAACACAGGGTCGGTCTCACCCTTTGACTCTCTGCCCTGAAAAGCCTCCATCACAGAGATCGCCACGCAGGGGAATAGGCAATCCACGGAGGCTTCCGGGCAGGATGGGCTCACAAGGTCCAGCTTCACAGCACTCCTACCAGGGAAGCCATCAGTCCCTTTTGCATATGGCCAAAAGAAGTTCCAAGAGAGGTCCGGCCCCCTTCTGGCCTGACCATGCTGTCACTGGCCTTGGACAGGTGTTTCTCTGCCAGGGCCCTGAAAGCAAAGTCAGAACCCTGCCGAACTTGGAGCAGCCCCTCTGGCCGTCAGGAGCCCCTTTGCCCTATGGGGGGCAGGAGAGCAGGAGGACGGGCGTTATGGGGCAGTGGGCTGAGACCAGTCCTGGGGCATTTACTCCTCCAGCCTCTGTTTTCTGTTCTACGAAATGGGATGACCCCTGTGCCCAAGCAGGGCACGCTCCAAGGCCCTCCGGCTGCTGGGGGGTGAGCGATGGAAAGAGAAGCCCAGATGGTATGTGGGGGTGGTGGTTGCTCTGAGCGGGGCCGTCAGCAGCCCCGGTGGGGGTTTTCAACCAAACCTTCGAGGCTCCCCTTGCTCCCCCTTTTCCACTGCTTCAACGGTGACAAGCCCAGCATTGGCCTTCCCAGGCTGGCCACAACCTCTCCATCCCTGTGGTCCCACAGGCATTAAACCCAGGCAAAACCTGGCTGGGACTTTACCCCCAAATGCCAGACCCATGGGGTCAGGGCAGCCAGGCCCCTGCATTCCGTCTGTCCTGAGGGAACAGCATGGTGCCTGCTGGCCGCCGAAGGCCGCCTGTGCTTGCCGGTCTGGCTTCTGTGCCCATTTTCCTCCATGAGCGCCTCCAGCACCTTCCCGTGAATGTGCATGAGGTGACCCATGTGGGCCCGCCTGTTTGCAGAGGTTCTGAGTGCAGCCCATAGGGGTTTCCCGTGCAGGAAAGAGGTCAGGAGGCTCTTCTGTACCCGCCGAGCCCCCAGACGCTTTGAATGTGCCCGTTCTCTCTGCCCTGCTGGTTCAGAGGATGACCCCCACAGGGAGCACAGGGCACTTCACTGGAGAGGTGAGAGGGAAAATGTCCCCTCCTGGCCTCCAGAGGCTTCTCTCGATCTTGCCCCTTGCACTGGGCTCTGGCAGTGGTGGGTGGAAGCCAGGTCTGGGATTATATCTGGAGACTCGTCTGGGGCTAGAAGCATCAGGACCACCAGAATATCCCCATGGGAGCAGTTTGGGGGAGCAGGCAAGTGGGGCTCACTGCTGTATAAGGAATGGGGGGTCAGAGCCAGGGGGTGCCTTCCCCGGGTGAGACAGGTGTCACCAGATGCGGGGCTGGGTCCAGATGGTGGAGAACCTTCACAAACCACCCCCGGGGTTATTTCATGCTGTTCATCCGGGAGAGAGGGACTGGCACAGACATAGGGCACAGGGGTTTGCTGACATAAATCAAGCTTCTGTGAGCACTGTTGCAAATCCTTTATAACCTCTCTGATTCTGTCCTTGGGAGAAAATGCTAGAAGCAGACTCCCCGGCTCAAAGGACATGAGCATTTCTTGCTTGGAGAAACTGAAACCCATTGAAGTGCTGTGCCCTGGGGACCAGGATGGGGGTCTTGTGACCTCTCTGCTTCCACACTGGGCTCTTGCCTCACTTGTTAGGTGACAGTGTATCTCACTAGTCTTCTGGCCACTGGCCTATCATCCCTACCGTGCTGTTAAATGCCCCGACCGTACACGGCGACATGTCTCGCGGGGTCTTAGTGTCCTGGGGGTGATTTGTGAGAGCTCCGTGTGCATCAGGGACATCACATCCGACCCCCCTTAGGGCCCGCGGTTTCCCTGTTTTGTGGTCTGTTGTGGGGTTTCCTGTGGTCAAACCTCTCGCTCTGCGGGGTCTGCTTCTGGTCCAAGAGCCCGGGAGGTACCCGGCTTGTCCTCCAGATTGTCATGGGTCCCTGGTTCCCGAAACTCTGGAGCGCACCTGGAATGCGTTTCGCTGCTGGGCGGACGTGAGCTTCTCAGTGGCTGCTTCTCACAGCCGTTGCCCCAGTTCCATCTCTGACCAACCAGTGCCCCCCGATGCTCTGGGGCGTGGCCTGGGGTTCTTGCGACTTCGCACTCATGCCACCAGCCCCTCTCGCTGCTGCGTTATCACCATCCTTCCTGTTTCACAACACTCTGCCCTGGTTTTTGTTTCCCAGAACTTCTCAGCCGTTTTTAGGAACTTTATAGTCATTTTGGCAAATTCTGCTGAGGTTGGACGGGATGTGCGTTATGTTCTGAAGGGACAGAAAAGTGCACCCCGCAGTCATCCCGCTCTCCCGCCCTCCCTCTCCGGACCCCCCTCACCTCTTCCCCGTGCCTCTTGCTAGAGCCGCACTCGGCTCCACCCTGCGAGTCACCTGCTGAACTCGGTCCCCGCAGCATTGTCACCGCGAGCCCTGACCCCCCAGCAGCTTGTCCTCACTCTACCCACAGCCGCTGGAGCCCAACGGCCGCCCCAGGGAAAGGAAGGACTTGACAGTTTCTTCCTCCGAAAGAGGGAGTCAGAACTTCCTCCTGCACCCAGTGGAAAGCACCTTGACCTTTGTTCTTTGACCCCAATAACTTTTGCTGAAAAGGGAAAAGAATCAGGCACTGTTCTACTCGTTGGTTGGTTTAGGAGCCATTTGGGTCACAATGGGCCCGGGTGTCACTTCACAAGACCGTGAGCATCTTGGAATGGTTGGTTGGCTCTTTTTTTAAAGAAAAGTAACTTACCAGGAACTGCAGGTTCTACCTTTCTTGGAAGTCCTGGAGTTTTTAATTGCGCTGGCTGGAAGGAGGGAGGAATGGCACCACTTTTCTCGCCGTTTTAGCTCCCCCTAGCGACGCAGAGCCCGGCTCCAGCCTCAGTCTGGGGCCAGAGAAGGCTCTATAGCTCTGCTGGTCTGAGCCTGGTGCAAGGCCAGGAGTCAAGGGCACTTTGGCCACAGCCTCTCCCCGGCATCACGCACTGCGATCTCCAGGTAATTACTAATGGACGTGGGTCCTGACAGGATCAAAACCACAGACGGCTTCCATAGCAGGTCCCGCCTGTCGTGTGGTGGGCCACGCAGTGTGTATACAGTGTGTAGGTGGAGACACAGGGCTTACAGGCCAGTGATCATGAATGGTGTAGCGGGTGTCCACTGGAACGTGACAGCCTGCTGTGGGCCAGGCCAATTGCTGTCTCTGGTCCCAGGTGAGCCGTGGGTGCTCAGAGGCTGTCACCCAGTCTGGAGGTGGCCAGGGGTCCTGGGGCTCCTTCTTGCCCTCGGGGGCCACAGCACACTGTTTGCTCCCTTGATGCACAAAGTCCCAAGTCATTGCCTCAGAGATCAGACTAGACAGTCCCCACAGAAGGGCAGCCTCCAGTGTCGCTGGGCCTGACCCCAGCTGGCTCAGTAGATGTTGATAAGGGAGTGGGGACATTGCCTGTCCCCTCCCAGATCAGAGAGAGCTCCTAGGGATGGCCCTGGCCTTTGCTGCCTCCTCCAGGCTGTCTTCAGCATCCCTGACTCCAGGAACTCCTGTCCTGAGGCCGTGTGGGGAATGAGGTAACAGAGTCAGGCAGCTGTGTTGATTCTAAAGCCCCTGCAAGCACATGGGGGATGGGGTGCTGAGGGGGTGAGGGGAGGCCTGAGGCAGGGGTGTACCCAGGATTAAGCTGTCAGTGCAGTCAGACATGGCCTGGGAGAGATGAGAGGAAAGGAGGGCAGCTCCCACAGTCTGGTCAGTGCTGGGGTGCCGCAAGGGTCACAGACCAAGAGCACAAGTGTGAGCTGATGCCCTATTGCAGAGATCGGTGGAAAGTTCTAGAATCACCACGACTACCCCAGCTTCCATACCCCTGCATGAGTGATTTTTCCCCAATCCGATTTCAACCCCTCAGTGGCTCCCTCTTGTTCATAGGGAGATATATAGAATTTGCTCCTGGGACAGGCCCTGGGGCCCTTCCCGCCTAGCAGCATCTCCGGCCTCCGCGAGCATCTCCTGGTCCCACAGCTCTGGGCATCCCTCTCCTGCTCCATGTGCTCCGCAGCGCAGAATACTGCCTTCCCCAGCAGACAAATGTTAGTAGATAAATGACATTTCTATTAACCTAATTTCCATCAGGGTAGGAAGGTTATGGAGAATATTCAAATCCTAATGCTTTATTTGGAAAGGATCCCAAACATCACGCCATCTGGAGTCCAAGTTCTGGGCTGGGCAGATTCTCAGGACGCTCCTCTGAGCACCGTACTGGGGGTGAATGGAGACCTCACCACTGAGCGCCCACTCCCTCAGTGGCTGGACGGGCCCCTGGAGGGAGAAGCCCAGGTCCTGCCCTTGAGCAGCGCACAGTCTGGGTGGAGAGAGAAGCCTGGCCTGGGCCCTGTAAGTGGGTTAGGCTGTCTGGGGTCAAGCCGTGCTGGCCAAGGGGCCTTCCTTCCAGAGCCCCACGTGGACGGCAGGCCAACAACACCAGTTGTCCCTGGGGACGAGGGAGGCATCACTCCCATGTGTGTGAGTCAGCAGCCACGTGGGGACAGGGCGTCCACACCCAGCCAGCGGGCTGCTGGCAATACAGACACAACTGTAGATTTGGAAGTGCTCCAACCCCGCGGTCTCTCCCCAGAGCCTGGCCTCGCCTGTGTCTCTCCTTCTTGGCCAAGCTCTTCCTGAATTTGAGAACCTCCCTCCTTTCATGTGTTGTCTCACCACTGACTGGGGACGCCGGGAGTATGGACAGAAGCTGACGGGCTAGCTCCATGGGTCTGCCGCGTCTGCCCTTGGAACTACCAAGCCCTGAGCTCCTTGTTACCAAGTCCAGGGCTGCTTCCTTTGACTCTGGCCAACACCGGTCCCCGTCTCTGTGGCACGACCCCCAGCTCCCGGGCTCTGCCTCTGCTCTCTCCCTGGAGCCATTCACTCCCTCTATCTGTCTGCTCTCCTGGGGTGGTTACCTCATTCCTGCACCCTTAGGTGCCTTCTGGACCCATGCAATTCCTGAATTTTCTCCCCCATGTGCTCCGGTGGCAATGCCTCCATGCATCTCCAAATTCTAGGCCAACCCTTGGGGGGCAGCCTTGACACCTTGCAGCCCTCATGCCCACAGCCTGTCAGCTGGTCACCATTTGTTGACTCGCAGTCCCCAACATCAAATGCACCATCACTTGCTCCTTTGTCATGGCCCCCACCCTCCTTCGGGTGCCATCTGCTGTCTGCATCCACGCAGCGGTCCCATAGCTGGTCTTCACAGCTGGGGCACCTCCCAGCTTCAGCCCAGCCATCTCCAAGTACGCCTGTGGCTTGTGGGTGTTCAAAGATGAGCTGACACACGGATCGTGGACCCTCACCTCGCCAGGTGCTACATCCTTGCGTTACTGACCCAGAGCAGGGTCCACAAATCAGGCCCATGGACCAAATCCAGTGCCTGATTTTGTGAATGGAGTTTTATTGAGATGCCCGTTCATTTACATACTGCCTGTGACTAATTTGCCAAACAAAGGCAGCGTTGAGTCACTGTGACAGAGAACATACGTCCCTCAAAATTTAAAACGCTACCCGGCCCTTCATGGGAAGCTCCCTGACGCCTGTCCTTGACAATCAGCAAGCCTCCCAGTTACGCAGACCCCAGTGCAAATCCAGCCCCTTCTGGGACAAACAATGTAAGCCCCTTTAGGCTCTGTTTTCTAAGGTGTGGAATGAGAGCAAACATCCTCCCTGTATCGTGAGTTTTGCAAATACAAACTGCATATGACGTGGTTGGTGAATCAGGGACCATGGTTTGCACTGCACAGACCACCAGCGGTCCCAGTCCAGTCGTGGCCTATGGGCCTGGGTCTTGCTCTGGTGGGAAACTCATTCTACAGGCAAGGAGGAAAACCCTACAACAGGTGCAGGCCTTATGGCTGGCTTGTTTGAGTGGCTTTCACTGCCATGTCTCCTGCCAGTGAGGGGGGGCCTGGCAGGGACTGGGCTACCAGAGGGCTCCCGACCTCCTCCTTGTCCCTGCTGGGAAGCACCCATGGCAGAAACTCTCCAACCCCCTACACTGCTCCAGACTCCCATAATTCCTGCAACACACCCACCAGTCTGAAGGCCGGACCATCTTTCTCTGCACACTCATTGGTGCCAAGCCCAGAGGTGGGTCCAGGCTGCTTATGAACACGCGTGGCCATAATGGTGGGTTATCGCTTGAACACCGTGAGATCCTGCATTTAGCATAGGGGCTACACTAAATTCAAGCCAATCTGTCTGAGCCCAGAGTGTGCAGAGACTGGGCCTCAGCTGGGTACCTTTCCTAGAGGAGCTTGTGCTTGTTGGCTGTATTGGTTATCGATTGGTTATCAAAGGCTGTGTGACAAATGTTTCCTGGGCAGCTGCTTGAAAAAACATGCATGTGCTACACCACCGTGGGGGGGAGCCATGTGTTCAGGTACAACCGAGCTGTGTCCTCTGCTTTAGGTCTCGCCCAAGGTGGCACGCAGGGCAGCTGTCTCATCTGAAGGCTGGACTGGGGAAGGAGCCATTTCTAAGCCCACTTGTGTTGGCAGGCCTCTGTTTTGTGGGCTGTTGGACAAAAGCCTCCCTGGGCTCCTTGCCATGGCGAGCCTCTGCAGGGGGTGTCTCCCTGCATGGCTGCTGGCTCCCTCGGTGCAGGAAAGGGCAGGACAGAGGGCCAGCCAGATAGGCGCTAGCCATGGGGAAGCACAGTCTCCTGGAAGCCAGTCATGGGGCCGCCACCTACCGCGTCTGGCACATTCTGCTGGTCAGAAGCACGTGCTTTCAGGAGGGGATCACACAAGGGAGGGTGTGAGTAGCAGGAGGTGGGACCATGGAGCGTCACCACCATCAGCCATCAGGATGCCAGCATCCAAGGCTGTGGAAGGTAGAGTGTCAAGGACACACGTGGGCTGCTCCTGGCCCACAAAGGAACTGAGAGGAGGGATGGACGTTTAAACATGTCAGTGACGTGACTACTGACAGTCCCCATGGGGACACAGCCAAAGCAGGCCCAGGACACTGTCCACACCTGCTGAACAAATGAGCTTGGAGCAAGATCCTGTGTTCAGGCCGCCTTACAGAGTGCCACCTCCTTGCTGGCTGCCGAGTTGCATCCTCTCAAAACTTATTTCATTTCACCTCTGAGACCTGTTCAGTCTGGTCTTTTCTCCTGTTTGGCAAAAGAAACTGAGGCTCAGAGATTGAACCGTATCCCAAGTCCCACAGGCTGAGCCCAGATCCTAAACTCACCATCCAGGGCTTTGTCCATGACCTCCCACCTGCAACCTCATAGCCTGGAGTCCATGACACTGACTGTTTTTGAAAGACAGTTTTAGGGACCTGCTTCCCGATTTTTCTTATTAAGCTTCCTGAGAGTTGTGTTAGTTCCCGCTCAGCAATGAGGGGATTGGAAGAAGGACGGGCATTTGAGCTCAAGTGAGGGGCTCGGGCTGAGTGAGATGGGGCTGGGCTGCAGTGGCTGCTCCAGGAACCCAGAAACGTGGTCTTGAATCCCCCGCCCTCCCCCGCGCATCGTGCTAGACACCGGGCTGTCTGGCATCGAGTGCGGTGTGAGTCGAGTCCCGGGGCCAGGCCCTTCTCAGTCTTCCCGTGCAGGAAAGGCAGCGATGAGAGCCCGCCTCCTGGGGTTATGGGGGAGAGGCAAACCCAGACAAAAGGCTTGCACACGCACCCCATGCCGCCCTCAGCGCCATGGTCACACCCCACTGCTGGGTCACCATGATTCCAGCAGCTGCAGACTAGATGAGAGCACGCTCTTCAAAAGGCCCTACAGGCTTCTGGCGAGCAGGGGCTTCCGCTTGAGAAAAGGGTGATCCGTGTCTTTTGTGTTCATTACAGATTTATAAAACACGATCTCCTCACTTTGAATTCTGTTGTAGGCTTTTTGTAAACATCATAGTACAATGTCAAATTGAGCACTCGTTTACAGACCCGGAGTTTCTCTGGGCGGCCCTGGCAGCTGCCTGGACACCTACAGGGCCCCGGGCATTGGACTTGACGTTGGGCGACAACAGTGACTCTCCTATCTTCCTTCTGGGGACTGTGCCCCTGCCCCAGAAGTGCATGAATCTTTTCTGTTTCCGGGCTCAGCTCACCTTTTGAGATTCTGCTCCTTTCCCACGTTCCTGCGCTGAGTCATTGTTCCGGCTCCGGTCTTGACTTGCCCCCCACTGAGCTGAAGAACTATGATCTGGTTAAGCCTTCTTTCTGTATTGCAAAGGCCCCAGAGGTTAGATAATTACACAGAGCCGGAGTCTGTCTCCAGGTATCCTGGCCGAGAGGAACAAATTGTATTGGCAGAGTTTGCCGAGAAGGTAAACTATGTTAGAGAATTCTATTTCCTGTTTGCTTCGACAGGAAATCAGAGAGCGTGTTTGGCCAGAAAAATGGTGATGTAGTTAAAGGGAACTGATGAATGTGTAATTTTTTTATTATATCAAACAAATACCTGTCTCGTTATATTGAAATGTTAACAGTGATCCTCAAGGTATCAGTTAAAAAATTGTTCTACCCAAATAATAAATCCCTGGGCTACAGAAAGTGAAAGAAACCTAGCATAGCCTAGCATGGCCTAGCATAGTCTTACATGATTTAGCATGATCTAACATGATCTAGCATGGTCTAACATGGCTTACCATGATCTAGCATGGTCTAACATGCCCTAGCATAATATAACATAGCCTAGCATGGTCCAGCATAATCTAGCATAATCTAACATGACCTAGCATGGCCTAATATGATCTAGCATGGCCTAGCATGGTCTAGCATAATCTTTTAAAATGTTAGTACAACCTAGCATGATCTAACCTGACCTAGCATGGTCTAATATGATCCATCATGACCTAGCATGGCCTAGCATGATCTAACATAATCTAGCATGACCTATCATGGCCTAGCATGATCTGACATGATCTAGCATGGCCTAGTGTGACCTAGCATGATATAACATGGCCTACCATGACCTAGCATGACTCGGCATGATCTAGCACAGTCTGACATGGCCTAGAATGGTTCAGCACTGGCAGATGCCCAGCACGGCCCCAGGTCCACTAGCATCTGGATGACCATCTGTCCGATGTGACCCCAGCAGATACCCTACCCTGTTGCCCTTCCCGTTCCCACCCCTTATGTGGCCCTCGCTTCCCTGGCCCATAGTCACATGTCGAATCCTCCCCGTTATTGAAAGACACCCTTTTCCAGGAAAGACCCTGTGTCCCCCAGCCAGAAATGACTTCTCATAGCCCTTTGAACCCGTCCTCCCATTACACACTCTATCATGATTACTGCAATTTCTCTCTCTTGTTACACGTGTTGCTGCATTTTGTGTCCACCCACCCCTCAGTGCCAAGCCTAGGGCCTGGGGGATACTCAGGAAAATGTCAGCACATTACACTGTGGCGACAACCAGTCACCTAGTCCTAGCGGCTTAATCACCAGCGGCCATTTCTCTCTCACGTTCCCTGTTCTCCTCAGCCAACTGTGTCTCTCCTGCTCCCTGTCATCTTCTCCCCAGGACACAGACTGAGGAGTCAGCCCCCGCAGGGGAACTGCTGCTCAGGTGGTAGTGGGGAAAGGGGAGATAGAAGGCCAGGGACCTTCTGGAAGCTTCTGCTGGAAGGTGGCCTGGGTCACTCCTGCCCACATGTCCCTACTGCTCCCCTGTCATTGACTACACTGGGGTCAGAAGGGGAGACATGTGGTCCCTTCGGGAGGGAGATATCACAGGCCGCAGCACCCTTCCTCAGAGGCAGTGGGTAGTTTGAATGGGTGCGTGAGTCTGCACAATTAATTCCTGCAGGATAGAACCCTTCCCTGCCTCTCTCAAGCAGGCAACCACTGTCATCTCTTTTTCTCCATGGTGAGAGCACAGGGCGGGGCCTGTCCAGGGGCCGGACCTCATAGCGGAAGCTCTTAAATGCTGACAAGGGAGGGTCTACAGCTCAGGCCTAAGGAGCGACCAGGTCCACTCAGGACCTGGTGGGCACAGAATTAGGTGGCCGTGAGCCAGTGCTCTCCTCTCACCAGCAAGTTAAGACTGAGCCGGGCACAGCCACGTGGTTGTGGCAGCTGCTGGCTGGCCACTCTGGGGCAGCACGTTGGCCCAGTGGTCGTGTGAGGTGGACAGAGCGCTGCCCTTCCTGCTCTGGGGAGCTTGCATGCAGGGCCTCCCTATGCAGTCACCCAGAACCCCAGAAGATTCCAGAACTCTTCGGGTGCAGGAGCCTGTAAGGGTCCCGAAGTTCCTCCGTTGCTTCCTCTGTGAGCTCACTCTTTCTGTGGCCTCTGTGGCCAGGGTAGCAGGGCCCACCCCTTCCCCCAGAGGCCCAGCTCCCAGCAGCCTGGGGGGATCGTCAGCCCTGACGCGAGGTGTCCCCTTGGCAAGCCAGCTCTCGGGGCTGCTTGTGGGCAGTCTGTGTCTCAGCATGTCCTAGAGACTGCTGTGAGAAAATGCTGTTTAGCCCTGATTTCATGCATGTTAAAAAAGCATCTAGGTCTGATTTCTGTGTTTACCGTACAGCACAGGCGCAAATTGGGGAGAAGGAAGGCAAGGGCTCACCGGGAGTTCCATCCGTGCCTCCCCATCTCCCCGCACACCCACAACGACCAACAAGCCCTGTATCTGGGGTTGTAAATAGCAGAGCCTCCCTAGGTCGGGTCGTCCTGCCAGCACAGAGACTCAAATGCTTTCGGGAGCCAAGGAAATAATGCCTCAAAACTGACATGCTCCACTGTGTGTTTACACGCATTTCTCTCTTCCCTGCTTATGTCGTCATCAAAAAAGTCCTTGTTCCCCGCAGCATTTTTATGGCACAAAAGCTCTGGGCTGCGGGAGAGCTGGTGGGCATATCAGAGCAGCTCAGCTTGGGGACAGCAGTGCATGCAGCTTGGCTGCCCTGAACAAGACAGTGGGTGGGTTTTGGCCAGCATGTGACGACCCCAGCCAAGATGCACATGGCCCTTGAGTTCTGGGAGCCTCCTCGAGCCCCGTTTCTGTGGACCTCCACGTCCAGAGAACATTTGAAAGCCCGGGCTTTGGGAAGGAGACCCCAGGGTGGGGGCAGGGGGGCCACACACAGAAGGTTCTAACCCACTGCCAGGGTAATGGCCGTGCTCAATTTTGCCTTTCACGTTTTAATTGTACAACAGTAATTTTGCGATAGAGTTGCCGATGGCAAACATGCAAAAGACATTAACTTTATTTATGTTTTGGATTATTAATGTGGCTGTTAAAATTCCTCCAGTTAGTTTTGATTGAATTGTTTTTTTGTGTGATTCTGTTGTTTAATGGAGCGGTAAATAAGAATTTCTGATAATGAGGTCGAGCATCTGTCACAACAACCTGGTGTGGGTTATTAACATTTCCATTAACGGCAGGGTGGGCAGCGATAATTCGGGAGCCGCACAGTTAGAACAAAATAAATAGTCAGTGTCAGGCTGAGTGGGTGTTAATTACTATTTTATTCTACATGGGGGTGGGGGGAACGGGGTGACTCTCGAAGGTCATTCTCTCCCGAGAGCATGTGTGTGGGGCCATCGCCCTCGGACAGCAGCTGTTGTGTCGTCTCTGGAAATATTCCTGGGCCCACAGGTCGAGGCCCCCAGACAGTTCCTGGGGCCCCAGGGTCCAGCCCAGCACAGATCCGCTGGGGCAGTGCACTGGCAGGCAGGACAAGGGAGTAGCTCCCGGGGGGGCAGAGAGTGGCCCATCGCGCAAGGAATTCAGAAACGGCGCAGAGCTCATGGATGCAAAGGAGACAGGCTCTGCATGTACGCATGTGCTCTCTGCACTCTCCCAGCTTCCCAGGGGCCGACGGCCTCAGTGTCCTCCCCACCTCACCAGGCACAGTGTGGCCCTCGGGGCAGGAGGACCAGATCCTCAGTGTTGGAGCCTTAAGGGCCCTCGGAGCAGGGGCACTGGGAGCAGGCAGTCTGTGCTCCTGACCCCATTAGGGGGCAGCCTTGATTCTGCAGCCCCAGGGAACAGGGCCCCACAGCATAAGATTTCTGGGATGGGCGCACGGATGCCTTAGTCTCTCCATGTTCCATCCAAAACGCAGTGCCTCTCTCCACTGCTAACGTAGCGACACAGCCCCGAGGCCTGCAGGACCTGCCGCTCATTCAGGAATAGGCCCCCAAACGCCCCCTGTCGAGCCCCGGTTAGTGCTAAAACCACAGATCCTCCCGCACGCGTCACACCTTGATGTCCCAGCAGCCCTTAGCCCAGCCTGGCATCACCACCCCGCGTCCCACTCCCGAGGCATGCAGATGAGCAGATCAGACCCTTGTTTATGAACACTCTGCGAACTGTGTCTCAGTAGAATCCGTTTCCTCTGTAATCGTCCAGACTGTATTTTATGCATCTCTAAACGTGATTCTGGGAGCATTTCGCAGGGTTCCCTGGCTTAAAAGCTGGACGGCCTGGGCAGGCTCTCAGGCAGCCCCCTCTGCACTTAGGGGCCCTGCACATGGCAGCAGATGCCTCAGCTTCTGTCCTGTGCTGTTCTCTCCTTAGCCCCGGCCATGGCTCCGCAGAATATCCAGGTGACCCCGCTCACGGCCAGCCAGCTGGAGGTCTCATGGGACCCACCGCCACCGGAAAGCCAGAATGGAAACATCCAGGGCTACAAGGCAATGCTCTCTCGCGTGGTTTGACTCTTCCTTCCAGGTCACTCGTAGGCCAGGATAAGTGGCCTCAATCCCCAGAGTTCCGGAGTGCTTTGCTGGAACCCCGGCCACACTCCGTGTCTTTCCAGCAGACAATCAGCTGACGTCCGCCCAGAAGGCCACAGGCGATCCTGAGCAGCTGGAACAGGCTTAGCCTGACCTTGCCTTTTGGGCTCGGGGGTGGGGGTCCGGTGCCCTGCACAGCTGGCTTGTGCCCAGCAGCCCCTCCCTCCCAGGCCCAGCCAGGAGCCCTTCCAGGGAGGGTGGGAGCCCTTCCAGGTGGGAACCCACCCACTCTGGGAGCCTCCAATATCTCTGCTAAGAGTAAAACGGAGCAGCCTAAAGAAGAGCAGGTTTTCCAGCCCAGCTCTGCCCTTGGGTTTCTATTGGATATTTCATGAGGTCTGGTGGGGGAGTCCAAGAAGTTGCATTTCTCACACGTTCCCTGGGGGTTCCTAGGAAGCCCACTTTGAGAACCACCACACTCGACTCAGGATTCCACATTAGCTAAACATTTTGGACATGGGGCAAAAGAAAGGCAGCAGGCCGATGGGTGATAACACAGAGCAGGTTCATCCAGCGGGCAGGAAGCCCCCCACGCCTGTCTGCAAGGCCACATCTTGTGCAGAGAACTCAGAAGAACCAGCTAGAGCGTCCCCAAAGAAAGCAGCTCCGGGCTGTCCCCGGCAAACCCCCCAGCGCCTCCCCTCTGCCGGCCCAGCTCAGTCAGTCATCGGTTTCTGTGGGCCAGCCTGCCCTGACGACTATTGGGCCAATTAAATGTCCATTTAAAAATGATTTTTGTCAGTGTTTGATGAAAATAAATACCTTCCTCCACGGCAGGGCTGTTACAGTGATGAATGAGGTAATGTGAAGTCCTGTGAGCTTGGAGGCAAGATGCTATTTATGTATGTCCAAAATATGTTTTCTAATTTCCTTAATGATAAAGACATTGAACTTGGGTATTGATCTCAAGTTAGTAAGGCCTGACCGAGTGCAGGATCGGATGTGCACAGTTGGGAGAGTAGAGGCTGGCCCCCACCGGGCCGAGTCGGCAGTGCCCGCGGTCAGGGTGCGCGCCCACGCGGGAGGCACTCCCCGGCTCTGCAGCCGGCTGCCTTGTGGGCCAGCGGCTCTAAGGGCCTGGCTGGGTTTCAGCCCACAGAGCCAAGGTGGATCCACGAATGGGTGTTGTTTTTGGGCAGCCGGGCTGGCACTGGCACAGGGCGGCGGTCCTCGGCCAGTTGTCCAGGGAAGCGATCCTGGACACCTCGTCCAGCCATTGTACTCGGGCATCTACTCGCCCAGGAGCACATATGAGCTAGGGGAGGGGAAATACATCTGGGAGAAGCACGGGGCCTTCCCCACAGTGCTGAGCCCAACCTGGTTTCTCCCCTGGCTATTTTTCGTGCCACGCGGATTGAAGACTCACGTGTCGGCCTGCCGTGGGAGCACAGGGCTGAGGCTCGGGTTGTCTGCACAGGCTGGAGCAGAGACAGATACGGTCAGTCTCCTCCTGTCCAGAAGACTGAGGAATGGGGCAGAGGCCATAAACAAAAGCACCCAGCTCTGGAAGGGGGAAGGCATTCACGGGGTACTGGAGGAAAGTGCCACTTCCGTGATCAGTTAGGCAAAGCTCCAAATCTGGAAGGACAACTCAGAAACACAAATTACTGGCTTCCCAAACTGTAGTAGCAGCTGAGGAACCCCTGCCTGACCCTGGCTCAGACCTCCCTCTCCCCTGCTCTCTGCCTTCCCAGCCACAGTGTGCACCCCCCCTCCCGCCAGGGGCTTTGGGCTCAGGCCCACAGTCCTGCCTACTGGGCCTGCCTCTTCCCCCACGAGCTCCAAAACGGGGCTGCCACCCCATGCCCACGGCCTGCCTCCAACCTTTGGCTCTTTCCAACAGGTTTACTACTGGGAGGCAGACAGCCAGAATGAAACAGAGAAGATGAAGGTCCTGTTCCTGCCGGAGACGGTGCTGAAGCTAAAGAACTTGACCAGCCACACCCAGTACCTGGTCAGCATC
The DNA here is from genome assembly GCF_010015895.1 of Lontra canadensis. Classification (NCBI taxonomy): domain Eukaryota; kingdom Metazoa; phylum Chordata; class Mammalia; order Carnivora; family Mustelidae; genus Lontra; species Lontra canadensis. The sequence continues at coordinate 12,238,707 of NW_022631039.1, read as the reverse complement.
TCCGCCTTCAACGCGGCGGGAGACGGGCCGCAGAGCGACCCCCGGCGGGGGCGCACCCATCAGGCCGGTAGGAGCACAATGTGTTGCCTTCCCCCGGGGTTCCACTGGGCGCCCCTTCTCCCCCAAACCTACGGTTGCCCCCGAACCCCGCTGAAACAGCGGGCCCCACTCTCTGTCCCCACCGTGCTCTGCTCTGCCTGACCTGTAACACGCAGCTGTGTGTTGGGCGCTTTCTGGAGAGGCAGGCCTGGGCTCAGCTCATCTCCTTCCCCCAGGGCCTGGCCTCCGCCTGCTGTGTGGCGGCCTCCGGTACCCATGAGAGGGCTTCGAGTGCTGCGTGTTCTCCCTGGGACCCTCTAGGATCGCGGAGGGCAGGCAGACTCTGCGTCTGTACCCAGGCCTCCATCAGGTTCCCTCAGGGAGCTTCTTACTGGGGTCTTAGCCCCGGCGCGTCCACACCACTGGGAGACCAGCGCCTGTGCACAGAGCCCAGGCCACAGTATCAGGTGCTCCCCGGGTTTCCAGGCCACACACCACTGGAAATGGCTCCTGCCACCTTCCAGACTCCTGCTACCAGCCGGGACCAAGAACTCTGTGCGGCCGGGGGTCACCCTGCCTGCCGCCCCGACCCCACACACAGAGTGTTTCCAGCCTCATTCTCCCACACTTCTCAGCTTCCCAAGCAGCCTGGAGAACTTAAGAAGTAGTCAGGAATTCCCAGGAAATGCAGCTGGTCCTGGGGATCTCTGAGAGGTGCTCCGTGTGTGGGACCCAGGAAATGTAAGGCCAGGAGAGCCAGGGAGACCAGTCCTGCGCCGGGCTCCCGCAGTCCGCGCGCTCAGGCAGTGAACCCTACCAGGTGCTTCATCTCCTAGAGACGGGGACTCCCGAGCATCACGTGTCCTTCCCATGAGATGACTGGCCAACGGGCAAGGGCGGCTTCCTGAGGGCCTCAGCCAGCAGCCGGGAGGGGCCGTTTCTGGAATCCAAGCTGGGTCACCTGTTACTCCCCAGGGTACCGAGGACTTGGCAGGTCACAGGGTGACTGGCGGGAGCGCAGCCAAGAGAACATGTGCTGATTCTGGGAATCAGTCTGGACCCCAACACGCCCCACAGAACCCAGGGATGGGGGCGGGGAGCAGGCTCTGTCCCTGACCCCATGCCTGGCCCTCCTGGCCCACAGGCAGCTTCTCTGGCCCGGAGTGGCTGGCTGGGCCCCCCCTCCCCAGCCCCAAGGTGGAGCTCCAGAGGGCCCCCCTGCACACACAGGCGAGGGAGGGGAGGTGGGCGGGGCCTCCAGCGGCCTCAGTTGCTGGAACCAAAGCCAGAAACTATCCGCCTTTCCTTCTGCGTCTGCCTGTCTTATTCCTCTTTACGCCTCTGTCACTGTGTCTCTCAGGCTCCTTTGTGTTTAAACCCTGTCATTTTTTCTGCTCTTCTCAGGAGGGTCCCTGTTTCTGATTAATCCTGGGAAGTTCAGAGACAGTCAATAAATCTTTTCATTCCAGAGAGTGGAGACTTACTGAGTTGAAAATAACATCTAATAACCCTTTTATCCTATGCGGAGGCATAGACGTGGATGTAAATGACCAATAAAGCAGCCTGACTGAAAGTCCCTTTATGCTCTGTTCCTCCAGCTCCCGGGACCCCCAGCTTTTTGGCGTTCTCAGAAATAACCTCTACCACGCTTAACGTCTCATGGGGTGAACCGGCAGCAGCCAACGGCGTCCTACAGGGCTACCGAGTGGTCTACGAGCCCTTAGCACCAGTCCAAGGTGAGGCCTGAGGGGAGCGCGGGGACAGCTGTCCTCACTGGGGCACACACGCCACTTCCTAGTCTGACAGTGGGCAGCCTTGACCTCAAGAGGCCTGTGAGCCATGGCGGGGCCGGGACCAGAAGCCCCGCACTCTGGGTTCCAGCACAGCCCTCTCCCGACTGACTTACGATGAGACAACTTTGACCTTCACCCCTTGACCCAAGTTCTCCTGTTACTATTGCGTCCCCAGGGCACCACTTGTTAGGACCACAGGGAGCACAGAGGCCCATCAGCCTCCATGGGCATCCTAGGAGGAGCGCTGAGCCCCTCAGAGGTGTCTCTGCTAACACCCTTCACGCGTTCATTTCCTCGAGTCTTTATTAAGCACCTGCTGCATGCCAAGTACTGTTCTAGATGCGGGAACGCACAGAGCCGGGGAAGCAGGGGTCCTCACCCAACTGTTTATCAAGATCCTTCCTTCCCTGAGTCCATGAGTCTGTATTCCAGTGAGGAGAGAAGCAACACACCTGCAAACGGTCCGCGATGCGAGGGTGACCAGTGTTGGGAGGACCCAGGCGCCCCGAGCTCCCAGCCCCAGGCGAAGGCCTTCCCGGGGAAGCTCCACTGCACATGGGCCACTCGGGCTGGGGCCCGGGGTCCTGAGGCCAAGCCTGAGGATTGGGGAGGAGGTCACGTGAGAGCAGCGGGACCGGTCACCAGGGCGTGTCACCAGGGCCGTGTCACCAGGGCCGAAGCGCAGGGCCCAAGAGGGTCTGGCCCACACACACCAGGCCCCCCTCTGGCTACAACCACAGTCTCAACGCCGTGGAATGAAAAGATTTATTGATCAGCCTCACACTTCCAGGGATCAATCAGCAGAAGCACAGACCCTCTAAGGAGAGCAGAGGAAACACTTGCACACAGAGGAGCCTGAGAGACCCAATGACAAAGGCATAAAGGTGAATTTGAGATGGAAAGAGAAGATACAGAAGCTTCTGGGGAGAAGGGGTCGTGGCCCAGCACAGAGGCTCGGGCCTGGGAAGACCAGCGACGCTGCAGCACCTGGCAAGGGGCTTGGAACTGGGGGTCTGGGGGTGAGGAGTGGGGGAGGGGGATGCGTGCGTTTGCGGTGGCGACTGCCCACCACCTAGCGAGGGAAGTGAAGGGAATAGCCATGGGCTCAGTCATTCAGGGGCACAGCCGTGTCCTTGCTGTTTTACTCTCTGGCACTGCCGTAATCTCTCGCATACCCGTCACTCCTCCCCACTAACGGCTGACGTGCTCTCAGAGAGCCCCACAGACTTTGTTCCTCGTCTGCTGTGTGCCCAGCACCAGGCCAGAAAAGGGAGACCAGCCCAGGGTAGGCTGCCCCTGTAAGACATACCACCAGACTGTAACCATTACAGATTATTTAATGTCTAGGAGGAAAAAATACAACCAACACATCAAATAATATTGGCACTCCATTTAAAGCCCTGATAAAAGTTTCCTTTTAAAATAAGTACATTCAAGTAAAACAGGGGGTTGATTTGAAGAAAATTTAAGCACGAGATTTTATGTCATCGAATCTAAAACGCCATTATTGACTATAAGATTCATTGTTATTTTATGAAGTGCTAGGAAAGAAGAAATGCTTGCAGTAAACAGCGGCCCGGTACGTTTGCATCATCAATCCCAAATCAGAGACGCAAAAACATGCAGCGAGAGTCTCACATGGTTGATGCACTTTGCTGAATAATCATAGAGGCCGGGCAGGCATGTGGCTCGGGAATGGCAGAGGGCACAGCCCTGGCCCCGCGGGGGCTCAGTCACACCTGCTGTGTGCCTTTCAGACCCCGGTGCCTGTCTGGGGACCAGGTGGCCGGGGCGTGGCAGGGGTCAGGGTCCCAGTGGCACAAATCAGAAGGAGCCAGGCATCTATGCGTGCTCATAGTGCCTGCACAAAGGGCAGAGAGCCGCTGGACACCGTCCATCCTGTTGCCCAGTACTGTGTACACATATGCCCAGGTGTGTACACACATGCACACACACTCACGGCATGAGACCAAGCTGCAGACACTGTACACTAGTGCCACACAAAGGAGAAAGGATCACCAAGATTCACGACCTCCTCACCAAAACATTGAGTCTGCCTGTGCTCCCTCAGATAAGTGGCTTTTCCAAATCAGGGCAGTAATGGGTTTGCAGAATTTCTAGAAACTCCGTGGCAGGCACCCCTGGACCTGGCACCCAGGATGGCTCCCCGAGTCTTGTAAAAAAGTACTTGCTGTCCAAGCAAGACTACGGCCATTGTCCCCGCCGGGTCGCGAACCACGGCAGGCCCTGCTTTTCTGTCCCCCGAGTTCCGCCGTCCCGATGTCCCAGAGTCCCGCTGGCTCTCCATGTGCCTGAACCCACGGCCTCGCCTCACCTTCCAGGGAGAAGATCCTGCATGTGGTTTCCCTGGTGTGGTCAGGGTTGTGGTCCAGCAACCACGGCAACACGGCATCACTCACATGACGCAGCTAGACACTCCGGTCCCTCGTGCGCGGCTGACCCGTGGCTTCTCGGTGCTCCCTGTAAACACGGCCCCACGTGCATGCCCATGATCGTAGGTGCAATGGCGCAGCTCGCCCTACAGACCGGGCCTGTGTGAAACACCTGCACGCACTGGTCTGCGTCCTCCCACGGCTGCAGGGTGCAGCGGCCGCTTTTACTCACATCTCCCTAGAACTCAGGTTTCGAGCCCTTGAGATGGCCGCCCGGGGCTACAGGGGGGTATTGCGGACACGCGTGGGGTTTGAACTGGGGCAGGCTGGTTCGAGAGCCACCATGATGGGGAAACGTCTGGAACGCCTGCACTTCTGCAAGTAAACATGCGTGAAGGCTGCAGAGAGGAGCGTGCCGAGTGGTCATCAAAGCGTTTCCCAGCCACCTGTGGCGCTTGCCCTTCTCCCTCGAGTGACAACACGTGGAGTCACTTGGAAGCACCATTTCGCCTCTTCCCACAAGTAATAAGACTGTGGGTCCCCGGCATCGTCTCTTCCGTGTCAGGAGGGCTGGTTCTGCCCACCTGGATCTTCCTGGCCTCGGGCAGTGAGCGTGATCCGCTCTGAAGTCCGGGCAGGAGGAGAGCTTGGCAGCTCACGCATTTCTCCAGAATCTCGGGGCTCACAGCTTCCTCGGGTCCCCGGGGCGCTCGAGAGCAAACCGTCCAGACTCCCAAACTTGGACCACATCGGTGGCTCGGGCACATCCCAGACTCCATGATTCCTGCTCCACCGCGTGGCTGGCCCAGGCCTGGGGCTGGTGAAGGGAAACACCGAAGCTGCCGCTGGGCTCCAGGCTTTCCACGAGTCAGAGCGCCCTCCATTTCAACTGCAGACCCCATCCTGAAACAGCAGTGACCCCTGCTCCAGCCGGGGGTGAGGCCAGCCACGGGCCACACCCCCCCGTCCTCCCCCCATCCTCCAGCTTCCCTGGCCACCAGCCAACGGGCTCTTCCCGAAGAGCAGAGCTCACCACCCCTGTGCTGCCCTGGTTGACCCTGTGACCTTCTGGGGTACCCCTGCTCCTCACTAACATCGGTGTCACTGTGAGCCCGCCTGGTCGGACGGCATCTGCCAGAATCCCTGGCTTGGCCAGACCACGGCCACCAGTCCTGGCAGAGAATACCGGCCAGGAAAGGGCAGAGCCTCGCCCGTGACCTCTCTCTAGCCTTAGGCCCTTTGGGGCATTTTGACCTGGGGCTGGCGAGGGGCAAGAGGAACTTCAGTTGCACATGGGATAGTGTGTGTTGTTATGTAGTAGAAAAGGACCAGATGCTCAGGGATGAGGCCAGAGGGGCTGCACGGAAGGCAGTGATGACGATCACACAGCTCGGTGTCCTATGCCTTGCTGAGGTCAGACTGCCCTGCATCTCTGGCAGGCTCGTCCAGCCCTCACTGTCCCACTTCCATACCCAGCTCCGTCTCTCCCGGGGGCAGGCGGGAGTGGGGGGCTCCTCTTGTGGCTCCAGGAAGTCTTCATTGGGTCCCCTCCCCTAGGACAACAGCTGGCCAAACTGCTCAGTGTGCGGGGCCCTAGAGTGGGGGTCTCCTGGAGAAACCCAACCCCTGTTGCCCTCACGTTGGATCCAGATTTCCAACAGGGAATCATGAAAGTAGCAGGTGGGTCTCTGAACAATTTCTGGTTCTTCCCGATGCCCCAGAGATGGAGTGGCCAATGTAATGAAAACCTCAGGCATCTTTCCTGGAGGGCTAGAGTCCCATGAATTCTGCGGGAATGCCGGCCCTCTTGCGAAGATCACAGAAGACATGACGTGTGAGTTTATACACGTCTGTGCCATCAAGAATGGGGGAGGCTGTGAAATGGTGGTGTTGAGTAGTGGTGGTTCTACCGACTGCTTTTTCTGCCTCCTGGCCCAGCCGCCGGGTGGTGCCTGGGATTTGTGCAGGCAAACTCACCAGCCCGGGCCAAGGCGGCAGAAAGCCCAACAGCCTACCCCTGCCCGTGGGCCCTGGGGGTCACTCCATCGAGAAGACGGGCCCGTCTCATCCCGCCTCCCCAGGGCCAGTCCCCTGGTCACGGTGGGGAGCACCAAGCCACGCAGAGCCTGAGCCATGTTCTTGGGGAACGGATTTTATGGCAGAGCTACTTTTATGGGTTTTTTTAAATGTTTTAAACGGTAGTATTTTATGTGATTGCACCCCAGGGCTTTGTAGTGCAGAGCACGGTTTAAAAATTGACTAAATAAATAAGATTCTGACATCGTTGAAATGCAGGGGAGGTCGGACCAGCTCTACCTCCTAGTGGGATGGAATTCACAAAATCTGCACATGGCTTTGTTTCTGCTCTGGGGAAAAGGAAGGCGTTTGTTAATTAAAAAGGGGGGGGTGCTATGCAGAATAACTTTATATCCAAGAAGATCCCACCCATTTACAATGATGGTCATTGTGTGTGCAAACTGTCATCCCGAAACCCCTTTCTTGAGCCATGTAAGGTGAGGAGGGCAGCCTCTCAGGGCAGAAATGACCCAGAAACCTCAGATTCAGAGGTCACTCAAACACAGTAAAAATCCTTCTGAAATAGTCTGGAAGAGACTCATTTAGCTGAATCAATGTTCTGTACAAGGCATGGTGTGAAAACAGTGAACCAGCCAGAAGGTACTGGGACAACTGTAGGACAAGAGACATTGGCTTTGACGACTTTGAAGGGTGAACCCGTTTTGTAGTAAAGAGCACACTTTGTGGGGCTCTTCTGAGTTCAAGGCTACAAAAGGATGAAGGGTGGGGATAGCACCAGCCATCCACACAGAGGGCAGGCCCGGCCACAGCCACCCTGGACGGTCTGTTTGCTCTCCTGGCCAGCTCTGCTGGCTAATGTCAGAGCAGGGCACCCTTTCCTCCTCCCCCAGGGACACCCCATAGACACACATGGGGTGAAAGTTCTCAGAAATCCTGACCTTGGAGCTTACGAGACTTTTTTTGAACACGTCATCTTCAAACTTATTTAACCAGGGAGCCCCATGTCTGTCCAGGAAAACGCTGCAATCATATAATTTTCACTATGTGTCTTCCTCCCCAAATGTTAAATCTTGATTTTCTCATTACACAGAATACAGCCAACAACACGTTCACTTCATTTATGTCCGCGACCTGTTGTCTATCTGTCCTCCTAGTTCAAATCAGGGCTTCGATATTTGGTGTGATAGTCTTTCTTCATCCTTGCTTCCAAGCCCAAGGACCAAGTTCTCACTTGTGGCTGGGGGGCCTTTAGGCCACAGGTTGGCCAAACCAGTCCAGCTGGAGACTGCTTTTAGGGGAAGCCCATCTTCTTTTTTGCTCTCTTCTCCGGAGTTGGGAAGCTCCGGGTCACCAACACAAGCGACACAGAGCCTGTGTGGCTCAGAGTCCGTGGGGAGGGGAACCTGACCCCGGCACGGGAGGACGGCGGGGGAGTCTCCCCGGCATGAGGTGGGACTTGTGGGCCCCCTCCCTGCGTCACCCCATGAGGCTAGCTCTTCCCTTTGCTAGCACCACTTATCAGACTTGAACACTAATTACACTTATCTGTGCTGAAAATTGGCCATTACCACCACTAAACTCCTCCTAATTGTAAGAAATCCTTCCTTTGCAAGTTGGGGCCACCGTCACTGTTGTCACGGCAACATGGGTGGTACTCCTGGCGCTTCTGACCCCAGACCCCTCCTGGCCTTTGCTCTCTCTCGGTGGTTGCAGGGGTGAGCAAGGTGGTGACAGTGGACGTGAAGGGGAACTGGCGCCGCTGGCTGAAGGTGCGTGATCTCACCAAGGGAGTCACCTACTTCTTCCGCGTGCAGGCACGGACCATCGCCTACGGGCCCGAGCTGCAAGCCAATGTCACGGCCGGGCCAGCGGAGGGTAAGTGGAGCTCCGCCCAGGGCCCCGCGTCCACTACCGTGCCAGATGGGCCCGTCCTCGCAGCAGCCCAGGCGGTGGTGGCCCACCCAGAGCGGCAGAAACACAGAGGTCTTTCGGCAGAAGGGTTATCTTCCAAAGCTCGTGCCAGCACCAACCTCTCTAGATGGACTTGTTAAACAGAGATGAGCAAATTCCTAGGTCTTAAACACGTAATGTTTGGGGCTGTTTTCTGGAAAGCCTTGGAAGGAACAAGTGAATTTTTTAAAGGTTTATTTATTTACTTTTGTTGGAGGCAGAGGGAGAGGGAGAAACCCAAGCAGACTCCCCACTGAGCGTGGAGCCCGACTCAGGCCTCGACCTCATGACCCTGAGATCATGACCTGAGCCAAAAGCAAAAGCCCAGCCAGCTGTGCCACCAGGCACCCCCCAAATTAGTGAATTTTGGAAATGAGATATACAAAAGAGGTGTGAAGTGCTCACATCGTGCGAAGAAGCCCCAGAGCTTCCCACTGAAACGATTTTGGCCTTTGCTTGCATTCTTAGCAAGGCGAGGGTGACAGGATCTAGGTTCACGGCAGGCCCACCGCATGCCAGGCGCAGTCCTGGGCCTGTTGCATGGCTTGTCTCTGTTCACATCTGGCCCACCACTGGCCTCATGTGAGGCCACTGTAGCCTTCCCACATCTGGGCTGAGCAGAGTGTGACCAGGCAAGGCTAAGCCATCTGCCTGGAGAAGTAGACAGAGCCTGGACAGGGCAGGCCCCATGTGGGGGATGAGGAGCCCCCCGAGTGCCAATCTCCACCCTCCCCTGTCTCTTTTACCCCACAGGCTCCCCAGGGTCCCCCAGAGATGTCTTGGTCACCAAGTCAGCCTCCGAACTGACCCTGCAGTGGACCGAGGGGAACGCAGGCAGGACGCCCACCACTGGCTACGTCATCGAGGCCAGGCCCTCAGGTAAGGGGTGGGGCCGGGACACCTGTCAAGCTGGGAGCCTGAGAGTCCGAGCCCTCAGCTTCCTTGCAGCCTTTCCCTAACAACACGGACATGAGGGGAACTCGACGAAACGCTAGTCACATCTTTCCCTCTGCTCCGCCACCTCACGGGCATGAGAGTCTCCGTGTTTTGCCACAGCGCGCGTCCCTAGAGGCGTGGTCATTGTCATCCTCAGAAACACGTACATACAAACTTAGGGACACTTGCACACGCTTCCTGCTCGTGGTGAGATCCAAGAGTGTTTCCAGGGGCTCATCTCAGGCTCTGCATCTTTGCACCCAGTTGAGCCCCACTCCTTTCTGATCACAGTGAAGCCCACCCGTCACATGCCCCATCTTTAGGCTCCTGAAAATGAGGTCTAAGGTCTATTCCCTGCCCTGTCCGCCCTAAGGGTTTTCGCTCCCTCCCAGTCAGCGGTAATAACAAAGCACGGACATTATCGGAAAATCCGTCTCTGCTGCGCTGAGCCAGTCATTAGTCCTTGGAGCTAGGGGGTGTCACCAAACACAGAGAACACAGAGCATGTCCACCGTGACCTTCAGAGGGCGGCACAGTTAATCGTATCTGAGCTTGAAAACCCATGGTGCGCCTGGGCTGCCAGCAGAAAGCTCACCGCCCGATCCCGCCCACGGTGCTGGGCATCGCTGTAGTCGGATGGTTCAAGAAGCCATTGGACTGAGAGGGAAGGTCTGCGGGGTCACATTTGTCCCTGTGTCAGACTGCCCGCCAAACTGCTTCTGGGAGATGACTAGTCACAACCCCGTCCCAGAAAGTCCTAAGTAGAAAATCTGGTGCCTGAGACCAAAACAGCATCCTTTAAGGGCGATATGAAAAATTCTTTGGCTCAAGCACTTGCATGTTCAGCACGTCCACCCAAGGGGTCCTGGGAGCTTGTGTTGAACAAGGCACTTGGTCTGTCCTGGAAGCAGGGGTCCCGAATCGGTGACGGGCCTTCTGCGTCCACTGGGCCCCCACCAGCCTGTCGCTCTGAAAGTAGGCAGCCCCGAGAGCAGACAGCAGGTGCTCCGCTGAGGACATAGGATTCCCAAGCACTTTCTGAGACTTCAAGACCTTCAAACACGGGCCCGGTGAGGTCTGGGCCCAGCCGAGGGCCATGGGGGCTGCACCTACCCCAAGGAAGCAACTCGATGCTTTTCTCCCCGAGTCTGGGGAGAGCATTCATTGCGAAGGTAGTTTTGTGAGTTTTCAGGCCCAGCAAGGGGCTCCTGAGAATTCCTGAGATCCGTGGACATCACTGACCCCTAACTGAAACCCAGCTTGTCCTTGCCTCGTGAGCACAGGCGCGTTCACTGACTCCGGCTGCCGGAGCCCCGGGGCCCACACTGGGCTGCTTCCCCCACGTGCAGGTCCTGCCTCCGTCTGGAGCCTGGGCGGGCAAGGGCAGGGCATGGCGGGGGAAGGGGATCCTCTGAGGCCATGAGAGAGTGTCTCTTCCATCCTGTCTCCCGGCTTCAGGTGGTTTGCTCTCAGTCTAGGTCATTCTTTGCCTCATGGAGGCCTCACCCCCATCCCTGCTTTCTCCCTGTGTGCCCTTCTATCCCCGTGCCCGGCTGTCTCCTTTTTATGAGAACACTGGTCATACTGGGTTAGGCACTCCCTCAAGACCTCGTCTTGACTAATTATATCTGCAAAGACCCTATTTCTGAATAAGGTCACATGCTGGGACATTGGGGATCAGACCTTGAGCGCGTGAATTTTGGGGGGACACCATCCAACCCCCCCACAGTAGGTAAGAAACCGCAGACGTAGCTGAAGAGCCTGCGGAATTGGCAGCAACAGAAGTCACGCCGCTTCCCATCCCATCCCGGCCTCGCGGGCGCCTCGCAGCATGGCTTCCCTCGTCATCTGAACACTGTCCGGGCCTCATCACCCAGCGTGACCCTGGTATCACGGTGCCCCCCCCAAAATCCAGGCCTTTGCACCCGCCTTCCAGAGAACCACGTAGCCCAACACGTCACCCAACGAAAACCCCCCGTGACCCACATGGTCCGCAGTCTGGGGAGACGATGCTGCTGGGAACCTTCGGTCACCTCTAGGTACTTACAAGTATTAACAGCATAACTGGCTTCCCTTCATGTTTTATGCAACTAAAGCCATTCCGAGAAGGTGTCCCTTCAGAGTCAACAGGCTGCCAATGGGATCTCTGGCCCGAGAAAAGGTGAGAGGCCTCGTTCTAGAGGACACACATGCACAGCGGACCCCTGCCAACTCCCCTCCTTCTGCCAAGGGCTTGCTCCCTGACTAGAATGTTAGGACCTTCACCCCCCCACCCTGCGCCGATACAGTAGCTGTGAGAGGACCACAGTGGGGTCCCTGGGGTGACGGGAATGCTCCGTGTCTGGGCTGTGTCAGCAAGACGATCCGGTTGGCGGACACCAGAGAGAGAACACATGGTTTCTCTTTGCGTGATTTCCCGTAACTGCGTGCGGTTCTGTTTACAATTACCTCAAAATGAAAAGCTCAGCTTAAGATTTTAAAAATACATATATATATTATATACACACAATAACCCCACGATGGTGTCCTAAGGAGTCAAGGGCAACAGCACATCTTTGGAAAGGGCGTCTCCGGGTCAGAGGTCAGCATGGGGAATGGACCACGTCAGCAGCCAGACACGGCTTCATGGGCTCAGAATCCTAGCAGAGGAGAGCATATTCTGGCATTTTCTGAGCAAAGGGGAGGTTTTGATTCTCAGGCTTCTCATGGGGTTAGCATAACTTCCATCCACCCTAAAGAAGGAAGCAGGTGGCCTGTTGGAAGAAGCACAGCTTTGGGCAGTCTGGACTGTGGTGTGAAGAGCCAACCAGGACGCGGGGCTAGGTCTCGCACTGAGCCTCGCTCCCCGAGGGCCTTGGCCGGGTGGATGCCTCCAGAGATGGGCAGGACCCTGAGCTCCGTCAGTTGGTGCCGCGATGAGGAAACCGGCCCCCGGGGACCAAGATGCAAAAGGAGGCTGACCTGTGAGATGCCGTCTTGTTCCATGAGCGCTGAAGATTTCGCTTCTGCTCTCTTCTGCCCCCAATTTCCCCTTTCGTACCGTGGACCGAACCAGAGTGGCCGCGGGGTTCGCCGTCTCCCCACGGAGGGGTGCATCCTCCCTCCCGTGACAGAGGCCAGCAGCAACTCAGAGGCAAATGAAATGCTTTTATGGATTGTCAATATTTAAACACCTTGCTCGTGCCTTAGGGCTTTGGATCTCAGCTGGCATCTATTACAGGCCTCATTACACAAAACATTAAACGCTCTATCTTATTTTCTCCACCGAAGCTCTCTGGCAAGACTTTCTCCAGGCAGGGGAGTGGTTTCCGAGGGGAGTGGGGATCTGGGAGATGGGCCCAGGTTGTCATGAGGAGGTCTTATTTTTGATGGAGTCCACCTGGCCCCCGCGGGTCCCTGCCACCAAGTGTCTGGGGAGCCGGAGCCACTTGTCTGCCAGGTCTTCCATCTCCCCGCCCAGGCAAGTCTCCACCTTGCACCAGGGAGGCAGGCAGCTCGTCAGCTTAGTGGCTGGTGCCACAAGGCGCCCAGCGGGCTGGTGCAGGTGGGGGCAGATGGGGACAGGTGGCAACACAGCCTTTTCCTTTCCTGCACTGTCATGGTAACCCCTGCAAATTCTGTGGGGTCGCCCCACTGCCCACCTGACAGCAGCTAGGAGATTAGTGTCTTGGACCAGAAAGTGGACTCTCTCCTTCCCAGGAAGGACGGTCAGTGAGCACACAGAGCCAAGGACAGCCTTGCGAAAGAGGCACGTCTCAGGTTGTGCTACGTTTCCTCTGAGTCAGTGTCGCAAAGTTCCCTGGAAGGCCATAGAAGCTGTGCAGTGGGCTTATGCAGATGATTTATTTACACAAATTATCCCAAGGCATTTTATTGTGTAGCTCACGAAACCAAATTTACATATTTACACAATAGACTGGAATGGCACTAAAGGAACTATAAATATATTTTCCTCTCCGAAGCAGCCGTGAAATTCATGTTTAGGACGGACCCGGCGCAGGCAGCGTTTTTCACAAACAGTGTGGTTAGCCCGGAGCGGAGAGCTGGCCCGCCAGAGGACAGGCCCCTGGTCCCAGGCCCTGATCGCACCCCCACCGCCCCCCACACATCTGTCTGCATCTCCCTGCTCATTTTGTTCCTGTTCCATCTTTGGCGCTGGGACTTTTTGGTTGAACAAAGAAGAAAATCAGCCTTATTCCAAAGGTTTAAAACCGATGGAAATCCCCAAGTCAGCAAATGCGGCAAGCGGGTGGCAAGCGGGTGGCAGGCAGGCGGCTGCCACTGATCCAACCTCCCCAGCCTGGCACTTCCTCCTGTCCTTACACCTGCCCGGTGCCCACCTCCTTCTGGGCATAGGTACCCTTTGCTTCTAGACCTTCATCTCATTTTATCTCCTGCCTTAAACCAGATCAGATAAAAAGTGATTTTTTTTTCTTTTTTTTCTCAAAGGTATTTAGCCTCGTGTTTGAACCCCACTGCTTCAGTTAGATTTCGAATGGAGACTGACCACTGACACAGAGAGAAAAGGCAGTGTTTAAGAAATAAATAGCTCACAGGCCTCCCTTTGCTCGGGGCTGCGGGCTGACAGTCACGTTGCTGGTTGCGTGAGTTAGTGGAACCAGAAATCTGGGGCCCGTGAGTGACAGTTTCATTCAGCATGGAGACCCTGTTTAATTGTCCATGAAATCAAACTTTTGTGGGGGCCTGGCGTCTGTCTGAGTGCCAGCAGCACACAGCTCGGTTGCGGGCGTTGGAGGGATAAATTGAGTGGCCCACCGATGTGCCTGAGCTGGGCTCCATCTCAATTGAGAAGAGAGGTGTCCATGTTTCCAGGTTTATTAGGACATTATCTGGGAGCAGATGTGCGGAGGGGAGGCGGGGGCCACAGGATGAGAAGGGACACATTCTGTCGGCTGTAGGCAGGTCGGCTCCGAGGCGGCCAAAGCTATTAGGTGGGAAAAGGACTCTTTCTTTTTTTTTTTTTTTTTTAAGATTTTATTTCTTTCTTCGAGAGAGAGAGAAGGAGAGCACAAGCAGAGGGAGGGGCAGAGGCAGAGGGAGAAGCAGACTCTGCCAAGCAGGGAACCTGACACCGCACTCGATCCCAGGACCCTGGAATCATGATCTGAGCCGAAGGCAGAGGCTTAACCATCTGAGCGACCCAGGTGCCCCCAAAATGTTCTTTCTTTAAGGACCTTTACTATAAGCCTCTCCGCCTGTTTAGGGCACAGAGAAGGCCGTGAAGGCAGCAAGGACAAAGCAAAGAGTTCACATTCCTTAAAGAAACACCCAACCGCTGAGGAGCCAGACTGTGTGTGCACCTCCCCTGAGGCCGGTGGGACTTGGGGTGCGTGATCGATGGGAACACTTGCAAGGTTAGGAACACTTGCAAGGTTCATTTTGCAGCAGTGTCCCACCCACTTACCCTGCGGGGGGGCGGGGGTGGTAGCGAGAGTCCAGGCAGGTGCTCCCTCAGGCGTCCAGGAATGGGGAGGGAGGACTGGCCCCACACACAAGCGTGATTTGGGCTCACTCCCCGCCCTGGACCCCCCCTCCCACAGACATCAGGAGGTGTCCGCCTGAAGGTCAGCCAGGACGTTCAGAGCCCTTTGCCAGCTGGGGACTCTGCACCAGGCACCCGGCAGTCAGGGAAGTGGCTTTGGAAGACACTTCTGCTCTGCTCTTCTGGCCCATCCTGAGTTTCCCAGGAGCGTGATTCCCTTCCCGAATGGGGAGGGAAAGCCAGGCTGGGGTGCCCTGAGCATCCCGGCACGGGGCAGCCTCACCTGGGTTCCAGAGGCTTGCTTGAGTCAGATCCCCAGAGCAGCCTGTAGTCTGTGCAAAGGCGTACACGCCTCCCATGTGTTGGTTGAGATGGGAATCCGGCGCTGGGGATTATCCCAGTGCGTGGAAAATCAGTTCCACAAACCTCATTATAGCTAATAGTTCTGTAATGTTATTTTCCCCCTAATTTGTAGAGATACTTTTCTCCATCATTGATTTATTGAGATATTTAACGGCATAATACAAATGAAAAAAGCAATCCATGGCGGAGACAGAGTGGACGCGTCAACAGCTGGCCGGCTTTCCTTACCCACTCAGGACCACGATGGAAATGTTAGTGTAGACAGATCGCCCGGTGAATTACAAGCGACGGCCAAAATGCCGATTGCGCTAATTTTGGCAAGGAAAAATTAAGCAAAATAAAAATGAGAACATTTTCTTCTGTTAGCTCAGGAGGAAATTCTCTTGCTATGACTCTCCCTCCCCCAACATTTTTCAGTGTTAACGGATCACTAAATAAATCGTTCTGCATTGAGATTCTCTATCAATATTTTAAAATGGTTTTTTTTTTGAAAAATGCACACAATTCCTGGAGCTATGACAGAACACTTAAAATAAAATGTGGCCTTTAGGTGATGGCAGAGGAAGGGGAAATAATTTTTTTTCTTCGGTAGCAGGAAAGCATTACAGAAACATTAATGCAAAAGACACTCAGGGAACCCACTCCAGAAGAGTTCAGACCCACTCAGAACAGTCTGAGAATACCTCTCACGCTTAGTCCCTTAATTGCAATGGTTTAAGCAACATTCATTTAAAAGAGCCTATGTTTTTTTCCTTTAGTTTCTTGAGTAGCATAAAATAGTCTACTCTTTTATTTTATTTTTTTCTAAGATTCTATTTATTTGAGAGAGAGAGGGAGAGGCAGTATGGGGGCAGAGGGAGAGAGAGAATCTCAAGCAGACTCCACACTGAGTGCAGAGACTGACAGGGCTTGATCCCACAACACTGAGATCATGACCTGAGCTGAAATCAGTAGTTGGATGCTCAACTGACTAAGCCGGCCACACACCCCTGTCGGTCTTTTTAGAGGAAAAACACTGCACAATTCAGGCCACATTTAAAGCCCTTAGAATAGTGGCTTACTCATAGGAAGTACAAATAAAATGTGGTGGGTATTCACTAGAAGCCTGCTTGTGGTAGGTCCTGCAAAGGGCTATGGAGATATGTAGGTGGATGGATGGTTGGATGGATAGATGGATGGTGGAAGAAAGGAAGGAAGGAAGGAAGGAAGGAATGAATAAATGGGTAGGTGGATGGATAGTTGGATGGGGAGATGGATAGACAGATGGGTGGTGGATGGATGGAAGGAAGGAAGGGTAAATTGGGTGGATGGTTGGTTGGATGGGGAGATGGATGGATGGGGAGATGGATGCATGGGGAGATGGATGCATGGGGAAATGTATGGTTGGGGAGATGGATGGATGGGGAGATGGATGGACAGATGGGTGGTGGATGGATGGAAGGAAGGAAGGGTAAAGTGGCTGGATGGTTGGTTGGATGGGGAGATGGATGGATGGGGAGATGGATGCATGGGGAGATGGATGGTTGGGGAGATGGATGGATGGGAAGGTAATCACATCAATAGGTATTTATTGAACTCTTGAAAACCTCGAGGACCCAGTGATGCGGACAGGTAAATGCGACGGAGTGCTCAGAAAGCCCACTGGTGGAAGCAAGCATCTCTTGCTGGAGGGTGGGAGTGAGGTCAAGAAGAGTCTGAAAGGGAGGAATGACCTTGTTTAGCTGCCTCCACCCCCTGCCCTTGGACTTACGAATTGCTCATCTGAACAGAAATCTCACCTGATTCCCCGATGGGTGGAACAAGGCAAAGAGGAAGAACTTCAGTATCTATGGAACGATCACACGCATGGATGGGAGGCAGCAGAGGGGAGGACGGGGCCCCGGGAACTCCCGAGGCACAGGGAGTGGCTTGTGGAGAGAAAATGTGCTCTCTGCCCCCGTTACTCCCCAATCATTCTTGTGCAGAACATCCGAACGAACATCTTAGACAGCCATCATTTCATGTGCAAACCTCAGTCCGTTAGGGCCAGAGCGGGGAGACTTGAAGCTATGGCTTGCCATTTTGACATTATTAGTGGTAATGGGTACCTTGGTGAGAAATGAGTGTAACTGTGAATATTTAGAAATAAATAATCATTGTGCTCTCTTTCTGCCTCTACAGAGATTTGTACCTTTAAAATCTCATTCACATCTGTTCCTTCATTAACCTATGGCTTGTAAGGACTTAATCGGTGCAAACTCTAAATCCTATGCAAATACGGACTTGTACACTAGCAATTTTCTTTCTGTGTGCCGTTGGGCTAATCCACTTGAGCATATCTGGTGTTCCGAGGTGCGTGGTAAGGTCGGTGCCAGATAACCCTCAGCTCCCCGGAAAGCTGTCCATGCGTGAGCACGCATATTTAAGCGCACCTGTCCTCTCCAGATCTTCTGCTCTTTTTAAAAAGATCACATACCTGTGCCTGTAAAAGAAATTATAATTCATAAAGGATCAGCACTTCAAATGAACATTTTGGGCTCAGAGCCCACTTTTTACCAAAGCACCTCCTTCGAGATTGGGTTTATAGATATGCAGGCCATGCATAGTGTCCCCTATGTATTGCACTGTTAGAAGCACTTTACAGATAGAACCTTGTTTAACCCTCCAAACTGATCTACGATGTAGATGCCTTTGTTGTCACAATTCTGCAGTTGAGGCCCAGAGAGGTTGGGCACTCCACCTAAGGTCACACAGCTGAGGCATGTTAGGGCCAGGCTTGCCACGCACGCTCTCTAGACTCTAGTCCTCTTTCAGCCACAGTGCTGTGTTACGGGTTTTTGATGACCGACGCCGCTGATCACATTCCCTTGGCCCTGCTGGGAGGTGCCTCCAATCTAGAGTCCGTTCTACCGGCTTCTTCCTGTCTTCTTGCATCTCGACTTTCTGGCTTTAATGTCAACTTTATGAATGTTTTCCTACGTGTCGGGGTTTAGATAAATTCAATATGTATGTTTATTGTGGCAAAAAATACATAAGATAAAATTCACCGTTGTGACCCCTTGTAAGTGCGGGGTTCAGTGGCGTTGAGAACATGCACTCTAATGTGCAGACATCACCACCGTCCATCTCCGGAACTTCTGCATCTTCCCAAACTGAGACTCTGTCCCCATGAACCCATAATCCCTCCCCTCCCCCAGCCCCTGGCCCCGCCGTCCACTCTCTGTGTCTGTAATTTTGACACCATAGGAGGCCTCCTATAAATGGGGGTCTCACAGCGTTCGTCCTTCTGCGCCCGGCTTCTTTCACGGAGCATCACGTCCTCCAGGTTCATCCGTGTTGGGGCCGGTGCCAGCATTCCCTTCCTTTTTAAGGCTGAATGCTATTCCATGGTGCACACGGACCACATTGTTTATCTGCTCATCTGTTGACAGATGCTTGGTTGCTGCCACCTTTTGACTATTGTTAATTATGCCATGAACACGGGTGTGCAAGTGTCCAGAATTCAGTATGTGTTTGTCTCATTTGCACTCATATTTGGTAGCATCGGGGCAGAGGTGAAAAAAGCGAGCTGGGGTCCGGGCAGGTCAGATGCTGCAGCCAGTCCAATGGATGAGCAAAGTGGAGGGCACCTCTCAGGGGTTTGGTGTGCGCAGGCAGGGCAGAGTCCCGAGGGTGAACAAGGGCAGCCCCTGACCCCCCGCATCTCTGTGCCAGTTGTCCTGAGCGCCTTTCATCCCAATGAGCCGGTGACATGTCTGCCCATGGCCTCACCGCGCTCACAGCTGGCTGGTAAAGACACTGTTGTGTAGTTTTCTCTGTGGGCCTCTGCTGGGATGGGGGTGGCAGGTGCTACAAAGAACCCCGAACGCTGGCTGGGGTGTGCGGGATGGCAGACGACTGATGGGCAGGTGGGCCAGGGAGGAGGGATCCTGGGACCGGGAGAGACCACGACCAGACAGAAGGGAGCCAGAAATCCTCAATGGAAGATGACGTAAGTCAGAAACCAGAGGGAGGCCTGGAGTCTGATGGGATCCGATGGGATCCGATGGCTGAGAGAACGTTCAGCAACACGCCACCACCCAGCCTGCAGCTGCAGCAGAGCCTGTGCACGAGGAGAGGGATGGCCACCTCCCTGCCCGCGGCCCCCGGCCGCGCACCCCGCCTCTGGCTCTCACGTCATGGGGGCTCTGTTGGTGAGGGCAGCAGGGAGCCCATGGCGGTGCATCAGAAGCAGGAGAAGAGCACCCCTCACCTCTCCCCTTGTGTCATCTCTGCAGATGAAGGCCTCTGGGACGTGTTTGCGAAGGACATCCCCCGAGGCGCCACATCCTACACTGTCAGCCTGGACAAGCTCAGGCAGGGAGTGACCTACGAGTTCCGGGTGGTGGCCGTGAACCAGGCAGGCTATGGGGAGCCCAGCAGCCCCTCCACGGCCGTGTCAGGTAGGGAGCCCTGTCCGAACAGGGGATGCTCCGAGTGTAGTTCTTCCATTGGAGCGGGAGGGGATGGCTGGGAGCCGTGATACAAAGAAAAAGGACAGCGCCCGGCACCATGCAGGCACCAGCAGCACAGGCCCAGCCTGGAGAACACGGTACTGAGGGAGCGGGTGCCACCACGACCCTGACTGTCCTCACCAAGCTGCGTTTAAGCAAGTCTTAATTTCTGTCTCATTTTTTCCTAATCAAAGACCCACGCCAGAGTCAGAGCAGTCAGCCTGAGCTAAGCACTGTGCTGTCTGTCCGTCCATCCAGGGGAAGGCAGCCCACAGCCCCTCCCGTCAGCTGAAGGCTCCTTACTGGGCAGCCTTGGGCAAAGTCCCAGCAGCTACGGGGAGGGCTGGGGTGTCTTAGCACCCGACCCAGGTGTGTCTGATCCAGGCCTCCCCTGAGACAGCTGAGGGGCCCATGTGCACCCCGGGCCAGTCGCCACCCTGTACAAAGAGCCCTAGGCTCCACTCTGGGTGGAAGAGGCAAGGTTTCTTTCCCAGAGCTCATGGGGTGCTGATGACAGACCAGCCACCCTCGCCAGCCTTGTGGCAAGGGGTGTAACAGATGCGGAGAAATCAGGAAGGGTTTCTCAGAAGAGGGAGCATGTGTCTGGCTGGCGAAGGGTGCGTGGGGGTGAGGCCACAGGGGAAGAGAGCAGCAGAGACAAAGTTCTCGTGGTGAGACAGCAGGCAAGGAGGGGAGGGGAGGCCAGCTTCTGCCCCACCTGCACCTGGCATTCCTGGGGTTGCCTGGAGGACGTACCTGCAGGGACCCCATCCAACCCAGTGGTGATGCCGCCTGGGGCTCCGCTGTTGATCTGCCAGGCAGCTGGAGGGATGGCAGGGAGCAGCGTGGAGGTGATTAGAAAGGGAGCTGGCAACCCACCGCAGGCAGGGGACAGGCTGGGCGTGCAGTTGCGGGGGAGGCAGGGAGCAGGTGCGGCACAGGCAAGGGGGCACGCGAGGCCAGAAACCACATGGGGTGTTCCTGGGACCAAGAGAAACACGTTGTTCTTCCCCAGCCTCTAGATTCGTTCAAGATGCTGACTGCTCTTGTTTAAACTGAAAATACCTTCTGTCCCTCTTTGCCTTGACCTTGGAGGGAGCACAGTATCTGCGGGCAGGCTCGGGCCCACGAGTCCTCGCGGATTGTGGCGGGGTCTGCCAAGAGGAGCCCCAGCATACCATGGGCTTCTGTAGCAGTAAGACGTAGAAAAATCAAAATCTTCTCATTTCTGTCACTTTCTTATGAAAAATTTAACATGCCCTCCAGAAGAGAGACTAGAATAAGGACACCCTGGGCACCCCTCACCCCAGTCGAGCAAGTCAAGGTTTGCCTCTCTTGGTTCCTGTGTGGAACACCCACGTAAAGCAATTCCAAATGCACAGAGACTTTCACTGCACACACATGCAGCCAGGGGCAAAGGCTCCTTCCTGCAGGAGAACACAAGCCCCTCGCCCTTCTGTTCATGGAGCCCACGGCCTGGCTGTCCTCTGAAGCCCATTGCACACCCTTGCCAGCCGCGGCTGCCAGCGGGACAGTGGTCAGCTTCCTCCGTCCTTCAGAGCAGCGTGCAGATCTGTGGGGTCCTGCCCCAGAGGCCAGGAGTAGGGTCCTGCGGGCACCCAGGCCTTTCTTTTCCACGCCCACCTGGGTGGTCATTTGGAATTTCTTGGCTCATTATACAGAGCAATTAATGTGCAGCCTGAAAACCACTGATATATTTTGGATTCAAAATGCTGCCATCTCCCAGGAAGCCCTGTGCCATTGCATTACCCAAAGACAGCTCCCCCGCTCTTGTCCCCAGTGTGCACAGTCTTTACCCAACCGGTGAGAGATTTAACATAAGGCAGAAGTGTCTTCTGGGGGCTTCAGCAGCTGGGAGGCGGACCGGGGCTTCCTATTCTGTCGGATCTGGTGCCTCCCAGCCAGCTCCCCTGCAGGGGGCTTGTGGAAGGCACCAGCGGGACCCCAGGGCCATCCGGCATCTCCCAAGCAGCGAGTCCCATGTCTCTGTTCTTAGTAAACAGAATAAAACATGAGCAGGAAGGGTGTCCTCCTCCAAAGCAACTTTTAAGTGAAACTATTTGTTTCTCAAAAAATGTTTCCCACGACAGGGGCCAGTGGTTTT
The DNA here is from genome assembly GCF_010015895.1 of Lontra canadensis. Lineage (NCBI taxonomy): Eukaryota > Metazoa > Chordata > Mammalia > Carnivora > Mustelidae > Lontra > Lontra canadensis. Next base: position 12,217,096 of record NW_022631039.1, on the reverse strand, counting down.
GCTCAGTTTTGCAGGAGGCAGGAAATACAGCACAGCGCAGGCCTTGGGGAGTCCCATGGTGGCAGAGGCCTGCAGGGAGGGCTCACAATCAGCAGTGTTCATGCAGGTGTGACGGGATCCAGCCTTGGGCGGGAGCAAGCAGGAGTCAGCTCATGGGGCTCACGGGCTCGGACTGAGCCCCATGGCTCATGTGGGCCACACTGAAGACTTTTAGGAAGGGACGGTTTGTTTCTATTGAGTAAGATCTCCCTGGTGACAGTGTGTGGCAGATTGGTTGGGGGGTATGTCAGGAAGAGGGGAAGCCACCAGAAGGCGCTATAGGGTGGCGGCCGTGGTGGAGGGCGTAAGGAACCCCAGAGGCCATCTGGGAGGGAAGCCTGAGCACTGAGGATCAGAGACATCCAGGCACGCTGGTCCTTCCTCCCTTTCCCCCGGACAACATCCATAAGCAGATAAAATCGGGGGATATGGCGTGAAGCATGGTGTGGATGGCAAGGACAGGGCGAGCTCTGGGACAGGGCGAGCTCTGGGACAGGGCAGCAAGGGTGCCCAAGGGGCCCCAGCCGGTTCCCACAGAGAAGGAGCTTGTGTCTGGGAAACCAGCCCATCGGCTTCCCCCCCTTCCCCACCCACCGCCCACCCCAGCAGGGGGCGGGGTTCATCTTCCCCGCAAATGCCTTCCTCCCCAGCTGCGAACAGGTGACAACAGGGTCCATCCCGTGTGACCGTGTGCTCCTGTGCCCCTCAGCTCAAGTGGAAACCCCGTTCTACCAGGAGTGGTGGTTCCTGCTGGTGATGGCACTTTCCAGCCTGATCGTCATCCTGCTGCTGGTGTTTGCCCTGGTCTTGCACGGACAGAACCGGAGATACAGGAGCTGCAGCACAGGTGGGGCGTCTGCCTTGTCCCCCACCCTGCCCCACCCCACCTCTAGAAGGGCCCATGCACTCAGGAGCCAAAATGTCCGCATCTTCTCTGCTTCAATCTGGGATCCATGGTGCGGGCTTTGCGTTTTGTCTGCCTGAGGGTGACCAAGGCCGGGCCTCGGATTTCCTCTGGGAGGCAGCACTGGGCAGCAGTCAAGCACCCTTGACCCTTGAGGTCCAGGTTCACGTCCTGGCTCCGCCCCACAATTAGCCTTGTGTCTTGGATTCTCCATCTCGTGGGTGGATGGAACTCCCTGAGCCTGTTCCCTCACCCACACCATTGCCCAAACGCAACAGGATTTTTGAATAGGACACACAGAGCATCAAACAGGTGACTCACCGTACCTCTCAGTATCATGAGCACAGTGAGCCCAGGTGCGTCTCAGAAATGCTGGTGTGGCTCCCAGACCCATGTGTGGAAACACACAATGGGGTGCAGCCGTAGACCAACAGAGCGTGTACTGCATCTTACATCCCACGTTCCGGCTCTAAGCCCTCTGACGCCCGGCTCACCTTTGCTTCCCCAGCATAAGCTCCATGGCTGGCATACAGTAGGTGCTTAATAAGTGTTTGTTGCTGCATGAGCCACCCCGAATCAGAGAAATGGACAAATGAATATGGGGCAAAGCTGGAACGTGGCAAAGCTGGACCCATTTATGGGAAGGTCAGGAACAATGCAAACGAGCTGAAGTTTCTAGAAGACAGAACACTGGTTGTCTCCTGGCAGAGAAGTATCAATAGAGAAGGGCTGTGAGGGAACCCCTCAGGGTTCCGAGAGTGCTCTGCTCTGACTCTCTATGCGCATAGTGGTTCTACACATAACACATGCCAGCACCCCGGAGGCTTAAGATTAGTACACTCCGTGCATTCTGCTCTCCTCAATTTTTTAAAAACTCTCATAATCACCTGTAAGACCTGTTCTTTGCACCAGTGGACTATAACTGGGCTCTGGATGGTGGTGTGTCCCCCCCCACACACACAGCTATAGCTGGGCCATGCATGGGACCAGCTCTGTGACATCACCGCAGCGGAGGACAGGTCCCATGGCTGGACCTGTCTGTCTTTGCTTCTTAGGAAGTTGGATCCCTGATGGGGTCCTCCCACAGACAAGTGGGCGCCTGAGCCCCCAGGGGGGCAAGCCACTGGGCTGAATGGCTCCCCCCGGCCCCCACCCCCCTGCACCACACCTCACTGCTCCTGAAGGGTTAAAAGAACCAGGTGCTTTGCCATTTGCTTTCCTAACGTTAAGCAATTCATTCCTCCAAGAAAGGATTTATTTTTTTCTGTATAAATTCACTTCTAACAAGTGTTCGTAAATCAGACTTTATTCCTATGGGATTTACTATGTATGAATGGCATGTCATTTTACTGAGTTAATGCTATTACAGAACCCTGCGTCTGGCGCATAGAAAATCTCCCCACTTTTCACTCTCCTTCTGCATCTGGAAAACCGGCCTAAAAAGACAAATCTGACCTGTAGCTTCTGATACTCAGCCTCACCCTGGAGTATTAATTTAACATCATAATTGAAGCCTGGGGGAAAAAAAAAAAAAGAAACCGTACTCGTCTACTGGAATGTCTGCCTTGCTGCCAGGAGCCATGCAGAACCCAGACCTTTGCAATTACGGCCCAGCCCCCTCCCGCTTGCTCCCCTCACAACCCTCTCCTCATGGGACTTGTTTCTGAGAGCGGTTTTCTCCTACTCACCCTCTCATCAGCCCACATCCCACTGGCCTGCAGCTCCGTCCTCCCTCCGCCTGTGTTCTGTCAGCTTCCTCTGCTGCGAGCACGTCAAGCATCTGGGCCTGTCCAGGCACGCTGGGTTCACAGCAGAGAGGGCATCATGGGGTTTTAGGGAACCTGGAGTCCTTCTGGAGGACAGTGAGAGATAAACGGGAAAGGTCCCCACGTCCAAGAGCTGTGGTCCAGCTGGAGAAGATGGAAGGCAGACAGTAAGGAACAAGCCAGTATGTCAAAAATGCACTCCAGGGGGGCCTCTGTGGGCCTCTGGGAGCAGAGGAGGAGGTCTGGAACATTCTCCCAGTTCCCAGTACAGGGGCGGCCCCGAGGACGGAAAGCCACTGGAAACCTTTCAGCCCCTTTGGTTTCTCACAACTACACTGTTATTCATCTGATCTCCTGACATGTTTTAAAATATGTTCCCATACATATTTATAAATTTATTGCTTTTGAGTGGCTTTTAGTATATTGACAGATATGTGCGGTCATCACCACAGCCAACTCTAGAACATTTTCACCACCCCAAAGACTCCCTGTCCACTACTTCCACAGTTGCCCCTTGTAAATCTACTTTCTACTGAGATTTTGTTGTTATGTGGTCATGAGTTTTTTATTTTGAAACATGTTCAGTATTTAATTTCTCTGCTTTTTAAAAAAGATGTTGCATTCTGGAAACTCTTTCGTCAGATACTGGTAAGAATACCAGTTCAGTTCTTTGGTGTCAGGCAAAATAAACACAGAAATGCCCCAGCATCATCCTTAACACGCGGCTTCCTCCCCAGTGTGCCTCTGACTGTCTTGTGAGCCCAAGCCCGGGTCTGGGCTCTGCTTCTGGCCGGAACTCAGTGAACAGCCATAGGCTGACCAGCTGGGGCTGGGCTCTTTCCTGGAACCTCTGAACCCATTCTCCCATTCCTGCTGCAGGTAAGAGCATCTCCAACATGGAGGAGACCGTGACCCTGGACAACGGAGGGTTTGCTGCCTTGGAGCTCAACAGCCGTCACCTCAACGTCAAGAACACCTTCTCAAAGAAGAACGGGACCAGGTAGGGATGCAGTCGCTCTAACCAACCCCCTCAGTGTGCCCCATCTGCCCGAAGACCTGAACCAGCCAGGGTGGGGGGCCAGCCGCAGACAAGCCGCCGTGCCCACGGGCACCCACCCAACCCCAGCAGGGCAGTGTTGGGAAGGGGGCAGGAAGGGAAGGGGGCAAGAAGCATCCTACCTCCTCTGGAACTACAAAAAGCAGGCAGATCTCAGACAGGAGGGGAGTGAGCTCTGGAACCCCCCTCGGCCCCGGCTGGCCCTCTAGGGGGCCGGCTGCACACGTGCGATTAGCGAAGTCCTGCTTCACACACCATCATGCAACACTGCGGCGGACTGATCGCCAGCAAGGATGTCCTCTCACCGACATTACAGTGGCCACAGGGCGGGTCAGGAGGCCCCCGGGGGAGGTGTCCATGGCCCAGAGCTGCCCTGAGCCCACATCTGTCCCTCATGGCCCCGTCCCTATCCTAGGTCCCCGCCCCGGCCCAGCCCCGGCGGTCTGCACTACTCAGACGAGGACATCTGCAACAAGTACAACGGAGCTGTGCTGACCGAGAGCGCCAACCTTAAGGAGAAGTCGGTGGACGCTTCGGAATCCGAGGTCAGTGCTTGCGGCTGCCGTCCCCTGCCTCTGTGATGAGTGCTCTGCCTTCCCGAGGGTCCCATCTGCGTCTCAAAGCCACAGGAGCCAACAGGACAGGTGGCAAGTGACTCCCTTTTATAGATGAGGAAAGTCCATGCTTTAGCCCCTTCAGGCCTGGAGGTCACGGGTGCTGGGCCAGCTCTCAGATCAATACCTCACCAAAGTGGCTTCTGATCCCAGAGCTCACTTTCCATGTGGCTTCAGGAAATAAAGCGTGTTTTCTGGTGGTGACCGCAGAACCTGGCCTGTAGACCCCAGCTGGAGGGGCGGGCGGCCTGAGCCTGCAAAACCCACCAAACCTGCGACCCCGGCCCTGGCAGCCCTTCCCCTCCCACCTGCCCTGCTTCCTTGTGCTGAAGGGGGACTTAGCCACTGCTATTCTGGGACCATTAGAGGCTCTGGGCAGTTCTGACTTGTCCCCGTCCTCACTGAGCAGATGGACCAGGGAGATCTTGCCCCCAAGGGGACGTCCCCTGCCCGGGACCCACGGGCCTGCCTATATGTGAGGACTTCTGGGCCCCTGCGTGTTCATGTGCAGAGCTGAGCTCGCCCCGGGGGCAAGGCCTCCATCAGCGAGCAGGCGGGGGAGGATGTCATCCAGGGGCAGCGGTGGGAGGCTTCTGCAGGGGCTCAGCGCCCCCAACTCCCAGCCCCCGGAGCATGTCCCCTGCCCCAAGGGTGCGGCCTCCGTGCCTCGCATTTACGAGCAAAACCAGCTAGATGGCCGTAGGGAGGTGGTCCTCCATCAGTCCCTAACCTAAGCTCTTTTATTTCTCATATGGCAAGTCTTGAGAGAGAGGAAAATCACCAAGCCATTTGCTGGACACGTAGGCCTGCCCTACCTCTTGGCATTCATACGCTAAATCAATATTTAATCTAAAATAAGTCTCACCTTCATTTGGACCTGAATTCAGGCCTTATTAAGCCCCGGGGCTCAATAAAATGGCTTCTTTTAAATTGTGCTCTGTATATGAAGTCCAGGTGAGACGGGGCACAGGGTGGGTGTCGTGTGACACCGCGACCACTTGCTTCGGGCTTTCTGTTTACGAAGGACGCCAGGCACCCTGTCTGTCCAGTAGCCTCGGGCGTGGGGAAAACAGCAAGCAGCACCACAGAGGTTCGGAAAGGTACATTTGTCTGAAATCAAGGGGCTGTCAAGTGAAATGCGGCAAAAATGAGCTGCTGCTTTGTGATAAGGAAAGAGCAGCTGTTCTGGAGCTGTTCTAGCTGCTTCCATCAAAAGCCACACGTTGGGAAGGAGAGGACGGCCTCCCAGCAGACACCGTCTGCGGTAGCAATTAGAGACGCGCTCACAGGGCCCCTGCCCGGGCTCTGTCCGTAATTCCCAGGGGCCATGGCTGTTGAGAGCTCACCGGCCCCACAGACGGGACTCAAGCCCTCCTGCATTAGCCCTGCAGGCCAAGCTCGTGATGGGCCAACAGAGGCCAAGCACTATGGAGCACCTACTGTGGGCCGGGCACACTTAGCCCATGCTCACGCCACCCCATGATGTAGACCGATTCTCTCCTCTCTCCGTTGGCCAGACGACTAGACTGAGCATGAAGTCATCTGAGCCCCTGCCTCCACCGTCCCCTCCAGTTCAGCAACCCCGGGTCAGCAGCCTGGGTTAGATGCATGAATTCTGAACTCTCTGTTGGTGAAAGCATTCTCAAAATGGGTTGATGGGGTATATTGAGATGCAAATTCAGCTGCTTTTTATGGAGGATTGTTAAATGAGCTGGGCATAGACACGCATGCATACACACGCGTACATATATGTGCGGATTCCTACATGCAAACACACAGGCGCCAAGGGTGGAGGAGGGAAGGTGATGGGCATAGGGAGGGAAGGGGGAGGAGGGCAGGGGTCAGAGACAGGGGCGTGGAATTCACACTAAATCCCTCAAGGAGATTGTCGTGATCCTCCTATAATAAGAGGACAAACCCAAAGCTTACGGAAGCTTTTATGTCTTTCCTGGATATGCACTGATGGGGGGTGGGGGGGGTTAGGGGGCTTGAGAGACAGATCTGAATGCCAGGCTCCTAGTTCCATCCCTCCCCACAGACCTGCTGCACAGAATCAAGTTGTCCTAGCTCTAGGACTGTTGCTGAGCTCAAGCCCTGTGCCAGGAGGAAGGGCTCCTTTTAAAGTTCCCACAGATGCCTCTCATGGTTCCTACTGGTTTTTAGGTCAAGGCCTCTATCAGACACCCTATGAGAGGTGTAGACACTCTCTCTATGTATGTGTAGAATTTCAGCTAGGATCTGGGGATCCAGGCCCCTGGAAAGCTCTAACAGTCACCTCCAGCTGAGAATTTCCATGCCTGGCTTCTCTCTGCCCCCTGCATGCTCAGGTAGATACAGGAAGGCCCATCTTTCTTCCAGAATTCCTCACTTTATCATCTTGCTAGGTCCTATCTTTGAACCTAATGCATTTGGGAGATTTGTAGGCACTAAACGTTTACGAAATCCCAACAGAGGGACCTGGGGACGTTCATCATCTCAGAAGTGCCAGCTCAGGTGGGAGAGCTTGGTTCGAGCCACATTTATTAAACAGCTTGATCGAGATGGAATTCACATACCACACAATTCACCCATTTGGAACATGGGTTATTTAGGAGAGTGTTTGTAATTTCCTCATATTTGTGAATTTCCCAAATGTCATTCTGTTATTGATTTTTTAATTTTCTTCCACTGTGGCCCAGGAACATGCTTTGTATAATTTTTATCCTTTAAAATTTATTGCATCTTGTTTTATGGTCTGTGCTGGAAGAATGTTCCATATGCACTTGAAAAGAGCGTGTTTTTCTATGAACGTGCGGAGTGCGGAGTGCTCCTTACATGTCTGTGGGGTCTGACTGATTTACAGTGTAATGGAAGCTACCTAGGTTTTTGATCTTCTGCCGTCCGCTGATGTATTGAAGTCTCCAACTACTATTGTTGAATTATCTATTTCTCACTCCAGTTCAGTCCGTTTAATTTCAGTGCTCTGTCCTTGGGTGGATATATGTTTATGATAGCTATGTCTTCTAGACGGATTGAGCCTTTCATTAATATTAGTGTGTTCCTCTTTGTCTCTGGTAACAATTTTGTCTTCAAGATTATTTTGTCTGATACTACTCAACCACTAGGGTTTTCTTTTGGTTACTGTTGACATGGTGTATCATTTCCATTCTTTTACTTTCAACATGTTTGTATCTTTGAATCTAACATGTATCTCTTCCAGACAGCATGTAGCTGGGTACCTGTCAGTTTTGTTCTGCTGATCTGTGCCTTTTGAATGGATTGTTTAATCCATTCATATTTAATGTAATTATGGCAAAGGTAGAATTTACATCTGTCCTTTGGATGTTTGTCTTTTATAGGTCTCACATCTTTAGTCCTCTTTTTCCCCCCACTTTCTTCTTTTTTAAGTGAAAATTTTCTAGTGTACCATTTTAATTTGCTTGTTTTTGCTTCGATTGTATTTTTTTTCAGTTACTTTTGTTAGTGTTTGCTCTAGTACCAACATTTACTTAAGATTTATACTGGGGGCGACTGGGTGGCTCAGTTGGTTTAGCCTCCGACTCTTGATTTCAGCTTAGGTCATGATCTCAGGTCCTGGGATCGAGCCCCACATCAGGCTCTGTGCTCAACAGGGAGTCTGCTTGAGTTTCTTTCCTCTGTCCCCAACTCCAGCTCATGCACACATACTCCCTCAATCTCTCTCTCTCTCTCTCTCTCTCTCTCTCACACACACACACACACACACACACATAACCAAATCAATCTTTAAAGAAAAGTTTTATACTAAACCTCACTGACATATAGAAACTTTATTCCCCAGTTCTATGGCCTCTGCCCCTTTCTGTGCTATTATTATACATGCTATGTCTGTATATCTGTACTGTTACAAACTCAAGAATACATTTTTTATAGTTACTACTTTATAGAACTATATCTCTTTTAAAGAAGTTGAAAGAGGAAGGGAGAGCAAGTCTATTTCTGGAGTTTACTGTGTTTCCTGCTTATGTACTTTTTCTGGTCCTCTTCATTTTTTTTGTGGTTTCAAGTCACCACTGGGTGCCATTACTTCACCTTCTCCTTTGTGCTGTTATTGTTAAATATGTTACATTTCTATATATTATAGGCCCAATAATACAATCATATACATACTGTTTTATGCAATAGCTTTTTAACTCAGACAAGAGAAGAAAGGAGAAGACATGTGCAATCATACTATCTTTTATAATTACCCATGTGTGATCAGCTTTGTTGGTACTTTCTGTCTTTTTGTGTGAATTTGAATTTCTGTCTGTATCATTGGTTTTCAACCTGAAAGTCTTCCTTCTGTATCTCCTGTAAGGCAGGTTGGCTAGCAATGAATTTTCATGTTTCTGTTTATCTCAGAATGTCTTTATTTCACCTTCATTTTTGAAAGTAGTTCTGCTGAACAGAAGATTCTTGGTTGGCAGTTTTTATTCAACACTTTGACTGCGTTGCCCCATTATCTTCTGTCCCCCAGCTTTTTTCTGATTAGAAGCCAACTCTTAACATTACATGAGTTCCCTTGCCCATGATTTCAAGAGTTTATGTCCTTGTGTTTTTGACTCTGAGGTGGGTGGATGCGGACTTGGTTCCATTTATCTTACTGGGTGTTTATGGAACTTTCTGGGTGTATGGATTAATGCTTTTGATCAAATCTGGAAAGCTTTAAGTCATTTCTTCCCCTGTTTTTTCTGCCTCTTTCTTTCTCCGCTCATCCTGGTGTTGCCGTGACTATCTCGCATACGGGTGCTCTATACACTTATCAGATTCTCTCTTCTTTTGTCATCATTCTTTCTTGTACGTGTTCATTCTTTCTTCTCTGTGTTTCAGATTGCATAACCTCTCTAAATATCTTCATGTGCCCTGATTCTTTCCTCGGCCAGACCCAACGTACTGTGGGGCCCCTCTGATGAATTGTTCATTTTGGCTATTGTATTTTTCAATGCCAAAACTTCTCATTTGGCTCTTTTTAAATAATTTCTATCCCTATTGATATTCTCTGCTTGGTGCAATAGTGTCATCTTACTTTCATTCTTTAAACATAGCTTCCTTTGGTTCTGTGAATATATCATAATAGTTGCTTTCAGAGTCTTATGTCTGCCAACATTTGGGCCTCCTTGGAGGCTACCTGCTTTTTGTCCCATGTACGGCACACTCTATCCTGATTTTTTTTTTTAATTAGTCATTTTAGCTAATATGTTGTGCCAACTCCAAATACTGATAGCCTCCACACCAAGGACTATTCTTGTTGTTTGCTGATTTCTTTGTTTCTTATTTAGTGACTGGGCTGGACTAGTTCTTTGGAAATCTGGTTCCTCCACAGTGTGGACTCTGATGCCACCCCTGAGAAGGAACAGCCTTAGGGATGCATTCAGGCCCCCTGAATACCGGGATGACGATGGTCCCAGCCAGGCTTTCTCTGTCTCTTTTTCTCACTCCCATTAAGATTCTGAATGGTCTGCCCCTGTTGGTATCACACCCAGCTCTTAACCTTCGCCACTGGCTGGCTGTATTACTTTTCACAATCCGCCCCCCCTCCCACCGGGCTCTCCGTTACTCCATAGCTTGCACCAGTTAAAGTACAGCCCTTTTGTAGGGGCAAGATATTGTCAATCTGAATTTTGCTCTGATCCCAAGAGGGCTCTCCTGAGCTGTCTCTCTTTCCCTGGTCTTCTCTGTTAAACTTCTGGCCGGTTGATTGCCTCACTTATTACAATCATGGAACTACCAGCTTCCTCTTAATTTCTCATCCCAAAGGACCCTGCTGTTTTCAGCAATGCCCTTAGGCATGCTCTGTTCCAAACAAAGCCTTTCCCCTAAGGACAGCTCCAGAGCTCTCAGTTCTAATGGACTGTCTCTCTCCCCTGTGTCCTCTTCCATGTCACAGCACCAAAACTGGGGGTGGGGACGGTGGCCTTCCTCTCCCATAGTGACCTACCCACTGTGCAAGCAGTGTACTGGGTGGACACAATAGTCCCTGGGCTTCTGAGCTCACCCCTCCCAGTGTCCATCATCTTCCCTACAAGCTAGCCAAGGTAGGGGCATCCAGGAGTCAGTATTCCCAGCCCACCACAAGTGATGTAGGGCATCCAGCCTATGGGTGAAGACAAGGTGAGCAAGGGAACCCAGTTCTCTCAGCCATACCTGCCTGGGATAGAGCTTCTGTCACACTGAGCTGGGGGTCACGGGTGGGGCGTAGATATGGGTCACTGTTCAGTGCCTCTGACTCTTGCTGTTCTTAGAGAAATTTAGATTTTTCAGGAATAAAGCTTTCTCCATTTGCTATATGTCCTCACCACTATTTCCAGAGACTTTAAGTGCCTGCTTCTAAAATAGCTTTGCTCAGTTAAATCATTCTCCCACCAGGAAGAGAATCTTCTATCTCCTTTCCAGCCATTCTGGAAACACCTTTTCCATTCGTAACTGATGGTCCTGATATTCAGATGGGAGAAGCACAATCTTCCTAAATCTGGCAATAATGACTTCTGGCCTGGCCCCTTAACCCCAAATTCACAGAAACAGAGTCAAAGTATGGAACTGTAGACAGAGCCCTCAGAGAGATCAGCAACGGTCCCAGAGAGAATGACCCAGGAGTGGGTACCCATCTCAACTAGGACTGGGTTTAGATTTCAGATCATAATCCTCTCTACCGGAGGCAGCTTCTGGGTTTAAATCGACTGCGCGCTAAGATGTCAGGCATGAAGAGTAAGGCACATTCTGGGCCCTGGGCTTCGTCAAGAGTCTAATGCCCTTCCCCTCCTCCTCACCCCCCTTTGCAGAGCCCCAGGAAGGAGGAGGCAGAAACCCCGTGAGGTCCTGGCTGGAAGTTCTCTTCTGTGAAGCTAGTATTTCACTAAGAAACTAGTGATGCTGTCCCTTTCTCCACAGGGTATCTTTTGACCCATTTTCAAGATTATTGCTTAAAGGGGACATTCTGCAAATGGGCTCACAGGAGCCCCAGGACCTGCCTGATCGGAGCGGCTCTGAGTCAGGCACTGGATGTCTCAGGACACCTGCTGTGGTTCCTTATCTTTCTCCGGTTGGGAATAAGAAGGTCCGTCACCAGGTTTTCACACAACTGCATAGCAGGACTACTCTTCAAATCGCATGAGAAAATCTGTTTTCAAAATCCAAATAAACAGTTTTCAAAACCTCTCCTGCTCCAACCAACTTAGACCAACCCCCTTATACCTAATTAATTCCCTAATAATATTCGACTCTTTCATCTTGCATATATAATGCCGAAAGTGTTGAGCTTATCTCTGTTAGCCATTTGCCAGGCATCTGTGCACCTTTAGAAACTGCCACTGCGTCCAATCACCTGCTGTCCTTCTCTGGTTTCCTGGGAAACCAACACACATCACTACTTCATATCACACAGGAAACTTAAAAAAGAAAAAAAGGATCCTGCAATATTGCCTTTTTGTCAATAATTCTAACTCACTAGAATACATCCCCATTAAAAAATAATAATGTCATATAAACAATAAACAGAGCAGGCAGAGGGGGGAGGGTGGCATTTGGATTTGGGGCTCTCTCATGGAGGTGATGCCGAGGGCTGAGCAGGAGCCTGGAGACTGGACTTAACATGTTGTGACCCTCTACTCTTAGGCTCCTGTCTCTCCTATCTTTCTGCAGGATGGTCTTCTCCTATCACAGGGGCTCTTGGCCGGGTCTCTGGGCCCTGCCCACTCAGGGCGCACAGCCAGCGCCCAGCTTTGCCACCTAAAAAACCCTGCCCTTCCCCATGCCCTACAGAGTCCCGGGGAGGATTCTGATTGGCTCAGCTTAAATCGCATGCGTGCCCATGAACCAATCATTGTTTAATGAGGGGCAGGCCATTCATCCCGTGGACAAGGACAGACAGAGAAGGATCACTTTCTGAAGTTCATTTGGGAAGGTCAAAGCCCAGACACAAACACTGGGATATCACTGTGAGTCTGACAACCACAGGACTATCTCATGCTGGGGCCTCCTCTCAGCACCCACATCTGTCACAGACCCCTCTCCATTCCATAGGACTTTGAGGTCTGTGCTTGAGAAAACATATAATGATAAAGCTTCTGAGCCATCTCCAATGAGACTGTATAGTTCATCACATAAACAGGCATGTGGGGGTGGGACACATCCCGCATCTGGGCTGGACGTGCCCGTGGAAAGGCTGCCTCCTGCAAGGACGTGGGAGTCCCTTCTAGACCTGCTGCCTCCTGGCGACTGCGAGCTGGGCTTCTCCATGACCCAACAGCAGCAAGAGGAGTGGGCAGGGGTCACGAAACAGGGGAGAAGCAAGTGTTGGACAGGGCCACAGGGGACTCCTGCGTGTGGCCATTTCCTCCGATCAGAGACCTGACCCTTTACACAGCTGTCCTGGAAGGTGTACAACGTGTTTCGAAAGAGGCTTCGTTTCTGCCACCTTTGGCTGTGATACCAGCGCTGGGTCTGGCCTGGCTCCATCCCCGGTCGGTATAACCTGGAGAAGGTCACATGCTTGTGTGGGTCTCAGTCCTTCCAGACACAAAACGAGGAGATTGAATCCAGCTGCTCCTTCTCACGTTCTTGCTCCCATGTATCCCTCGTGCATGGGGCGGCCTCCGAGCACCGGAGGGTACAGTGCAAAGAGGGTGAAAATCTTCAACCTTACATCCAGTCTTCAGCTAACCATGACTCCTGACCCCAGTGTGTGGGACCTGCGGTCCGCATCCTGAGTGTTCTGGGCCTTTCTCAAGAGGGGGCTGCCCCCACCACATCTCCACGTGAGCTCTTTGCTCCTGAACTTGTAAAACTTACAGCCAAGACGGGTGAAGAAGGGACAAACCCAGCTCGGGGGCTGCTAACACAGCTGCCACCTGATCTTTCAGGTGACCTCTGTACTTGTTCCTGTCTATCTCGATGTACACAGAGCTTGGTCTCAAAGCCCCACAAGGCCTCTGGAAAACAGAGGAAGAACAAACCTTAGCTGCTGGAATTACAGGTGTCGCATCTCTTATCTGCAACTCCTAAGGCCAGATCCACTGAAGAACTCCGTGTTTTTGGGGTGTGGGAATGCATGGGACATTAGGTCACGGCAAGATCGGGCAGCATCACGGATCGGGCAGCATCACGGATCAAACCCACCAGCATTCCTGCAGCAAAACCAAACACTGTTCACACTACACATTTTCACATCAGTTCAGCTCAGGGTTAGCTGCCAAACTAGCCCCACGCAGGTCAGGCTTGGGGTGAGTTACAAAAACAGCCTTTGGTTTGCAGAGCACGGTGGGTCTGGGACTGACCGGCGGGGGGTTGTGACACGAAGGAGAGGCTGGAGCGGACGGCCAGTTCCTGGGCGGCTCCCACCCGGCCTGGGACACCAGCAGCATGACTACTCTCTGGGCCTCTTTCTTCATCCCTAAAATAGGAATAAAAATCCCCAGCTCACGGCTGCTGTGCAGTGTCAGAGACTGGATGGGGGTGTCACTCGTTGTGCACAGCGGCTGCTAAAATGCAGGTCGTCCTGGCTCTGTTCCACCATCACTGTCCGCTGGGGGCGGAGCTGGGTGCCGTCCGCGTCCTGGGATGTGTCAGGGAGCCCTTCATCACACCTGCATTTACGCAAACTCCGACTCAGGGAGAAGCAGAGGGACCACAGATGCGCTCTGATTGGGTCGAAACATAAACAGTTTATGTCTCACGTCCTGAGGAGTCCCAGCTCCGTGACTTATTGTTACTTTCCTGTAAACATTCCAGCGAGAGCCAGATTTTCAGTCTGTGTCTGGAAAATCCCAGGAGGCTCCAGCTCCCCATGATGTCCAAAGGGATGTCTGCCCACTTTACCGGCTCACAGGACACAGTGCCGGCTCCTCGGGTGGAGAACAGCATTAGTCCCTGGGTCGAGCTTCTTGGATGTGGGTGACACGGGCCATGTCCTCCCCATCAGATGGGGGAGAGTGGCTCAGGGCACCAAGGGACCCTCTCTGGCTTTCATGAGTCTCTATACAGACGACACATAGGATGGAGGCCAGCAGTCCGCTCTCTCCCCCTTCCCTGCCCTCACTCCAGCCTGACCACCGATCAGAATCCTCCCAGAGCTTCTAAGAAATGCACATTCCAGGGCCCTGCCCCAGACCCTCTCCATCAAGACAGCAGGAGCCACACCCCCTAATCTTCACTCTCTGAAACTTCCCTGGTGATTCTGAGACAGGCTTGGGGGCCTCCTGACACCCTCTGTGGAGAGGGGAAAGGTCAGAGCTCAGGCACTGGAGCCCAGGGAGGAGGCATGCCAGGTGTCAGGGACAGAGCCCTGCCAGGGCATCTTGGAATGGGAGAGGCTTTACCCAGCCAACTGCTCCTGTTCCCTCACCTTGAACTTGAAAGCCTGGACAGGCACATGTTTCTGGACCCATTTTTGGCATCTGAGGTGTCCTCAGCCTCTGCTCCATCCCGGGTGGGGCAGGGAGGAACCCCCTGTGTTTTCAGGGTGTGGGGCATGAGAGAGAGCCTAGCCAGACTGCGGGCTGCACCCTAGCAGGTAGCAGGGCTCCGCAGAGTTCAAGAAGCCCCCAGGGCCACAGAGCACCTCTGGGGCAGGGAAGGGTGGGGCTTCCACTGTCTTGGGAAAACGGCCTCCATCCACTGTCCCAGCTGGCATTGCTTCTAGTGATTTAAAATCAACCCCCAGAAACCAGGTATAGAGACATAGAGACAATGTGGACTAAATGTTCTTCGTGGAAACTTTGGATTTATTCTATAAAAAGAAAGGAAATGAAACCCTCGCAGACTGGCCTTCCCAGGGCGGGCTCTTCTGTACCACTGGCGAGAGCTCAGGTCTCTCTGGGGCCTGGGGAGGCAGGGGCTGGGTACGTCCATGAGAGCTCATGGCTCGCTAGGGCCTCGTTCCTCAGCAGGCTTCCCCCAGAGGTCTTCGTGGAGGTCACAGCACGCGGAATTTGTGTCCCATGGAGGATACCCCTTGCTTCTCTCTTTGTGTGCTCAAGGCGGGCTCCCCGTGCTCTGGGCCAGCCTACACTGGAAGCTTGGGCAAGCCGAGGACCCTGGGCCTTTCCGACTCCCCCCACCACGCAGGGCTTCTGCCCTGTGAGGGCACAGAGCACCCCCTGGAGGCTATGTTGGCCTGTCCTGGAGCAGAAGAACAACGTAGACTCCTCCTGCGACAGGCTCAGATACACGGCGGCTCAGGAGCAGCTGGGACAGCACATGGTCCCTGTGTGAACACAGGGGAGATGCTGAGCTCAGCAGGGGGCGGGGGGGGAGCTGTCAGTCTGGGGAGGTGTGGGTGCTCCTAGTGTGCAGGGTGGGAGTCGGGGGAGGAAGGGGCAGAGGGTGGGAACTGACACAAACCTTTCCCCTTTGGGTTGCTAGTTCTGGTCCTGCCTCCTGGCCACTCCCTGCTTCCAGCTCAGCCCTGCTACATGTAGCCACTCCCCCCCTGTGGCCACCGTCCCTCCGTGGCTGTGCCCCCCTGCTCCATCATGGCTGCCCTTCCCTGTTGCCGTCCTCCCCCTCCCTGAAGGCCACCCCATCCCCTCCCCCCTACTCCCCCCCCCCCCCGCCCCGTGTCTGTCCTTCCTCTCCCATGCGCCTGCTCACATTTCATTGTCCCCCCAGGACACTGACGCCGAGTCCGAGGACGCACCCCCCCAGCACTCCTTCGTCAACCACTACATGAGCGACCCCACCTACTACAACTCGTGGAAGCGGCGGGCCCCGGGCGGCCGTGCCCCGCACAGGTACGAGGCTGTGGCGGGCAGCGAGGCGGGGCCGCACCTGCACACAGTGGTCACCACGCAGAGTGCCGTGTTCGCGCCCACGGGCCCTGGCGCCCGGACTCCACTTACTGGCTTCTCTTCCTTCGTGTGACGGCCCCAGCGGGGCCTCGGCGGACCTCCCAGCCTCCTTTTGTTAAGACAATCAACTCCAATAACTGAGCTCAAGCTTTTGTTTAAAGAGAATTCTGATAAGTGATGATTTTACCTACTTGTGAACACTAGATTTCAATTAGGAAGGTTTTTTTAACGGCTTTTTGTAACATCGCTGCAGGAAGCGGGTTTCTTTGTTTTCTTTTCTTTTTACGAGAAGGTGTATTTCAGTGGTGCAATGGCGGGAAGGCCTCAGACCCCCCAGCCCCCCCCAGCCCCGGGTTTCTCGATCCCGATGCCTGACTAGGGAGGCTGTGGGGGGAGGAAGAGCGGGGATCCAGGGAGCTGTCCGCCCGCATCCAGGGCGCTCCTTCCTCTTCTCTACCTCCTGTGCCTCCGGAGAACCAGTTGCACGCCAGGGTCCCCGTCGGTGACACCGACCAGCTGGGCTCTCGCCGCCTCCTGGGGCCACAGAGTGAAATCTGCCCTGGGCTGGGCCCTTTTCCACCTGACGGCATCCACCTCTGAAATATTCTCCCTCCGCAGTTTCTAGGCAAGGAATCAGCATCCAGGTTCCTGGCAAGGGGGCAAGAGATTGCGAGGTGGGGTCCTCAGACCCGGCGATGACTCCGTTGGTCTCACCCTGTGTCACTGCAGTGGTGAAACACCGGGGCTTTTTCTTCCTTTCTCTCCTTAAACCCAACGGTGCAGAGCAGGAAACCACCCCTGGGGCCGGAAGCCGCCACCCTGGCCCTCACTTAGCGAGCTAGCTCCTTCCCGAGAACACAGCACACGGCCAACCCTGCTAACCCAGAGAGAACCAGACGGCGCTTGCAGAATAATTGCTTGTTGTGTAAGACGTGTGCATTGTTAACCAGAGTATTTTTTAAATCTTTTTATCTTTTTTTAAAATATGTCACATGAAATGAATGAGTCTCTGCTGTCTCCAGGTGCCTTTTTATTAATTGTTTAGCTTTGTACATGAGAAAGACGACAAGCGTCAGTGTCTCCAAATAAAGCAAAACAGCTCTGAGCAAACGAGGCCCCAGCTTGCCTCCTCCTCGCCAGGCCTCCTGCGCAGGTAGGCTCCGGCCTGCTTCCGAGCACTGCCCCCGGGGTCTGCTTGCTCCGCCCACTGCACACTGCCTTGACCACCAGTGCTGCTGCTGTCCCCACCCCCGACCCCAGCCCAGCTTCTAGCCTTAAAGGGTTTTCTGGAAACGTTTTATTTCTTTCCCCCTTTGCTATTGTTTTGTTTTCGTTTTTAGCTACATGAAAATAGCGTGAACTATGTTGAAAAATCAAAAGTCCAAACTGTAGTTGTGGCCCAGCCGTCACATTATTCTTGCAAGAAGGTCTAATGTAGCCGATTCTCCAGGCCAGAGCCTAGGTCCAGGTGTACGCTGTGAGCCGCTAATGCCAGCCCGAGCGTGCCCAGAGCTCGGGGATGGCCCAGTGTCCCCACCTCACCAGGAGGAGTGTGGCCATGACACTGTCCAGCCATTCTGTTGACACCCCCGAGTTCCAGGGGAGCGAGGCAGGTGCCGTTCTCCTAGGTGACCTGCGGTGCCCTGAGGGTGGGGGAGCCCATCTCCGGGCCACGTGGAGAGCTCATGGTGCCTACTCCACTATCTTCCTTCTACACCTCCATGGCAGCCTCTGCTTTCAGAGAGGCTGCCTGTGGCCCCAGGAGACCGAGGAGAGTTTTGTGTCGGGTGAAAAGCCCCTTTTCAGTTTTTCCGAAAACTAGAGGGTATGCAAAGGTTCCTTTCTCTCTCTCTCAATCCCCTCCTTTTCCTTCCCTCCCTTGCTGCCTTCGTTTTTTGAGTGGAGGCAGAAATATTCTAAACCAAAAATCCTAGACGCTCTGCCCAAAGCCACTTGTGTGTGAGAATCACCCACCGCAGTTCACTGGACAGGACGCCCCTCGGGTCCAGAGCCTCCACTCCTTCCTCTCCGCGCCTCCACCACCGGGAAAGGGGGCAGGAAACCCTGAGGCTGCAAGCGGAACTTCTTGGAAGAACTCAGACAAACCCTGCCTCCTGTGCACTTCGCTCTCTAAGCCATATGGACTTTGCTTTAAATAATGGGGGAAAGTGTTAGGACGTGTTGGAATGAGAACGATTTGATTTGAGTTGTGTTCTTTGGTTTGCGGGTTTCTGCTGCGACATGACATTTTTTGGGGGTTCCTTCTCTTCCCTGAGTTTGCTCTACCTTCCCTGAACTTGCTTTTTGTGGAACTGAGGCGCCGCAGGCTGCAGATGGACTGTCAGCATCCACCCTCCGGCTGGGCCCTCTGGAGAGGTTGCACCAGGGGAAGGGAGGTTTCCAGTCTGGTTTCAGCCTCCTCCAGCAGTGCGCGCCTGGACCAATGTCACTTCTCGGCCTCTCACCTTTACGGAGGAAAAACAAAATATCTCACACGAGCAAGCAACATTTCTTTAACCAAGACAAGAGGAAAAGTTCGCCGCTGGTCTTCCTCCTTAGTGACATCATCCAGGTGCTCTCGGCCAGCAGTAGCTGAGCCCCGCCCATGCACGCCCTGGGGTGGGTCCCTGGAGACTGCTCCGACAGGTGAGCAAGAGGAGGGGCCGGGCTCTCTATTGGAGCCGCAGGGCTGGGCATGCACCGGGCTGCCCCTTTCCACTGGGCACCAGCTTTCCCAGACAGGTGAGCGGCGGGGCAGCTGCAGGCAGTCCCCACACCTAGCCGGCGTGAACCACATCAGCGTGGCCTCTCGCACCTCTTCCTGGATAAACAGGCCCACACCGATCCCCTCCTCCCCGAGCCTTCCCCTCCACTGTTCTCACTGTCATACTTTTAAGAAGCACCTGAGAAAATGTCGTAGCAGAGGACGGTGTAGCCTAGGGCAAGGTGGGGACCCATGCCCCCACGAGCACGGGACGAGGCCACACCGCCAGGAGGAAGGGTCGTGCGCACGCTCTGTAAACGTCTTTGGATGCTGGGCTTGTACTTGATCACGACTGGACTGAAGCATGGTGTTTGCGTAATGGATCGTAGCATGGTTTCTAGTTTTTACGAATTCTTGGCACACAGTGTAGTTATTCTCCCAATGAGCAATCCATCCGCGTATCCCAAGCTGGCTGTCCTTAACGCAGCATCCCTGTAGCATGAACAGGGTCGGGAAGGCAGAAACACTGCAGCCATCCGTGAACCAAGCTAGTCCGCGGAGGCACCCCTCATCACCACCCCCAACATCGCCTTCTGGGTTATCCAGAGCTTAGGTCACTCCTGGAGTTTTCCCGACAATGTTTGCTGGAATTGTGCAGAAAACCAGATCTCATTTAGAAAAAAAAAAGAAAAGAAAAAAGAAAAAAAAAAAACTTGTAGGAAGACAGAGAGGTGCTATGGGTACGATTTTTAATAAAAACATCATTTTGTTCCTTATTCGCTTGTGGTTTTCTTCAAGAATCAATGCAATGACTCATGAAGTCTAGGCCTGTAAAGATGAACCCCAGTGCGGGCCTGAACCACACACACAGCCATCCCAGCCCCCACTTCTGGTGAGACGCAGGTGCACACAGACAGCAGGGCTGAGGTCAGAGGGATTTAGGCTCTCCCGGAGAGACAGACATGGGGTGGGGGTGAAGGGGCACCTGGCCATGTAGGGCCACCCCCTGCCGTGCTTTCCAAAGGTTCCACTGCTCTCTACCAAAGTTACCATTGGTTGGCGGGAATGGAGCCCGCAGCAAGGCCTCCCTCCTGAGCCCCCAGAAGAGGCATCTCTCCCCACATCCCCACCTGCGTCCCAGAGTGGCTCTCCATCGAGCGTGGTGCGTTTCAGAATCACTGGGAGCACACGCAAATCCCAGTGCTTTGGGCACACCCAGACCAACAAAGACAGGATCTCTGAGGGCTGGGACAGACATCCGCTTCTCGTTTGAAAAGCAACCCAGGTGATTCCCATGTGCAGGCCGGGCCTGGGGAGAGGCAGGGCTGCTGGCTGCAGGGAGCACAGGGGTCCAGGTCTCAGGGGCACCGGGGCCTGTCCTTCCAATTTTGCCTTCTTGCTCCAGAAGCCAGCTCTGCCATCAACAAGCCAGAGGTAAGAACGTTTTCGTTTTTCTCTTTTTCTCACCTCCATTGACCACCTAATTTCCATCGTCCATAAATAGAACCTTGAAATCTCCACATTTCCAACCGTTCCCAGGATTTGACATTGCACCTGCACGTCCAAGACAGCGTCTGGTTACTGAACACGACCATTTGCCAGGCCGCCTTCTGTGTTCTTTACTTGTGTTAATCCACGAGACTCCCCCAGGCCCTGGGCAGCAGGCACAGTCAGGGCTCCCTGTTTGTAGATGAGAAATCGCCCGGAGAGGTGCAGCCACCTGCCCCGGCGAAGCCAGCTGGCAAGGGGCAGATTGGGCTCCAAACCTAGACGGCTGGGGGCGTGCAGAGCCAGGGTCCTAAGCCACGGCACTGCCTTTTAGGAGGGGTTTTGCTCTCCCCGAGGGCCCGAGATGCAGGGCCTTCAAAAAAGCGGGTGCGTGCCGCCCGGCACCTGGCGCCCGGGAGACACCTGCGTGATTGTGCGCAGGCGCACAGGAGGCGCCCTGTCTGCGCATGCTCGCCTCACGCACGGGGAGAAGACGTGCGCGTTCTCTTGCTCGGGCGGCGCAGAGCTTCCTCAGGACGGCTGTCCTTGTTGAAAAGTTCATGGAAGGCGTTTCCAAACGCGGCATTCGTCGCCAGGAAGAGAAACCCCACCGCCGTGCTGGGTGACAGGTAGGTGGACCGCCCCAGGCGGGAAAAGCGACATGGGTGAGGGCCGCAGCCGGGAAATCTGGCTGCTTGGAGCCTCGGTCCCTGGGGACAGGACTGGCGACAGGGGAGGGGGAGGAGCGGAGTGCGGCGGGCTGGGGGCTTCCTGCGCCCCAAGTCCCGCAGAGCCGGGCCCCAGAGAGCCCAGAGTGCGCCTCCGTGGGCGGGAAGCAGTTGGGGACCTGCTTCCCCACGAGCCAGGCTTCCGCGGAAAGGAACTGAGGCTCTAGCTCCTCCTGTCCTTCACCGAGAGCCCGATCCACAGGATAAAGGGGATCTGGGCACGGCCCTCCACTAAGCGCCTCGAGCAGTGCTGGGCCCCCGGGCCAGACCTGGAGAGGGGAGGTTCGCGCTTTGGCTGCCTTTCCGTGCACACCTGCGCCCCCGCTGTCCCTGCGGCATCGCCTCTCCCCCAGGCCGCACTGTAGAGGCCAGCCTCCCAGGTGACAAGTGCCCAGGCTAGGCTATGGGGAGGGAGTGGTGTGCCTGCCCCCTCCTTGCAGCCTGAGGGTCCAGCAGCAGAAGAGCAAGCTGGAGGCGCCTCTGCCTCTCATTAGGGAGATCACCTTCCTTTGTGCCAGTGTGCAAACTGTTCCTGCCAATGGGGCACGCTCGGGACCTTCCCTCCATGAGTTCCATTTGCGTTAGGTTAGCCTGAGACTGTCCACCTACTTGCAGCGGGAGAACCCTGCTTCTTGCTCCTGGGGGGCTGGGGGAGGACCCCTGTCGCCCTCCGGGGAGCTCTGAGTGGCTGTGGTGCACCAGCTGGAGGGGGCCAGCCTGTGGGGCCAGGAAGGGCCCTCAGGCCTGGGAGTAGCAGCCACTCTGCTCCGTGGGCTCAGGAGAAAGTCTTTGGGGCTGTCTTCAGGGTAACACAAATGGTGGGTCGTTCCAGAAAAGATTTGCGAGCCAAGGCAGGGCCTTGTTTGCAGTAAGCTATGGATGGAAGCCCAAAGTGTGTTTTCTGCAAAATGAGGTATTTTGGGGACAAAAAAGAAATACTCTGTAAAAATCATGAAATGTTTCTAAATGGCCCCGGCCTGGCAGGGCCCCATCTCTGGAGGTCAGGGGACCCTTACCAGCCCTGCCACCACACCTCACCCGACATCTGCCTGCTGGGGAGAGAAGCCAGAGGGCTTGAGCTGGAGATGCGCTGTGGGCCTTGAACTGACTGGGTTGGGGAGTGGCCTTGACCCCGCGCCCTTCACCTTGCTGTGATTTGAGGTAACTCTTCTCAGGCTCTCTTCACCCTGGTTCTGACCTCGGGCACCAAGCCGCACTGCCCCAAAGATAAAAGGCAAAGCAAGAAGAGGTTTGGAGGCTGGTGACAAGGCCTCACCGTGTTCCCCAGAAAACGCAACTTCGATGGTGGTTGCTGGGTTCTGTGGGTTTTAGGGGTTTGGTTCTGTCTCGAGGTGGAACTGTTCTCAGACACTATTTGGGAAGCACAGAAGCTTTTGCAAACCTTCTGATGAAACAGCCCATTTTCCTAAACTGATCGGTTCGCCAGATGCCTCTTGTTAAATGGTCTGATCGTGTCCACAGCCTCATTTGTACAAGTGCTGCAGGATTTGCCAAAATTTCTTTCCCTTTAATGGTGTAAGCCAATTAACAGCCAGCATGGGCAAAAATTCCAAGCTGTTAATTTTGGGCTCCACGGTCTTAAAATGTCCTGCTTCTCCTTAGATAAGACCATATTCCACAGTCATTGAGCAAACCACTACATTATGGGGTTGAATGTGATCCAGATTCAGCTATTTTAATGAAAAATTCATATTTCTGAGGCATCCTGAGATGTTTCTGTGGGATACTCCAGCCAGCAGACAGCATAATTGGCCTGATGACTTGGGGTGAGGGGCCCAGTGGGGTCCCCAGAGGGAGCCCAAGAGGAAAATTACATTTAGCTGGTAGAGGCCCAGAGCCTGCAACTGAGAGTCCTGTGCTCTCTCTGTCTTGGGGAACGTTTTTTTCTATAATGTTCTTCCATAGGGAACATTTTTTTCAAGAACGTTCAAGGCCAAAAGATTGGAGACTGTCAGCTCCAGAGATGAGGTGTGACAGAGCCAGACAGAGACCCAGATGAGCCACTTAGAAGGTCTCCAAGGGCATCTCTGATCAGAGAGGCCACTCAGTGTCCCAGGGACCCCAATGAGGGGAGGCCCCCTTCATCATCGACCTCAGCAGTGCCACTTGCCCCCCACATGGGCCTGGAGACAGGGCTCTTCTGGCCCAGTGCCACCTCTAGCACAGATGTCCCAGGCCACCCGCGGCAGGAAATCTGTTGTGTCCACACACTGGAACTTACGCAGCTGTTTGAACATGTGAGCTGAAATGACATCTTTGGGCACAGAGCAGTCCTCAGGTTATGCCTTTAGGGGCAAAAAGCAGTGTGCTCTCACTCGTGTGCTTGTGTGTGTGTATATGCACACATACACACACACGTCAGGATGTACAGAGACCAGCTCTGGAAAGACAGATAAGAACACAGTCACAGTGGTTGTCTCCACCCTGGGCACGGTCTGAAGCTGTCACCACGCACACAGAGTATCTTTTCAAACAGAAGAGGAAAATGGTACCAGGGCATCCAGGCTGACAGCCCCCGCTCCCCAGTGCCTGTCTGTTCTGGGCATCTTGGCTGCTGCTCATGGACATGAATTAAAGAGAGTGGGCCGTGACCTAGCCCTGTGGTGGTCTTGGGAAGATTACGGATGCTCTCCGAGTTGTTTATTTTCTGTAATATCACACTAAGCTGTTTTGAGATGTAAGTGAGAAGGAGGTGGAAAAGCTGTCTGCAGGCTCGTGTTGTCACCACCACCATCAGCTCAGGGCACCTCGAGCAAGAAATGGGGCCTCCAGTGGGAGCCTGGCTGCCCAGCCATGCACAGGAGGACCAGAAGTGGAAGGCCATGGCACCTGCTCTGACGAGGAGGTCCAGACTGCCCCACACCAAACACACCAAGAATTCACCGTCAACCCTCTCCTCATAGGCTTTTAGGTCAGAGTAGCCCCATCCAAATCAAAATCCACTACCCTGGTTCAGCCCCCTTGCCCTGAAACAGGACTGTGGTCAACATGTTGTTTTGGAACAATTTGGGCTCTTTTAGCTAAGAAGTTGTACCTTGGGTCAGTCCCATCTTCCACTTAGAATTCTGTCATACTGGAAAGTGTCATACATTTTTGAAAATTATTAATGAAGTTTTGGAAGTATTTGCATATTTAACTCATGACTTGAAAACACAGGGAGCCAAGCCTTGCTCTCCCCCTGCCCTGTCCCCTCTTTCCCCCTCCCCCATCATGTCCTCTTTGTCCTGGCCTCCTGAGTAGCCTCTACTCATGGCTGTTTTCATCATGCCAAGAACAATCACCACTAAATGTGGTCTCTGAATTTTCTACTGCCTTTGGGTGACTCAGAATCCAGCTTGGGCTAAAACTGGAAATGCACTGGAATCTCAATGAGGCTGCGGAGAATCCTGGTGGCTATTAGCAGAGATGATTGGAAAGTCAGAAGATTAATGCCAGAAACACTCGGTTAGATGAAGTCATTGTAATAACCCCCACTGCCCGTATCTACACTTGGAGAGGTGGTGGTTTTGCCAAATCCACCACCAGCCAATCTGTCTGCCCTCCGTTGACACCCTGCTCCTGTCTGGCTGACAGGAAGAGGGACTCATCATCATGCCGGCGCTTAGGAAAGAGCCAGGGCAGCAGGAGGCTGCTAAACAGAGGATGAGGACATTGCAAGATGTCCCAGATTGAGGGAGCTTGGTGCTTGCCTCCATACCCTGGAGGCCCTGCCTTTGCGGGGGTGTCTTCTCAGTTGAAACCCCACAAGGGTCTCCAGAAGCTGGCCCCACAGCAGATGCTGTCACAACCCTGGGGCAGTCTCTAAATTGAAATGCACCTACATGTTCTTTCCTGCTCTCTGGAGCCATAATCTCTCACTGCCCATGAGTGTTTCTAAACTGGCCGGCCCATTCCCATTAGGGGTTCACTGAGGTCCTGTGAGGGGGTTTCATATTTTCAATTTTTCAAAATGCCCAAAGGAAAGTTACCTCCTTTTCCCTACGTAGGCCATGCAGGGGTCAGCCCCCCACTGGCAGGTGCCGAGGGGTGAGCTCCAGAGGCCCGCTGTCTGGATTCGCACCCAGATCCACCTTTCCTGGCCGTGTGGCCGGGTTCTTACACTGAGCTCAGTTTTCCCATCTGTAGAACAGGGACACAGAATACTCAAGAGATGGTCATGATCATGGTAGTACCTGATTCTGAAAACAAAACCAAAAGGAAAGCCAAGTACTAGGTATCAGTCACTCAGTCCTGAACAGCTCTCTTCCTGAGCACTAGGCGAGGTCTCAGGCCTTGGGACACCTCAGGGAATGAGTCAAAACACCCCTCCTGTGGAACCAACTTCCAAGTAAGGGGATCCAGATATAAGCAACAGACAACACCCAGAAATTGTTTCAGCTGCTCGGGGTGAGAAGTATAATAGAAGGAGAAGTAGAGCGGGGGTGGGAGTGGTACTGGGGAGGGGGCAGGAGGACTGGTTTCCATCTGGTGTGTGGGGGGGGGGGGGGGGGGCGGGTAATGGCCTTCCACCAAAAACTCGAAGGAGCTGACCATGTTGTTCTTTGAGGAAAGGGGAACGAAATCTGAGTGGATAAGATCTTAAAAATATGGGGTTTATGGGGACAGAAAATGATAAAAACATTAGGAAGTGCAGAGCACAGTGCGTTGTGCGATTTGGCTTGTACGTCGAACACTCGCTGAGAATCTAAGGGCAGAGGTGTCCGTGAGCCTCCTGGCAGGTCTCCACTCCTGCTGTGAGAGAGCAGGTCCTGGGAACCCCTCCCAGGTGGGACCGGTGGGGTCATGGGTCCAGATCAGGGCTGAGCGACCCCTCGTTTACCTCCCATCTCTACAAATGAGCCTCTTCCAGACATTTCCTAGAAATGAAATCATCAGATAAACAGCCTCCTGAACTGGCTTCTTTCACGGAGTATCACGTTTTCAGGATCCATCCACGCTGTAGCATGAATCAGCAATTCATTCCTTTTTTTGTTTGTTTCCCGCAATAATATTCCATTGTATGGCTAGACCAGGTTTTGTTTATCCGCTCAGCAGCTGATGGACATCAGTCGCTTCTACTTTTTGTCTATTACGAATAACGCCACTGTGAGTATTTGTGTAACAATGTTTGGACACAGGTTTCCATCTCATCGGAGCGCATACATTGAGTGTAGAATTGCGGATCATGGGGCAACTCTAGCATTTTGAGGAGCTGCCAGACTGTTTGCCAATGTGCCTGTGCTGTTCTGCATTCCCAACATCAAAGTGTGAGGGTTCTCATTTTTCCACATCCCTGTCAATGCTTGTAATCGTATGTCTGTGTCATCCCAGCCACCCCAGTGGGCATAAAGTAGGATATTGTGGTTTTAATATGCATTTCCCTAAAGGCTAATAGCCTGGATCATCTTTCTGTGTACATAATAGACATTCATTTTTCTCCTTTCGAGAAGTGATTATCGAAATCCTTTGCCTATTTTTAAATTGAGCCACATAACTTCGTATCGTTGAGTTTTAAGAGTTCTTCATATGGGAGCGCCTAGGTGGCTACGACAGTTAAGCCTCTGCCTTCGGCTCAGGTCATGATCTCAGAGTCCTGGGATCGAGCCCCACATCGGGTTCTCTGCTCAGCAGGGAGCCTGCTTCCCTCTCTCTCTCTCTCTCTGCCTGCCTCTCTGTCTACTTGTGATCTCTCTCTGTCAAATAAATAAATAAAATCTTAAAAAAAAAAAAAAGAGTTCTTCATATGTTCTGGATTTAAGTTCCTCATCAGATACATGATTTGTCAGTATTTTCACCCAGTCTGGGGTTGCACTCAAATAGCCAGGATTAATAGCACCATTGTTTATAATCATAAAAAATTATAAGTAACGGAAGTTATATAGCAGTGGTTAAATAAACTACATTTATTCATAATATGGAGAACATTTCCCTTTTTTTCCTTAAAGATTTTTTTTGACAGAGAGAGAGATCACAAGTAGGCAGAGAGGCAGGCGGGGGGTTAGGGGGAGCAGGCTCCCTGCTGAGCAGAGAGCCTGGTGCGGGGCTTGATCCCAGGACCCTGTGATCATGACCTGAGCCGAAGGCAGAGGCCTAACCCACTGAGCCACCCAGGCACCCCAACATTTCCCTTTTTAACAGCAGCAAAATAAATGGGGACAGTCCTTGTGTAGTGACATGGAGTGATTCCTGAGACGTAATGAATGCACAAAGCATGGAGAGGCTGGGTGGTTCTCAGTTAAATGTCTGACTCTTGATCTCAGCTGGTCTTGATCTCAGGGTCATGAGTTTGAGCCCCATTTATAAAATAAAAGGATAAAAGAAATTACAGTTCAATGTATATATAGCATTTGACTACTTATAGAAGGCAAAACCATCCTTTTCTGTAGGTGTGAGTGTGCGTAGGTAAATACAGGGTGGGCGTGGCTATGAAGAAACACAAGAACTGGGAACTAATTAGCTCTGGGGAAGGATCATAAGGTGGGAGGGTCTGACAAGGGAAGTCAAGTGTTTATTTTTTTTTTAAGATTTTATTTATTTGATAGAGAGAGATCACAAGTAGAGAGAGAGAGAGAGGAGGAAGCAGGCTCCCTGCCTAGCAGAGAGCCCCATGTGGGACTCGATCCCAGGACCCTGAGATCATCACCTGAGCTGAAGGCAGAGGCTTAACCCACTGAGCCACCCAGGCAGCCCAGGAAGTCAAGTGTTTAAAAAGAAGATACAGAAAAAGAGACTTCTGCTCTGGAAAAATGGAGTATATGTGCTTTCTTTTCTTTGCTTTTATGTTTTCTTTTTTGCTATTCCTTCCACTAAATACAGATAATAGCCTGGACTGGATATTTAGATAAAACGAACAAAAGAAACTGAAAGAAGCTGGCAGACTGGAGAAGGACCTCAGGAACCAAGGAAAGACATAGTGGTGGACATAGTGGTACTCCTCGGGGTTTTGACCAGATTTTCCATGTTCTGGCCAGAGTCTCTGGGTTTTGGCCTCATGTAGCTCCAGCAAGGTGCGGGGAAAGCCAGAACCTCGAACAGGTGCAGGCCAAAAAGCCCTAAGGAAATTCTATTCTCCATAACCAAAGGTCTAGAAAAAGGCAACCTAGCAAGAGAAACATTTGAGACAATGACTGTTCTACTCCAGCTAAATACCACTGGAAAAAAACAGGGGATCTCCTACCCCTGCCAGCAAAAACAGAGTTCACACTCCCACCTCACCAGGCTGGGACAAGATGTCCCAACACCTCTCCCTCCTGCTGCCACCTGGTGGTTTCAGATCAGGCCAAGGGGAAGGCTGAGACTGTGCCAAGATCACACAGGCAGCCTGGACTTCCACCACCACCTAGAGGTAACACAGCGTTCCTCTGCCTCCCCAAGAGGGGCAGGGGTGGTGCCAAGTGGGTATAGTGGACAGTCAGGATTTCTGCCACCACTCAGCAGTAGGACAACCCCCACTGCCACCCAGTGTCAGTAGAAGGCAGTTGGAGAACAGTCATGAGGTGCCTGTTCCTCTCCCTTCCAAAGTGGTATCAACAGGGAGCCTGAAAGCCCACTCACACACACCTGTAATGACAAACTCTTCTACACCCAGGAGACCATGGAAGCCAACCAGAGAACCTGGACTCCTGACCCCACCTGGCAGGAACAAGGTACTGTCCTCCTCCCCTGTCAGAGGAGGCCAGGTAATAAAACACAAGGTTTAAGTAAGATCCAGATCCAAGAACCAGGAAAATCATAAACTGAATGAGAACAGACAGTTAACAGATGCCGATACCAAGATAATGTGGCTGTTAGAATTATCTGACAGATTTTAAAGCAGCCATCATAAAAAAAAAAACTTCAGTGAGCAATTGCAAATATGATGAAAAAATTGAAAAATTCAGCAAAGAATAAGGAGATATAAAGAAAAACCAAGTGAACAATACAATAACTGAACTAGTCTTAGTGTAGAGAGGGGAATGAGGAGGATACATGTAAGAATCGGTGAACTTGAAGGTAGAATGATAGAAATTACCCAACCCAAACACGAGAGAGAAAACAGGCTGAAAAACAAAATGAATAGAATCACAGAGACATTTGAAGCTAAACAAAAAATCTATAATAAAAGATTTGGGTTATTGGAGTCCCAGAAGGAGAAAAGAAAGAGGGGTTGGGATGAAAGAGTATTGAAAGAAATGATGGCTGAAATTTCCCTAGATTGGGAAAAGTTATAAACGTAAAAGGTCAGAGTGACCCCAAAAAGATACATGCGAAGAAATCTGTGTCAAGACACATTGTAGTCCAACTTCTGAAAATTAAAGACAAAACTCTTGACACCACTCAGAAAAAAAAAAGGGACATTAACTCTAGAGAAAAAAAAATAATAAGTATAGTGTTTTCTTATCAGAAACCACGGGGGCCAGAAAGAAGTGTCACAACATTTTCCAAGTGCTAAAAGAAGATAATTGTCACCTACAACCCTATATCCAGCAAAAAGTAACCTTCAGAAACAAAGGGGAAATTATGAACAGTGTCAGATAAAGAAAAACTAGGAGAATTTGTAGCCAGAAGATCTGTAAAAGAATATTTTTAAAGGAAGCCCTTCAGATAAGAAGGAAATGAAACCAGAAAAAAAAAATTGAGAACCCTGAGGAAACAAAGAAGCAGAAAGACAGAAACATGGGTAAATATGATGGACTTTTCTTCTGAGTTTTCCAACTTCTGAAGCAAAGGTGATAACACTTTTTAATGTATTCTCATTGTAAGTAGAAGAAATATTTAAGGGGCGCCCGGGTGGCTCAGTTGGTTAAGCAGCTGCCTTCAGCTCGGGTCATGATTCCAGGGTCCTGGGATCGAGCCCCGCATCGGGCTCCCTGCTCAGCAGAGAGCCTGCTTCTCTCTCTCCCCCTCTCCCTGCCGCTCTGCTTACTTGTGCTCTCTCTCTAGCTCTCTGTCAAATAAACAAATAAAATATTAAAAAAAAAAGAAATATTTAAGACAATTATTATATAAATGGGAGGGGTAAGAGATGAAGAGAGATGGAAGTTTCTGTACTTCACCTGAACTCCTGAAATGTTGACACAGACTGTAGTGAGTTATATACAAGGGATGCACGTGACGTGCCCGTGGCTCTTTATGTATGTATATTAATACTCTATATACATAATTCTAGATCAGTGACTGAAAAACTTCAAGAGACACTGAAAATCACTATGGACAAGTAAGAAGAAAAAATGTTCATGAAACCCCCAGGAAGGCAGGGAAACAAAAACAGGAAAAAACATAATACAGGGAGAACACACTCTGAACAAAAAAATAAAATGGCAGTGCTAACATTTCAATAGTTACCTTAAATGTAAATAACTTAAATAAACCAAGTCTAAGACAGAGGTTGACAGGGAGGGGGGAATGACCAAACTATATGTCTTCTATAGTAAAGTTATTTCAAATATAATGATATAAGTGGGAAGTAAAGGAATTAAAATGTCAATTAAAAAAAAGGAATGGCTAATAAAGCAAACTTCAGAGCAAAGAAAATTACTAGAGACAGACATTACATAATGATTAAAGAGTCAGTTAGATGAGAAGATACAGCAATCCTGAATGTGTGTGCACTGAACAACAGAACTAAAATGTGACATGCAGAAATTGATATATAACTGAAAGGGGGGAAAAAAGCCAGTCTACAGTCACCGTTGTAGACTTCAACACCCTTCTCTCAACAGTTGATAAAACAACTAAACAAGAACTGATAAGGTTACACAAAACCTCAACAACACCATCAACCATTGGGATGAATTGACATTTATAGAAAACCCCATTCGAGGACAGCCACATGCACACTTCTTTCAAGTATTCATGGAACATTATCCAAGAGAGATCATATCCTGGGCCATAAAACAAATTTCAATGTATCCGAGAGCATTGAAATTGTATGGAGTGCGTAATCTGAGCACATCGGACTCAAACTGCAAATCCATACTGGAAAAGTAACAGGAAATTCCCCCAAATATTTGATATCTAAAAAATAGAATTCTAAATAATCCATGGGGCAGAGGAGTCTCTTGGAAATTTCAAAGGCACGTGGCACTGAATTCGAATGAAAATACGTAACAACTGAAAGAACTCTTGATAGGGGATCTCTAGCTCTGAATATTTACATCAGAGGGGAGGGCATTCTGAAATCAGTAACTGAAGCTTCCACTTCAAGAAACTGGAAAAAGGACAAAAAATAAAAGCAAAGCAAAGCAAGGAGAAGGAAATAATAATAAGAGAAGAAATCAAGGAAATTAAAAAAAAAAAGATAAAAATCAGTAAAACAAAAAGCTAGTTATTTGAAAAAAGTTAAGAAAATGATCAAATCTCCAACAAAACTAAGAACAAAAAAGACACAATTTTATGAATTAGACAGGGGATGTCCTTAACAGATTCTGCAAACATTGAAAGGATAATGAATACGACAAACACCTCTACAGACATAAATCTGACAATTTGGATGAAGTGGGTGAATTTTCTGAAAAGGACTAACTACCACAAAGCACTCAGTAGGAAATAGATCATCTGAATAGCCTTGTCGCTATCAGGGAAATTGATTCATAATTTCAAGCATCCTATAAAAAAAATTTCCACACTGAGATGGATTCACTGGAGAGCTCCACCAAATATCTAAAGAAAAATTAGTGCCAATTCTGTAGAATCCATTCCAGAAAACAAAAGAGGTGAGAGCACTTCCCAGCAAATTTTAGGAGGCAAGTATTAGCCTCATGCTAAAATCAGATGAGCTCAGTTCAAAAAAAAAAAAAAAAAAGGTCTCATCAATGTAGTGTGTCAATAGAGAGACAAATGCGTGGTCCCATTTATACAACAGTCTTGAAACTTGTGGTTGCCAGGGTTTAGGGATGGCTGGTGGGAAGATGGCTGATGGGGAGATAGGACAGGAGGGAGAACTTTGGGGTGATGGAACTATTGCGTGTCTCCATTGCCGTGGCGGTTCCACAAATCCAGAATACGATAGGGTGCATAGAGCTACACACACACATTGTAACGTTGTTAGCCTCCCATCCTTGCTCTTGTACTAGCATCATATAGGATGAAAGCATTGGGGGTAACTGGGTGAAGCTATATTGGAACTCCTGTGATAATGTTGCAACTCCCTGTGTATCTGTGACCATTGTAAAAAAAAGTTTTAAAAATGACAGGGAGGTACCCCTACGTGCCTATCCAAAGAGCTAAAATTAAAATGACTGACTATAACAAGTGTTGGTAAGGTTTTGGAGGAATTGGAGCCCTCATACACTGCTGGTAGCAAAGTCAGGTGGTACAACCACTTTAGAAAACAGTTTCAGAGTCTCCTGAAAAGTTAAACACACACGTGCAATATAATTTAGGTCTTCTAGTTATCTATCTCAAAGGATGAAAGGATATTTATTGGAAACAACCCACATGTCCATCAGCAGGGGAACTAATAAGCCAACCATGGCACGTTCGTATGGGGGAACACTGCTCAGCCACAGAAGGAATGGGTATAGAATACATGTAGCCCCGTGGACAAATCTTGAAAGTAATCTGCTGAGCGAAGAAGGCAGGCCAAGCAGAGAATGTGCTGTGTGGTTTTTATCCTGTGTAAGATTCTAGGATAAACATGAGCAAATCCGTACCACCAAAAGCAGGTCCTTCACTGGGGGATGGCCAAGTGAGAGACAGTTCGTGGGGTGCAGGAGGGAGTGATTAGAGTTTTATGGGGAGCAGATATGTTAGCTGCTTTGATTGTGGGGATGACTCTGTGTGCGTGTGTCTTTAAACGTTGTTTTATATGTCAGTTATATGCCAGTAAATCTGCCAACATTGAAAAAAAAAGAAAATATATTTGTGGGTTATCTGTGTATAATGATAAAAACCAAGTTAAAAAAGAATACCAAGTCTCTGGGGAAAATTGATGGTGGATGAGAGCTCAGATCGGGGGGCGTCCACCTCCCCCTACTTCTGCTCCCACCACAGTGGGACAGCTGAGGCCCCTGTCCCGTGGTACGCCGGGTAGGTGTGAGTCTCACACTCCTGCTCGACGAAGCCCTCTCTCTCTAACCCTCCGCGCCACCCCTCCTCCTGATAGTGGGGTGTGTGGCCACCCTCCATGCAGACTCCCGTCCCTATGTGCCAGCGTCATTGGTCTCAAATCTTTGCTGCGCCCCCTGTCGTTTTCCGGGAGCCGCTCCCAGGCAGCTCCCCCTGCGACCAACCCCAGTCCCAGCTTCAGACCTCTGAGGCTGAGGGCCTGTCTCCACCACCGTTTCTGCATATCCAGCTCCTGTGCCTGCAGTTGTGAAAAGGACACGATGAGGAGGTCACACGGAGGTGTAAAAATCATCCTTACCGCACAGGCGCGTGGCAGTGCCAAAGGGAACACCGCAGGGAGAGAAGGAAAGCAAGCACGGGGACTGTGGGTCCAGATCCGGTCACTCCCTACAGGTCCCCCTGGGTCTGCGCAGACGGTGGTGTTCAGCGCTGTATGACCTGCATTTTTAAATTCTGCGGTCCGGCAGGGAGGGCACGCCTTCCTCCCTGGACTCAGGGGTGTGTCCCTGGGGCAGGCTGGGGCAATGAGTGCCCCCAGCTCAGGAACAAGCGCAGCACCTTGAAACCGAAGCACAGATCCTGCCTGGAAGGAAGAGGGTGCAACGCCTTCCCTTCTTGTTTGTTGGAAAGGGAGATGAGGCAGGAGATTGCACGGGCTGGCACTCTGGGGACAGCTCAGGAGCAGCACGCGGATGTAGGTGCGGCTCTCAGGGCCTGCCCAGGCCTCTCCAGCCTGAGGACTTGACCATCTTTCCAAGCCTGTCTGTGGGGACTTGGATGCACCCAGCGGCCCGTGCCATGCACCTGCTGCTGAGTCTCCCGCCTGAACCCAGACTTCCTAGGCCTGTCAGTGAGGGGGCGCCGACAGTTCCCATCTAGATCAGAGGGACTGAGGAAGAGTGGGGATGTACAGCGTCTCTTGTGGAATCTGGGGGGCTGGGGACAGCTGGCTGGGGGTGCAGATGGAGCTGGGAGGGCAATGAATCTCCAGTCCTTGGACACGTGCCTGCTGGGCTCTAGGGCATCCCCTGCCCCATTGGCAGGGCCTTGGGGACACACCTGGGAGTGGTGGCAGAGGCATCCAGGGATCCAGATGGGGCAGAGCGGGGCCTGGTGGCCGAACTTGAATTCTCAGAGCAGAATGAGGCCTCGGGGAGGGTCAGGAAGGTGTTGGGAGGGCTCCCTGCTCATCCCTATGTGACACACTCAGCAGCATCAGTGAGTGACATGTGAGCTCCGTGGGGGGAGCTAATGTGGAGGAGATAAGGCAGAGTAAAGTGCTGCGTGAAATGCCACATGCTGGGGGCCCTCGGCCACGTCACGGCAGACACAGGCGCCTCCGACGAAGGTGTGAGGAGTCAGCCCTGGCCCTGCAGATGTTAGCTATCACCCTTGTCACTTCACGTGTTCCAAAGACATGGCACTCGTGGCAGGAGGGACAGCAGGTGCTGGGGATTAGGGCGATCCCAGTGTGTCGTGGAACAGAGGGACAGAACGTTCTGGAACAAACATGGTTGAAAAGAAAAGAAGGATTTCCAGTTCCTGGAAACAAGGCAGGAAATGCTTGGGCAGAAGTGAGTGGACCCAGTGTCCCCCTCCGTGGAGCGTCCTTGAGAATGACATCTCTGTGTAAGGAAAAGCCCATTCATTGCAGCTCAGTCCCACCTCTTGGACTAATTTGCAAATGCAGGCACCGACCAGAGCTAATTTTTCAGGCTGAAAAGTAGCTGAGCCACACAGACAAGTGTGCAGACCACTTCCTCTCCCGCCCCTGAGCGGGAATCGCAACAGGCCAAGAGCGGATGATTTAAATTCCTGCGTGGTCTTCTTCCGATGTGATCGGGGCTTTGGGCTAGTGCACTATTCTCTGAATTTTTGGTATTGACTATTTTATCCATATCCAAACACAATCTGTACTATAATTCATTCCATGATTTTCTTTACGTCAACCTTTGTTCTTCTGTTTTAACCTAAATCAGTGTAGCTTTACTTAGGAAGTAATTAATATCTTAGAAATTCTAAACCACATGTACTAGTTAGATGTCTTTCTAGTCTACCTGAAAATAGCTCATATTAACCCCACAAGTGTTTGTGCATGTCGTGACCCAGCCATCTTGCCCGCTGTGTCAGGACACGGTGGATGGGAAGGTGGAGGAGAGCCTCCGAGGGGCTGAGCGGCAGTGACACAGCAGGAGATCACCAGGAACAGGACTTTCTTCTACAGGATTTTGGAATTTGAACTGGAATGTTTTAAGAAATACGGCAAAATCTGGGGGTAAGGCTCTCACTGTTAATCCTTCTCCGCACCACAGCAAGGGAAGGCATTTTGGGGCCTTCTTCCCTGTGCTGCGCTGTACAAACGCCCGCCCATCTGCCTATCAGGGGGTGACGGCAGCAAGTGCAGGGCCCACTGTCATCTCAGCTCTAGAACACCCAGTCTCCCTTATACCCTGGCTATGGAGGCATTGCTGTAGCCCCATCACCTTCAAAACTAACCCAGCAGTCGAGCCTCCCCTGGATGCAGGGTCCTGAACTGGGCACAGGGCAAGGACTAGAATTTCCAGAGTCCTCTTGGATTGGGTGAAACTTGAGTGGGGTCTTGAGAAGTGCATAGGGCTGAACAGAGCTGGCTAAATAGAGAAACTGGAGTCCAGTAGGGGAGATCCAGGCCCGTTCACATACAGCACACCAGGACGGGGAAGGGAGGACATAGAACCAGCCAGGAACCCAGCTGGCCCACGTGATCACGGCTGGCGATCACCGTGAGGACAGAGCGGAAGCCACCACCACCCCCCTAGCAAGGTGAGCACCTTCTCCAGTGTACATGGAGGCGGTTTCTTCATTAAAATGCGTCCATATGAAAGGCACAGTCTAGGCAGCACCCTGCTCGCCGTGGACAGCGCCTCCGGGGCTCCGCTCCCTCCCTCTGCCCTCTGAGGATTCAAGCAAAACAAATTGTGGTGCCACTGCCCGCTATGATCTAAGGAATCTGAGGACCGGGAGATGGTATCAGACACCATCAATCCATATATTGATAATGCCGTATACAGTTTAACCTCAACGTCTCTCGAAATTCCCATTTTAAAAGAATCAGAAAGGCCAAGACTTCGAAATCAGAAACCAGCCTCAAACTCCATCTCCACTCCCCGTTCACTCACTGTGTTTGTGTGGGCTTTTCCTCCAGGCCAGGCACAGGGCTAGGCACTGGGGAGGGGCAGGCGGACGGAGACAGAGAAAGCACAGCTGCTGCCTCAGGGAGCTCGAGGCTGGTTCAAATTCAGCAGCAAGGCCATGGAAGTCTTGGGAGGGAACAGAGTCAAGCGGGAAAGCCTCAGAAGAAATGGAGCTGTCCGAGTGGTCTGGAAGGATGGAGAGCAGATGGCCACACAGAAAGGGAAGAACCACTTCTCGCCCACCAGGATGGCAAACCACCTAGAAGGCTGGCATTACCAAATGTTGGTGAGGGTGTGGAGCTGCTGGGATGCCCTCGTCGTTGGGGGGGGGGAGGTGCAGAAGATGGCTCCCTCCCATCGAAACACCGCGTCTCCTAAGCACACCTTTACTCTGTAACCAGCGAGTCTTTACCTGGGCGTTCCCTGGGGAGAAGTGAAAACAAACCATGTGCACAAGATTCATGGCAGCCTTGTCCGTCATCCCAGCGTTCATCAACGCCAAGTGGGTAAATTGGGGATTTGTTCAGAAAGTGGGTAAACAAACTCCAGGCCATGGAGTCCTACTCACCATAAGAAACAAACTCTGGATACAGTGTTTTGGGTTTTTTTTAAGGATTTTATTTATTTATTTGACAGAGATCACAAGTAGGCAGAGAGGCAAGCAGAGAGAGAGGAGGAAGCAGCCTCCCCGTGGAGCAGAGAGCCCGATGTGGGGCTCGATTCCAGGACCCTGGGATCATGACCCAAGCTGAAGGCAGAGGCTTTAACCCACTGAGCCACCCAGGTGCCCCAAACTCTGGATACATTTTGATTGATACACAGCGTGCATGAATCTCACAGACATTATGTCATGCAGAAGAGGCCAATTGCAAAAGAGGACATGTAGTGTGGTGTTTCCTGTGAAGTCCAGGAATAGACAAAAGCACAAATCGATGATGGTAGAAACCAGAAAGTGGTTTTGGGATGGGAAGCTGTCTTCCTAAGCAGTGGACCTGTCTGTGCCTTATTTTGCATGGTGGTGATCCTGACACCAAAACTCTTAGGATTACATGTCCCAAAGCAGAATGAGGAGATTACATGTCCCAAAGCCGTGATCACATGGGCCAGCTGGGTTCCTCGAATATTCTACATACAGTAAAGACTACGGTTTTCAGTCTAGCTGGAGCTTACTTTAGCCTTTGGTAAAGTAAGAAGTGGATGGAAGCAGGATAGAGAAATCCTATTAGGCTATATCCTTAAAATTAAATACTCCGATTTTGTAGGCTGTAAAGAGGGAAGTGATAGGAGCTTGCATAATACAAAAGTTCTCAGAGAAGAAATTATCAAAATGTCAGGCTAGCCAACCAGGACCTTTTGGCTCAAGGCACATTTTTTAAATATCATCATGGCCCATTTGGTTTTGGTCTTGGTGTCTGCAGCAGCCGCTCTGGGGGCAGTAGCCCGTCCTGGTCGTCCTGGATTCTGTCCTCATCGCGTGTGCTCTTATACCCTGTTCTTATACGTGAAGGGAGTCTTACAGCCGTTTAACCAACCAAAGGGCAGGTTCCAGCTCACACTTACCTCTTCCACCTGTGTCCTTGACCAGAAGCTAGTTAAACACAAGCTCTCTGTGCAGGCAACGTCCTATCCTCCCTCAATCCGAGGTGGGAATTAATCATCAGCTAATAGGCTTGAAGCCCCTTTTCATATTCATAGGTTCATTTCATACTCTGATGGCTTTGAAAAATATGGTGTGACTCTTTGCAACCATGCCAGAATCCAAGATGTGAGCAGTCGCCTACGAATTGGCAGTCATTGCTGGAAAATAAAGGCAGGTCACGGTAGAAATGACTAGATCTACCCAATGGTGGCATCCAGAGTAAAACCATCTATCCTTATGCTGAAGCTGAAATAGCCAGATGTCCGGGCAGCTGGGATCTGCGTGGTGTCTGTGGGTTAGGAGCCTTCACCAGCAGCGGTCTCCAGGGAAGGGACTCTGAGAGGTCCTGGGCAGGCCTGTCCTGAAATCTCTCTCACCTCCACTGCTCATGACAACTAAATCTCTACCACTGGACAGGAGTTTGGTGGGGACTTTAGGGTCAAGAGCACATTTTAATCCCTTTCCCAGCCTTCTTTCCTCCCACCTTCTACACAGCAAAAGAACATCAGACAGCCCTGTGTTGGTCTGGGCCTCAGTTTTCCAGAAGGTTTCTTTCCCACATTTTTCAACGTATTATTAGCACCCAAGCTCCCAAACCTGGTTTCCAGCCTCAGATCTGGCTCAAGTCAGTGGCAGGCCCCATAGACACCTGGATTTCCTCACATCTCCAAAAAGATTGGGCAGTCCAGGG
The DNA here is from genome assembly GCF_010015895.1 of Lontra canadensis. Classification (NCBI taxonomy): domain Eukaryota; kingdom Metazoa; phylum Chordata; class Mammalia; order Carnivora; family Mustelidae; genus Lontra; species Lontra canadensis. The sequence goes on along the minus strand of NW_022631039.1, from coordinate 12,178,462 downwards.
ATTATCTCCTCTTTGTGCAAGATTTCAACAGTCTTCCCTTAGGTCTGTTCCATGAGACTAAAAACCAATCACTCAGGAGTATCTGCGCCTCATGACATCCCCCCAGCTTAACTCCCAGCAAAGAAACAGATGGACTAGTTCAGCGGCAGGGACTCATCTGAGACCCTGGACGCGGTAACAGAGAGTCATCAGCCTGGCACGCAGCGCTGGCTGTCAGCACACGGCAGTCGGACCCACCAGCTTACCGCCACACTTCTTCAGAATGCTCTGGAAAGAGCCAGCATCACACGTGATCTGATTCCCAGGGGTTTTTCCTTCTTCTTCCTTTGGTAATGCATCTAGTCCTTCCTTGGAGGAGCTCCCAAGCCACTTCTCTACCCCAAGCCAGACCTGTTTTCAGTCACATAAGCCGCTCTAGAACTGGGGGTTGAAATGGAACTTTGGAATCAAGACTTGTCTTCGCAGAGGATGACGAGTGGAAACGGCTCAGACCTGGCCTCTCCTGGACCCTCGCCGGCAGGAAAGCTCCAAGGGGCTGGTGTGCGCAAGCTGGTCCCACAGAGCAGGCAGGGGAATGGGGGACGCAGGGGCCAGGGAGTTGCCTGGGCAGTGGGGGAGCAGTGTCATGGTCTTAAAACTCCTTTCATTTTCCATCATCACGTTCCCTTCCTCTTCCTTCTTCCTCATCATCCTTTTCCATCCGGCTTATCTTTCTCTAATACAGCTTTACTAGACGCCTGATGGTACCCATAAGCACCCTACGTACCCTGGAGGGCCAGACACAGACATTAATAAGCGGAGCTGCATCTAGAGGCACCAACGGAAAAGAACCAGTTCTGCGAGCACAGCTAACCCAGGCCCAGGGGGTCTCCCTAAGGATGGAGCTCACCCATCATCCTAGCTTCTCTCAGCCAGAGAAACTACTTGTCTGATCTCCAGCTCCCCATCTGGCAAAAGTCCTTAGATATAGGGAAACATGGGCAACACTGTTACACCACTAACGTGCATACCGAACCTCTATTTTTAGGAAGGGCAAGATGAGGGGAGGAGGAGGCCCACAGGACTCAAGTCTGCGGGTGTAGGTACAGCCATGACGCTATTTTTCATTGTGTTTTCTGTCCCCGTTCCCCACCACCACCTCCACGACAGGGGCCCCTAGGGAAGCAGGAATTCCGCAGGCCAATGGCAGTGACACAGGAGCCGCCCGAAGTGGAGAGCCCACGTGGCTTACCCTCTCCCGGTAAGAGCTGGGGGTGAGGAGGTTCCTGGGACCCTGCCCACATGAGGAGCAAGGAGGTTCCTCCTGTGGGCTCGTGCAGCTTTCTGCGACAGTGCTTCAAAGAGCAGCTCCTCCTGCGAGAAGTGAGTTGAAGGCACCGTGCTGGGGAGCGGCGGAGTCCTTCCTCCAGTCCAGGCCAGTCTCTGAGCAGAGGGCACTGAAAACCTCCGCGCTCCTCCGTGAGCTTTCTCGGACGAGTTCCTATTCATTGAGGAACATCTTAAAGGAAAAGACAGAGTCTGTACTGTCTCGGCATTTTTTTTTTTTTTTTTAGCCAGAAACCAACCCAAGCCCCCAGTTTGGCCAGACTGGGGTACAGTAGGATGACCCCCATGGGACTGTTTCATCCCTAAGTTTTGTTTTTGTTTTTTGTGGGGTTTTTTTTGCACTTGATTTTTAGGCGAAAGATGCCGGATTGTAGCAGAATAAATTCATAGCTGAAATTTAAAAAAAATTAAAAGCCTCTGGGAGCAGCACAGCCTCTGGCTGGTAGCAGCTGAGAGAGCCGGTCACGCACACGTTACCCCCACTCACGTGCAGGGATGTCACCCCGGCCACTTGAAGTCAGGCACGCGCGAGAATTTACAACATGAAACTGGTGAGCACCGGGAATCCAGGCGTCTGCCCCGGGACAGCCAGCGATGAAGCCTTGCCAGCCTGCCAGCGGTACCCCTCCTAGAAGTCGCCTGTTTCCTCTCTGGCCCAGTGTTTCCTTGAACCAAGATGATCTTTATGTCCTAGAAAGTCCGATGTTCCTAGATGGGATTTGCAGACGTAGAGAAGTCCATTCAAGCTCCAGAAACATTTTAACAACCACAATGAAATAAGTCTTTTTCTTGTGCAGTGGAATTAGAGGATAACATGCCCCTTTTTTTTTTCAAAGATTTTATTTATTTATTTGACAGAGAGAGATCACAAGAAGGCAGAGAGAGAGGAAGGGAAGCAGGCTCCCCACTGAGCAGAGAGCCCGACGCAGGACTCGATCCCAGGACCCTGAGATCATGACCTGAGCCGAAGGCAGAGGCTTTAACCCACTGAGCCACCCAGGCACCCACGCCTCTTTTAATTCACCTGAATCCCCGTTACTTCAACGACTCTGACTCCGGCTGATGGAGCGTTTATGTTAGATGCGGGCATCCCCTAGTAACCAAAAGGAGAACGTTTCTATGAAACCTTTCCCAAGCCATCGTGGCATACCTTAGTAAGGGAAGCAGCTTTTCCCATAAAAGTGAAGATCCTCTTCATGTTTGTTTTGCTTAGTGAAAACAGGCACCAATGTAGATCTTTCCTAAAATCGAGATGGCGTAACATGAACTTCGGCCAAGCGGGCATCCCTGAGCTCCCGAATGTCTTTCTCGGCACTGGTTCCTCATGCAGACACCAGTGATCAAGTGCCAGATGGCTTGGGAGGTGCCCTGGATGCTTCCCCGCACCAGACGCCTTGGAGCATTTCTGGTGTCAAACACCGGGAAGGAAGTGGCCGGGAAGGGGTCCGTGGAAGCAAGCAGCGCGGCCGTCAGGGAGGAGAGGGGCGGCAGCTGGCTCCTTAAGGCTTCTGGGAATGGGAGCGAGATGGATGGAGGGGGGTTGGGTCCAGGGCCCCAGGCATAAATATTCAGAGTTTTCTTTTCCCCTTTTTATAGACAGTATGAGGCCCATTTGCCTTTTCCCAGCCCTGCACATTATTAGCCTGGCCTAAAAGGCCCAGAGCCCAAATGAATTTAGAACAGGTGTAAAAAAATATATGAGAGGATTTTACTGGAGCTAAAAATTATGACCCGAGGCCACGGTCATCTGCCCACGCCGCCCCTGCAGGCCAGGCCGCAAAGCACAGAGGTGGGTCTAGCCCAGCGGGCATGTATCCCCTGCACTTGGCTGGGATTCTGCAAGGGAGCGGGGCGTTTGGGGCAGCGGCTCCAGCCCTGACACTTAGGAGCGTGCAAATCCCCGTGCACCTCTCCCCTCTCCCTCCCCACCATGCATAGCACGTATCCAGGCGGCAAAGCTGCACGGAGACTAGGGAGACTGCAGGAAGGGTTGGGTGTACCTGTCACGGCAGTGGGGGGACAGAACTGCAGAGCCGGAGGGGGAACGGTAAGTCCTCGGCTGGGATGATCTATCCAGACCCAGCTCCAAGCTGTTAGCAGAAGAGAAACTTTGGGATGTTTGGCTTAATCTCCTTTCATTCCTTCAATGTCTGAGTACTCACTGAGTGCCTCCTACGGGCCTCAAGTTCGATGCCACCTCCCCTCCCCACCACCTCCACCACCACTCGGAACTCGCTTTTTCCTCTTTTCTCCAAGGAAGGTCCGCAGCAGGAAATGTGTCTTTCCCAGGCCCTGTTATGCCTCCGCCCAGACGCACTCGGTGGCCCTCGTGTACAGGGCGTTGTTTTAGAAACTAAATAAATCTGCATATTTCCAATCTCTGAAACACATCTTGTTCAATGAAGCTTTAAGGGAAGGACGATTTTGCTGTGAATACTGATGCATTTCAGCGCATTTCCCCTGCTGCCCAGGACGGATGACGTGTGGCAGACTTCAGTGACGAGGCCCTCGGCCGGCAACGGCCTGGACAAGTGTGTCTGCAGAAGCGCGTGTCCTTGCTTCAGGGAGGACGTACGGAGAACCACAACTCAAAAAGATCAGACTTTGGTTTCCCAAAAATGATGGCAGAAGTTTCTCGCCATGAGTTACCGGAATGTGGTTCTTCTCATTGCCTGAATTATCTGTGTGATGATTATTTTTAGTTCTTTTTAAACCCACTTCTACTGAGCTGTAACTCCAGGGTAGTAAACCACGTGAATCACACGTGCACAGCGGGCATGTAGTTACCTGTGTTCCCGCCTGCGTGACCATCACCCACGTCAAGATGCGGATGGCTTCCAGCTCCCAGAAGGTTCCCTCATGATCCTCCCCACCTTGTCCTCCACCGCCTGGCCTCCAGCCCACCCCCCAGGTTACTACTTCTTCATCACTTAATTATGGACAAGGCTGGCCTGTGTCTGAACTCTGTGCGGATGTGGTCGTGCTCTGGTCCTGTTCTGTGGCTCCTACTCATCCGTTCTCCTCCGCTCCATGTGGCATCTGAGAGAGGCACACTCGTGGCATGTGGCCTGCTTCTCCCTCTGCCTAGTGCTCCCCTTGCTTGTGTTCTCTGTCTCTCTGGCAAATAAATAAAAATCTTAAAAAAAAAAAAAAAGCTTCTAGTGATCTCTTATGAGGGCCCATTTTTGCCTTCCAACTGACCTCGTTCTACACGTTTCTCTGATGCTGAGATTACGCATCCCAAACCCACATGGTAAGCAGCTTCCTGAACTTGGGTCTGGAGACCCCAGACTCCCCGAGGCTCCACCTACCGCCCCAGGCCACCCGGCACCATTCCCTTACAGCACCCGTCCACAGCGAGCCCCACGGAAACAGGGGAGGAAAGAGTCAGGAACACCATGGATCGGCTTCATTAAACTTATCAACAGTGAGGTGGGCAAAATGTCTGCAAAAATACGACAGATGACAGATATAACTTCAGTTATAAAGAGCTTTTGTGAATCAGTAAGAACAGCAGGTCCTGCAGGTAAACATTCAAAGGACATTCACAAAACAAAAAACACAAATGTAAGTAAACATCGGGGAGGACGTTCAGCCTCCCTGGTAACCAGAAACAACTTTGTCAATGCCGTATTTGACTACCAAGTTGCAACTTTAAAATTATTGTTATATGATAACTATTGTGTAATAACATGCATATATTATATAACAATTATATAATGTATATTACATACGTTAAGTGCATGTATGAAACATGGAAAGAGTCGGAAGCGTGAACACCCTCAGTGAAACTGTAAGTTGTTACAAACTCCCTAGAAAACAAGAAAAAAAAATACTGAAACAAGTAAAAAGGACTCAGGGGGCGCCTGGGTGGCTCAGTGGGTTAAAGCCTCTGCCTTCGGTTCAGGTCGTGATCTCAGGGTCCTGAGATTGAGCCCCATGTCGGGCTCTCTGCTCGGCAGGGAGCCTGGTTCTTCCTCTCTCTCTGCCTGCCTCTCTGCCTACTTGTGATCTCTCTCTCTCTCTCTGTCTGTCAAATGCATAAATAAAATCTTTTTTAAAAAATTAATAAAAATAAAAAGGGCTTAGATCACAGTCACCGAAGGAAATTGTCTGAGCCCTGCTACTACAAGAAAATAAACCATGCTCACGTACAGGTTTACAGTGGTAAGTAAATATGTGGAAAACAATCATCGTCATTAGCAGAACAGAGTGGCAGTGTGTGGGAGAGATTCTAAAATGATTCCCACCTTTGACCTGATGAATCCACATCAAAAAAAAAAAAAAAAAAAAAAAGGAAAAAACATCTGGAAGTCTCTTCCAGTATGGCTATTGGTCATTGGCAATGTGTTCCAAAATAAATAAAAGATTCTCGAGGGGCGCCTGGGTGGCTCAGTGGGTTAAAGCCTCTGCCTTCGGCTCAGGTCATGATCTCAGGGTCCTGGGATCGAGCCCCACATCGGGCTCTCTGCTCAGCCGGGAGCCTGATTCCCTCTCTCTCTCTCTCTGCCTGCGTCTCTGCCTACTTGTGATCTCTCTCTGTCAAATAAATGAATAAAATCTTAAAAAAAAAAAAAAAAAAAAGATTCTCGAGAAAATTTGCTTATTGGCACGTTATTCACAAAATAGAAACAATTAAAAACGAAGCAGGAGCGATATGAACGGTGGCGGGGTCATGCACTCTCACACAGGTGTGCTAGCTGTAACACCGAAGAATGTGTACAGCATGGGAAAATGCCAAAATGATAATGCTGGACAGAAAACATCAAAACACAGGATTGTGCGGACAGCGTTAGCTTATCTCTGTAAACAACGCTCGGAAAGAAAGGCTAGGAAGAAACAAAACCACAACCACCTGTCTTTTAGGAAGTGGCTTACGATTAATTTTTATAACTCTTGTGAATGTTCAAATATATACATAAACCTAAACAATAATTCACATGAAAATAAATTCATACTTAGTGTTTTTGCTGAAGCTGACTCTGGAAGGGGAGCGAGGGTGGGGCACAGGGCAGTGGACAGGTAGCAGACAAGGGCAGGGGTGGCCGGCTTCTGGCTGTGCGGGGACGATCCCAGATGTGTCACGGGCGGGTGGCCAGCTATCAACTCTGCGGTCCTCACCTCTCCCCTCTCCGGCTCTGACTAATGCCCAGGCTGGCCAGGGATCCAGCACAGCCAACCAGCAACCCCCCCAGGGTAGCCTCCCACAGGCGTCGAGGGGCCCATCTCCCAGACTGAAAGTAGCTTGTTCTTTAACTGGGGTGAACTACACACAACATAAAATTCACTGTTCTAACCATTTTTCAGTGTCCGGTTCAGGGGCACTGCCACCATCCATTTCTATAGAATTTCATCTCCTAAAACTAAAACTCAGACCCGTTAGACACTCACTGGCCATTCCCCTTCCCAGCCCGGGGTCCTCTCCATCCTGCTCTCTGTCCCTGTGAACGTGATTCCTCTGGGACCTCCCAGACGTGGCCTCAGCGAGCGTTATCTTCTGTGTCTGCCTTATTCCATCAGCATCGTGCCCTCAAGGTTCATTCATGTGGTGGTGCGTGTCAGAGTTCCTTTTTAAGGAGGAGCGATATTCCAGTGTCCGTTTGTCTGTGTGTCACGTCCTTGTCCATTGATCCATCAGTGGACACTTGGGGTGCTTCCAACCTTTTTCACGATTGTGCATGATGCTGCCATGAACACAGGTGAGCAAGTAAGTCCCTGCTTTCTGTTCTTTGTGGAGCTGCTGGGTTCTGTGGTCATGTTGTAAGTGTCCTGAGGAACCGCCATACTGTTTTTCACAGTGCCCGTATCATTTTATAGTCCTGCCAACGTGCACGAGGGTTCAAATTTCAGTTGTCTCTATGTTTGGGTTTCTTTTAAGATTTTATTTATTTATTTGAGAGAGAGAAAGAAAAAGGGAACACAAGCAGGGGGAGCAGCAGAGGCAGAGGGAGAAGCAGGTTCCCTGCTGAGCAGAGAGCCCAATGTGGGACTTGATCCCAGGACTTCCAGGATCATGACCTGAGCCCAGGGCAGATGTTTAACCGACTGAGCCACCGAGGTGCCCCTGATTTTTTTGTTTGGTTTTGTTTCTGGTTTTGTTTTATAATAGCCATCTTAATGGCATGAGGAGGTATGTCACGATGGATTCGATTTGTACGAGGGGCTTGGCTTTTCGGAGCACTTGTCTCCGGCTCATAAAATCCCACAAGGCTTCTCCAGGTGACAGGATGGAATAGGAGCAGGAGGAGAGAACAGAGGCAGGGCAGCCAGTGAGGAGCCGAGGTCCAGGTGGGAAATGATAGGATTGCCAGTGGGTCAGACAGGGTGCGTTTAAAAAGAAAGAATCAAGGAAAACTTCTAGGTTTTGTGCCTGAGGCAGTGGCGGGGGGGTGCTTGGACCACTGGCAGAAGCGGTGCGGGTGGGGGGTCAGGAAGAAAAGTTCGATGGGGACGGAGAATTTTGTTTGGCCATATTGAGTTAGCTGGTGAGTGAAACCCTACAGATGCAGGCACAGGCTCTTCTGGGAAAGGAAAGGTTACACCAACTCTAAAAACAGTATGCCTCCCTCTCGCGCCCAAACCACCCCAACCCGGCAGGAGAGACACAAACATGTGACGACGTCCACCGAGCCTCGGGTCCTTTCCACCCAGTCTCACCCACGGCTCACAGCACCTGCTCCACAGAGAATTATTTTACCGGTTCTGAGCAAACAGACAAGCCCTCGCAGAGCTCCAGAAAGACAGAATTCCTTATAAGCATCAGACACCGGGTTCATTCAGCAGCCACTTCATACATGGCTTTCTCTCCGGCAGGTGGACCCCACCCTCAAGGTCCTTCTCCAGGTGGAGTATCTGCGCTTAGCCGGGAATGAAATCCCTCAGGCTCTGCCGCCAGGGGGATGTCTGGAAGGGTCTGGATGAAAACCCACAAGGGAGTGAACGCTGGTCGCAATCCCCATCTGCACCATCGTCGCACACGCTGGCTGGAGCCCGTGGAGTTCCATCGTAGCAGGTAAGTGAGATGAGCGCCCCAGTTTCTGGTAACTCTCAGGGTTGGATCATCGTGGAACTATTTTTTTTTTTTTATTATGAGGTAACATTTACATAGAGCAAAATGCGCCTGTGAGAAAACTTACACTTTGATGAACACATACAACCTTGCGGTCACCATATCAGCAAGACATGGAATATTTCCAAATCAGCCCAGGGAGTTTCCTTGTGCCCCTTCTGCGTCCACCGCAAGGCACCGGTGTTCTCATTTCTGTGACTGAAGCTTGGCCTTGCTGGCCACTGAGTTTCACACAATGCAATCGGCCAGGATGTGCTTTTTCTGTTGTTCCTTCTTATTACTGGGCGATAGTTCATGGCCTGGATGTACCACCGTCCACTTATCCTCTCCCCTGGCGACAGACACTTAAACTGTCTCCAGTTTGGGACCGAAACCAGTAATACTGCTGTTCTCATTCTTGGGAAAACCTCCCGTGGACTGTGTCTTCCTCTCCCTTGGGTAAATCTCTACAGGTGGGAGCGTCATGCAGTTTCGGAAAAGACCTCAGAGGTGTTGGTTCCCGTCCAGCCCCAGACGCCTTCCACCCATTCCGCGTTGACACCATTGTAAGAAGAGAACCGGAATGTCCGCCTGATGCATCCAACCCACTCTCTCCAGCCAAGGAGTTTTACAACCTTCGTGTGCACACTGTGCTTCGAATTTAATTAACTGTGTTGAGGAAAGTGACACCAGGACCAGCTTATAATGGCTGCAACTCTGAGGGGTTTATGGCCACATATTAAACCCAATGCCATGGGGAGACTGGCTTGGAGCCAGACAGATCAGCAGCACGAAGGGCAAAGATGTATTGAAAATAAAATTTAATTTTCCAGCTGTGGTTATGAGCAAGCCCCATTCCGGCCTCACCATGGGGTCACCACCTAACAAATGAGGCAGGCCCGGGGAGCGGCGGACCAAGAAAGGTTTAGCAGCCCCCCGTGTGGGCTGGATCCGTAACAAGCCTCGAAGAAGGATATTAAGTCGACGTCCTTTTTTGCATAAATCCTCGTGGTCACCATCAGGGGAATCATCTGGAACCTATTTGACTGAATCACTATACGCAACAGGCCAGGTACAGCGGGAATTAATCCTGTAGTCAACCTGGAGTGAGAATGTCACCACGCGGGCTCGCGGCAGAGCCCCTCCCCGGTCACAGCAGCCGTGGGCCGAATACGTGGCCGCCGTAAGCCCAGCTGCTGGACTCAACGGTACCCCGTCCTCGGGCTCTACGACCAGAATGTGTCCATCTTCTGCAGATGTGCCTGCACCCCCTCCATCGCTTCTCGGGCCCCACTGGCTTCTCCCTCCTCCATACCTGCCATGCCCCACAGTCCTTCACGGCGTGCCTGAGATGCCGGTTCCTCCACGTGACCCTTGCTGGCTCCCCCAGTGCCCGATGACTCCCTCTCCCCACTGCCAGCAGCCCTGTATTACTGCACACCTTGCCCACCATGCCCCTCATCCATCTCCACACTAAGACACATAGAGAACATCACAGGAAGATGGGAGGAATGCCACCTCCAGCCAAGGAGCCACCAGATCGTCCCCCAGCACCTGCAGGGGAGCACGACTCTGCCGACACCTTGGCCTCCAGACCATGAGACAGTATTTCTGATGGTCAGGCCACTCAGCAGGTGGTACCCAGTTACAGCAGCCCCAGCCAGCTCATGCAGAATGGAGATGGAAGACCACTACATCCTAACATTTAGATGTGACAAATGACTTCTTAGGTAACGAGCAAAGTTAACTCAAGAACGTTTAGAGTACCCCATGCCTAAAAGTCATGCAGACCACTGTTATGTCATGTGAAAGTCTCATTTTATTTCACTATATTATTTTACTTCATTATTTTAAACGTTTACATTACACATACTATGGGTCAGACACTTGCCAGGTAAAGTATTAACTAATTTAGTAGCAGGTTTGCAAGGCACGAGACCAATGAATCCAAAAATTCAGTTAAAATTCTATATGTGAGCAATGAACAATCCAAAAATAAATTAACAATCCCATTTACAATAGCACACAAAAAGAATTTAAAGCATCAGAATAAACTTAATAAAAGAAGTAAAAAGCATTTACACTTTATACTACAAACCATTGTTGAAAGAAATTAAAGATCTGACTAAATGGAAATATATCCCCTATTAATGGAACAAAAGACTTAATATTTTTAAGGTAGCAATTCTCCTCAGAGTGATTTACAGACTCAGCACAATCCCTGTTGAAATTCCTCCTAAATCCCTTTCTTTGAAGAAACTGACAAGATCTTAAAACACATAGGAATTCAAGGCACACAGAATTGCAAAAACAGTCCTGAAAAAGAGCAAAACTCGAGAACTCACTTGTCCTGATTTCAAAACTCACGACAAAGCTATGACAATCAGGAAAGCTTGGTGCCAGCGCAGTGTAGGCATCAAGATCAGTGCCATAGACTGAGAGTCCAGAAATAAACTCATACGTCTGTGGCAGTTAATTTTTGACAAGGCCGCCAAGACCATCTGATGGGAGAAAAAATAGTCTTTTCAACAAATGGTGCTGAGAATATCGGGCCCTTACCTTATACCAGTCACAAAAATCAACCCCAAACAGATCAGAAACCCGAGTGCAAGAGCTCAATGTGTAATATTCTTAGAATAAAACACAATTGTACATTTTCCTAACTTTTATATTAGGATGGATTCTTAGATAAGACACCAAAACAAAAGACAAAAACAAAAGACAAAATAGATACACTGAGGCATCATCAAAACTCAAAACTTTTGTGATTCAAAGGACACCGTGGAGAAATTGCAAAGAAAATCCACAGAGTGGGAGGGAAACAAAATTGCTAATCCTATATTGGGCGGGGTCTGTGCTTAGATAGAAATCTAAATCTGATAAGAGACAATATCTAGAACATATAAAGAACTATTACAACTCAATAATAAGCAAATGACCCAATTGAAAATAGGCAAAGGCTATGGTTGTCTATATATTCTCTATTTTCTTCCCAAAGGAGGTCTACAAATGTCCAATAAGCACATGAAAAAAATGCTTCATTAGTAATCAGGGAAATGCAAATCAAAACCACAAGGAGGTAATCTTTTATAGCAGGTAGGAGGGCTGTCATCAAGAAGTCAGACAAGTGACAGAGAGGTAGAGGGGGCGGGAACAGAAGGAGGCGGAGCCACTCTGGGAGGCAGCCAGGCCAGTTGTCAAACAGGCATGGAGTTACCCTAGGACCCAGAAGTCCCACTCCTAGGTTCATGCCCACGGGACAGGAAAGCACGTGATGATCAGGAGTATTCACGGCAGCAGGATTTATAGCAGCTGAAGAGTAGGACCGGCTCAAGTGTCTGTCCGCCAGAGAACGGATAACTCAGATACAGCATACCCCAGGAGCTGAGCTGAATTCAGCCATGTGCAGGGGCCTTGAAAACAGGCCACGCGGCAGAAACTCATCACAAAGGACCACATGGGGTGTGATTCCTTCCGTAGGAAATAATCCGGGATAAGCTTTTTGGGTAATAAAAACATTCTAAAATTGATGATGGTATTGGATGTGCAACAATGTGCGTTTATTTAAAAACCACGGAATGATTTCAGGGGTGCCCGGGCGGCTCGGTCAGTTGAACATGCAACTCTTGATTTCAGCTCAGGTCATGATTCCAGGGTTGCAAGATCAAGCCCCAAGTCAGGCTCTGGGCTCAGCGGAGAGTCTGCTTGAGTTTCTCTCTCTCCCTCTGTCCTTGCTATTCATGGTCTCCCCCTCTCTCACTGTCTCTCTCAAATTAATAAATAAATCTTTAAAAGAAATAAAAACCATTGAATTAGACACCTTGAATCAGTGAATTTATGGGTATGTGAATTACATCTCAAGGTAAAAGTAGTAATTTAATGCTTCAAAAAAGCCCACCATTTCTCTGCATTTTAAGGATCGCACAGAGAGGTTGGGGGCATGAAGCCTGGCAGCGTGTTCCCAAATCCCAAGTCGTTATTCCTGTATCTGGCAGCACATCTCACACCGCCCACCGCTCACTGACGAAATGCAGCGAGATAGGGAATGAGTGAATGAAAAGTGGTCCTTTTCCTTCCTTGTATCATATACCAGATAAATGATAGATGGTCTAAAGAGCTCAATATAAAAACCAAACCAACATGTGGAAAGAAATACAGAGAGACTCAAGGTAGAGAGGAACTCTCAGGCATAACAACACAAAATAAATGGCCCAGAGATTAATGGAATTATACCAACATATGGAAATTGGCTGGGGGAACCCATGAACACAAAAATGGAAGGACAAAGTGGGAAGAAACATTTACAGTGTACGCGAAGAACAATGGCTCTGAAGCCAGTCTAAAACTAGAAAAATAACTACCAAACATATACAGTATTTGATGTACTCATCAAAAATACAGAACAGTGCAAAATGAAGTATTAAAAATTGAAATTTCAGAGAGCGCCTGGGTGGCTCAGTGGGTTAAGCCTCTGCCTTCGGCTCAGGTCATGATCTCAGGGTCCTGAAATCGAGCCCCGCATTGAGCTCTCTGCTCAGCAGGGAGCCTGCCTCCCCCCTCTCTCTCTCTGCCTGCCTCTCTGCCTGCTTGTGATCTCTGTCTGTATGTGTCAAATAAATAAATAAAATCTTTTTAAAAAATTTTGAAATTCCAGGGCACCCACGTGGCTCAGTCACTTGGACATCCAACTCTTGATTTCAGCTCAGGTCATGATCTCAGGACTGTGAGGTCAAGCCCCTCATCGGGCTCTGCACTCAGCGTGGAGTCTACTTGAGATTCTCTACCTCTTCCTCCTCCCCCTGCTCATGTGTTTTCTCTCTCTCTCTTTCCCTCTCTCTCTCTCTCAAATACATACATAAATCTTTTTTAAGAAATTGAAATTTCAAGGCTCTAGAAAAGGTAGCATGCCTCTTGAGTATAAGTGCAACGACATGGACATTTTCATTCAACTGCTCACAGAATAGAAAGCCCCCCAGGATTTCGGAGGAGCCCTGGGACAGAAGCATTCCCAAACACCACTATTTACACCTTGGACCAGGAATCTCACTTAGCAACTTCGACCCAAGTAGAAAATCCACAGACACACAAAGGTACAAATAGAGATACAAAGTTACTCACAACCAGAAATAGGAAATCTCCTAAATGTGTAAAAAATAAGCGTACAGTTAAATAAACCATGATAAGCTTGTCTGACCATCCTACGTCCCAGTTAAAACACTACGGTACGGCCTTGGGAAATGCGAGCTATAAAACATTATGGAGCAGAAAGCAAGATCCGAATCTGAAATGAGTAAATACAGAGACACAGAGGAAAATAAAATCCCGAACAGAGCCGCGCTTGATGCACGTCAGGCTGTGGAAAACCGTGCACAATGGTGGAAAATGAGAGCACGGCGACACACCAAGAGGGGAACGCTGGCTTTTGGGAGGTGCGTTGGGGCAGTCTTTGTTTTGTCCACAATTTTGTGCATTTCCTCGATTTTCTGCCATCGGCACGAACTGACCTTCTAATCAGAACATTACGTGATTCGAGTTTAGAAGTCTATAGAGATGTCAGGGGGAGAAAAAGACTGAGAGCTGCCCGTATTTTCACAAGGAGGTGAAAACGGTCAAATACAAGTCCCGGCAAAGAGGAAGCAGAACTGTCAGGTGTCGGGACCGGACGAGGGAACGGGCTCTTGGTCACTGATGAGGGAGGTCAGTTTCACTTCCAGTCCTGTGCAGCTGTGCGGACCAAAAACGGAGTCCCCACCACCTAGACATTTCACTGGGGTTTCTTCCTCGTTTGATTCCCTATCGATAATCACTGTCCCTTCTGTCAAGAGAGGTTGTCCCTCGTGGCTCATGGCAGGTGTTTTGTCAGAAACCAGAGGAGCACCTCGGAGGGCAGCGGGGCCCCCGTGGACACCAGGGGCAGGTGCTGGCCCCTCAAGGCCACGGACCTTCAACGGAACACGCTCCTGCTCCACGTTCGAATGTGGCTGCGCGCAATCCTGGATTATTTTCCCACGTGGTGAAAAAGTCCTTAATGACGCACAGAATGACCCAAATTCCTAGAGAGCGAAAATGTCTAAAATGCCACCTGAAGTCCAAAAACCCTCCCAGCCCGGAGAGCCAGGCTGTGTCATAGTCTGTTGACGAGAGTTAACGACAACATTCCTGGAGAGCGGCAGGGGCACCGATAATAAAGAAGATGTAGGATTATGTCTGAGCCAAACAACATAATGTGATTCATGTTAACCAGCTGCATGACGAGCCCAGCCACTCTGTCTGGTATACCCTACCACCTCCTCCAGATTCTCTTCTTTCTCCCGGATGTACTGCCACAGTCCTAACACTGTGGTTTCAGAGTCTAGATATCCGGGGAAGCATCGAACAGTGCAGCCGCTGTAGGGCTTGCCCAAATGGCGACAAGATGGGGTCAGTCGCTGGACCCCTCCTAAGGGAGGGGCATGCATAGAAGTGAGACTATGAAGAGATGGTTGATAAAATACACCCCCCCAGAGCCTCTTCCCTCCTCCAGGGTGCCCCCAGTAGCCCCCCACATGGCTTCCTGTAGGGTGGCATTTTCCTAGGACTCCAGCTGTCATTCCCAGCCCCCAAAGATCAGGACCTCAGACCAGAGCTGACACAAAGATGCATGCTGAAGTGGGGGTTCCCTGCTTTGCTCTGCATATGCTCCCCCAAGAGGAGCCCCGTGTGACATGTGACACATTGCAGACTGGCCCCCTGAGAGGCAGCTGGAGAGAGGAGCCTCAGCCGCCATCCCCCCCATGCCTTCTCCATCATCTGTCCAGCCCCAAAGGCCTTGGCAGGGGATGCCTCATAGGGACCAGAGCTCCCGCAGTGTATCTCGTGTTCTCTGTTCTTCCTCCCAAAACGACCACAAGCATGCAGGGTGGCAGCAACCTGAGGCCGGAGGAGTCATCACCTCAGGGAGGGTTTCCCTAGCGTCAGAATCCTAGCCAGCCTTCTTTGCTTTGCTGTCAAATGGCCACAGGAATCTGGAAGAAGAAATAAACACACACACACACACACACCCCGGTGGGAATTACTGGCTTTGAGAATTCATGGAGATGTTGTAAGAACACAGCTTATGAACTTCAATGCCCTGCATTGGTCAAGGTGCAACTGTTCACGCACGCAAGAGGCCACCCCCTACACAGATGACAACCTGGAGCTGTGCATCGGGACGCCCGAGGTGTGACCTCTGCCTCGCAGCCTGCTTGTCCCATGGTCCTCTCGAGAACCGGGGCTTAGGGTTGCTTGGGGCTTGACAACAGGCATCCTAGACCTGCTGTCTCTCGCCCAGATTAATGGAGGCTTCCATTGTGATGCGTAGGGCCAACGCCCACTGCCATTCCACCTGCCGACAGCTAAGACCCTAGCCCAGAATATCGTGATATTTTAACACTCACAAATTCTGATGTCAACGGTAAAGAGGTCCTAAGAATCAGCCAGAAGCGTGTGCTGATCCTTTAAATACATGCAGACAAAGATGGAGAGAGAAAGAATTCATACGCTGTACAATTCACCAGTTAAAGGGTACAGTTCAGTGGGTTTTGATATATTCGGTTTTGCAGCCATCGCAAACAGAATTCCAGAACAGTTTTGTCACCCCCAACGGGACCCTGCACCTTGGGATTCACCCCCCCCGTGTGACCTCCACCCTCCTGCCCCAGGCAAACACTAATTTACTTTCTCTCTGTCGATCTGCATTCTGGGCACTCGAAACAGAGGGCAGCGTACAGTAGGTGGTATTGCTTTCATTTCTCATATTTTCGAAGGTCGTGGTAGCATGTTTTGGTAATTTGTTCTCGTTGAAAAGGATCGCGCTGCATGGCTAGAGCACAGACTACAGTTCCATCAGTAGGTGGACACCGGCTCACTTCCCCTTCGGCGAGATGACCAGTAGTACTGCCCTGCGCTTTTAGGCACGAGGTTTCTGTGTTGTCATTTCCGTTGGGGAGAAACCCTGGAGCAGAAGTTCCAGGCTGGATGATAACTCTGTGTCTAGCATTTTGAGGAACTTCCCAAGTGCTTTCCAAGTGGCTGATCCATCCCATATTCCTGCCAGCGTGCACAAGGGTTCCCATTTCTCCCCATCTTTGCCAACACTTCATGTCCTCTGTCTTGCTGACTGCAGCCATCTTGGATGGTGGGACATGGTTGCTCATTGAGGTTTTTGTTCCCACTTCCTTACTTGTTACGATGTTAGGAAACTTTTTGTGTGCTTTCTGACCATTTACATATCTTCTACTGAGCAATATCTGTTCAGATCCTTTGCCCATGTTTTTCAAATTGGGTTATTTTTTAGAAATCAATTATTATTGGGGTACCTGGGTGGCTCAGTGGGTTAAGCCTCTGCCTTCAGCTCAGGTCATGATCTCAGAGTCCTGGGATCCAGCCATGCCTCAGGTTCTCTGCTCAGCAGGGAGCCTCCCCCACCTCTGCCTGCTTCTCTGCCTACTTGTGATCTCTGTCTCTCTGTCAAATAAATAAATAATCTTTTTTAAAAAAATCAATTATTACTGAGTTGTAAGAGGTTTTATGTTCCTTATCAGATATAAATCTTCAAACGTTTTGCTGTGGTCTGTGGGTTGTCTTGTCCCTTTCTTGATGTTTTTATTCTTTTTTTAAGATTATTTATTTATTTATTTATTTATTTATTTATTTATTTGACAGAGACAGAGATCACAAGTAGGCAGAGAGGCAGGCAGAGAGAGGGGGGAAGCAGGCTCCCCGCCGACCAGAGAGCCTGACGCAAGGCTCAGTCCCAGGACCCTGAGATCATGACCTGAGCTGAAAGCAGAGGCTTTAACCCACCCACGGGCCCCTTGATGTTTTTATTTAAAGCTCCAAAGTTTTTAATTTTGATAAAATCAGATTTATCTCTATTTTTTTCTGGCTCGTGGTTTTGGTTTCATATCTTAGGAACCCTCGGCTAACCCAGGGTCATGAAGATTTCTTCCTGTGTTTTCTTCTAGTTGTGGTTTTAGCTCTCACACTTGGGTTTACAGTCCCTTGAATTAATACCTGTGGATCATGAGGGGAAGGGGTCCACGTTGTTCCTTGGCATGTGGCTGTTTACTTGTTCCAGCATCATTTACTGAAAAGACTATTGTTTCCCACTGAATTATCTCAGCAGCCTCTTCTAAATCAATCAAACGTAAATATAAAAGTTTATTTCTGGACTCTCAATTCCGTTCCCTTGATTTGAACATCACTCCTTATACCAGTATAACATTATCTCAATTACTGTAGCTTTGTTATAAGCTTTCAAGTGGGAGGGTGTTAGAACTCATTTTTATTCTTCTTTTTCAAGAGTATTTTGGCCATTCTGGGTCCCTTGCATATCCATATGAATTTTAGGTTGAGTATGTTAATTTTTGCAAAAAGAAAAAAAGGTAGGTGGGACCTTGGTCAGGATTGCTTTGAATACGTAGACAATTTGGGAAGCATTGCCATCATAACCATACGAGTCTTCTAATCCATGAATATGGGATGTTTTTCCATTTCTTTAGATCTTTGAACTTTTTTTTCAACAATGTTACATAGTTTAATATGTATGAGTTTTGAACTTCCTTTATTAAATGTACTTCTAATTATTTTACTCTTTTGATACTATCATAAAAGGAACTGTTTTCTTAATTTTATTTTAGAATTGTTCATTGCTAGTGTAGAGAAATACAAGTGATTTCTGTGTGTGGATCTCTCATTCTGAAACCTTGCTAACCTCATCATTTGTCCTAATAGGGGTTTTTTTAAGCATATTTTTTGAAATTTTCTAAATATAAAATCATATCTCTACAAATAGAGATGGTTTTACTTCTTCCTTTCAAAACTGGATTTTCTATATCTCTTTGTTCCTTAACTACCCTGGCTGAAACTTCTAGTACAACATGACACAAAAGTGGTAAAAGCAGGCCTAGTGGTCTTTTTACTGATCCTAGTGGGAAATCCTTCAATTTTTCACCAATAACTGTCCTAGGTACAGGTTTTTCATAGATGCTGTGTCTGGTTGAGGAAGTTCCCTTCTATCCCTAGTTTGTTGACTGTTTATATTATGAAAGAGTATTGGATTTTGTCAAATGCTTTTCCCATGCCCATTGAGATGATCATATGGCGTATGTCCTTTAGTCTCTTAATGTTTTTATTATATTGCTTTGTTTTCGTGTATCAAACCAACCTCACTTTCCATCCCAGTTGGTCGTGGCATATCTTTTTCATATGTTGCTGGACATCGTTTACTAAGAATTTGTTAAGGATTTTTCATCTCTATGCATAAGGAATATTGTGTTGGAGTATTTTTGTTTTTGTGATATCTTTGTCTGGTTTCAGTATCAGGGTAATTCTGGTCTCACAGAATTAGTTAGTAGATGTTCTTCCTCTTCTTATTTTTTGGAAGAGGTTGTTAGGCATTAGTGCTAATTCTTCTTTCCGTGTTTGATGGAATTGACCGGTGAAGTGATTTGGTTGTGGGTTTTTCTTCATGGGAAGTTTTGTTGTTGATTCAAACTGTTTACTTGCTATAAATCTATTCAGATTTTCTGTTTTTTCCTGAGATAATTTTGGTGGTTTATGAATTTCTAGGAATTTGTCTCTCTCATCTGTTTTCTTGGTTATCTCTATAACTGTTCACAGAATTCCCTTATAATCTTTATTTTTGTGAAGTCACTAAGCACGTTTTTCTTTCACTCTTGGTGTTAGTAATGGGACTCTTCTGGTTTTTCCTCTTGGTCAGTCTACATAAGGTTTGTCAATTTTGTTTATCTTTCGAAGAACCCATTTGTATTTTGTTGATATTCTATATTGATTTTCTATTCTCTATTTTATCGTATTCTGCACTATTCTTTATGGTTTCCTTCTTTCTATTTGCTTACTTTTCTTTTTCTTGTTTGCTAATGTGGATAGGCTGGATTGGTTTGAATCATTCCTCTTCTTTCTTTGTTTTTTAGGACTATAAATTTCCCTTAAGCACTCTTCAACTGCATTCTTTAAGTTCTGGTATGTTACATTTTCTGCTCATTCATGTTAAAATACTTTTTGATTCTGTTTGTGATTTCTTCTTTTGCCCTACATTATTTAGAAGTGTGCTTTTGCTTCATGTTTCTGTGAGTTTTCCAAATTTTCTCCTGTCATCAGTCACTCATTGAATCCTACTGTTGTTAGAAAGTGTACCTTGTATGGTTTCAACCTTAAGTGTATCGAGGCATTCCACTTCTCTGAGGCCCCATTTACGGTCCTCTGGCCAAAGCTTAAGGCTCTGCAGTCTGATGGCCACCTCTGCATTCAGGACTGCATGTCTTTGTGGACAGAGGACAGGGAGAGGAGAGTCCTAGGGTCAGCGACCTATTGAGGGTCATAGTTCCACTGAACATAGGAAGCTCCCCTCTCTGAGTTTGGACCTCTGCTGGCCCCTTCACCAGCCACCACCTCTGGGATTATCCAAGGACCCAGATATGGGAGAATGGAGAAAACAAGAAGGAAGAAAGAAAAGGAAGCTCAGGGCATTGCTGTGCTTTCTGGGAGATTAGGAGTCCCCTCTTTTTTTACTTCAAACCAGAGCTAGCATATTCCCCAGAGTGCTCTCTGCCCCCACAGCTCCCATGTGGGTTTCCAGCTACATCCAATCCAGGCTGCAACACTGGAGGGAAAAAATGGCAAACTTCCCACCACTGGAGGTCCTTTAAATCCTGGCCTTCTTCCCCAGTCTTGTCAGCACTGTTTTCTTCTGAGGGTCCTCTGGTAGCTGCCCCGTGCACACTGCCCAGGTTTTATGATTAAACACAGTGGAAAATACAGGGGAAGTGTTATTCCATCTTACCCAGAACTGGAACCTGAAGTGAATTTTAGAAACCAGAAGTAAAAGAGAAACACAGATTAGCGTGAATCCATTATTCTTACTGGAGAGATCATTAAACCCCTTGTCTGGGGCTGGTGGGGTAGCCACGTTTCCTTGTCTACAAAGGATGGCTTCATTACCCTCATCTGAATTGCATGCCCAGGCATATCTTTATCTAATTCTGCTTGATTTGAAAGAATTATTCATATTCATCGAAATTTCCAGCTGCTTCTGGACTAGGTTGAATGAATAAACAAATGACTCTCGGGGACATGTTCACTTTTTCAAGATGGTTCATAACCCAAATACGCCAGGATCCTGCTGACCCCACAGCCAAGGTCCTGTGGCGGTTATCTCGAACCCACCATCTTAGATACTAGCTTCCATTTTGACAAGAAAGTTGATGGCAGTGCCAACTCCAAAAACATCCATTAGAAGACACTAGATTGCATCATTAGACACACACATATTGATTCCCCCTATTGATTCTTTAAGAGCTGGCCCAGCAAGACACAAGGAGAGGTCAGATACCAGAGATGCCACAGTCCCCACTTGACGGAAATGCAGAGTTCACGCAGCGGATCCCGTTGATTCCGTCAGCATTAGGAGATCTGGTGCAGGAAGGGAAGTGCTTGCCCGATACCTTTTTCCCAACCTGGTTTAGTTTCAAAAGCTTAAGCTCACTGGGAACACAGAGTTGGAAGAGAGAAGTGAGCCCGTGAGGGAAATGTGGAGACAGAGTTTCAGATTTAAAAAAAAAAAAAAAAAGAACATCTTTTGGGTGTGTGGCATAAAAGTGACAGGGCAGGAAAGGGACACTCCAAATTGTGCCCTGACCTCAGAGACAGTGGCCACATGATGTCCCACGGGTGTGGATCCCACCCCAAACCTAGTTCAGAGGCACCAAAGGGGCTTCAGATCTGAAGGGTCCACAGGAGCCGGCAGGGGCTGTCTCTGCTCTCAGCTGTCTTTGCTCCACCTGGAACTCCACAAAGGCGAGACTTAATTTCTAGAAAAAGCTGCAGCGGGAGAGTGCCATAAAAATGCCTCCTGTGTGCCCACCAGCCAAGTGGAGATAAAATTAAGTTGATTTAAAGACACGGAGGACATAAAACGTTTCTGGCACACCCAAGTTGTGGGCCGCGTTTCCTGTCCATCACCCCCCACCACTGCCACCAGCCAGCCACACACGCACAATAATAAATAGTAAACAGAGACATAACCTTTGCGGAAAGGAGGATTTTCAGCAAATATAGGAGTCTGCCAAAGCCAAGGAGTCTTACTCAGCCAAGTGATTACAGCTTGGATTTTATTTCTAAGCATCTTTTCAGCATTATGTTGTCACCTATAATAAGTAGCCTCCTTGCACAAGGGGTAGAAGATCCTAATTGGCCCCGGCGAAGGGATTTTTCATATGTTTCAGGAGGGAAAGGATGAGCAGCATATGCAGTTACACTAATGGTTTCATTTTTTAAGACACTGAGTATTGTTTATGTGCTGCTCTTATTTTATTGCGTGCAGATTAACAATTGTTCATCCCAAGTAGAGGGCCATGTTGGGAGGCGGGCGGAGGGTGCATTTCATTTACTGGCAGCTCCGAGCCTCCATGATTGGTTTTTCTCTCCCCTGCTGAGGTCAATAACCAGCTCCGATATGATTTCTGCTGAATCAGTTTGCTGTGATTTGTCTTGTCCTCCTGCCCCACGTTAATTATATCTCCCAATGAGTGCCAGGCTAAAATACAGAGCTTATTTCAATAGAGGAAAAATGTATTTCTCCTTATTTGATGGCCCTTCGTTTTGACTTTCAGCTCCCCCTCTGCCTTTCCAAGGTCTGTAATCAATAGTCACGTGGCTCCGGGTCCTTTATCTGGAAGAAATAGGGAGACCTTGGCAGTACTTTCTTTTCAGACTTCAGAACCCAGAGTTAATGTAGGGATAAAAAGGACTTTATTCTTCTTCCCTCTCCAGTGAGGTGCACTCTCAACCCCTTATTTTAAAATAGTCCTCCCCTCTCGAAATCTGCTGGATTTCTCTCACCTATCTTCTGGGGAATTATATGGTTCATCTTATGGAAAGATAGCTTTGTCCCCAGGTGACCAAAAGTAAAAGCAAAGTTCAAAAAATAACTAAAACAACAACAACAACAAAAAAAAACTTATGCCAGGAGTAACTAATTTGTTGTCCAGTTCAGAACGTGACAAGTTCCCCAATGCCTCCAGCTTCCCAGAACGGAAGGTTCCCCAAACCCGCTGTGTGGCTCTTGGGCTTGCGGCCACACACAGATGACGCCATCCTAGCCTCCTGCCTGGCACAGACTATATTCTCCAGTAATAGCCATTGATATTAAATTAGGGCCAGTAGGGGAGACTACTGCCAAAAATGCTGATGCTGGGACTGCACTATTTGGAAAGAAAATTAAGTTTTCATCTCTGTTGACCAAAATGACGGAGAAGAATGGACGAATGACGTCCGCGCGCGTGAAGATGGCCGTCTTCACCCCATGGCTTCATGGCACCTGCCTTCTGTGCGTGTCGGGGTCCCCATCTCCTGCTCTTACAAGGACACCAGTTAGACTGGAGAAGGTCCCGCCCTCATGACCTCAGCTTTCCTTAATGACCTCTCTCACTGCCCCACCTGCAGATATAGTCCCTTTCGAGACCGTGAAGTGTGACTTCAGGGAGGGCACAGTTCAGCCCATAGGAGTCCCTTCCCTCAAGGCCCTGCTAAAGCCACCTGGATTTACTGTCTTGATTCAGGATGTCAGGATCTTAAATATTTCCTCTCTCAAAGCCACCATGTTGAATTTTCAGTGCAAGAAGAAAGGGCGTCCTTCTAATCAGAGCTGGGATCAGGCTACCAGGTTTGGGCCCGTGATGGAAATAAAGACGCAGGGCAGTGCAGAGAGGGCAAAGCTACCAGCACGAGGTCGGTCACCCTGTCCCAGGAACGTCAGTTACTCAGGGTCCAAGGTGGGACTGGAACAAGGCTCACACCGGCGGGAATCCTGGACCCTGAGTCCTTGGGGCCTGCAGGTGATTGCTGCTCAGCCTGTCCCTGCTGTCCCTTTATTAGCCTGATTTCCTCCCAGGAGCTTCATAACTGCAGGCTGGGGATAGGGTACCAGTGGGGACACTGTCAGTCCAGTGCAGGGACTCTGCACAATGCTCAAGGAATGAAGTCAGACTTCTGCTTTGCACTCTTGCTCCCAAACTCATCTACCCATGCAACACCAATTTTATGGGTTGAATTGAGCCTCCTACTCCCAAAAGATGTTGAAGCCCTCACCCCTAATACTTGGGATGTGATCTTATTTGGAAATAGAGTCTTTGCAGATGATCAAGTGAAAATGGGGTCATCAGGGCAGGCCGTAATCCAATATGACTGGTGTCCTCATCAAAAGGAGAATTTGGACCCAGATATCACACAGGAGAAGGCCACATGAAGACAAAGGCAAAGATTGGGTTGATACCCCTATAAGCCAAGGAGTACCATGGATTGATGGCGCCCCATCAGAAGTCAATGGGGAGAGGCCTGGAGCAGACCTTCCCTCTCTCAGCCTCAGAAGGACCCCACCTCACAGACACTCTGACCTCAGGCTCGTGCCCTCCAGAACTGGGAGACAGTATACTTCTATTATTCAAGCCACATCATTTGTGGTGTTTTGTTACGGCGGCCCCAGCAAACTAAAACACACAGAAAAATTGTTTTTAAATTGGATCCTTTCTCCAACTCTACTTAAAATTCACCATCACACTTAAGATAAAATCCACTCTCTTTACCAAGGCATTTAAGCCCTGTGTAGCCTGGCCTTTGATGACATCTACCCTACTTTATGCCTTTTCCTGAAATGCAATGCACTCCAGGCTCACTGGACCCCCTTCTTGTCTGCCGACATACCAGATCCTCTCCTACCTCAGGGCCTTTACACTGGCTTTTCTTCCCCCAAGCCTTTTTATCATTTAGGTTTCAGTGAAAACACCATCTCCTCCAAGAGGCCCCCCTGACAAGCACATCTAAGTAACTCCCCAATCCCCCAGGCCTGTTCCTGCCCCTATCCTATTTCATTTCTTACACAGAACTAAGTGTGGTCTGAGATTATCTTAGGGATAAAAGATCTGAAAGGAAACACACCAGAATGTTACCAGTGGTTCTGTCTTGGGTGAGATTACATGCGGCATGATTTTAACTTGCTGCTTTCCATAGCTTTCACAATTAACTTGTATTATTTTCCAATCAGAAAAGAGACAACGGCTGCTTGAAAACATGGTCTACAATTTCTGGGTATCTCTGCCTTCAGCACAGTGCTGTTGGCCAACAGAACATTTCCCTTCTAGATGGTTTGCCAGCAGAATCTCCTTCTGGATAATTGTGCTTGGTTGTAAAAACACTTGCTTAGAATTCTTTAATTCTACATCCCTCCAGCCAGAGTGAGGCTGACCTTAGCGAGTTGTCTGTGACCAGTGGGATGAACCAGAAATGATCCTGTGTGTGACTCCCAAGGTCAGATCAGGAAAAGCCCTTTCTCTTTGGACACTTGCTCTGGAGGCTTCTGGGGGAAACCAGGTGCCATGTTAGAAATACAACAGCTCTGAGACCACCATGCTGGAGAGACCAGCTGCCAGTGCTCAAGCCCCCAGTTCCATTGACCTCCAGTCTGAGGCGGGAGGCTGCTGGGTACTCCATCCCGGACGCCCATCCCCACTCAATCCTCGGACTGCTGACCATCAACCACCATCTAGTGGCAACAGCATGAGTGACTCAAGTGAAAATTGCCTGCCAAACCCTCCTCCCCACCTTCTTATCCCCCAAAATCACAAGCAAAATAGAATGAATTCTGTTTTGCACCCCTAAGTTTTGGGGTAATTTGTTTCTGCAGAATCTGAAACTATTCCTCCACAGAAAAATAGTGATTTCCTAGTCCATTCAGAGGGCCTGGTGAGGACCGGTGCTGCTGGATTCCCTGCCTTGGTCAAAGCTACACACCCCACCCTCCCACACACTTCAGACCTCACACGTGGGGCAGGCTCGGCCTCAATCCAGAGGACTTGGGGCTAAGTGAGGCAGGAAGGACTTAGGTGACTCTCACCCACCAAGGTGAGACTCAGCATCCTGTGGGTGACTCCTCCAGCCTGACCTTGTTGCGTGACATTTTTGCCATGTTCCATTGGATTCTGAGAACCTCCTGAGGAGTCTTCTGCCAAGTGGCTACCATGGCAGAGTAGGAACCGCAAGGACTTTGGGGTCAGACAGCTCTGAAGACAGTCCAGCTCGGCTCTGCTACTTTTCTGTGTGTGCATTTGGCTGCAATTAAGAGAGAATGTGAACAACACGGGTTTTTAAAAGAGAGGATTATTTTACTCACAGAAATGTGGAGTGGACAGTTGCTGGCATTGCTTTAGCTGCTTTAATAATGTCATCAGGGACCCAGGCCATGTTAAGTCTGAGGCTCATGATTTTCTTTCTTTCTCTCCCTTTCTTCTTTATCTTCCCTCCTTCCTTCCTGCCTCCTTCCCTTCCTGCCTCCCTTCCTTCCTTTAATCTCCTCATGGTCACAAAATGGCTGCAGAAGCACCAGATAGCACATCTGCTAACAAGGCAATGAGAATTATGAGAAGTCCTGTGAGTCACATTCCCCTATCCCTTCCCCCACCCAAAAAAAGCAAAATTCTTTTCAGAGCCACACAGAGCAGTGTTTCCATTGGGTTTCATGGGTTGGATCTGAATCACATGGCTCCATCTAACTGCAGGAGGGGCGGAGGAATTGAGAAAGCAGCTCTGTCATGATTGTCTTAATCATAAGTCATCACTTGGGGCTGGGTGCATTGCGGCCTTAAACTTGAGTTCCTGTTAGCAAGGAAGAAGGAGATGAGTTTTAGAGACAGCAGTACCCACCGCAGCCACCTGGCCACTTTCATGTCTTAGTGACTGAACAAGACACTGGAGGCCGTGAGTCTCAGTTATTTACCTGTAAAATGGAACATCCCAACCTCAGCATCCAAAAGGAGCACCTGGCTTACTGAGGATGTCCTGAATGGAAGCATTCCTGGAAGAAAGCCATGCTGCCTTATTGAAATGCATCAAAGAATGTCCAGAGTTACCTGGTGGTGGTTTACATCGTGGGAACAGAAGTGTTCCCAGTTCTGACCAGCAATCTGCTTTGGAAGGAAAACATGTCAAATCTGTATGCTGCAGAGAAAATTTCATGCTGCAAGCCACGTCCACTGGATGTGGCTGGAGTGGCCAGAGACATCAGAAGGGACTCATTGCGGCCCTGACAGTGCGTCTCCCAGACCTCTGCTCTCTGCGTCTCTATGACGCATAGTTACTGCACCCAGCACAGGCCACCATGGCCCGCGGAAATCTCTTGCACTCACTCAGGGCCACTTACACATTCCCTTCCTGGAGTTTTTTGTTTTGTTTTATTTACTTTTCTTGTAGGATCATTACCTATGATCCTAGGAGAGGTGCATCAGGACCAATTTCCGTGTTGGAAAACCAGCTCGCATGTTGCCCAGAGCAATGTTACCAAGGTTGTTCTGCTTCCAACCCTAACTCAGATGCATTCTCCCCTCCTCGTTGGATCTTGTTGTCGTTAATCAAGACGATTTTCTGCCACCAGCCTAAATTGCTACTTGCCGCAGTCTCTTCGCCCCACAGAGAAATCCCTTTTACCACCGTCTCCCAAGAGGCTAAGTCCTTGACTCCTAACCAGAATAAAGTGACTCGTTAAACTAGTCCATTGCCTTTCAGAATGAACATAGCTCCATAAGACGGTTTTTCTATGTCTCCTCCTGGAAATCATGCATAAAGAAGAAGGAGAACTTAAAAACCCCATAAACTCCATTTTCAGGGAAACCAGAAAACAGAGATAGTCCGCGGACTTCAGGGTATGTGCGCAGACTGACAACCAGCCCAGACGGAGCAGAACTAACCATGCGGGATGGAGGAGGCGGGGAGTGAGGGGGACTGGTGGGGGCTGAGGAGCACACCAGCTAGCCTGCATGTCCTAAGAGAAGGGGTTTGGCCCGAGACATACAGACATGGGCACCAGGCCTGGAACAGTCCTTTTCTCTGGGCCACAGAAGCACAGGAGGCAGGTCCATAAAGAACAAAACTAAAGAAGTAGCCTAACTGTCCAGGGAGGAGGAAAACCCATCCAGGCTGATGAATTAATTCCGACATCCTTCAAGGATTTCCTGCTGACTGTCTTCCCAAATTCTTTCTTTCCTTTTTCCAAGTTAATGGAGTTTCAGTGGCATTGCCCCCCCACCATGTGGAGACTACACCTCCCAGCCTCCCTTTCAGCTTAATGTGGCCATGTGACCATTATAGGCCAATCAGAGGGTTGTGAGCAGAAGGGATTCTCCCAGGCCCTCTCAGCCACTCATGATCATGTGACTATTAGGGGACAGTGGAAACTGAGCAGAAGAGAAAGGTGCCATGTTTGGCGTGAGAGCAAACTGCGAATTTCCCATGTCTGCCCTTACCCAGTCTTTCCAGGGGCTGGAACGCAGGTGCGGGAGCAATGGTGCTTCCAGTGTATTCGGTGGGAACAGGAGTCTAGGGGACGAGGGAGCAGCAGGAGGAGAGGAATCTGGGTCTGGCGTGACGTCATGTAGCATGGGGCGCCTGTCTCTGCCAGGACGGAGAACCATGGGGCGTGGTGTGGGAGAGGTGGGTCTGGGTTCCCACGAGCTGTCAGCCCCTACGTTCTTAACCCGCAGGCTCTATTTACCCATAAACATGCATCCACAAGTGAGGAGTGGGCGTCACATTAGCAGGAGTGGCACCTGTGAGGGGCTCCCTGGGAATCCTCGCCCCAGCCCTCTGTGTGTCAGCCACTCCCGGCGTGGGAAACCCTGTGTCCCCGGTCCAGGCCCCTCCCCCCACCACTCGCCTCAAATCTCTCTGAAATCCTCCCACCACGCTGTTGCCAGTTAAGTTCCAAAGTTGTTCCTCGTCCAAGATCTCAGATTTCAGGAGCGTGTGCCCAGAAAGCCCCGACTGTGCAGGAACATGGGAATGGCTTGGCAACGACCCCACAGTGAGCTTATCGCGCATGTCCCCCACCTCTAATATTTTCTTTGCATTTCCCAGGGCTCTGCCAGCGCTTACCATGCTTCCTGGCTTTCCACGAGGCCCCTGCTCTCTGAACGTGACCGTGTCTAGCTCACTGTGGAAATGCAGCAAGGACTCCTGACCGGTGTTCTGTCTCATCTCACCAGTGAGGCCCTGGACCGCAGCAGGTAGGGTCTTGAGGTTTGGGGAATCTTCCAGATTCACGCATGCCGGGCAGCCAAATGTATGTTCACAGACTTTCTAAAAATTTCAGGCTCACCCGACTATGAAAGTAGTTTCTGCCTGGCAGGTGCACTCAGTTCAGAGGACAGGCACTCATGCACTTACATAAGGTAACCAGCCCGTGGTCCCCACATGACGTTTAGAGAAGAAAATCATCTTTTCATCCCCAAACAAAACTTGACCCAAAGCATCGGTGTATAAAAAGACAAAACCGGACCTGACTCTGGTGGTTCCAAGGTGGTTCTGAACCCATGTGACCCGCTTTCCTCCTTCCTTGGCCAGTTTCGGGGATCAGGACCATCCCTGTTCAACTGAAAGTGACCCAGGTCCCATTAGCTCTACGGTCTCCCAAGACCCACTGAGCAGGAACCCTAAGCTAACTGCTAACACACACAACGGCGTGGCATCGATGAGTCTCACAGACATTTTGCCAGTGACATAAACTACACACAGTGAAAGGACATGTTGTTTTATTCTGTGGATGAGAAGTTCTAGAACAGACAGATCCGTAGTGACAGGAAGCAAATCAGTAGTTGTTTCTGGGGACTGACTGGGGAGAGGACGGGAGGGAATGAGGCAAGCAATAAAAAAGTCTGTATCTTGATAGAGGTTTGGCTGACACAGCTGTTTGCATGTGTCAGCCCTCATCAGGTCATCACGCTTAAGGCTGGTACGTGTTGCTGTATGAAAATTTCACCTAAAAAAGAAACCAACCAACAGAGAAGGTGGGGTGATTAAGAGGCTTGTTGTAGCCAAGCAGAGGGAGGCTGGGGGGCTCTGCTGAGAGGTAGCCTGGACAGGCAGGCTGGAGCTGACCACAGAGCCATGACCAGGTGACCAGAGTGTTCCGCCATGAAATGGGGTGCGCTGAAAGTTTTAGTGTAAGAGTGTGATGTGACCAAAACTGTGTTGGGGGAGGTTGATTACTGTGTCCCCATCTCAGGTGGGGACATCCCAGCTTCTTGCTGTGAACTTTGCTGCTACTTCTGACCCCCGCGCATCTGAGCATCTCTTCTGTGTTTGGGAACCAGGCACGGCTGCCTGTAGCGCTCCCATCAGACAGACTGAAAGTACCAGCTCCTTGCTTTCACACCTCCTAGGAAGCCGGACGAGGGCTCCTGGCTCCAATTGCGATCCAAGCCAGTAGGCAAAGGAGCAGGGACCTCATGGAAACAGTCTGCTAAGAGTGGCCACCACAGAGCAGCTGTGTCCAGTGTCCAGAGCCCCAGTGCTAAGGACCAGAGAGGCCAGTGGGGGAAGCAGACGTGTCAGGGCACCAGGGTGGCAGCTGCAGCATCTTCCTGCCAGTGTGAACTGGGACACTATTCAGAGCAAAGCAGCCTCTATCCCTGACTCATAGAACCCCTGGAGTTCTGGGAGCTCCCTAAAATCCTCTTATAAGTTCCTTTTCTGCTTTAATTAACTAGATTCAGGTTCTGTTGCTTGGAACTAAAAACCCTAACCAAGAACCGTTCCCTCCTCTGAGGGTTACCTCCTTGGATCTGCGGGTAGCCATGGTAGAGATGTAACAGGAAGGACAAAAGTTGGGATATGAACCCAGCGCTCTCATCAGTGCCCTGGATACGCACAGTGAGATTCTTACTGTTATGTCCCTGGGGCTCCTCGCCCAAGAATGCGGGAGTTACAGCAAATGACCTGAAGACCTCCTCTAGCTCTAGAGACATGATGTGATAGTGGCTAACGGGTAATATCTGGTATGACTTGGTGTCTCCACTTGGAGGACTGTCCTGCATGGAAAGGTGGTGCCATTGTCCCCCTGCCACAGTCCCCCTGCCCTGAGGGCCTGCGGGGCCCCTGGTAGAACCAGTATCCACCAAGAGTGCCAGCAGTAGACATAGCAGAAGCTCTACCGTAAGCTTTCTCCTTTGTCTGTAACGTGCCTGCGCTCCAAGCCTTTGGCCTGCAGGTGGGAGATCAGGATATCATCTTGCCCTCTTGAGAGCTGAGTCCAACTTAATTATCCAAAGTAGGAACTGGGAGCTCTCGCTCAGACACACACGGCTGTAAAGCAGTGCGGGACTTCTCCACTTGCTTGAGGAACTTTATCAGATCAGCTTACAAAAACCATAGATTTCCCAAGAAGGTCCTTCCAACTGGGCAATGGGTTTACTTGTAAGCAACTGTACATTTACCAAAACTCTTTCTAGATCCTTATTTTTTCTTAGTTTAAATTCAATTACTTAACATACTGTGTATTATTGGTTTCAGAGATACAGGTCAGGGATTCGTCGGTTGCCCAGAATACCCGGGGCTCCTTCCGTCACGTGCCCTCCTTCATGCCCATCACCCAGTTACCCCCTTCCCCCAACCTCCCCTCCAGCAACCCTCAGTTTCTTCCCTAGAGTTAAGAGTCTCTGATGCTTTGTCTCCCTCTCTGATTTCATTTTATTTTATTTTCTCCTCCCTTCCCTTATGCTTCTCTGTTTTGTTTCTTAAATTCCACATATGAGTGAAATCATAGAAGTGCCTGTCTCCGATTGACTCATTTCACTTAACATAATACTGTCTGGTTCCAACCATGTTGCTGCAAATGATAAGATTTCTTTTTTGATGGCTGAATAATATTCCACTATGTCTATATAGACCACATCTTCTTTATCCATTCACTTGTTGATGGACATCTGGGCTCTTTCCATAGTTTGGCTGTTGTGGACATTGCTGCTGTAAACACTGGGGTGCACCTGCCCCTTCAGATCACTATGTTTGTAAAAAGACAGTCTCTTCAATAAGTGGTGTTGGGAAAATTGGACAGCCACACACAGAATGAAACTGGAATTTTTCTTAACACCTTATATAAAAATAAACTGAAAACGGATGAAAAATCCCAATGTGAAACGGGAATCCATCAAAATCCTAGAGGAGAACACAGGCAGCAACCTCTCTGACCTCAGCGGAAGGAACTTCTTGTTAGACGTGTCTCCAAAGACAAGGGAAACAAAAGCAAAAAATGAACTGTTGGGAATTCATTGAGATAAAAAGCTTTTGCATAGCTAAGGAAACAGTCAACAAAACCAAAAGACAACCAGCAAAATGGGAGAAGATATTAGCAAATGACATATCAGATAAAGGGCTAGTATCCAAAATCTATAAAGAACTTACCAAACTCAACACCCAAAGAACAAATAATCCAGTCAAGAAATGAGCAGAAGCCATGATCAGACATTTCCCCAAAGAAGACATACAAATGGCCAACAGACACCTGAAAAAATGCTCAACGTCACTTGCCTCAGGAAGTACTGATCAAAACCACAGTGAGATATACCTCACACCAGTCAAAATGGCCAAAATTAACACGCCGGGAAACAACAGATGTTGGTGAGGATGTGGAGAAAGGGGAACCCTCCTACACTGCTGGTGGGAATGCAACTGGTACAGCCACTCTGGAAAACAGTATGGAGGTTCCTCAAGACTCTATTGAAATTAGAGCTACCCTATGACCCAGCAATCGCACTCCTAAATATTTACCCAAAGGATAGATCCTTATCTTATTGCGCTCACCAAACCTAAACTATTACATGGAGAAGCTTGTGCCATCCCGGTGTGGTCTCCCCATCGAAAAACCCACCCTAAACCACTGAAGACACATAGTGGGCTAAATGGTGACCCCCCCCAAAAGATATGTCCATGTGCTAATCCCTCAAATCTGTGAATGTGACCTTATTTAGGGGGAAAAGAAAAGGAGGGTCTTTGTTGATGTAATTGAGAGACTTTGAGATGAGGAGATCATCCTGAATTATATCACGGGCTCTAAACCCAGTGCCAAGCACCCTTATAAAAGACACACAGGCAGAAGAGGAGAAAGCGTGGTGATCACAGGAGTGGGGACTAGCGTGGTACCGTCACAAGCCCAGAAATACTGATCATCACCCCAAAACTGGAAGGGGCCAGGAACAAATTCTCCCTGGGAGCTCCCTGCTGGATTTTGGACTTTAGTCCTCAGAACTGTCAGAGAAGAAATTTCTGGTGTTTTAAACCACATAGTTCATGGGAATTTGTTATGGCAGCCACAAGGAACCAGTGCAAGGGCTGACAGTCATGTCACAGTTGATGCATCTGACACTGAGCTTCCAGGTTCCTCCTGAGGCCACGGCACTCAGGATCTTACCTAAGTTGGTTGCCTCCTTCCTTCCAGCTGCTCAGCCTAAAATCTTGGAGACATTCTTGGTTTCTCTCTCATACACACTTTTCATAGTCAAACCATCAAGAAATATTGTAGCCTCTACCTTGAAAGTAGGAACCCAGAATCTGAGCTCCCCCATCACCTCCTTCCATATGCTAGGCTGTTACAGGGTCCTCCAACTGATCTCTCTCTCTCTCTCTCTCTCTCTCTTTCCTTTTCTGTTTCCCACTCACACATTCTTATATATTCCATTCCAGCCTCCTTGTTTTCCCTTTAATACCCCAGGGCCTTTGCACAGACTGCTTCATCTCCCTGACAGCCGTATGGCTCAGCATCTCTCTACCTTCAAATTGTGCCCAAAGGTCACCTTCTCAATAAGTTCTCTCTTGACCACTCATCTAAAGTACCAACAACTCCCCCAGCATTCCCCATCTTTCTTATCCTGCTCTATTTTTTCCCTGTAGCCCTCAACGCCTTCTGTTATGCTCTGCCCTGTATTTATGTACCATGTGTGTTTATTGTCCATGTCTCCCCACTAGAATGTAAACTATAGGCCAGTAGGCATTTTTACTTCCTTTATTCCCTGATATATCACCCAGCTAAGTGCCAGACTCAGAGTAGGCGCTTAATAAATATTTGGTGAATAAATAAGTGAAATAAAGAAAGTGTCGGCTATTTCTTTGATAATAGAGTGCATTTGTTTAGATCACAAAATAAATGAAATTGTGGGGTCATCAAAACTTATTGTCTGTGCCGTAGCATTTTGAAATATGAAGATATCCCGCTTTACGAAAATGGTTGTCATTTTTTTCATCTTATCAGCTGCATTTTCGAAGCCTCCCCGCTTTGTAGATGCAGTTGATGACTTACCGCTGGCAACAGCAGCATTTTTCTGCCTAGTCTGGACCGAGATAATAATTGTCACAGGGCACACTGAGGACATCTGTAACACTCAGAAAGGCTAGGTGATACCGGGCAACAGCCCCCCGGATTTCAGTGGCTTTGAACAGGAGGGGTTTGTGTCTTGCTCCCATGAAGTCCCCAGTGAGGCCCAGTGATGTCCCCACAGCTGCTCGCCCCTTAACGGCTCATTTCTGCTCCCCCGTCGTAACTGTGCTCCCGGTTTGGCAGCAAGGGAGAGGACCAGAGCCTCTTCTACACGCATTTAATGCCTCCACCTGCAAGGGACATGTCTCACTTCTGCTGCATGCCGTTGGCCAGAGCCAGTCACATGACCTCAAGGGCATGGGGTCCAGAAAAGAGGGGAAGCATCGCCACGGGTGCCCGCGCAGGTGGGAGTGGAGGCCCTTTTGTATATATTTGAGCCCTTCGTTCCTGGCTTTTGTCAGTTGGTAATAACCTGCTGTTGGTTTTCCTTATTAATGTGAAGGAACTCTTCCACGCTTTGCCTCCGACAGAAACTGCCAACATGGTGTTGCAGTTTGCTTTTTGACTTTCGATTTTTATGGTGGTTTATAGCCATGCAGAGTTAGGCATTTTTAAAAACCTTTTTATTGGAAAATAAAATTCTATGCATGGGCACAGAAAAGCACACAAAAGAGATGGATAGCTTAATGAGTGATTTTAAGGCAAACACCCTCATAAACAACACCCAGGAAGGACAAGAAGAGCCTCCTTGGAAACCATCCCCATCTGTCCCGTTGCCACTTCTCCCCCTTCACAGAGTGACCACTCTCCTGAACTCTTGGGTCATTGCCTCCTTGTTTTTCTTTTTTTTTTTTTTTTAATTTCTTTATTTGACAGAGAGAGATCACAAGCAGGCAGAGAGGCAGGCGGAGAGGGAGAAGGAAGCAGGATCTGGCTGAGCAGAGAGCCCTATGCGGGGCTCGATCCCAGGACCCTGAGATCATGACCTGGGCTGAAGGCAGAGGCTTAACCCACTGAGCCACCCAGGTGCCCAACCTCCTTGCTTTTCTGAATAAATTGGTCACCCAGTGCACATCCGTAGGACACTATCATTCAGTCTTCCCCACTTTTTAAAAATCGTGCGACATCTCTTAAGTCTCATTTAATTTCACAATTGCCCTTCCATCCCTTTTTTTTTTTTCTTGCAATTCACCTGTGGAAAGTTCTGGGGTATTTTTGGTTGATCGTAACCCCACAGTGCAATTCAGTGTGACCCTCTGGTCTCTGTGTTTCCTGCAAAGTGGCCCCTGGATCCGGAGGCTTGATTAGGCCCCTGTTTCATCCCTCCAGCAAGACTCTAGTTGGTGTCTCTTGTCTACTCGCATAGGTTAGAGTCTCCAGTGCAATGTTCACTAATAATAGTGAAAGCAAGCATCCTTACCACATTCCTGATTGTAGTGAAAGCCCTTCTAGGGGGCTGCCATTAGGAATGATGCTGGATTTTGAGCTGGGATAAATGTTTTATTATGCATCCATGCCGGATGAGGGAGGATGCACATTGAAATTTTTCAAATGCCTTCTTAGCCTAAAACAAAGATGATCTTTTCATTTCCTTTGAATTATATTATTTTATTAGATTTCCTCAAATTGAATTGTTCGTATATTCCTCACATAATTGCATACTTGGTCATGACAGATTTGAAAATGTTGCTGGGTTAGTTCATTAATATATTTTTATTGAAGTATAATTAACATTACTCAGCCATAAAAAAAGAATGGAATCTTGCCGTAGACGTATTTTATTTAGAATTTTTTCATCTGCGTTCGTGAGTGAGAGATTATTGTTACCATTACCGTGTCTGCTCCCGCTGCAGTCTGGCGGGTATGAATGTCAAGGTTATGCTCTTTTCATAAAAAGAATTTGAAACATTTCCTCCTTTTTCTGGGTGTATGCTGCATGGTTAGGGTAGATCCTCTAGGAATTGCCCCAAGAAGGACTCGTAGAATGACGTGTTCATAGCTCTTTCAAGTCAGAGGTATTTCTGTGGGTAGGTTTGCTACTTTATGGACAGTTTGGAGGGAGGTGAAATCATGACATCCTCTTTCCATGAGGATGTTATAAGCATTTCTCTGTTCTTTTCCTCTCTCTCTTTTTAAGTGTTACTATAAAAACATCTGAGATCTCTTCCCCATGTCTTCCTTTTCGTGCATGACCGCCCAAAGGAGGCTTTTCTTTATGTTGGAAGTTTAGTGACCAGCCACGAACATTCTAGCATGAACTGCAGGTACCATGTTGTGCTCCTTCATCACACAGGCTCAAGCCTTGTTTCATTTCGAAGGTGTTTTCATGAGTTGTATCTTGAAATATTTCTTCTCTGCCCTTCTGGTTTCCTTCTTCGGGGACTCTAGTTCCATAGGTGCTTTCTTCTCCCACGGCTTCTGAATCACCCTCTCTGTACCCCATTTTAAAACTGTCTCTTCTAGATTTTTTTTTCTTTTTGTTTCTGTCCTCTACTTGAGAAGGAGGCTTCCACTTTGCTATTTTATATTCGTTCTAGCTTTGATGGTATCCATTTTGTTCCTCCAACCCCCTCTGTCTTCCTGAGATGGTTTTCTTTCTTCTATCTTTTTCCTGAGTTCTGTCAACTTTCGCTTTACCTTCCTTCTCTCTCACCTGATATTTTGGACATTTTGTTTTCCATCTCCTCTATTTGAGATTGTTTCCTTAAGTTTTAAAAACCCACGGTGAGATGTTTGTTTGCAGATACAATTTTTGTTTGTGTGCTGCGGTGTCGTAGGCTGGATAATGTCGTCCTCCCCCACCACCTCGCGCCAAGATATCCACATCCTGACTCGTGGACTCTGTGACTACACTGTGTTGTGTAGCAAAGGGGAATAAATGTTGCAGATGGAGTTAAGGTCGCTCATCAGATGGGCTTAATGCAATCGCAGACCCCCTTAAATGTGGAGAGAGAAATCAAAGTGATAAAATACGACAAAAACTCCACTGGCCATTGCTGGCTTGACAGCTGGAGGAAAAGGCCAGGGGCCAAGAAATGTGGATTCCACCAGAAGCTGGAAAAGACAAGAAAACAGCCCTCCCCCTGGGCCTCCTGAAAGAACGCAGCCCACTGACTCCCATCTCAGATGTCTGACCTCCAGGACTATAAGATAATAAATTTGTGTTCTTGAAAACCACTAATTTAGTGATGATCTTTTATAGCAGCAATAGGAAACTAATACACACGCGAAATGTCTTGAGTAGTCTTTGTCTGTAAATGTTTGCTGCTATGTTTCTCTCTTTTCTTGCCGTACATGTATCTAGACATGTATGTGTGTATATATATACACACATACATACAGTTTATGTATACGTTAGATGTGTATGCATATTATTACTGAATGAGTTAAGGTAGGGAGGCCCCCGCAGCATCATAGCCCGCACACTCTCACGGCGCCTGGTCTGTCTCAGGAACTGCCGCAGGGACAGATTGCTTCCTGGAACATGACACATCTCCATGATTCTTTGTGCAGACGTCTCTAGACCTGAGTGGTTCCACTGGGGGCATCTGTCCACCTTTCTTCTTCCTGCGCTCATCAGAGCCACCAACGAGAGGATCTGCCCGTCAGGCTGTGTCTCCAGTGCTCCAACGTCCTTCTGCTGTTCTGCTCCGAGCTTTGTGGCATCTGGGCTGCCCGCACTCAGATCTGTCCTCAGCGTGTCTCCATATGTTTCCAGCAGCTGAAAATGAAGTTTACATTTTTTACTAGTCTTTTTTTTTTATTATTGGACCATGGAGGAAATTGAGTTTCACAGATATGTTCATAAGAGAATTCTAATCTGCATTTTTTAAAGATTTTTATTTATTTATTTATTTATTTATTTGACAGACGGAGATCACAAGTAGGCAGAGAGACAGGCAGAGAGAGAGGGAAGCAGGCTCCCCACTGAGCAGAGAGCCGGATACGGGGCTCGATCCCAGGACTCTGGGATCATGACCTGAGCTGAAGGCAGAGGCTTTAACCCACAGAGCCACTCAAGCGCCCCTCTAATCTGC
Organism: Lontra canadensis; assembly: GCF_010015895.1. Lineage (NCBI taxonomy): Eukaryota > Metazoa > Chordata > Mammalia > Carnivora > Mustelidae > Lontra > Lontra canadensis. Next base: position 12,140,874 of record NW_022631039.1, on the reverse strand, counting down.
ATTTTTAACAAGCATCCCAGTTGACCAAAAGAAATCTTTGGACCACACTTTGAGAAACATCTAGAAAATTTTCACTGCTGAATGGAGAGATTTGACCCTGAATCAAAGACAAGCACAGGGGTCCAGCCAGAGGAGCACCTTACGTCATGCTTGGCAAATGCTAGTGGCTGCAGAAGCACACTGAGTGGGACAAATGGGATTTTTCTCTAGGTCTTCTGCTAAGGAAAACCATAAAGGCAGAGTATTTTTTGTTTTTCTAGAGCTAGCAGAGATGTTCAGTAGGATAGTTCAGCCCCAGCCCCTATCTAAAGGAGGCACCGTCGGGGAACCTTGGTGAGAAAAGCCCAGGGAAGGTCCACAGGCTCCGTTTGCCTAAAAATACCTCTTAACGGGACGCCTGGGTGGCTCAGTTGGTTAAGCAGCTGCCTTCGCCTCAGGTCGTTATCCCAGCGTCCTGGGATCGAGTCCCACATCGGGCTCCTTGCTCAGCGGGGGGCCTGCTTCTCTCTCTGCCTCTGCCTGCCACTCTGTCTGCCTGTGCTCGCTCTGCCAATCTCTCTCTGACTAATAAATAAATGAAATCTTTAAAAAAAAATACCTCTTAACAAATCTGCACAGCTTGAAAACTCTCACCAGCCAGTGGGCTGAGAAATGAGGTGGGAGGAATTGTCTCCAAAGACATGAGAAGTTGGCCAGAGAGAAAAGTGCTGCATCCGGCCCTGCCATCAGACTAGAAACGGCCTTTGTTCATAGTAGCAATGAACCCACCAGTGACAGTGTTGTCACATTTACCAAAATTGTGGAGGCTGCTCTCAAATTAATCAAGATAATAAGTAAACATGTCCTAACTGATAAAAGTGTGTGTCCCGTGAGTGATGGAATGTTTTCTCTACTTTTGATCCAAGTATCACTCAAAGAATATCTAATCCTGCCTTTACTACTCTGGACAGGGTTAGATACATGCCTGGGTCCTCTCTGACCTTGTCTGTTGGTTACTTATGTAGATGGTGGGAGGGGCTGAATTGCGTCCCTCCCCCAAATTCAAATGTTGAAATCCTAACCTCCAGCACCTCAGAATGTGCTTGCATTTGGAGATAGGGTCTCTTGAGAGGTAATTAAGTTACGGTTAGGTTATTGTAGTGGGACTGGGTTCCGCATAAAAGGAGATGAGGACACAGACACGCACAGAGGGATGACCACATGGGACACAAAAGATGGCCGTCTCCACACCAAGGAGGCCCCAGGAGACACCGACCCTACCAACACCCTGATATTGGACTTTCAGACCCCAGAACTATGAGCATAAGTGTATGTTGTCGAAGCCCCCCAGTGTGTGGGGCTTTGTTACAGCCCCCCGTGCAGACTGATATGGGCCAGTGGTTGGACAGAAGCCGGGCTCCATCAGAGAATATGTTTGCTGAGTGTCATTTGACTTTATCCTTGGAAAATCTGTTGCCCTGACAGCAATCCCTCATTCTCATGCTTTTCGGTGACTTTCTTGTAACAGACTCTCAGGAAATAATAACTATCTTGAAACCTAAGACTGACATGACTGAGTAAGTCTGACAAGTTCCCATCAAGATCCCAGCAGAACCCTCCTTTCAGATGGGCTAACGAAGGGGGTACTTCCAGGTTCAAGCTTGGGTGTCTCTAACATGCCCAGTTTAAACACCCAGCCTTCCCCTCCTCCAGCATCAGGAATCTGGGGATGAAAAGGTCAGCTCGGAGTATGGGCCAGTTAGCCTAATACAATCAATGACTCTGTCTTCTCCATGCTTATTTCAAACTCAAAAGATGGGTAATTATAAGAAATTTATTCTCAGCTAAGAAGGAGGAAAGCAGTTATCGTGATTCTTACACACATTTGGAGAATAGTGATGCATTCCCGCCAGGTGTGGGGAAGCAAATTAGCATTTCCATTAATATTAGTTAATATGGTTAGTGTTTATCCAGCACCTTCTCTGCGGTGCCGGGCACTGTGCTCGGTGCCGTAGAGCTGGAGAGCTGGTGCCCGGCTCCGTGGAGCTTAGGGTCCCAGGAGAGAACCAGGCGCCAGTGAAACAAAAGCAGAGACACTTCACAGACTGTGACAGCCACTGCCCAGGAAAGACTCGGGACCCCAGGAGGGAGGCAGCAGGGCCCAGGACGTGTGGCCGCAGGAGCAGGCAGGCGAGCAGGGTGGGGTCCAGCCTGCTAACTAAAAGCCACGTGGGAACCCTCGACAGTTTGCTTCTGAACAGCCCCCCTGAGCTGCAGCTGGTCTGCTGTGAGGGTACCGTGCCCGTGGCTCTTTGTGTAGTCACAGATGGGTGCAGCTGTCACCCCGTCACCCACAGCCCCGTGGACTCTCCCCGCGGCACGTGCTGCCTGGTGCCCGGCTTCTCCGGCCGAGCCTCACGTTGTCCACGTCCGGCCGCGCTGCAGTGCGGGTCACTGCTCCAGCCCTCGTGGCTGGGTGGCGCTCCGCCGTCCGGCCGTGGTGGACGGTGTGCCGAGCAGGGCCGTGTGTGTGTACGTGTGGGCACGTTTGCCCCTCTCGTGGGTGTGGAGGAAGGGAACTGCTGAGTCGGGCCCCAACTCGGTTTCACTGTTTGGGAAGCCCCCGGCCGGTTTCCCACACCGCAGCGCCCGAGGCTTCCAGCTTCTCCACGCCCTTCGCTGACCCTTGTGACCATCTGACTGTTTGATTCCAGGGGGCGTGAAGATGTCACCTTGTCTTTGGGTGGATTGAAGCCTGGCCATGCCGGGACAGCCCGGAGCTTTCTGTCTAGGAGTGTGGCCCTCAAACCTGGACGCCCACCAGCATCCAGCGGGAGAGAGAGGGAACTCAGTAGCCCAGGCCCGGCCCGCTGTCTGATTCAGGGGTTTCTTTGCATTTCTAATGGGTTCTCAGCTGCCGCTGCTCTGGGGACCACGATCTGAGAACCGCAGTGCTGAAGCACGAAGGGCAGCAGGACGGGGCCGAGCTGAGCAGTGAGCTGGGGACGAGGGAAGAAAGGCAGAGAGACAAACAGAGAGGGGAGTAGAGAAGGACCCGAGCCATCGGCGCCGGCCCGTGTGGAGGTCCAACGGGACAAACCCCCACGGCAGGTGTGCACAGCAGCGGTGTTCCAGCAAGCAAGACGCCCTCCGGGAGGTGACGCACACACAGATGTGCCCCACCCAGACAGTGCACTGTTACCCAGCAGTGAGAAGAAACGAGCTATCGAGCCCTGAAAAGACGTGGAAGAACCTTAAATGCATGTCGCTGAGCAGGAGACGCCAGCCTGCGCAGGCCGCTCGCTGTGTGACTCCAACGACTCGGCGTTTAGAAAAGGCGGCGCTAGGGAGACGGTAGATGGTCCGTGATGGCGAGGGCTGCGGGGGAGAGCAGGATAAAGCCGCTGAGCCCAGAGGATCTTTAGGGCAGAAAAATTACTCCATGCAATACAGTGGTGGCGGGTACGTGTCATTATGCGTTGGCGGAAACGCACGGGATGAACGACGCCCCGCGAGAACCCTAATGTACACTGTGGGCTTGAGTTACTAATCACGTCACCATGTTGGCTCATCTGTAGTAACACGTATGCCCGCCAGGGGGCGATGGGAAGCACAGGCTTGCGGGGAGGGCCCAGGCCTACCTGGGGGTGGCTCCCCGCCCCCACCCCTGCATAGCAGGTGGAAGGAAGGGAGACATGAGGTCACAGACTGGGAAGTCAGAGAGGCTTCAGTCTGGCAGCCTCCGCTCCCCAGCGGTGAAGGGCACAAAGTCATTTTCTTAAAACAAGGGGCGGGCTCTGGGTTGGGGGTTTGAAGGGGGATGGGGAACAGTCGGGGAGCGGACGAAGGAGTGGGTGAGAGGAGCCTCACAGAAGGACGTGCAGGACCACCGAGAGCCTTTCCCTTAGGCCTGTCCCGCTGGAGGGAAACGTCCTTCCGCCGCCTCCCCCTGCTCAAACTGGGTGCTCTGTCTGCCCTTAAAGGGGTCAGCCTCACCCCTGCTGAGCCCCCATCCCCAGCAAAACCGAATACCCACCTCAGAAATTTCCTTCTCTTGGAGCTGGAGTTGAGTTGGACTTGAGAATTCCCCTCTCCGTGTTTCTCCTAAACGGGAAGCACCCTTTGGCACTCTGCTCATCACACAGCTATCTGTGTTCGCGACTGACTGTTTCCGCTGCAGGTAGGGCCGGGGCAGCGCCTTCTCCATGTTTTTGAAACAAGCATTTGGCAAAGTTGAGTTATTTCCTCAGTGTTTTGTCAGGAATCCAAATATTTTGCCTTACGCTGATTAAGAGAGTGAACGTTTTCCCGTGTCCTCGGCGACAAACACGAACTCCGCAAAAGGTTCACCTTGAGCGCTGGTGTCACAGAAGACTCACTTGGCCTCTTCTGTCATTAGTTCCCAGAGTAAGATGCGCCTACTTCAAAATATATATATCTATTTTTTTCTTGAGGTGAAATTCACGTAACAAAATTAATCGTGTTGGGGGTGCCTGGGTGGCTCAGTGGGTTAAGCCTCTGCCTTTGCCTCAGGTCGTGATCCCAGGGTCCTGGATCGGGCTCTCTGCTCAGCGGGGAGCCGGCTTCCCCCCTCTCCCTCTGCCTGCCTCTCTGCCTACGTGTGACCCCTGTGAAATAAATAAAATCTTTAAAAAAAAAACAAAAACAAAAAAACAAAATCAATCGTGTTAAAGTCAGCAGCTCTGGCATTTAGCACCTCCGCAACATTGTGCAGCCACAGCTCTATCTAGTTCTAGAACTTTCCTGTCACCCCATCCCCATCAGCAGTTACTCCCCACCCCACCCACGCCCAGCAGCCACCGGCCAGCTTTCTGCCCCTGTAGACTTGCCTACCCTGGACATTTCATATAAACGGAATCCCAGGACGTGTGGCCTCTGGTGCCGGGCTCCCGTCCCTGAGCGCTGTGTTTCCAAGGTTCATCCACATCATAGCAGGTGTCATGTTTCTTCCTTTTGATGGCTGAATAGAATCCACTGGACAGGTTCCATTCTGTTTACTCATTTCACCTCTCGGGGGACACCCGGGTTGTTTCCACCGTTGGGCTGTTGTGAATAATGCTGCCATGCACACACGTGTCTGATGCGCTCCTTTTGATCAAACGTTGCCCTGCACTGTCTCCTCAAATGCTTCCCCCTGCTCTCCCCAGGACCCCTCTCCTTCTGCTTCTCTAGCAGCAGGCACGGCTCTGAAAGGCAGGCTCTCAAAGCCCTCACTTCCTGCTCAACTCACCCCCCACTCCCATCCTTCTCCTTCTAGACTCACCACCAAAAGCCCTCACCAATCCCGAAGGAAAAGGAGATAGCAGTCCTGGTGGCCCTCCCGCTCCCAGTGTTCCCACATCTTTCTCTACGTTTTCCTATTTACAGACACAAAAGCGCAGCTGAGGAAAATGGGGTGTTTGTGTGTGAGAGAGAGAGAGTGGAATGTAGAAGAAATTATCCTGTATCTTTCATTTGGTAACTTGACTTTCATTTCTTAATGCTGTGTCTCGATGTTCCATCACATTAGTACACACAGAGGCACCGAATTATTTTTGGCTGCTGCAAAATAGTCCGTAGCACCAGTCACAGCAGTGTAATTAGCTGCTGATCTGTGGATGGACACGTAGACTTTCCATTTTTCACGATAGCAAGTAATTTTGCAATGAATGTTGTTTAAATGCTTCCTCATCTGAAGTGTGGCTATTTCTTCTGGGTCGATACTGGAAGGAAGTCTCCCATCATTGCATATTGCATTTAAAATTTTAATAGAAACTACCAATTGCACACCCACCCCCACACCTGTTCCAGCACTCCTGCTAGGAACAACCTGTTTCCCTGCACTTTTCCCGACATTCTGCATTATCCAACTTGATGTGCTTGCAAACCTTGTGGGGCAAATAGTATTTAATTCCTGTTTTAGTTTGCATGTACCCAATTATCAACCACATAATGGTTTTTCGATGGGGCTATAGCAGTGGTTCTCAACCAGAGACTATCCTGTCCCCCACTCCCAAGGAGCAACTTGGCAATGACTGGAGACATTCTTGGTTATCACCCAGGGGAGCAGAACTCCTGGGGTCAGGTGGTCAGAGCTGGGGACACCACTCCACACCCTGCTATGCACCGGGCAGCCGCACAAGGAAGGCCAACAGTGCCGGAGCTGGGTATCTTTTGTCGAGAACGCCCACCCAAACGATGTGTTTTATAAAACCTCGTGGGGCAACTGTGCCACGACAGAGAGAGAGATTGTCCAAAACAGCTCATGTGGTTTTTATAGAAATGACGATAATGAGACATTTCCCAGCCAAACCTCATCTTCCCTAAGTATTGGAGCAGTGCCTTCTAGAATGAAATACACAAGACATACAGGTGGGCAGGACCTCCTGGCCCTGGCAATTAGTGATATGACCGCACCTTACTTCTCTCCACCTCCAGGTGATGGGGAATCAGATCAGTAGTAGGTTTGGTGGTTTTTGAGTCACTCCCTGATGTGATTCCTCTGTCCCTGCCTGTCCCCCTCCGACCCTCAG